>NC_073380.1:40047622-40673872 GCF_028641065.1 Leucoraja erinaceus | reverse complement strand
ATGGAACCATGCACTTGTACTCCTAGATCCCTCTGATCTACAACACTACCCAGAGACTCACCATTTACTATGTATGTCCTGCCTTTGTTTGACGTACCAAAATGAAACACCTCACACTTCTCTGTACTAAATTCCATCAACCATTCCTCTGCCCACCTGGCCAATCATATAACCATACCACCAATCGATCCAGGTCCTGCTGCAATCATTCACAACCATCTTCACTATCTGCAAAACCACTAACTTTTGTAACATCAGCAAACTTGCTAATCTTGCCCTGTATGTTCTCATCCAAACCATTGATGTAGATGACTAACAGTAAAGGGCCCAGCACTGAACCCTGAGGCACATCATTAGTCACAGGCCTCCATTCCTAGAAGCAACCTTCCACCATCACCCTCTGCTTCCTTCCATGGAGCCAAATTGGCTATCCCTCCTTGGATCCCATGCAATCTAACCTTCCAGAGCAGCCTACCATGTGGCACCTTGTCAAACACCTTACTAAAGTCAATGTACACAACATCTACAGCTCTGCCTTCATCAACCTTTTTGGTCACGTCTTCAAAAAAATCATTAAGATTTGTGAGACACGACCTCCCATGTGCAAAACCATGCTGACTGTTCCTAATCAGCCCTTGCCCATTCAAATGTCTGTATATCCCATCCCTCAGAATACTCTCCAGTAACTTACCAACTACAGATGTTAAGCTCACCGGCCTATAGTTCCCAACATTTTCCCTGCAGCTCTTCTTGAAAAGAGGCACAACATTTGCCACCCTCCAATTCTCTGGCGTCTCTCCTGTATTTAAAGCCGGTTCATAAATTTCAACCAGGGCTCCCGCAATTTCCTCTCTAGTTTCCCGCAATGTCCTCGGATATATCTGATCAGGCCCCAGAGATTTGTCTACCTTCAAACACGAAGCATGTTTCTTATCGATAGGACTATGACTCTAAAATGAAGCTAGGATTACAATTTATTTTCAGGGAACTATACAAGTACTGTAAAATTCAATAAGGAAAAGCTTCAAGTTTGTGGAAGAATCCACAGAAATATATTATTGGATAGGAATAGGGATCCTGATGAAGAAGTAATTGATCTTACTATAGACAAAATCATTCTAAAGCCAAGGGAGAGGGTTTAGAGATATGAAAAGGTACAGAACAAATCAGAGTTGGCACCGACATCATTGGATTGTTTTATGTCTTCTGATTGTGTTCTTACCGCTACTTGCCCTGAGCTTGATGGTCATCATTTCATCACCTGATGGTTTGCTTCTCTTCAGTGCTAATGAAGCTCGGGGACACCCTGACAAACTGGGAGAATAAAAATACAATGAGAATGATCATCTCCTATCCATGTTTGAAGAAACACATTTTGGTTAAATGCAGATATTTGAAGAAGCTGTGCAAATGTGTGTTGAAGTACTGCATACTCTGAGGCAAATACATAAGTAACTATGAATCAAGCAATCATTTAAGTTAAGGAACACATGATTTTTTATCAGAAGGACTCAATGATCCCAGCTATAAATCAATTTAGAGTAATTTAAAGCCAGAAAGTACCATTGGGATAAGTATGTGACAATTGGTTGAGGCATTTATTTGACATTCCTCTCTCTCGTTCTTTAATGAAATAATATTACTTCTAAGAATGTAATAGGAAAATTATAAGGATTCATTTATTATTATCACCTGTAATTCTATTCTTTCATGTAGGAGGATAAAAAAGAGTAAGAAACAAGTATATTTGAGTTAATCTAAAATGGTCATGTCTATTTGCTAACTAATTTAAGCAAACAAGTTAAATAACCATTTAAAAAAAATAACAGTAGGATTTAGCATGAGCATACAATGCGTTCACATTATATTCCCACGTTAATCCTGCTGTTAACTTTAAATACTGGATTTAACCTGTTAGCAAGTATGGCCATTTTTAGATGAGCCAAAATATACTTTTATCATAACAATAGTGCACCTTTACCTCTTGGCATCTTTCTCATCTTTGCCTTTGATCTGTACTTTAAACACCTTAGATACTGTGTGAATAAAATCCTTCATTTAAATATATTTAACATGGTCATTTGTGATAATATTGTGATTCATTTGTGATAAATGAAAAGCTATTCTTGGAGAATGAATGGAACTGGGCTAAATTACTGTAGATTAAAATATATGGTGTGTGCCGGGAAAATCTTATAAATTGGAAAGTCCTCTCATCTCATACAGCTCAACAGCACTTCATATTTCACTTGGGCAGCTTACAACCCAGGGGTATGAATATTAACCTCTCTTAACTTCAAGAAGCCCTTGCTTTCCCTCTCTCTCCATACTTCCCCCCCATCCTTGTTCTCCGTCCAGTCTGACTGTCCTCCTGATTACATGTTATCCTTGTATGCCTCGTTGTCAACTTCCCCCAAGCTAACAACGATCTATTCTACATTTTAATTGATCCTCGTCCCCTTTGATCTCGTTTTCACACCTTACCCTACCATGTCTCTTGTGTCTCCCTCTCCCCTGACTCTCAGCCTGAAGAAGGGTCTCTACCCGAATGGTCACCCATTCCTTCAATGAGATGCTGCCTGTCCTGCTGAGTTACTCCAGTATTTTGTGCCTCTCGCCATTAATATGGTTATGTCAGAGAATTTTGTATCACAAGGGTAGGAAGACGAATGACTCAATACCAACCTTCTGTGGGTGACAAAACTGCCATTGATGTGACCAGATCCATCGCAGCCTGGTGTGGGGCAGGTTGCACCATCAGCTTTGCCTGACTTCCAAGGAAATTGGGGTCCATTCAACGAAGCCTCCTTTTGTCTTTTTGCAGCTAACGGGCACCCTGATGCACTCCGATGTGTTGAATACTTGCCAGATATGTGACCTTGCCCATCGCAACCTATCACTGGGCACCTTAGACAGACAAGAATACTGCTTTGTAAACCACATCCTCAATGAATTGTTCCATCATGTTGTCAGATCACGTGCAGAATCTAACTCCATTAATTTATGTGCCCTCTTCCTTTTTGTGATACACATGGTATAAATAACGTTGTATTAAATGTTAAGTTGCCATGGAACATTTTGTGTGTGTTGCCAATAGGTGCAAGATAAATAATAACTCGCAATTGATTTTGTTACTGCCAAGAACATATGGCACATTCATTTAATTCATTGCCAAATCTGTCTCAAACACAGCCAGACATACCATGCCAGTCTCTCAAAGCCAAGACTGTCTTCTACTTCACAATCGTACAGAAGTATAAAGACGCTAAAGCCTCCTGTACTCCTAGATATCTTTGTTTCTCAACACTCCCAAGGGCTTGTCTTGTTTGTTGAAACTTACAGAAATAAACATGCACAAAGGTCTTTCCTCTGCTCGCCTCTGCTCACTGCATCATCATGGAGCCACGCAAGGTACTCAAATAAATTAAAGATCATGGATTATAAACTGTGGATGAAGGGTTATGGTTGAGAGTATGGAAGATTCAGAGTCAGAGTTTCAATTAATGGGTACCTGGAAGATCAGTTGGGCCATTGGGAATATGGTTGGGTTCAACTGGTGGTCCTGGTTATAATCAGGCCATAGTTTGGTAAAGGGGTTCAAAAGAGGCATGCAGCAATAATAGGAGGGGACTAACGAGTAAGAAGAAAATCTGCACTAATTTTAACATTATCTATGCTCAAGACTGCATTCCATTGACCAGGACGAGGTAGAATCCCATTAAGTTGCGCTAACACATTCTGTTTTGAGAAGCCCGATCTTTCTATTGCAAGTACACCGATCATTTTACCTCACTCTTTTTATCCCTGATGCTCACATATATTGTGGTCACACTTAGTAGTGACTATCACACTATTTTAGTTCACCTCAATTAATGTTCTTTCCAATGTAGTCGTTGAACCATGGCCCTTGCTTTCATGATCGTTTTTTGTGTACTTGATCGTGTAGCCTTCAGACTGAAGAAGGATCCTGACTTGACACATCACTGACCCAAGTTCTCCAGGGATGTTGTCTGACCCGTTGAGTTACTCCAGCACTTTGCATCTTTTTTGTAAACCAGCATCTGCTGGCAGCGCTCCATCTCCAAACTCTTATACTCTTCCATTTATCAATTCCCTTTTGAAAATGAACCCCAAATACATGAACTTATCACATCTTTCAATTATCGTTTGCAATTTCACCGTTGTTAAAAGGCATGTGCAAGAGTAAATCAGAGGGAAGTAAGTTCATGAATGGGATACACTGTTTGCTCAGGCAGACAGCATAGGCTTAATCATAAGATTATAAGAGATAGGAGTAGAATTAGGTTATTCCGGCCATCAAGGGCAGAATGTTGGCACAAGGGCAGCACTGTGGCACAGCGGTAGAGTTGCTGCCTTACAGCTCTGGCAGTGCTGGAGACCGGAGGTTCGATCCCGACTACGGATGTTGTCTGTACGGAATTTGTGCGTTCTCCCCATGGGTTTTCTTCGAGATCTTTGTTTTCCTCCCATACTCCAAAGACATACAAGTATGTAGGTAAATTGGCTTGGTACAAGTGCAAATTGTCCCTAGTGCATGTAGGATAGTGTTACTGGGTGGGGATCACTGGTCGGTGCGGACTCGGTGGGCCAAAGGGCCTCTATCCGCACTGTATCTCTAAACTAAACTGAGTCTACTCCACCATTCAATCATGGCTGATTTATCTTTCCCTCCTAACCCGATTCTCCTGCCTTCTCCCCATAACCTCTGATACCCTTAGAGCCATGGGCTCAATGACCTCCCATCTTGTAAGGAAATATGAAATTTAATACCAACTAATACAAATGCAAAAGCATCTATCAAAAGAATGTAACCAAACCTGATCATTGACTTGAAAATACATGGAATTCCTGAGGTTTAAATGCCCCAATGGTCGGCAATGGGGCATCTAGGTGGGCAAGGGCAAATTGGGTTGAAGGACCCATCTCCATGCTATGGCACTATGTTATTATTTACAAAATCATTGATAAAGATTGTTAATCCGATACATCATCTATTGATTAATTTCAGAAGTAAATCTATTTATTTTATGCCTGCATATACGGGTCAAATGCAGGCAGGAGGGACTAGTGTAGGTGGGACATGTTGGCAAGTAGGGCAAAAGGGCCTGTTTCCACGCTGTAAGACTCTATGACTATGAGTAATGAAATCTATGTTTCATAAATAAATATCTCGGTCATTTCCAAGTGGAAGAATATTTAAATAAGAGTGCATCGCTCTTCATCTTACCTCACTAACTCTGAGTCTTCTTTGTCATCTTTACTGGGGGTTAGCTTAATTCCACCTTTTTTTGCTCGTGGGCATCCAGAAAGGCTGGAAGGTAAAAGTGATTGTGCACTCATACATCAAGTAACAGGTATTTGAATTACTACCCTTATTACTTTCAGCTTGTAACCAAACTCACCTTCTGTGTGAAGCATAGTTTCCAGTCACATGACCAGAGCCATCACAACCAGGCGTAGGACATCTAACAAAATGAAATAAAAATATGTTGAGAAAAGCTGTATTGTGCAATAAAGTTGACCTGATTTTGCGTGTACTTGTTCTTTATCATGCGACAGAGAAGAATTTTCCAGCGGAAATTTAGTAATTCAGCATGGAAACAGGCCTTTCAGCCCATCAAACCCATGCCAACCATTGATCACCCATTCAGAATAGTTCTATGTTTTTCCACTATCTCATCTACTCACTACACACTGGCTTCAATTTACAAATGCCAATTAACCTAAAAACTCTCATGTCTTTGGGGTGCGAGTGGAAACCAGAGCACTCGGCCAAAATCTACACAGTCACAGGGAGAACGTGCAAACTCCACATATTCAGCACCTGAGGTCAGGATCAAACCTGAGTTAGACACAAAATGCTGGAGTAACTCAAGTGGGTCAGGCAGCATCTCTGGAGAAAAAGAATAGGTGATGTTTCGGGTCGAGACCTTTCTTCAGACTGAAGGGAAAGGGAAATTAGGGAACCTGAGTCTCTGGTGCTTTGAGGCTGCAACTCTACCAGTTGAGTTACTGTGCCACCAAAACCTTCTGTACTTCTTTTACATATTTGCATTTGTCATCTTGATGCCAAACTATAGAGTAGGCACCCTTGCTAAATTGTCCTCAAATCTCCAGGAATTAAAGAACAATCTCTGGATATTACTGCAAACGATTTGGGAAACAATACGTGAGAAAATATTTGTTTGCTTCACTTCATTAAAACATTTTAGGAACGGCAATACTAAAGATTAAAAAAATAACGCTATTGCCTAATTCTGCTCTTATCACATGAATTTATAATCTGAAAGTTAGATTTTGCTGGTAATTGTTAACTAAATTCTACCCTTGTTGTAATATAGACTTTTTATTCCTCTAGAACAAAAATCCATTCATATCTAAACAATTGAAAAGATTTGAACACAATCACTCAGTGCAATAGAGTCTGGTGATTGTAGGCTTTATTCATATTTGATCTATTTGCCTTATGTTACAAAAGGCTGAAGTTGATTTATCACAAGCTGAAGCAACATTGCAAGCAGCATCTGTAGTGAGAAGATATTTCTGGTGACAGGTCATCAACTAAAACATTAATCCCACAATTCGCCTTGTTGTCTGACTTGATGGATATTTTGAACCTTTCCTCCTATGCTTGTTAACTGTTATGAAACAGTACGGAAAGACCTCAGGCTAATGTTCATCCTGTTTGTCCTCTTTCAGTGTGATGAATCAATTCATCAATTAATGTTTGCTTTGGACTATAACTCTCCCAAAAACCTGGACAAGGTTACAAATATAACGCAAAGAAATGTAGACAACCTTGCTCCTGCTAGTTATTAATATATTAATAATATGAACATAGCATGTTTTTTTTTACACCACTGAAGTGTACAACAAAATACATTCTTATCAGAACGGTTTATTTCTTCAAAAGGTTTCCTGAAGGGAGTAACTGATATACGCACACTTTTTGGTACACTTCAAAATCCACGATTCTCCATAATGCATACTATCAGGTAACTTGACCACGAAGATTCAGAAAGTGAACCTAGTCCAGTTCTCTCTCTGGATACAAACACAAAACACAATACACACACACACACGCACACATCACTCACTAGTAACTAAGTGCCAACCTGGTCAATATCCACCCTCCAGAGAAGATACACAAAACAAAACAATCACTTCCTGCCCATTCTGAGACTAAAGGGCCTGTCCCACGGCGATTTTTTCAGCGACTGCCGGCATCATTGATTGACATATCAGGTCATCGAAAAATACACGGCGTGATGCGGCGGTGACGCGACATGACGACGTATGAAGCACGGTGTCTTTTCAAGTGTCACAACATTTATTTTGTCGCTGCTGGATTTTGAAATGTTCAAAATCTTTTGGTGACACTGATATGATGCCAGGAGTCGCCGAAAAAAATCGGCAGGTGGGACAGGCCTTTAATTGATTAAACTACTGGAGAAGCCCATATCATACTAATTTTCAAAACACTAGGTTAAGAAAGAGTGAAGGATGCTGCAATCCAGTCATTCGAGCTGCCATCGAAAATAACTATGGGAAGATATCAGGAAGATAGATAAATGAGCATACTTCAATTCCTGGGAGCTTGCAGCCATTAGACTCTTGAGGCTTTTATCAGCCAAAGGACAGCCAGATACACTGCAAATAAAAAACAAATATTTATTTCCCTTACCTTTTTAATAATGTTAATGTTTTCTAAATGAAAAATACATTATGCAGAAACACAATACCTTTACCTGTCAACAGTGAATCGTGCTTTCAGATTCAGACTATCCAGTCAGAAAACTGGACATTAGGTTTTCCATATTTCTCTGATTATGTAAACTTCTAAAAGTCCACTCGAAAAAATAAAATTTAACAAACTGGCTGGTTCAGATTAATTTGCTGGAGGTCCAGCTTAGTTTGTTGTCACATGTACCGAGGTATAGTGAAAAACGTTTGTTGCATGCTAACCAGTCAGCAGGGATTACTGCAAGGTTTTGACTGATAATTATCAGTTTGCAAAGATTTGAAATGTTGACAGTGATGAGCTGGTGAATGAGTGGTCCACTGTACATCCTCCTACTGCCATTATCTACTTCATAGAAACATGAGAATATACAACATTGTTTAACCTCCTTGCATAATTCCTATACTCGAGTTTAAATTTTAATTTTAATAGAAGCTAACATTGAAAATTTAAGATAAAATTAAGGGTGATGTTTTGAAATTTCTGATTACCAGTATGTAGTTTTTTTACTGTGGAGAAAGGTATATTTACAGTTTGAAATGTATTGAAAGTTAAACCAGTCAGAGTATGGAGTATAGAAGTTGGGAGGTCATGTTGCAGTTGTATAAGACATTGGTGAGACAGCATTTAGAATATTGTGTTCAGTTCTGGGCACCAGGTTGTAGGAAAGATATTGTCATGCTTGAAAGGGTTGAGAAAAGATTTACGAAGATGTTTCCAGAACTAGAGGGTGTGAGCTATAGAGAAGGTTGAGTAGGCTGGGTCTCATTCCATGGAGTGCAGGCCGGCGAGGGGAGATCTTACAGGTGTATACAAAGTCATGAGAGGAATAGATTGGGTAGATGCACAGTCTTTTTCCCAGAGTAGGGGAATCGAAAACCAGAGGACATAGGTTCAAGGTGGAGGGGAAAGGATTTAATAGGAATCTGAGGGGTAACTTTTTGGGTGTATGAAACAAAGGTGTATGGAACAAGCTGCTAGAGAAGGTAGTTGAGGCTGGGACTATCCCATCATATAAGAAACAGTTAGACCGGTACATGGATAGATCAGGTTTGGAGGAATATGGATCAAGCGCAGGCAAGTGGGACTAGTGTAGCTGGGACATTGTTGACCGGTGTGGGCGAGTTGAGCCAAAGGGCCTGTTTCCACAATGTATCACTCTTTGACTCTAAACAGTTCCAGTTTCACCAGAACAATGACTAATGTTTGTCCAATTAATGTAAATTACCCCATTACCATGAAAAGAATGGCCAAATATATTTGCAATGAAATCATATAGTGCACATTCTAAAGAATGCAGCTCATAGTCTACTTTGACTACTATTATATGTCTATCAAAGTCAACTGTTATTATAATGGTCTACATAATCTACCCCTGCCCACTACAGTCTGAAGAAGACTTCTGACCCTAAACATCACTGTCCATTTCCCCTACTGACTATGCCTGACCTGCTGAATTACTCCAGCACTCAAGATTCAAGCATCTGCAGTCTCTTGGGTCTTCTTTGTTTGTTATATGATTTCAGTGGGGAGATTACCTCGAGAACTCTTGATTTCTTCACACTTATGCACAGTTTTGGAAGAAGTCACTCGGTGGTGATGCCCTTACCTCTGCATCATCATCATCAGACATTGGAGACAGAGGTTTGTCCTCAGTAACTTGTGTTAAACTTACCTGGATTGTTGCAGCAGTGAATTATGCTCAATTTATAAAGCCCACTAACCTATATTAAGTATGTTTATTTGATAAAGCCCCATGATTTACGCCCTTGTTCTTTGCTGATAATCACAGTGCTATAAAATACAGAAATTGGTCCTTTGGCCCACCATGTTCATGCTGACATTTTTGACCATCTAGGTTAATCCCAGCACTGTAATCTTTTAATCTTTTACATCTTGCCTATTTATTTGTCAGACTTGCACTTTGTTACAAAGCTTAGTGCAGGTGTACACATATTTTGCAGCTGCACTCCATGCCAATAAATGCGAGAGTGCTCACTTTCATAAAAGAAAAACAAAAATCTGCAGTAACACTATAAATGTGCTATGTGGTACAACTGACATTATGGGCACTTACAAGAGATTAAGATTTGAGACTGCAATTGTAGGGCTATTATTACATTCTTACAGGTGTGAACCACTATGTAATGATACAATACAATACAGGGAGGCACGGTGGCACAGCGGTAGAGTTGCTGCCTTGCAGCACCAGAGACCTCGGATCAATCCTGACTACAGTGTTGTCTGTACAAAGTTTGTACATTCTCCTTACGACTGCGTGGGTTTTCTCTGGGTGCTCCAGTTTTCTCCCGCATTCCAGGGTTTCCAGGTTTGTAGGTTAATTTGCTTCTGTGAATTGCCCCTCGTGTGTAAGATGCAAAACTGGGATAACATTAAATAACATTGAACCAGTGTATGGGTGATCGTTGGTCGGCGTGGACACGGTAGACCTAAGGACCTGTTTCCATGCTGCGTAACTAAACTAATTTGCATCCTGCTTGTGCCAAACCTAACTCATTCACATAGCTGGTAATATTACAGTGTAAAATAGACATTTCCACTGTATAATCAAATACAGGACAACAAAAATCAAAACAATAACATCACTGCATTACAATAAAACCTGCTAAAGTGCCAAGGGGGTTTACTCTATTAATTCATTGTCGCTCCAGGTTGATGAGCATGAAGATAAGTGCTTTCACGTACCTTCGGTGTGATGCATAATTTCCAGTTACATGGCCACTTCCATCACATCCTGGGGTAGGGCAACTGTGAAACATGAAAATAAGTTCAGTTTAACAGTATTAGCGCGACTGAAATGGGATTCATCCAAGCTGGCAGTTATACATTTAATACAGGAATACCTATGCTTATATTGTTAAGATTATATTTTATTGCAACCTTAAAAGTCATCCCACAAATTGTACGCTGACAAATATGATTAAAGGGCAATTTTAAGCTTAGAACATAAAGTTTTTTTGTTAAGATTCTTCAAGAATTTTGTCAGAACTGGTTATTGCATAGGCTTTTGCTATTTGTTTACATTTTTAATCTGGAAAATTCAGAAAGAAAGAAGTGGGAGGGTTCTTACACAAACAAACAGCACATCATTATGGTAACTTTAATATCCTTATGATAAATTAGTGGCACTCTTCTTAAGTGGAATGTGAAACTTATAAAGTTTCTTTCACACTTTCAGTACACTGCAGAACAGTTATTGGTAAATACAGCTCCAAATTTGCTTATGAAATGAACATAAATCAGCTTTCAGAACAGAAGTGAATTTAACTTACAATTTCTGTACATGTTACTTCCAGGAGTTAGACAAAAATGCTGGAGTAACTCAGCGGGACAGGCAGCATCTCTGGATAGAAGGAATGGGTGACATTTCGTTTACAGACCCTTCTTCAGACTGGAATCTTGAATCTGAAGAAGGGTGTCGATGCAAAATGTCACCCATTCCTTCTCTCCAGAGACGCTGCCTGTCTGTCCCGCTGAGTTATTGAGGAATCTGCAGTTCCTTCCCACATATGTTACTTCCTGAGTTCTATTGAGTGCATCCACAACCATAGCCTGATTTGACTGCTCTGCATTGACATCTCATTGCAGCACTGCCACAAAGTTGAACGCGTAACTTTCATGAAAGATTTCTGCCAATTGCTTTGTGCCAATACATGCTCACAATTTCACATGTAGTGTTTAATTGTTATTTTTGTTTAAATCCTCATTCTTCCAGTTAACTCTAAGGAAAATTGACAAAATGGGCCTCTTTGAAATTTAAGGGTGGGTGAAAGTGACAGAGTTATTTAACTTAGATATAACTGATCTTACATGAGATAGCTTTAGCACTTAAGATGCAGAAATTAACTTGCCATCGTAAATGAAGAATTAATAGCACAAGAGTTAATAGTAGGATGAATATGAGGAATTGATGCATATGAACTCAGTTTCATGCATATGTTTTCATGTTCATTAGTTCATAAGACTTCGGAGCAGATTTATGAAATTTGAACCATCGAAGCTGCTCTGCCTTTCAATCAATTCAGATTTATCTTCTTTCTCAACCCCACTCTCCTGCCTTCTTCCCTTAACCTTTTGACACCCTTACTAATCAAGAACCTATCAGTCCCCGGTTTCAAAATACCAAAAGACGACCTTCACAGCCGTCTGTGGCAATGAATTCCACAGATTCACCACCTTCAGGCAAAATAAATTCCTCCTCATCTCCTTTCTAAAAGTATCTACTTTTATTCTGTCTGAGGTTGCGTCCTCTGATCCTAGACTCTCACATTAGTGGAAATATCCTCTCCACAGGTTTATGTACTCAGTGGCTGCATTGTGTTGTACGATTGATTAGTGAATACTGTTAGGTGTGTCAGCCATAGAGACACGGAGCACAGAAACAGGGCTTTCGGCCCAACTTGCCCTTGCCGACCAAGATATCTCATCTACACTAGTCCCACCTGCCCGCTTTTGGTCCATATCACTCTACACCTTTCCTATCCATGTACCTGTCCAAAATGTTTTCAAGAGAGAGGTAGATATAGCTCTTAGGGCTAATGGAAGCAAGGGATATGGCGAGAAAGCAGGAACAGGGTACTGATTTTGGATGATCAACCATGATCATATTGAATGCCGGTAGACAAAAATGCTGGAGAAACTCAGCGGGTGAGGCAGCATCTATGGAGCGAGGGAAATCGGCAACATTGTGGGTCAAGACCCTTCTTCAGACTGATGTGACGGTGGGGGGGGTAGGAAGAAGAAAGGAAGTGGAGGAGCCAGAGGGCTGAGGGAGAGCTGATAAGGGGAGGAGAAAGTAGGGACTGCCTGAAATTAGAGGTCAATGTTCATACCACTGGGGTGCAAACAGCCCAAGCGAATTATGAGGTGCTGTTCCTCCAATTTACGGTTGTCCTCACTCTGGCCATGGAGGAGGCCCAATACAGAAAGGTCGGTTTCAGAATGGGAGGGGGAGTTGAAGTGCTGAGCCACCGGGAAATCAGTTTGGTTATTGTGAACTGAGCGGAGGTGTTGGGGGAAGCGATCGCCAAGCCTACGCTTGGTCTCACCGATGTAGAGCAGATGACATCTATAACAGCGAATTCAATAGATGAGTTTGGAGGAGGTGCAGCTGAACCTCTGTCGCACCTGGAAAGACTGCTTGGGTCTTTGAATGGAGTCAAGGGGGGAGGTAAAGTGACAAGTGTAGCAAGTGCCAGGAGAGGGGGTGGTTTGGATGGGAAGGGACGAATTGACCAGGGAGTTACGGAGGGAGCAATCTCTGTGGAAAGCCGACAGGGGAGGAAATGGGAAGATGCGGGCGGTGGTGGGATCACGTTGGAGGTGGCAAAAATGTTGGAGGATTATTTGTTGTATGTGACGGGTGGTAGGGTGGAAGGTGAGGACAAGGGGGACTCTGCCCTTGTTATGATTGGGGGGATGGGGAGTGAGAGTCGAGTTACAGGGTATAGAAGAGACCCTGGTGAGAGCCTCATCTATAGTAGAAACATAGAAACATAGAAACATAGAAACATAGAAATTAGGTGCAGGAGTAGACCATTCGGCCCTTCGAGCCTGCACCGCCATTCAATATGATCATGGCTGGTCATCCAACTCAGTATCCCGTACCTGCCTTCTCTCCATACCCTCTGATCCCTTAGCCACAAGGGCCACATCTAACTCCTCTTAAATATAGCCAATGAACTGGCCTCGACTACCCTCTGCGGCAGAGAGTTCCAGAGATTCACCACTCTCTGTGTGAAAAAAGTTCTTCTCATCTCGGTTTTAAAGGATTTCCCCTTTATCCTTAAGCTGTGACCCCTTGTCCTGGAACCCTGAAGAATGTGGACATCTCCAATGCCCTGGGTGGAACACCTCATCCTGGGTGCAGATGTGGCGTAGATGGAAGAATTGGAGAAGGGGATGGAGTCCTTACAGGAAGCAGGGTGGGAAGAAGGGTAGTCCAGATAGCCATGGGAGTCAGTGGGTTTATAGTGGATGTCATCAGTAGTCTACCACCTGCGATGGAGATAGTGAGGTCTAGAAATAGTAGTGAAATGTCGGAAATGGTCCAGGTGTATGGTCCAGGCCCACAAATTGTAGGGTTTAGATACATTATTCTTGATACAATTTGCTTGCATAAAAGTAATACCCTGGCTGGCCTGGATAAACCTATTTTGGAACACTCTGAAGAAAGGTGCCGACCCAAAATGCCACCTATCCATTTTCTTCAGAGGTGCTGAGTTCCTCAAGCATTTTGTGTCTATCTATGAAACACTCCTCCATGTACTTCAGTGGAAAGTAGGATTTATAGGCCGAAATTTTAATGGACATCATATGATTTTTAACTATTGCCCAGATTACTTGAAATGATTTCCAGGATGCAGAACTGCAGCTAAATGGATTAACAGGAAATACCTGGGATTGTTTTCATTGGAAAAGCGGAGGTTGATAGAGGTATTTAAGATCACAAAGATTGTAGGTATGGTAACAACTAGGGATCTGTTTCAAATGAGAATGAGATTCAGAGCAAGGGGATTCAGAGGCAAATTACACACAAAAAAGGAAATGTGTAATATGAAGCTATATCTTTTATGCTTTCAGGCTCTGGAATTTACTGTACAATAATGGAGGCAGATTCGTAATATTGAACTAGATGAGTGTTTGATATAAAATAACTAGCATGGGATATGGCAAGAAAGAAGCTGCAAACATTCTGAGAATTTATGACTTTAGGGCAGCACAGTGGTGTAGTAGCGCGGCATAGTGTTGTAGCGGTAGAGCAGCTGCCTCACAGCACCAGAGACCAGGGTACTATCCCAACTGTGGGTGCTGTCTATACGGAGTTTGTACTTTTCCTGTGACCATGTGGTTTTACTCCGGGTGCTCCGGGTTCCTCCCATACTCAAATGATGCATTGGTTTGTATGTTAATTGGCTTTGGTAAAACAGTAAATTGTCCCTAGTGCGTAGGATAGTGCTAATGTATGAGGTGATCACTGATTGGCACGGACTTGGTGGGCTGAAGGGCCTGATTTTTCGTGCTGTATCTCTAAAGTCTAAGGTATAAAAGGCTCAGTTAATATAGAGGTACGTTTTTATAGCACGGCATACATAAAGAATGCATGGTGAGCAGCTACTTACGTGATGAGCTCTTTCTTTGACTCCTTGCATGGAACTTTGGAAAGAGGACTCGGAACAGTAACCTCACCAGGATATCTTCTCTCTTCCATTCCTTCGTTTGGGCCAAAGTCTTCTCTCTGCAAGTGTAAAGAACCAGGTAACATTAAGATGGAGATCTGCTATATGTGCTGTCAACAATTCCAGCACTCCACATGATTGATTGTAGTATCTGAAAATGACCAGAACTATTGGGGCATACGTCAAAACATAATTGTGTTAATAAAATGTTGTTAATGAGAAATTCTCAATATATTAAAGAGATCTGGTTTGGGTGTTGTTCGCAATTCCAGCACCCACAATTATACCAATTCAGGAAAAGATTTAATTTAATTTAGTTTAGAGAAACAGCATGGAAACTGGCCCCCCTGCCCACCGAGTCCATGCCGACTGACTGTTGGTCACCCGTTCACACTAGTTCTATGTTATCCTACTTTCTCTTCCACTCCCGACACACTTGGGGCAATTTACAGAGGGCCAATGTAACTTACAAACCATCACGTATTTGAGTTGGGGGAAGAAACCATAGCACTTGGGGGAAACCCACGTGGTCACAGGGAGAACATACAAACTGCACACAGTTAGCACCTGAGGTCAGGATCGAACCTGGGTCTCTGGCGCTGAGAGGTGGTGGCTCTAGCAGCTGCGCCAATGCGCCACCCACATTTATGAGCTACCTCTTCAAACTCAAATCTACATGATTGATTGTAGAATCTGCAAATGACCAGCACTATTCGAGCGTACTTCAAAACATGATTACGTTAATAAAATGCTGTTAATGAGAAGTTCTCAATATATTAAAGTGGTAAAAGTGATTTCAGTAATTACTTGCTTTGACGTGGCTATAATGCAATGAATTATCCCACGTCACAGCAGCTTTATTACACAAAAGGTTCACACAGGTGAGTAAATCTTTGGAGGCTGTGAATTGAAAAACTGCAACATTGTTGGACAGTGGCATCAAGGCCAGGGGACACGTGATAACACACAGATCATTTTAACAGTAAAGGGCCTGTTCCACTTGGTCGTCATTTACGCGACAGGCCGGTAGTGATTGATGACGTGCGACAGTCGCGTGGCGGTCGATCCTTCAAATATATTATCTGCTCTGCAAGTAGCGTCAGTGTATTGACATCATTTGTTAAGTGAAACATTGATAAAACTATTGTTTGCTAGAAAAATTCATTTACTTTTAAACTTTCCGAATTACTCCCAACAAACACAAAATTTTATTCCATTATAGCAGTTTGAGGGGTTGAACTTAAGAATTGGTTCGCAATTTAAAAAAAAATTGTATTAGTAAAATTGCTAGTGGTTATTTAAAAAAAAACTAATTTGGTTACTAGTGTTCTTTTAGGATATAAAATCTGCAATCCTTACCTGGATGTTAACTTATGAAATATCCTTAACTAAGGATGTTTCAAAAATACTTATTAAGGTGGTACTCTGAAGGCATTACTCTGAAAGCATTGATGCTTACGGCGTAATTATTTTCTCATTATGGCCGACTGCGTATAGGCGGCGCGCGGTGGCCATTGGTTAAAGCCTGTCCCACTTGGCCGTCATTTGCGCCACGCAAATGGCGCACAAAGATTTTGAACATCACAGAATCATGCAATGCCGCGTGCAGCCGCGCATCACAGCCTATGTCATCGCGCATCACGTGCGTGTCATGTCACGCGCGTCGTGACGCATAAATGATGTAGTGTAATTTACGCGTAAATGATGTTACGTAATTTACGCGCAAATGACGGCCAAGTGGGACAGGCCCTTTACGCACAGTGACATAATCATGTGTCACCACGCGCTGCACATATGAGGTCAGGACGCCTGCGTGCGGCCGCAATATACGCCCATGTGCATACGCTATAGCTCATGCTGGAGGCGCGCAAAAATTTTGTGCCCTACAAAATCCTGGAGCATCGCGCGATACCGCACGCAACTCCATAACTCTCCGCGCTTCTCCATGCAACTGTCCCGCGCAGCCCACACGCTACACGTGCATCTCAATGCGACTACGAGGGTGCGTAATGGCGCGCAAATGACGGCCAAGTGAGACAGGCCCTTTAGACTCAGCATCTATCTCATCATCAAATCGCAGCATCAATTCAACGCCTATGAGTACCTCTATTGTTAATCACTGCTAATGCGCTTTAAAAAAAAATGTACATCATTACTTTCTAATTCGTTTGTAGTCAGTCAAATCTTTCAAAAGTAGCTGCCAGTAGCTCTTGCCTGAGAGTCTAGCTTATTGATTGTGTCCTCACTGAATGATGAAAAGAAAATCAAATACAATTATCGAGAAGTCCCAACCATGTTTAATTTCACTGGAACTGCTGTCAGTTTGTGGGTTGAAGAACTGTAATTTGCAGATCAAATTTAACAATGTTTTGTGTAACATCAGGGAAATTGTGCCAAAGAAAACACCAACCAGCTGGAAACTCCAGGCCAACGAAACAATGTGGAACCAATTCAACACAATGCAATAGTGAATAGTACAAACCCCAAAATGGGAAGACAATGGAAAAATGGCACCTCAGACAGCAGTTGAGTGGTAGAGTTGCTGCCTTACAGTACCAGAGACCTGGATTTGATCCTGACTTGTACGTTCTCTCTGTGATCACATGGGTTTCCACCTGCTCTAGCTTCCTCCCACTTTCCAAAGGCATGCAGGTTTGTAGGTTAATTGGTTTCTGTAAAGTGTCCCTAGTGTGTAGGATAGAACTAGTGTACAGGTGATCATTGGTCGGTGCGGACTCAGTGGGCTAAAGGGGCTGTTTCCATGCTTTATCCATCTAAACAAAGCTTATAATTACCAGTTCCCTTACCATTATTTTCTTAATAAGTTATGAATCCATAAACTATTACTTAATTTGTTTATTTGTTCAGAGACAACATGGAAACAGGCCCTTTGGTTCACTGAGTCTGCGTCGACCAATGGTCACCCCTTCACACTAGTGTTATGTTAACACACTTTCTCATCCACACCTTACATATTAGGAGAGGCCAATTAAACTACAAACCCACACGTCTTTGAGATGTGGGAGGAAACCCACGTGGTCACAGGGAGAATGTGCAAACTCCACACAGACAGCATCCAAGGTCAAGATCTGCAATGTAAAGGTTTAACTTATTTATTTTATAGTAAAATTCCCTCAGTGAGCAGTGGTTGGAAGAACATTGTGAAAATTAATAAATTAGAAGTAATTATTTGCAGATGTGGCTTCTAGATTTGCATTTCTGCAACCACTGCTTCGAAGGAAACAATGGATAACAAAATCTCTGCAAGAGCTTTCATTCACAACACACTGCAAACGGTTCTACAACAAAATTAACATTCAGCATTAAAGCACCTCTCAACAACAACTTATTACAGACTACATAAATTACCAACGAGAAATACTTTTTGGTTACCTCTTTATCCTCTTCCTTCTCTATTTGTGCTTTAGAGTAGTTAACAGGTGAAACCCATCCCTCTTGCTCACACAGTGCTTGATAGTACTGAGGAGTTATCAAGATACTATTTAGGTATGATGGAGGAGATTCTGGCGTGGTTCCCAGAGAACTGTGAGTGGTGACTTTATCCCGGTTTCTATTTTTGTTCATGCTTAAGTCCAGGGTTCCATTTTCATCCACTTCTATGTCTGTGCTCTGTATTAAAAGATGCCCACAACTGTTATTATTTAACATTTGCATGTGATCCACAGTCCTAGATTAAAACGGAATGTACTATTAGAGAGGTTGCACTACTTTGAAGATTATTTTGCAGAAGGTCAATCAGCAGGGTGGAGATACAGCTTTTGCATGTTACTGCAAATGGAAATGCAATCCAGTACCTTGATGAGCAAATCTATTATCTGTCAGATCTCAAAGTTTGCAAAAAAACTCTAATTCTTCAATAACACTTCAGCCTACCATGTCCATGACAACCATTATGTACCGATTCATACCACCCAAACTTTCAGTACTTAATCCATGCCTTATATACCTTGGCATTTCAAGTGTTCATTAAACACTTTAGTTTTAGTTTTAGTTAATGTTTCTTCATCAATCTCAATACAATCTACAGGAATCCCTGGAATTATACACAATGGTTCCTTTGTTAAGCAACTCTCCGTAATACCCTCCCATTCATTGTGTAGGTCCTACACTGCCATCTCCCCACATTATGCAGGGACTGCTTTCCTTGGAAACCGTCATGACCCTCTGTAGTACGAACCCACTTTTCCCATTGAATCCCACGCTATAAGTGGGATGCTTTCTTGAGGATGTATTTCTGTCATGTGAAGTCAATTTATCGGTGATGACAAAGTGTCCCACCACCATTATGTTGGGGATGGGCAATGCTCGTGCAGAACAAATAAATGTCATTTTTTTCTTTTTAGTTACTGACTGCGGTTGGGCAATAAAATGTGTATGTGAAATCTCTGCATCGATTGTGTTGGCGGTTACAGCCATGCCCCTTTCTTTGTCACCAGTCCTCTCCAGTCTAAGGAAATGTGAACAGTCATCTCAAAGTGCAGCAGTGCCATTATCTTCACCTTTGAAGCAATTACTGTAATGCTTGTATTAGGCGATGGTTTAGGAGGTGGGGGTTTCAGGAAAAGAGATGGGGTTCGATTATTGTGGTTCATGGGAGATAGATGGTATGGAAGAAGTTCAGGGAGGTAATGGGTTAAAGCAGGGAAGTGGAGTAACAACCGAGGGATTACTTCAAGGAGTCACAGTCATACAACGTGGAAACAGGCCTTCGGCCCAACTTGTCCACACCGCCTAACATGTCCCATCTACAGCAGGAACTGGCCATGGTTACTGCAGCTCCCCACAAAACAGGACTGAAATTTCACAGTTCACATTTTTCATTGTAAATTTACATGAATTGTCTCACCTTAGTTGACAAATCCTGTGGCTTCGTAGAAAGGTTCTGTGGCATCTCTCTACAGCGTGTGGATAGATTGAGGATGGCCGCAGCTGCTATATGAGTGGTTTCAGTATCCTGAATATAACTGTAGATACCGGACTGGCATGGACTTTGAACGGAAGCCCTGGGCACTCGGCTGGAATAAGCCACTGGACTTGTAAACTGTTTGGCTGATAACAGATGCAGGTGACATTGATATTAACATTTAGACAGTACCTTCTTAGAATTGTACAGTTCAGTGTATTTGCTAACATTTAAGCTATCTTTCTTTTTGAATGATATACGGGTCTTCCCTAGCTTGTAATAGGGTTCCATTCCTGAGAATTGGATGTACCCCAAACAGTTTGCATGTTGGATAATGAGCAGGATGCCTGAACAGGATGCAAATTGCTAGAGGATGAAGGGTCCCAGCCTGAAACATCGTCAATCAATGTATCTCCGCAGATGCTGCCTGACCTGTTGAGCTCTCCCAGCAGATTGATTTTTATTCTAGATTCCAGCAGCTGCGCTCTCTTGTGGCTTTATTGAGCAGGATGCTTACTTGAAGTGGACACCTGAGGTAGGAGGACTATGGACCTTCTGCTCCTAATTCCATTTCCTAGTGTTCAATTTGCAGGTGGGGTGCAGGGGAGAGGATTATTTTGAAAACCCAACTCTTACTAACCAGCTAAGGAACCTCCAAGAACAATATCTTAAGGCTGCTTTAGTTTTCCTGGAATTTCTATGCAAGTTCTGCTGGAGAAACTCTGGGAAACCATTCAGCTCTATTTTCCATTAATAATTTCTCTTTTCTAATGCCCCAATACTATTAGAGTCATACAGCAAAGAAATATGCCCTTTGGCCCAACTCATCCATACTGACCAAGATGCCACATCTAAGCTAGTCCCATTTAGCCATGTCTAATCCCTCTAAACCTTTCCTATCTATGCATATCATCCTTTTCTTCAATACTCACATTCGCAAAATTGAACAGCTTCCCATTCTTGAACTTTTGAAGATACTGTGTGTTTTCCAAATACTTGTGCATCAAAGCTGGCATAATCAAATGGAGCCTTAGTATATTTGTCTAGTTCCTTAGATATGTTGGTATGGCAGGTGCTAATGGGCTGCGTTGATCCATAGCTGAAGTGTGCGATCTCCATTTGCTTCACCAGACACATTGGCCTATGGAAAGTATGGAAAGATTATTAATAAGAGACACAAGAGACGATCCCGCTAGAAATGAGAGAGAATTGTAGACGCAGGCCAGGCCATCATCCAAACCAACCATTGACTCCATCTGCACTTCTTGCTGCCTCAGCAAGGCCACCAGCATAATCAAGGATGAGTCCCACCCTGGACACTCCCTGCTCTCTCCTCTCCCATCAGGCAATAGGTACAGAAGTGTGATAATGCACATCTCCAGATTCAGGGACAGTTTCTTCCTAGCTGTTATCAGGCAACTGAACCATACTAGTACCAACTAGAGAGCGGTCCAAAGCTACCATCTACCTCATTGGAGATCCTCAAACTATCTTTAATTGGACATTTCTGCACCTTATCTTGCAATAAACATTATTTCCTTTATCCTGTATCAGTACAGTGTGGGTGGCTTGATTGTAATCATGCATAGTCTTTCCGCTGAGTGGATAGCATGCAACAACATAAACTTTTCACTGTATTTAGGTACACGTGACAATAAACTCAACTAAACTAAACTGCAAAATACAAACTGCTGGAGGAAATCAGCAGGTCATTAGGAAGTCAGTAGGAGGCTAAGGTACAGTCAACATTTTGCCTCAGGACCAGTGCGAGATCAACTTTCCCTCACCTCCATAGATGCTGCTTTATCTGCTGAGTTCCTCCACCGAATCAGAGAAACATACCACAATACAGCAGGGAAACAGGTCCTTTGGCCCACTTCGTCCATGCCGACTAATTTGGCTCAGTGTCCATTTGCCTGCATTTGGCCCATAACCCTCTAAACCCTTCAGCAATTTGTTTTTTGTTCAAAACCATAAACTAGGTTGCTTATTTCCTTTCCTGTAAACTGCAGATTCTCAGGCAGGATATTCCAGCCCCTTTGAGCCGCCGTCAGTGTCATTCCTTAATTATCCCACCAGGTGGCACATTGGAGCAACAAGAACAGTGGTCTTTACTTCTTGCCCATGATAAGGCAAAAATGTGAAAAGCATTCAAAGCAGATTTTTTTCCTTTACATCTTTCACTATGAAATTCTGGGCAGGACATAACCCGCCAATCCACCTTGCCTTAGAACCAAATATGACACGAGAGAACATAGTCACAGAAATGTCTTGCCAGTATCAGAAATGCAAAAATAACTGATCAGGCTATATATTTAGAATATCCAAAAGATGACCTTGAGGTGATTTTTAAAGGTTTGTTGGACAAAAAAGACTATAGGCAGTAATGATGTCCTTATGCTTGCAAGCAGTAAAATTAATGTTAATAGGTCCCATATAATTGCCTCAGATAGTGGTGGAGCCCAACTCATTGGTTAGTTTTAAAGCAGGGATTGATGGTTTCTTGATTGGTAAGGGTGTCAAAGATTATGGGGAGAAAGCAGATGAAAGGGGTTCTGATAGCTCGTAGAAAAATAGATCAGACCTGATTGAATGGCAGAGCAGACTCAATGGATCGAATAGCCTACTTCTGCTCCTATGTCTTATGATCTCAATGAGACAAATATGAGATCTAATATATAACTCAGGGGAGAATCTGCTGCAGGTGGCAGTATCTCTATTACAACTGCCACAGGATTCCAACTAACAAGGAGCAGAACTTTTGAGATCCGCAGTGCTGCTGAGAAATTTCTTCTTCTCCTCTTATCATTCTTCTAGATATTGTTTGTCCTTTATTCATTGTCACCTCCACAATTATTCATTGCTCTGCACTCTATCTGCATAGTATCTGGCTCAAGTAATGCCATTGATTTACATGGCAGTCTTTCAACAATTCAAATTAAAAGGCTTACATATAAACTGGGCAAAAAAAGTGTGGAATGTTCTATGATGCCCTTTGTTTAGTTTAATTGCTTTGAATCTTTCTTTTGGTATCAATGGAGTGGTAATCAGTTAAAATGGCTTCAAGTGGCACAGGGCTAGTTTTTAATTTACACATGGAGGGATATGGATCTAGTTCAGGCTGAAGAGATCAATTTAATTTGATATTTTGTTCGGCACAAGCATTGTGGGCTGAAGGGCCTGTTCCTGTGCTGCATTCTTTGTGTAGGAAGGAACTGCAAATGCTGGTTTACACTGAAGATAGACACAAAATGCTGGAGTAACTCAGCATTTCTAGATAGAAGGAATGGGTGACGATTCGGGTCTGAAGAAGGGTCTCGGCCCAAAAGGTCACCCATTCCTTCTATCCAGAGATGCTGCCTGTCCCGCTGAGTTACTCCAGCATGGTGTGTCTATCTGTATTCTTCAATGTTCTCTGTAAGATTTGTCCAAATAAGACAGTGAAATTGAAATTACCCACCAAAGCTTGTACTCCTTACTAGGTAGTGTAAGGTCATTATGACTACATTGAGAAAATTGAAAAAAATATATAACTACCTCAGCATTTGGTCTGAGCTTTGTCCAATCCTTGTGAGATCATTCGGTTTGTCTTGTGATTTGGCCAGTTTCTCCGCTGCAGCAATCGGGCAACCTGAGAGACTGAGAAAAAAAAGAAAATAATGAAGCATAAGTTATTTGCAGAATCGCAATCATTAACGAGGACTGAATCATTTAAAGAAATAGTTTGTCTATATCCATCCTATGACATGTTTATACCATTTTAAATATAGCTTTATCAGAGCATTGGAACTGCATATTGGAAGCAGGGTCAATGCATTAATACAGTAATATTATACATTCAGCATATGTGATTGAAAATTAATTTCTACCTTTTATCTTTCAACCAATTTACAATCTATATAACCATGCCTTTACTTTAAAAAATAAATAAAACCATCCAGCCAACCAATATGGAATTATACTGCTCATTCACAAAGTGTACCTCATCATCCTATACCTCATCAGCTACCTGTCATGCTAGTAGCTTCTTTCATAAATCCAGGTCATTTCCTTTTGCAACAGATACTTGACACAGTATCTATGATTATATTATCCCACAAATCTTAAATTGATCAATGTGTTCTTCTTAAATACTTTTTGCAAATGACTTAAATGCTTTTTGCCATTTTCAATGGAAGGCAGAATTTGGAATCTAGAAAATATATTTCTCCAGAATTCTTTCAAGCCATCCATTTTAGGTAATTTTTAGTTTTATGTCCTATTCCCTCCCACATTACGTACTTTCCCTCACACAGTTTGGCCCATTGACATTTTTAGATATCTCGTGCTAATGTTAAATTCATTGAATTCACCGCTAAGTTTAAGTTTACATTTATTGTCACATGCACCAATTGGTATAGTGAAATTTGAGTTACCATACAGCCATACGAATAAAAGGAAAACAACACACAAAAGAATTTAACATGAGCATCCCCACACAGCGGAATCAATGTTTCCCACTGTGAGGGAAGGCAATAAAGTTCAGTCATCGTCCTCTTTACGAATGAATACTAAGTTCTCATTTAGCAAGTATGATGTTTACCTTTTGTGTATTATAGCTTTACTTGCACTTAATTGTCTTTAATGGAAAAACATTTATCTTTGCTCCTCACTTTCCATTAATAAAGCCACACCAAGAACAATGGATACATTTTGCTAAGGCTTAAAAAATCAAATGTAATGCTCACACTACGGAACATAATCAGTATAATCGTGTTATGAAGGAATAAGAAATGTATCTGAAAAGAGAAATCCGGCTTCAAAGGGATACTTCAACGAAACAAATATGGAAAATAAAATGCTTTAATATCAGAAATGAAAACATGTACTACTTGACTCTATAAGACCAAATATATCAATAAATTAATAAAATGCACTGCTCATAATGACTTGGCTGTTCCTGATTGCTAAATGTGTATAATGATATGGAATTACTAGCAGAGTGCAGGAATATAATGTTAAAACCATTAAACAACAGAACGTTAAAGTGTCCAGACAGCTAAAGTTGGTCAACATTTAATTGGACTAGTAAACACTGTTGAGATTATATGACAAAAATGCATATAATAGTACACTGAAAACTACCTATCCAAATGTATACATGTCATTGATATTGGATCAATAAACAAGCAAATGAAAGGATATGCAAAGAAGACAATTACCCTCTTCAATTTCTCAGAAAATTCAGTCAGTTCAGTTTATTATCACTAGAGCCAGGTTGTTTAGGCACTAAAAAACTCTGAAAGAGGCAGGCAAAAAGGCATAATAAAATTACAAAAAAGGCATGATTAAGGCATTTTTTGACAAAAAAAAGGCATAAAAAGCCATTTATTTCCACCACCAAAATATGGTTAAAAATGGTAATATAAAGGTATACTAAATGACCAAAGTTGCCTGGTTGCACATAATTACTGGCGTTTTTTTCAAATTATCTAACTATGCTAAACTATGCCATTTGTCAGACAGAATAGACTTCAGTTGTGAAAAACTTATTTCTACCTCAGCTGAGATCACTGGTGCATACCCAAAATAAGCTACATACTCTATATTCATGTTGATATATTGTGCATTACAATTACCTTTGAGAACTTTAGCTATGTTTTCTATTTCTTCCAGATCTTTCTTAGCTAAAATCACTTTCACATTTTCCTTTTATGTCTTTACCTACATCACCAGGATCTTTATGAATATCGTCTGTTACTTTGTTGAATGTTTTGCCATGTTTCTCAAGGGAAAATTATAGCTTGTGGGATGTTTACAAAATTGGAAGCAATAAACACAAGATCGCAGTGGAGAGACTTTTTCTGCATAATTTCACTGACGATCCTGACTGTAGCAGATTCTTCTTCTTCAAAACATTTGACGATTTATTTTATCTTTTCAAAATGTGCAGCATATTAGAGTAGAGAGCAATGAACCCCACCTAGTCAAAATGGGCTGAGGAGGTAGCTGAATTTCGGGTGCCATTTCCTTGATGTGTGAACTGAGCCTGTGCCCTCTCCCCCTCCCCCCACATGTGATGGCTTTGGGGGAGATTTGCTTGACATTGGAAACAAGGCGATCGAGATTTGGAAAAAAGCTACATATGTGCTTGGCAATTCTATGAAGTCCTTGAGCTAAACATGTCAAATGCAACATTTTGGGGAATAAAATTTTAACTCGCATACAGAAGAACATTCTCGTGTGTTATATACCTTCTGGCCAAAGTACAGCAAGTGAAGATATAAACAACCGAACAATAGTTGAGCTGCTTGACTTCTCCAATACTTCCGATGTCAACAAATACTCCTTTGATGGTTGACCTGCCTCCAGTATACCGATGACCACATTGGCAACATATCTCCACACAGCATTGAGATCCATATTTTGTTGCATGTAACTTCATCTCTAATTTTCTGCACACCAATGTTGAAGTTGCTGTCAACATAATTTTTCCGTAATGATGACTTACTTGGTAAATGTTCCTCTGTGTATTTCTCTAAAAAACCTCTGAGAGATTTGTTTACCAATTTCCACAGTGGAATTCCAACAGTCAATGAATGCCTTGCACAGATCACTCGAAAACTCAGATTTGCGACTGGAGCCAGCAGTAAATGTAGTGAGGAGACAAGCTTGGGTATTTCACTTGGGTAGTCTACATCCCAGCGGTATCGACATTGACTTCTCTAATTTTAGGTAGCCCTTGTCTTCTTCCTCCTCCCTCTTCCCAGCCTTCTTTCTGGCCTTACTGTCTCCGCTTCTTCCTTTCTTTTTCCTGCCCCCCCCACATCAGTCCGAAGAAGGGTCTCGACCCGAAACGTCGCCTATTCCTTCTCTCCATAGATGCTGCCTCACCTGCTGAGTTTCTCCAGCATTTTTTGTCTACCATCAATTTTTACAGCATCTGCAGTTCTTTCTTAAATAAATCTTGGGGAAGACTGAACCAGCGGGCAGCGGCACGAAAAAATGAATAACCAACGGTTTTGCCACGGTGGTGGAAGTTTTCTTGTAAGTTATACTGTGTTAACACGTTAATAATAACTTATTAATATTAATGTGTTAACATAGAAAATGTCATTGTAATCACAGTACAACTAGAGAAAATAGCATGACCTTTTAGCAAAGCGGCAACAAAAAGGCTGATTTAGGCACTCGATTGTGAAAAAGGAATTATCCTGGTGAAATCATAAAAAAAGGCATGAAAAGGCACATTGCATTCATGGCAAAATCCTGGCTAATTATCACGTGTACTGAGGGACAGTGAAAAGCTTTTGTTGCATGCTAACCAGTCAGCAGAAAGATAATACATTATTACAATCGACCCACTTACAGTATACAGATAGATGATAAGGGAATAATGTTTAGTGCAAGGTAAAACCAGCAAATTCTGATCAAGGATAGTCCGAGGGTCATCTATGAGGTAGATAGAAATTCAGCACTGTTCTCTGGTTGTATTCGGATGATCCAGTTGCCTGATAACAGCTGGGAAGAAATTGTCCCCAAATCTGGTGGTGTGCAATTTCACACTTCTATACCTTTTGCCTGTTGGGAGAGGGGAGAAGGAGTAGTGGCCAGGATGCAACTTGTCCTTGATTATGGTGTTGGCCTCGCCGAGGCAGTGTGAGGTACAAATGGAGTCAATAGAAGTGAGGTTAGTTTATGTGATGGTCTGGGCTGCGTCCACAATTCGCTGCAATTTCTTGCAGTGTTGGATGGAGCTGTTTCCAAACCAAGTTGTGATGCATCATGATAAAATGCTTTCTATGGAAAGGTTTCTCTGAAGAAAATATCCACGTTACATTTTAAATGTATATTTGTATCTCTGCAATGCTTTGTACATCTGAGTTTTACACTTCTTTCCAGTGTTCAGTAATATCTCTGATATTTGTAACACATTACAGATCTTTACCCCATGACAACTGGACTCAGAAGTCTCTCCTTAACTCTATCTGCTTCCTTCCCTCCTACACAGGAGCTCTCAATATATCATTCTCACTTATTGACTCCTATGGTCCCTTTAGGGATCCCAATTCCTTCCTCACATTTCTACTTGAAATTATAATTACATAGAAACATAGGAAATAGGTGCAGGAGGTAGCCATTTGGCCCTTCGAGCCAGCACTGCCATTCAATGTGGTCATGGATGATCATAGACAATCAGTAACCCGTGCCTGCCTTCTCCCCATATCCCTTGATTCCACTAGCCCCTAGAGCTCTATCTAACTCACTTTTAAATTCATCCAGTGAATTGGCCTCTACTGCCTTCTGTGGCAGAGAATTCCACAAATTCACAATTCTATGGATGAAAAAGTTTTCTCTCATCTCAGTTTTAAATGGCGTCCCCTTTATTCTTAGACTAGTTCTGGACTCCCCCAACATTGGGAAATTTTTCCTGAATCTAGCTTGTCCAGTACTTTTATAATTTTATATGTTTCTATAAGATGCCCTCTCATTCTTCTAAATTACAAATGAATACAAGCCCAGTCTTTCCAATCTTTCCTCATATGACAGTCCCACCATCCCAGGGATAACCTTGGGAACCTACGCTGCACTGCCTCAATACCAAGGATATCCTTCCTCAAATTAGAAGACCAAAACTTCTACGTTATGAAGGCCAACATGCCATTAGCTTTCTTCACCCCCTGCTGTACCTGCATGTTTACTTTCAGTGACTGGTGTACAAGGACACCCAGGTCTCGTTGCACTATAATTTTTCCTAATCTGGCACAATTGAGATAATAATCTGCCTCCTTGTTCTTGCCGCCAAACTGGATAACCTCATAACTACATACAACTGCATCTGTCATGCATCTGCCCGCTCACTCAACCTGTCCAAGTCACCCTGCAACCTCCTAGCATCCTCTTCGCAGTTCACACTGCCACCCAGCTTTGTGTCATCTGCAAATTTGCTAGTGTTACTTTTAATTCCATCATCTAAATTATTAATATATATTGTAAATAGTTGCGGCCCCAGCACCAAGCCTTGTGGCACTCCACTCGCCACTGCCTGCCATTCTAACAGGGACTCATTTATTCCTAATATTTGCTTCCTGTCTGCCAACCAATTCTCTATCCATGTCAATACCCTACTCCCCAAAACCATGTGCTCTAATTTTGCCCGCAATTCTCCTGTATGAGAACTTATCAAAGGAATTCTGAAAGTCCGTTTTACTTGTCACATCCACAAAAAATTCCATAAGACAAGTCAAGCCGGATTCCCCCTTCATAAATCCATGCTGACTTGGACCAATCATTTTACTGCTATCCAAATGTGCTGTTATTACTTAACCATATAACTATATAACAATTACAGCACGGAAACAGGCCATCTCGGCCCTACAAGTCCGTGCCGAACAATTATTTTCCCCATGTCCCATCTACCTGCACTCAGACCATAACCCTCCATTCCTTTCCCTTCCATATACCTATCTAATTTATTTTTAAATGATAAAATCGAACCTGCCTCCACCACTTCCACTGGATGCTCATTCCACACAGCTACCACTCTCTGAGTAAAGAAGTTCCCCCTCATGTTACCCCTAAACTTCTGTCCCTTAATTCTGAAGTCATGTCCTCTTGTTTGAATCTTGCCTACTCTCAATGGGAAAAGCTTATCCAATTCAACTCTGTCTATCCCTCTCATCATTTTAAAGACCTCTATCAAGTCCTCACCAATGCCTTGTACAATTTTAACATTACATCCCAATTTCTATACTCAATGCTCTGATTTATAAAGGTTAGCATACCAAAAGCTTTCTTTACCACCCTATCTACATGAAATTCCACCTTCAGGGAACTATGCAGTTATTTCTAGATCTGTTCAACTGCATTCCTCAATTCGCTACCATTTACCGTGTGCGTTCTATTTTGATTTGTCCTGCCAAGATGTAGCACCTCACACTCATCAGCATTAAACTCCATCCGCCATCTTTCAGCCCATTCTTCCAAATGGCCTAAATCTCTCTGTTGACTTTGGAAATCTACTTCATTATCCACAACACCACCTATCTTAATATCATCTGCATACTTATTAATCCAATTTACCACACCTTCATCCAGATCATTGATGTATATGACAAACAACAGTGGACCCAACACAGATCCCTGAGGCACCCCACTAGAGTCACCTGCCTCCAACCTGACAAACAGCCATCCACCATTACTCTCTGGCGTCTCCCATTCAGCCACTGTTGAATCCATCTTGCTATTCCTGCATTTATACCCAACAATTGAACCTTCTTAACCAACCTTCCATGAGGAACCTTGTCAAAGGCCTTACTGAAGTCCATATAGACAAATTATTACTTCTTTAACAATTTACTCCAGCATCTTCCCCACCACCGATATAAGGCTAACTGGTCTATAATTCCCTGTTTTCTCTATCGCTCCTTTCTTGAAAAGTGGGATAACATTAGCTACCCTCCAATACATAGGAACTGATCCTGAATCTATAGATCACTGGAAATGATCACCAATGCATCCACAATTTCTATAGCCACCTTCTATAGCCACCCCTGGGATGCAGACCATCAGGCTCTGGGAATTTATCAGCCTGCAAATTTTTTCAGTTCCTCTGTCTCCCTAGATCCTCTGTCCTCTCGTACATCTGGGATATTGTTTGAGTCTTCCTTGTGGGCTTGTCCCACTTAGGTGACTTTTTAGGCGACTGCATGAGACTATGCGGTTGCCACGTGGTCGCCACATGTTCGCGGGTGGCAGCCGGTGTGTCGCCTTCATGGTCGCGAGGAGTTCCCGCATTCTGGGAACTCGTCGCAGCCTCATGATGGTCGCCGCTAATTTTTCAACATGTTGAAAAATTAGCGGCGACTAGGATGAAGCCGCCATGGAGAGTAGTGAGAATTTTCGTGCCATAGGTAGGTCGTAAGGAGATCCTAGTGGGTTGCCAGGAGGTTGAAGGTTCTCACAGGTTCTCGTAGGTTGCAGCCAATGCTGACCAGTGAATTTCATTGGCTCATTGGGAAAAAAAACGTAATCAGTAGTTTTCAGAACCAAGGATAACTGACTGGTAATGTGAAATGTCCGCCGAGCTTCACAGCCGCGTATCTCTGGCTTCTTAAAAATCGTCTCCACTCCCCCCCCCCCCCCCCCCCCCCCCCCCCCCTCCTCTTTTAAAGAACTTACCATACACTGTGCTTTAGCCGTCTAAATTACAGCGCCAACCTTCCTGTTCATCGCGGTGTATGCCTGTATCACCTTGGCTTTGCACCCTGTGAATTTCACTCAGACAGCGCTCCCCCCGCTTGCCCTGTCCACCGCCTGCATAACGGGGGCTGGTGAAGCAAGCAATGTGTGTGTGTGTGTGTGTGTGTGTGTGTGTGTGTGTGTGTGTGTGTGTGTGTGTGTGTGTGTGTGTGTGTGTGTGTGTGTGTGTGTGTGTGTGTGTGTGTGTGTGTGTGTGTGTGTGTGTGTGTGTGTGTGTGTGTGTTCCACTCTGACAGTCGCCGTTCCAGTTGTTGGTTTTTCAGGCGACTGCCGGCAACTTGACAGTCGCCGGGAGTCAGCTGAAAAATCGCCTAAGTGGATAGGCCCATTAGTGAAGACAGAACCAAAGTACCTGTTCAACTCTTCTGCCATTTACTTGTTCCCCATAATAATTTCACCTGTTTCTGCCTTCAAGGGACCTACATTTGTCTTTACTAATCTTTTTCTGTTAACATACCTAAAGAAGCTTTTACTATCCTTCTTTATATTCTTGGCCAGCTTACCCTCGTACTTCATTTTTCACCCAGTATTGCCCTTTTTGTTACCATCTGTTGTCCTTTGAAAGTTTCCCAGTCCTCTGGCTTCCCACTACTCTTTGCTATGTTATACACCTTGTCTTTTAGTTTTATTCCATCGCTAACTTCCCTTGTCAGCCACGTATGCCCTTATTCATCATTAATTTTAATTTCCCATTTAGCACCCCATACATTCCTCAACTTTGCTATAATTAATGAAAGTAAGAGTATATGTACTAGAAACAGGGACAGGCCTCACCTTCCCTTGCTCTGCTATTCAATTAGATCACGACTAGTAATCTATATCTCGTCGACTTTATCATAGACATCCTTTGATTCCTTTAAAGTTAAAGCTTGTAATCTCACATTTGAAAACAACAAATGATATAACATTCACTCCATACTATGGTTGAGAACTAGAGATGCACAATTCCTGAGTAAAGGACTGTTTTATCATCACATTCCTGCAAGTTCAACCCATTTTCTTGAGTTAGAACTAATTTCCCAATATATTGCCAGTTGCTTATTAATATTTCCAAGTTATACTAACCTGTGGTCACTCATTTGCCATCTAAACATAGCCAACGTTCTCAAATATATGCTCATTTTCATCTAATTTTAAATTACTACCGATACTTTACTAATGCAATAATTCTTTCCATGAGAGGGATGATCAATAGGCAATTTCTGGACCTTAAAGTCCATCTATTAATCTATTTACTTTTTAAGTATAGCACAGACATCAATGAATGCGTGAATGCATGAATGCATGAATGAATGAATGAATGAATGTATGAATACTTTATTGTCACATATGACAAGTCACTGTGAAATTCATTGGCTTCCAACTTGACTAAAATTCATTTTTTTAGTTCTAAATTAAATCTCACATTTTTCATTTATTTCTATGCCTCTTAATGGTGATTTCATTTGTGCAGGATTTAAAAAAAAGTAATCTTTAGCACCTTTCCATTTTGGATTTCTATACGATTAAACACACAATATAAAATAAAATATATGGTTTGGCTCTCAGGAAGCAAATATTTCCAACTTTGTAATGATGACCGGAACATTAATAAGGCCGAAAGCTTAGCAGATTGACTCTTTTTTGAAGTTGTAATTTTATATGTAAAAAAACTCAATGCAGCTGCATTGACTGGATATCTAAAGGTACCCAGTGGAATAATAGAAGTGGCTTTTGGAGCTGCTTCTTCACTAAAGTTATGCGGGAGATCAGAAAAAATCCTCAAACCCTGGGATATGCAATATAATCTTAGAATATTCCACCTCAGCATTATGATTTACTGATCAATGGATCGGTAGGAAATGTATCGGTAAATTCAGCTAGGTTGCTCAAACTCTCCATCAGAGGAGAGGCTCGGAGATTGTCATGAGCAGGAGCCACAAAAACAAGCTGGCCATGTGTGCAAACTATATTACATATAAGACTGTGTATATTATCTTGTTTCTAGAGTTTGATTGCACTTTAAAGGACCTCAGTCTGTACTTTGCAGTTAATATCAAACCCATTGTTTTTAACTAGGTATTTCTTTATCTCATCCAACAGGCAGCTTGGTCTTTCATTTGAATTGTCAGTGGGGAACGTCAAACTTGTGCCACACAAAGTAACCCATTAAGCGGGCAGTGGACCTGCCCATTGCCTCCTCTATCCTCATCTACTATATATGGTGTTCCTTACAGAACACCGCAGGAGATTCATTTTCCCTGTGTCTATACAATTCCTCCCTCTTCTGTCGTGGGGAAGAATGAATCTTCTCCCCCAACCTTTGCACATCCCCAATCTTTTCCACTCGTCACTTTAATTTCATGTTTCATGTATCTTGTGTTTTATAACTGCTGGCAGATCAATTTCCCTCCTAGGATAAATAAAGTTATATTGTATCGTTCCCTGATCGTTCTTATTTACATTGTGGGCCGTTAGTTTGCCAAACATTGGTGAGACCAACGTGGAAACGGTTGCTAACCATTTTGATCCCGTTTTGCCACAACCATTCTCCTGGGTGCTCGGCCTACCAAACTGGAGGGCCTGCAGTGGAGTATCCATGGTTGCTAACCTGAGTTTGGACAAATCGCCTAGATTGGGGTCATTCCCGGATTTTTTTTCCCGAATTGGACTGGGACCGGTTTTTTTCTTCCCCCAGGGATCACGAGGTTCTTGGGGTGGAGATTGCTTGAGTGAGACTACATGCAAACTGGAGGAACAGCACCTTATCTTGGGTAGTTTGCAGTGTGAACAGTATGTAACATTGAATTATTGAATTTAGGAATTAACGAATTACATGGTAATAAATTTTTAATATATTTACAACTTAGAGATTATGTAAAATTAAATACGCAAGATTATAGATTTAGGGGCCTAGAAATCCTTGATGAATGTCTGAATCGACATCCTAATACAAATAAACTAATATCTTATATTTATAATACCCTTTTAGATACTGACATTCGGTCATCAGAGTCATATAGACGAGCATGGGAGGATGAATTGGCTCAACCCATAATGAAAGACGCATGGGATGAAAGTTTACAATATATACATCATTGCTCGTTAAACACTAGACATTCCTTAATACAGTTTAAAATATTACATAGATTACACTATTCAAAGACAAAATTAAACAGGCTCTTCTCAAGTACTTCCCCTCTCTGTGATAAATGTCAATTTCAAGAAGCAAAATTTTTGTACGGACATTTTTAAAACTATCTCTAAAGTTATCGATAATCAACTGGACCCAGATCCAAAATTAATAATATTAGGATTATCAGAACATACCACAAACTTTACAATAAGCCTGAGACATTTTCTTGATTACAGTTTAATATCTGCAAAAAAATTAATGCTTAAATTTTGGAAAAAACCAGCAACCCCCACAATTAAAATGTGGATTAATGAAATGACCGAGACCTTGCATTTGGAAAAATAAGATTTGGCTTAATTGACAAACCAGAACTATTTTTTAAAAATATGGTCTCCATTTATTGAATTAAAAAAAAAGTAAACTGGTTTAACCCAAAATTAAAGTCACAACTTGAGTTTAGGGTTGGTTGAACAACTATACTCAACATATCCCGGATCTATCTCCACAATTTTTATATTTGTAATATCCTTTCTTTCTTGCTTTTTTTTTTTCTCTTTCTATTAGTTTATAGTAAAAAAAAAGAATTGTTGAATTTGAGGTAACTAACCTGCTCTCCAGAGATGTCACCTGAACTACTGAATTACTTCAGCATTTTATGTCATTTTTTGTAAACCAGCACCTGCAATTCCTTGTATCTGCTCTTTGCGTTAGAATGGCCTGTTTGCGTATATATGCAATTTTGGGATTTGGGATTATGTACAATATTATAAATATCTTAATATTGCTTTCAAAAGTACAGATGGGGAGTGCTATGAAAAATTGTATATTGTTATTGGGATTTGCCGCTGCAGCTGGGGATCCATGGTCAATTTGTTCAGAATTTGTAGGGTCGGATAGTCAATATATTTTTTTTCAAATTACCTATTGTGCTAATACGTTTGGAGCTACTGCATGAATGAGCATATCATTCGACAAACAAAACATTCAACAGTGATAATTTAACACCTATTGTCAGGCTTCAGAAGCTGCAAACAGATCCACACAGAAATTCATGCGCACAGACAGTTTCTGTCGCCTGGCATGAAGAACACACCCTTTTTTATTGTGTTAACTGTATTGATGTTGTAGGCATCCAAAAATTACTCATCACCAACTGCATCTCATGCAAGGGATCTTGCCAATGGTGGCTGCCCACTGTGAGCCTGTGTGTCTCTCTCTCTGCGTTGCTACACAACACATTTTTATGTAGGCTTGAGTCCTTTTACAGTTTGCTCCTTTTTATCACAAATTCTTCCCACAGTTGGCTGTGGACCTTGCATTTTGGCAAAGTGAGTGCTCTCTGTTGCATTTTGAATTGCTCAATGCCTTGAATCAGAATTATTTTGAGGTAGACTTAAAATGTAAGCTTAACCTGCACCAGAAATTCACAAGCAGTGGTAAAAGTAGGATGCTTCTGCCTGGAACAAAGATGGGACATTCTCAGCAGCGTTAAAGACATGGGATTTATATGTGAACAGCTAAATGTAACTAATAAAGAAAAAATGCACATGGCTGTGAAGGCCACATCACTGGGTATTTTTAAGGCGAACATTGACAGAAACTTGATTAGTAAGGGTGTCACGGGTTATGGGGAGAAGGCAGGAGAATGTGGATGAGAGGGAAAGATAGATCAGCCATGATTGAATGGCACAGTAAACCCGATGGGCTGAATGGCTTACATTTGCACCTATGACAAACTTAAAAAAGGGTGTGGAAATATATTTTTTCATTACAACAAGCGTGCTAAATTGATCAGCATTGTCATATTTTAATAATTCATTGAATGGATGTGGGAATAGCTGGTGAGGTAATTATTTATTACCTATCCTTCATTTCCCTTGACTCATGGTGGCTATGGTGGTATATAGAAAAATCTTTGGAAATTATACAAAAATTGGGAAAGTTTGTAATATTGTTAACCCAAGAGCCTTGCACGTTGGAAAAAGGATTAGGGGAAATTAGGCAAAGCTAGCAATGGTAATTTAAAGGTCACGTTGGAAAGGGTGGTATTTGGTTTAGGATATTGTGCAGTTAGCAAGGCACAGTTGGTGGAAGCAAAGGCAAGGTATAAAGGTAAGAAGTCGAGCATATTGAATGGTGGGATCACAGAGGGGGAGAATAACCATATCTATATTACTAAAACTCTGTTCTTGACCGGTTTCGGCTTTCTGTGCTGCGGTTTCCGAGAGTACGCCGCCACCTACGGCCGTCATTTTTGGCCACCTTGCTCAGAGCCCCCCTCCGCCACGTGTGTGCCGAGGATTTTTCCCGTCGATGAAAATTGACAGAGATATTAATGTTTTTACAACATTCCCCATTCTCTCTGCTGCCCCCGCTGGAGGGAGGGGGAGGGACTATAAAATCAGGAAGTGGTGTGCCTCAATCAGTCTCTACAAGTGTTGTGCCTCAATCAGAGCTTTGAATGACACTGACAAATGTCTACAGCACTGTGAGTACCCTTAATTTGGTTTGAAAATGAAAATATGGTTAGAGGTAAAAAAGCACTGCCTGCAAATAGTTGTTTGGGTTTGGGTTGAAGTAAAAAGGCACTCTCTCTCTAGACCCTTCTAGTCCGTGCCGAACACGTATTCTCCCCTAGTCACATATACCTGCGCTCAGACCATAACCCTCCATTCCTTTCCCGTCCATATAACTATCCAATTTATTTTTAAATGATAAAAATGAAACTGCCTCCACCACCTTCACTGGAAGCTCATTCCACACAGCCACCACTCTCTGAGTAAAGAAGTTCCCCCTCATGTTACCCCTAAATTTCAGTCCCTTAATTCTCCAGTCATGTCCCCTTGTTTGAATCTTCCCTACTCTCAGTGGGAAAAGCTTATCCACGTCAACTCTGTCTATCCCTCTCATCATTTTAAAGACCTCTATCAAGTCCCCCCTTAACCTTCTGTGCTCCAAAGAATAAAGCCCTAACTTGTTCAACCTTTCTCTGTAATGTAGTTGCTGAAACCCAGGCAACATTCTAGTAAATCTCCTCTGTACTATCTCTATTTTGTTGACATCCTTCCTATAATTAGGCGACCAAAATTGTACACCATACTCCAGAATTGGCCTCACCAATGCCTTGTACAATTTTAACATTACATCCCAACTTCTATACTCAATGCTCTGATTTATAAAGGCTTGCATACCAAAAGCTTTCTTTACCACCCTATCTACATGAGATCCACCTTCAGGGAACTATGCAGTTATTCCTAGATCCCTCTGTTCAACTGCATTCCTCAATTCGCTACCATTTACCGTGTGCGTTCTATTTTGATTTGTCCTGCCAAGATGTAGCACCTCACACTTAACAGCATTAAACTCCATCCACCATCTTTCAGCCCATTCTTCCAAATGGCCTAAATCTCTCTGTTGACTTTGGAAATCTACTTCATTATCCACAACACCACCTATCTTAGTATCATCTGCATACTTATTAATCCAATTTACCACACCTTCATCCAGATCATTGATGTATATGACAAACAACCTCACCTAGCACCTCACACTTATCAGCATTAAACTCCATCTGCCATCTTTCAACCCACTCTTCCAACTGGCAATGGTGGATCGAAGGGCCGAATGGCCCACTCCTGCACCTATTTTCTATGTTTCTGTTTCTAAGTGTCATGACAATAAGACTCGTCTTCAGACTGATTGTAGTGGGGCGGGTCGGGGGGTAGAAAGCTGGAAAAGAGGTGTCAGTGGGACAAAGCCATGCAAGTGATAGGTGGGTACAGGTGAGAGGGGTTCAATCGCCAGATGGGTGAAGAAAAGGTAGAGCTGAAAAGAAGACAAAAGGCTGTGAGATTAGAAAAGAAGTGGAAGTGAACAGGGAGGGGGAGAGGAAAGGGCAACTGGATAGTGGGAGAAATGGGTGTGAATCCAGATGGGGCTGAGGGAAGAGAGTAGGAAAAGAGAGGGATCCTCTTTATTGGCCAAGACAAGAGTTTTGCAATCTCCTCTCTCGCTGCTCCACCTCTGTGATTCCCCCTGATATCTCTGTATCTCCTTTTCCCCTGATTCAGTCCGAAGAAGGATCTCGACCCAAAATGTCACCCATTCCTTCTTACCAGCTTTGTGTCTATCTTTGACAAATACATTGTTGTAGGAAGGAACTCTAGATGCTGGTTTAAACCGAAGATAGACAGAAAATGCTGAAGTAACTGCTGTGGTCAGCGGGACCAGTAAATGCTGGAGTCAACGGGACAGGCAGCATCCCTGGATAGAAGGAATGGGTAACATTTCGGGTCGAGACCCTTCAGACTGAAACAGGGGAGAGGGAGAGATACAGAGACAGCAGGAGGAATCACAGAGGGGAGCAGCGAGAAAGGATGTTGCAGAACTCTCGTCGGAGAGAGGAGGAGAACGTCTTCAAAGTAGACATACCTTGAAAAGATTTCACAGTGGAGCAGACAAAATGTTGTAGGAAGGAACTGCAGATGCTGGTTTAAACCAAAGATAGACAGAAAATGCTGGAGTAACAGCAGGACAGGCAGCATCACTGGATAGAAGGAATGTGTAACAGGTGACAGGAAAAAGATTGTCTGAAGAGGTTCTCGGCCCAAAAAAGTTCTGCACCATCCTCTCTCACTGCTCCCCCTCTGTGATTCTTCCTATTATCTCAATATCTCCCTCTTCCCTGATTCAGTGTGAAGAAGGGTCTTGAACCTAAACATCACCCATTCCTTCTATCCAGAGGTGCTGCTTGTCCCGCTGAGTTACTCCAGCATTTTGTGTCTATTGACAAATACATTGGTGGAAGCGCAGATAACATAGTCTGTCCAGGTGTCTGGATGTATTTAGTACTCTCTGATTCTGACAGTATCTTACATAATAGTGGTCAATTGGGAAATTACCCAATGACATTTGCTTTGTTTATCATTTAGCACATGGTATTAGCTTCATTCTTCTGCCAACCATGCTGAAAAGACATGTTTTTTCCCATGGTTGTTTCCAAAGTTATCTGATGACTGGTGAAGTGGTTCGTCATCTCTCAAATAATTCCATTACCACCCGGCATATTTAATTTTGCATTATGGTGCTTAAAGAAGGTACTGAAAACACAAAGAGTGTAGGTTTTTCAAAAGGTTTCTCCATTTCCTTAAAATGCTTGATTGGAGATGTAACAAATTGTTTCTATATTCCCCTGACAAGTAATTGAAGCTTAAGAAAATGTATTACATTGATCCCTGATTGAAAGCATAATCATATTAATTTAGATTGAAATTAGCCTATATTCACTGGAGTTTGAAAAGATGAATGGTGATCCCATTTATTAATTTGAGTCTGGAGCTAGGCTGGTGACATGGTGGCCCAGAGGTAGAGTTGCTGCCTTGCAGAGCCAGGGTCCCGGGTTTGATCTGACTATGGATGTTGTCTGTACGGAGTTTGTCCATTCTCCCCATGACCTGCGTGGTTTTAGGATAGTGTGTGTAGGACAGTGTATGTGTGTGGGGATCGCTGGTGTGCGAGGATCACTGGTCGGCGCAGACTCGGTGGGCCGTAGGGCCTGTTTCTGAGCTGTATCTCTAAACTAAACTAGACTAGATGTGTCGGTTTCTGAGTATGGATTCACTCATTTAGGATAACGATTGTATGTCTTTATATCTGGGGCTGAGAAACAGTGGAATGTTCAATCCCAGTGGGCATTAGATGTTTGAACTATTGTGTATGTTCAAGACAGAAAACAGCTAAGGTGTCTGTTCAAAACTGTGGTCCCTGCAGGAACTGAACCGATGTCACAGAGCCAGCATTTTCACCACTTCTGGTAACTCGCTAAATTACTTCACTCTCAAAGATACCTAGTAACTCTCTAGATTTAGTTTTAGTTTAGAGATATGGCACGGAATCAGGCCCTTCAGTCCACTGAGTCTGCAATGACCAACGATCCCCATACACTAATGCTATCCTTTACACACCCTAGGGATAATTTACAATTTTACCAAAGCCAATTAACCTACAAACCGGTACGTCTTTGGAGTGTGTGAAGAAACTGGGGCAAAAATCTGTCTAGATTAGTTGAATTTAGTTTAGTTTAGAGATACAGCACAGAAACAGATCCTTCGGCCAACTGAGTCGAAGCCGACCAGCGATACCTGTATACCTTGCACTAGGGACAACTTACAATTTTTACCAAAGCCTACAAACATGTATGTCTTTGGAGTGTGGGAGGAAACTGGAGCACCCGTAGAAAACCCACGCAGGTCACAGGGAGAATGTACAAACTCCATAAAGACAGCACCCGTAGTCAGGATCGAACCCAGGTCTTTGGCATTGTAAGGCAGCAACTGTGCCACTGTATTGCCCCAGTAAATGCAGGTTACTAGATACCTCCCTTTGGATACAAAGGAAATTAATTGATATTGGAGTTGGGTGCAAAGTGAATGATATAGAAAGAATGCAGAATCTGATCAAAATTGTGTGGAGGCCAACTGACCTTCCTCTCCAGCTCTCACTACTGATGTCATTATGTAAGCTGTATTATCACAAAAAGTACACCAATCCTTTGCTCTGATCTTTCCTTTACCAATTATGTTTACAGCCCTTTCTGAAATGTGAAGAGATGACAGCAGTTGAAGTAATACTTAGCACAATTTTGTGCTATTAGCTGGGCTGTGAATATCCAAACCACTCATGCTCTTAGTCAAAAATGATAATGCTTTTAATCCTACCTCCCTCAGATGGAGTGAATTCTGAAATGAAAGAAATGGTCAAACCCATTAATTTAGCCAAACGCTTGATCGGCTAACATTGTCACTTTGAAGTGCATGCTCCAAGCAGTGCAACTTACCTTCGGTGCGAGTTGCGATTGTTGTTCACGTGTCCTCTTCCCGTGCAGCCTGGAGTTGGGCACCTGAGCACATTCTCATGCATTGCAAGGACTGAAAAATGTAACAAAACATACCATGTCATTGTCGAAAGCGCAGATCCATTAATTATGCTCCAATATTATAATTTATTTCAATCCATCTATCTTGAAAGTGAAAGTTGTTATTATCTATCTATCTATCTATCTATCTATCTATCTATCTATCTATCTATCTATCTATCTATCTATCTATCTATCTATCTATCGAAATACAGATGCTGGTTTATATTGACGATAGACACAAAATGCTGGAGTAACTCAGCGGGACAGGTGGCATCTCTGGAGAGAAGGAATGGGTGACTTTTCAGGTCAAGACCTGAAGAAGGGTCTCAACCCGAAACGTCACCCATTACTTCTCTCCAGAGATACTGCCTGTCCCGCTGAGTTACTCCAGCATTTTGTGTCTGTCTGTCTGTCTGTCTGTCTGTCTGTCTGTCTGTCTGTCTGTCTGTCTGTCTGTCTGTCTGCCTGTCTGGGAAAATGGACAAGGGAGAGCCAGTGAATGTAGCGTACCTGGACTTTCAGAAAGCCTTTGATAAGGTCCCACATAGAAGATTAGTGGGCAAAATTAGAGCACATGGTATTTGGGGTAGGATACTGACATGGATAGAAAATTGGTTGACAGACAGGAAACAAAGAATAGGGATTAACGGGTCCCTTTCAGAATGGCGGGCAGTGACTAGTGCATACCGCAAGGCTCGGTGCTGGGACCGCAGCTATTTACAATATACATTTATGATTTAGATGACGGGATTAAAAGTAACATTAGCAAATTTGCAGATGACACAAAGCTGGGTGGCAGTGTGAACTGTGAGCAGGATCCTATGACAATGCAAGGTGACTTGGACAGGTTGGGTGAGTGGGCAGATGCAGTTTAATGTGGATGAATGTGAGGTTATCCACTTTGGTGTCAAGAACAGGAAGGCAGATTATTATCTGAATGGTGTCAAGTTAGGAAAAGGGGAAGTGCGACGAGACCTGGGTGTCCTTGTACACCAGTCACTGAAAGTAAACATGCAGGTAGAGCAGGCAGTGAAGAAAGCTAATGGCATGTTCGCCTTCATAACAAGAGTAGTTAAGTATAGGAGCAAAGAGGTCCTTCTGCGATTGTACAGGGCCCTAGTGAGAGCACACCTTAAGTATTGGGTGCAGTTTTGGTCTCCAAATTTGAGGAAGGCCATTCTTGCTATTGACGGAGTGCAGTGTAGGTTCGCAAGGTGGATGGCGGGACTGTCATATGTTGAAAGAATGGAGCGACTGGGCTTGTATACACTGGAATTTAGAAGGATGAGGTGATCTCATTGAAACATATAAGATTATTAAGGGATTAGACACGCTGGAGGCAGGAAACATGTTCCCGATGTTGTGGTAGGCTAGAACCAGGGGCCACAGTTTAAGAATAAGGGGTAGGCAATTTAGAATGGTGATGAGGAAAAACATTTTCACCCAGAGAGTTGTGAAGCTGTGGAATGTTCTGCCTCAGAAGGCAGTGGAATCCAATTCTCTGGATGCTTTCAAGAGGCCCTGTCCCACTTTCCCGAGTTACCACGAATTCTCCCGAGTTTTCCCCTTGATTCAAACTCAGAGAATTACAGTAATAGCCAGCCATAGGTACTCGAGGCTACTGTTTTTACTCGTGGACATTTTTCAACATGCTGAAAAAACGTCCCGACTTATCTGAGCCCCGAGTACCTACGGCTGGCATTACGAGCCGCTAAGAAATATCTACGGACTCCTACGACCTCCCTACAGACTCGCTACGGACTCCTACGGACTCGCTACAGACATTCTCCGAGTTTGAATCAGGGGCAAAACTCGGGAGAATTTGTGAGTAACTCGGGAAAATGGGACAGGGGCTTTAGGTAGAGCTGTTAAAGATAGCGGAGTCAATGGATATGGGGAGAAGGCAGGAACGCGGTACTGATTGTGGATGATCAGCCATGAACACAGTAAATGGCGATGCTGGCTTGAAGGACCGAATGCCCTACTCCTGCACCTATTGTCTAATGTCTGTTGTCTATCCATCCAACCCTCTATCCATCCAAACACATTTGCACATACATTATACGAACAGGAAACTTACATAAAGTTATTGAATTTATAAGCATTGGGTAAATATCAGAAATCATTATTTCCAAGGGAGCTGCCAGGTTTTCCTAAGCCATAGTAAATTTATAAGAATAAATGACTCAATTTGCTCCTCCGTGTTTTGAAAATCGATTTCAGTTGGTAAATGTGATAAATTTGTTGGAGTTATTTGAGAATATCACAAACAGGTCGATAAAGTAAACATAGTGTATTTGGATTTCCAGAAAGTTGTAAGGTGCCATGTAAAAGATTACTGTCCAAGGTGATAGGACATGGGGTTGGCTATAATATATCAGGAGTGGCCAACTGCTCAGGAAACATATATCATTTTTGGGTTGGGAAATCAGTAATTAATGAGGCACTTTGGTGTAGATTTTTCTACTATTTGTAATTTTGTCATGAAGACTCAATTGAGTTTGACCAATCCTACTGTAGCCAAATTTGCCAAGAGTACAAAATGGGTGGGTAAGCAATTTGTGAGGAAGAAAGTAGGAGCCTAAAAGTGATGGAGATAGGTTGAGTGGGTGGGCGTGAAGTTGTCAGATGGAGTGTAATGTGAGAAAATGGAATAGCATCTGCTTTGGTAAAAAGAATGAACACATAAATTGTTATTTGAATGATGGAACCAAAAAAATGCAGTGATATAAAAAGATAGTACATTAAACACAAAATGTTAATAGATAACATATAGGTAACAAATAATTAGGAAGACCCATGGCATGTTGGCCTTATCTGTCAGGGGTACAAAATATAAACGTAGGGAAGATTTGATGTATCTTTACAGGGTGCCAAAAAGTCCAGACCTGTACTACATACAGCATTAATCTCTGTTATTAAGGAAGGATGTGTATTGGAGGCAATGCACAAATCATTGGTTTGAACCTTGGTATGAAACGGTTGATGTATGAAGGAAGGTTGATCGGGTTGGTGCTTTGGTCATTGAAGTACAGAGAAATAAATAATTATCTTATTCAAACATGTTTGATTCAGAGTGAGACTGATAGGGATGATGGTGAATGATCCTTCAATTCACGGGAAATTCTCTATAATCGGGGACGTAGTTTTGGAATAAGGCGCTTTCCATGTAAAACAGAAGTGAGCTGGAATAGCTTTCAGAGGATTATTAATCTCTAGAATTGTGGACGCAGAGTTATTGAATACATTCAAGATGGGTACCGACATACATTTAAATGATGGTGCTAAGGGCATGGGGAAAGAGCAGGGAGGAAGTGCTGAGACTAAGGATACATTAGGATGACCATATTGAATAACACCGTAGCTTGAGGACCAATTTGCCAATTCCTGTTCTTGTTTCTTGTGTAAAGTGTGCCAAAGATGTTGATAGCCTTGTGATAATTTGTCTATGAATCACTATCCGTATGTATGTCTCAGCAATGCCTGCTAACCAGCTGGGATAAAAATTGACACTGTCTCATCAAAATCTGATAATATCTGGAACCTCAAAATCAGGTCAGGAAATACATACTGCTTTTCAGTAATTGTTCCAGATGATTATTGTGATAAGCAAGTCATGAGTGATTTTACTAAAGTGGAAAGCATTTTACCTACACAGCTGGCTCCATAATCCCTACCTACCACAGCTGGCATGGGCAGTCCTGGTTCGCTATTCATCTAATTTTCTGACATGAGCATGTACCAGTTCTAAGTTAGAATATAAGAATAGAAATCCTTTAACAAAAATGTTAAGTCAAAAAGTAAGATGTCACCAAAATAGAATTGTGTAGAAAGGAATTGCAGGTGCTGGTTTAAACCGAACATAGACACAAAAAGCTGGAGTAACTTAGCGGGACAAGCAGCATCCCTGGAGAGAAGGAATGGGTGACATTTCGGGTCGAGACCCTTCTTCAGAGTGAAAGCCATGGGAAAAGCAAAATAGAATTCTCTTGCCTACTACCATTCAAATAAAGTTGATGTTGGTCCAACAAAGAGAAGATGTAATTGGACATCAGGGAGGCAGTGGTTTGATTAACTGCACTGCCTACTTGACAGAAACAGATAAAGTTTGAAACCATTTTCATTTTCAATGAACTCTGACTAAGGAAAAGACTGAAATCTGGCAGCCTCCTTTCACAGATCTGAGTTGGCGATCAATGCTCGGCATTGGTGCCAGAATGTGTAAGTGAGAAAACGAGGACCTGTAGTAGTGAGGAATATTTTCATGTAGTCTAGAAGAACACGTAGTCTTTCTGATCATGGTCTTTCTGAAAGATCTGTAACATTATTTATATATTTCCAAGTCTTCTCCAAAGGTAATCACCTTGGCATGGCGGGGAAGCTTGTGTGTGCCTAAGATCCTGAGAGATAAACCTATGCTCTGGAGCTATGGAATGTGCAAGGCAAGAGAGAAATGCCTACAAAACATGGGCCAAAAATACCTCTATGGTGAAACAGGCAGATGATGGTGGCTGGCCAGTAGATGGAGCACCACGACAGCTGAGAAGGCTGCAGCAAGGAGGGACTCCCAACCATGGTGGACTCCATGCCATTGGACCCAGGTCTGTCTTTGTCAAGGACCATGTGTGTGGCTGTCCGTGCACCACTCTCCCCATATTAAAATATGTCACGCAGTTTTTTCTGGTTCTCGGTTTAAAGGATCAGTGGTTAGGCAGCTCGGCCTCAGTTCCATGGCCAGTGCATATGTTTTTCACTGAGTAATTCTGAAATTGGTTCATGATCTCAAAGTTGGCAATGATTTAATAATGCTTCCACAATTTCACCTGGCTGCCATTGCAAGGCAGGTTTTCAGTAAATGGCAGTAGACATCATGAGCCACATTCCCAAAATGGAGCAATCATTGTTTAGAAAAATGCTGTAAATGAGACCTGCTTGACAAAAGAGACACAAACTGCAAAGGCAATTAGGGATTGCTTTAAAACTCTGGCTAAAATGTTGCACTCTCTGTAATTGCATGTTCTAATGACTTCAAAGCGGAGGGACAATGTGCAAGGCCAGAATCAAAGTAGGAGTCATATGTGACTATGGTTCCTGCTGTTTCCAGGATGTTACATTAACCAAGGAGATTTGAGTATGGAATTATAAGAAGGATGACCATGCATTGAAGGATGCCAACACATTCAGAGAAACTCTGATAAAAGGGAGAGATAGGAAGTGTTTGTAACTAAAAAGTGATTTAGATCAGTATTTTTAAAAGAAAAATGAGGATTATATGGTTTCCTCAAGGAGCGTAACAACACCTGACGTAGGAATTATCTCTAATCTCAGTCTTAAGAAGGGTTCCGACCCGAAATGTCACCTTCTCCTTTTCTCCAGAGATGCTGCCTGACCCTCTGAGTTACTGCAGCATTTTGTGTCTACCTAATAAAAGGAGCCATTTTTTAGTGTGGGAAAATGTAGAGAACTTGTCAGGGGTGTCAAGGTTTATGGGGAGAATGCAAGAGAATGGGGTTAGGAGGAAGAGATAAATCAGTTATGATTGATTGGTGGAGTAGACTTGATGGGTCAAATGGCTTAATTCTGCTCCTATCACATGAACTTGGGTAGTTAACATGTTAGTAGAAATGTGGATCTTAGAGAGTTGAATTGCTGCCATAATGAAGGAGGGAGCAAAATGAATATCTAGGAAAAGGCTTAGGCCTAGATAATGAAGATGATATGGCTCAATTCAGGAGATATGGCTAATTAGCAAAGGAGGAAGGATCTAGGCCTCTACTCGCTAGAGTTTAGAAAGATGAGGGGGTCCTTATAGACACTTACCGAATAGTGAAAGGCCTGAATAGAATGGATATGGAGAGGATGTTTCCACTAGTGCGAGCGTTTATGACCAAAGAATTAGAATTCTAGCCTTAGAATTAAAGGACATTCCTTTAGGAAGGAGGTGAGGAGGAATTTATTTAGTCAGAGGGTGGTGAATCTGTGGAATTCATTGCACAGTCGATATTTTTAAGGCAGAGATAGATAGATTCTTGATTAGTACGGGTGTCAGGGGCTATGGGGAGAAGGCATGAGAATGGGGTTAGAAGGGAGAGATAGATCAGCCAAGGGACGACAGATGGCACAATGGGCTAAGTGTTCGGCTGGCGACCGGAAGGTAGCCGGTTCGAATCCCGCTTGGAGTGCATACTGTCGTTGTGTCCTTGGGGCAAGACACTTCACCCACCTTTGCCTGTGTGTAATGTAATGTAATTATGTGAAGCACTTTGGGGTCAATGCAAGTTGACTGAAAAAAATGTGCTATATAAATAAGATTATTATTATTATTATTATTAAGTGTGAATGACGAAGTAGACTTAATGGGCCAGAAGCTCATTAATCCTGCTCCTATCACATGAACATGAAATTATTGGCACCATTCAACTGCCTGGATCTCTTCAGTTCCAATAACATGCAATTGCATAGTTTCCTCACACATTGTTGCTATGAAGAAAGTAGGGGAGAAGCGTTAAAGGGAGAAGCATTCAAAGGTAGTGGTTGAATTAGCATTGTTCCTACACTTGGATTGGATGTTTTGGCAAATGAGGGAAAGCCTGATGGTGCTTTATGAGGTACAGCCAGGTTTGGTGGTGGTTAGTTAATATTGTGTCTTAAATCTGCTCCTACTGGATTGAGCTAATGCAGGTGGGGGGCTTTCCCAGTGACTACAACCAAAACAGCAGTGAATAATATTTTTTTGAAGGAAAGACACAAAATGTTGGAGTAGCTCAGTGGGTCAAGCTGCACAGATTCTCCCTGGAGAATAAGGATAGGTGACATTTCGGGTCGAGACCCTTCTTCAGACTGATTGCAGGGGCGGGGGGGGGGGGGGGGGGGGGGGGGGGGGGGGGAGAAAGCTGAAAGAGGGGCAGGACAAAACATGGCAGGTTATAGGTGGACATAGGTGACGGGGGGGGGGGGGGGGGGGGGGGGGAGGGGGTATTGATATGCAGATGGATGGACAAAGGCCAAAGATGAGACCAGGTGTTTTTTTTTTTCTTTTTTCACACAGAGAATGGTGAATCTCTGGAACTCTCTGCCACAGAGGGTAGTCGAGGCCAGTTCATTGGCTATATTTAAGAGGGAGTTAGATGTGGCCCTTGTGGCTAAGGGGATCAGAGGGTATGGAGAGAAGGCAGGTACGGGATACTGAGTTGGATGATCAGCCATGATCATATTGAATGGTGGTGCAGGCTCGAAGGGCCGAATGGCCTACTCCTGCACCTAATTTCTATGTTTCTACATAAAGTTTTTGATATGGATAAGAACGCCACAGGTAAACATAACAGAACAATTGTGTAGAATATTCATGAACTACATGGGTCATAGGCAAGGTTGTTGTACTTTAAACATACAGTTCTAAGCGATATGTTTGAAACTTTACATTTGGATTGGACACTTCAGGAAGAACGGTTGAAGCAGATGGGCAGGTGAAGGATGCAGAGAGATGATCAGAAATAACCTTGGTTATTGTGAAGATCGCAGTGGTGGAGAAAACGTGTGAGAGCAATGTTAAGATCAAGCAGTTACGAGGAACAGGGGACAAATTCAATGGGCAAACAAAATTAATATTGAAATTACTGAGTATAAACAGAGAGCCTAGAGATTAAGGGAGGGGCAAAATTGGAGGTCTTATTGAAAAAAACGGACCTTAAGGAAAGTAGGTAAAAAGGAATAAAGAAGGATTAAGAATGGTGGAACAAAGTTAGATTCTTGAAGGAAAAGAGGGAAGAAAGTTAGCAGATATTTGGAGAATGGGGTAACCTCCCCACCATTGAAGGCACCATCTCATAAAGGCAGCCAGCATCATCAAACATCCACACCGTACTGGTCATGCTCTAATTTCACTCCTGCCATCAGGAAGAAGGGGAAGGCATCAAAAGACTGGAACATCCAGGTTCAGGAACAGCTTCTTCTCAACAACCATCAGGCTAGTGAACACTGCGAACTCCAACTAAACTCTGAACTATGAACGGCCTTGGTTGCACTAGGGACTTTTTTTTGCACTATAGTGGGGTTTTTTTAAATGTATTTATCTTTTTTCCTGTTTGCTTATTATATTTTCTATTAATACTGTGTTTACAAATCTGCTGTGCTACTGCAAGTAAGAATTTAATTGTTCTGTTTTGGTACATATGATAATAAAACATTTTTGACCTTTAACTCTTATCTCTTGACCATTCCCATGGTGCATTTATCAGGGCAATGTACATTGAGGCAGATAGGTATTAGTGGAAGAAGGAACTGCTGATGCTTGTTTACACCGAAGTTAAACACAAAATGTCGGAGTAACTCAGCAGGTCAGGCAGCACCTCTGGAGAAAAGGAATAGGTGACATTTCAGGTCAAGACCCTTCTTCAGACCCTTATTCCTTTTTGCCTGAGATGCTTCCTGACCCGCTGAGTTGCTCCAGCATTTTGTGTCTATCTTAGGTGTTGGTGTGGGCAGGCATGTGTTCAGTATCAGGCAAAGGCTGGATGTTAAACTCAGCATTAGAATTACAATGGGAAAAATGAATGTTCCAATGAGAAATGAATTTAAATTAATTGAATACCTTATTGTCACGTGTGACAAGTCATAGTGACATTCTTTGCCTGCATACCCAAGGTATGCAATAGTCGCCACATAAATGGCACTGACAATGTTACAAAATGCAAACAGGTGTGTTGACCCACTGAGAGTCCAAGGTTCTGGTCTTGAGTTAGATAAATATAATTGGAAGAAGATGATCACATTTAGTTGGCAGTGGATGCTGGCTGAGAAGTGCAGAGATGAAGATGGAACAATATAGATTGGTGCTTATAAAGAGGCAGTGGCTTATCAAGAGGTATTTGGGAAATGCCAATTGTCTTTGCTGCTCACAAAGTCTTCTTATCTGGAAACCATTTGCTGACAGAACCTTGTGTTGATGAAACACATCCAATTCCTAAAAAACTCTAATGCTTGAATTTTATTTGGCAATATTTTTACTCCTTTTTTCAGTTGTTAGTCCAAACCAGCTGCATGTTTGGCATGGCATCAGTTAGATTTCCTCAGACAGGATAAATGCACGGATTCTCTGTGTTTTCATCTGATCATCGTCCTACAGGTTTATGGCTTGCAAAAGAACAAGGGTATGCTTTTGGCAGAATGCATCGAACCTGCGGACTTGTCCCATCTATAACTCTGGGATTTTGATAAGCTGCAATAATGTCCTTCGAGGCCAATAGCATATTTAAGAACAAGTCGCACCCTGGCCACTCCCTCTTCTCCCCTCTCCCATCGGGCAAAAGGTATAGAATTGTGAAAAAGCAAATTCAGGACATTTCCTTCCTTGCTGTTATCAGGCAACTGAACCATCCTACCACAACTAGAGCGCAGTCTTGAACTACTATCTATCAAATTGGAGACCCTTGGACTGTCTTTGATTATACTTTACTGGCTATATCTTTCACTAAACGTTATTCCCTTTATCATGTATCTGTACTGGGTGGATGGCTCGATTGTAACCGTGTTTTGTCCTTCCACTGATTGGATAACATGCAACAAAAGCTTTTCACTGTATCTTGGTTCACGTGACAATAAACTTAAACTAAAATTGAAAGTCTTTCCAGAAATTTGCCAATGTAAAAAAAGTGCAACATTTATTTTAACAGAAGAATAATTCAGAACGGTGCAAGAGGAATAATTAAAAAAAAAAACATTATTGATGATTCGAAGAGCTTGGCTCATGAGCAACCTAGCAATTTATCTGGATAGACAAGACCAAGCATCTCGATCTTTGCTACTTTAGTTGATCACTTGCAAGCTCGTGATATTATTCGCTTCTCTTCCAGAGGTAAAATTCAGCCAAAATTGCCTTTTCAGGCATTATTCCAGTCATATGCTGCTGGATAAATTCATGGCTGCAATATTCACTCAGCATGGCAATTGCTAATTTCATAATCTGTGCACACGACGTCTAAATAAAGGTAAATCTATGGAGAAAGAGGACTGGTTCGATTTTGTCTGGCAGAAACTCTACAGGCAGGTTGGACCAAAGTGCCTTTGTCCTTTATTCAGAATTAAAACATATTCTTAATTAATGAATATATTTCTTTAATTACTTCCTTCTTTTGATTCTTTGTCTCTCTCTTCACTCAGTTCTCCTGCTTGTGCTTTCCTCAGCCATTCTTTTGGGACTAAGGATCAGAAGATCTGGACGAGATTCTAATAGATTAAGATTCCAGAGCTGGATGGTAGGTAGACAAAAATGCTAGAGAAACTGAGCAGGTGAGGCAGCATCTATGGAGCCAAGGAAATAGGCGACGTTTCGGGTCGAGACCCTTCTTCTGACTGATGTGAGGGTGGGGGGTGGGGGCGGGAAGAAGAAAGGAAGAGGTGGAGATAAAGGGCTGTGGGAGAGATGGAAAGGGGAGAGGAAAGAAGGAGAAAGTAGGGACTACCAGAAATTGGAGGTCAATGTTCATACCGCTGGGGTGTAAAAAACCCAAGTGAAATATGAGGTACTGCTCCTCCCAATTGCAGTGGGCCTCACTCTGGTCATGGAGGTCAGATTCGGAATGGGAGGGGGAGTTGAAGTGCTGAGCCACTGGGAGATCAGGTTGGTTATTGCGAACCGAGCGTAGGTGTTGGGCGAAGCGATCGCCAAGCCTATGCTTGGTCTCATTGATGACACCTAGAGCAGCGGGATGCAATATATGAGGTTGGAGGAAGTGCAGGTGAACCTCTGCCGCACCTGGAAAGACTACTTGGGGCCTTAAATGGAGTCAAGGGGGGAAGTAAAGCGACAAGTGTAGCATTTCCTGCGGTTGCAAGGGAAAGTACCAGGGGAGGGGGTGGTTTGGGTGGGAAGGGACGAATTGACCAGGGAGTTACGGAGGGAGCGGTCTCTGTGGAAAGCCGAAAGGGGAGGAGATGGGCAGATGTGGCCAGTGGTGGGATCACGTTGGAGGTGGCGAAAATGTCGGAGGATTATTTGTTGTATGTGACGGCTGGTAGGCTGGAAGGTGAGGACAAGGGGGGCTCTGCCCTTGTTATGAATGGGGGGATGGGGAGTGAGAGCAGAGTTATGCAGTATAGAAGAGACCCTGGTGAGAGCCTCATCTATAGTGGAAGAGGGGAATCCCTGTTCCTTGAAGTATGAGGACATCTCCGATGCCCTGGTTTGGAACACCTCATCCTGGGTGCAGATGTGGTGTAGAGGGAGGAATTGGGAGTAGGGGATGGAGTCCTTACAGGAAACAGGGTGGGAAGAAGTGTAGCCCCGATAGCCATGGGAGTCAGTGGGTTTATAGTAGATGTCGGTCAGTAGTCTGTCACCAGCGATGGAGAGAGTGAGGTTTAGAAACGGTAGGGAGATGTCGGAAATAGTCCAGGTGCATTTGAGTGCCGGATGGAAGTTAGTGGTGAAATGGATGAAGTCAGTGAGTTCTGTATGGGTGCAGGAGGTAGCACCAATGCAGTCGTCAATGTAGCGGAGGTAGAGTTCGGGGATAGGGCCAATCGAAAGATTGTTCGACGTATCCCACAAAGAGGCAGGCATAGCTTGGGCCATGCGCGTGCCCATAGCTACGCCTTGTATTTGGAGGAAATGGGAGTAGTCAAACGGAAAGTTGTTAAGGGTAAGGACCAGCTCCGCTAGGTGGAGGAGATTATCAGTAGACGAGGATTGATTGGTTCTCTGGTCGAGGAAGAAACGGTGGGCTTTAAGACCCTCCTGGTGGGGGATGGAGGTGTAGAGTGACTGGACACCCATGGTGAAGATGAGGGAGTGGGGGCCTGGAAAACGGAAGTCATGGAGGAGACGAAGAGCATGTGAGGTGTCTTGAACATAGGTAGGGAGGGATTTAACTGGGGGGGGGGGATTCGATGGAGTCGAGGTATGTGGAAATAAGTTCGGTGGGACATGAACAGGCAGAGACAATGGGTCAGCCAGGACAATCAGGTTTATGGATTTTGGAGAGAATGTATAATTGGGCTGTGCGGGGCTGGGGAACAATGAGGTTGGAGGCTTGGGAGGGCAGGGAGCCGGAAGTGATGAAGTCAGTGATAGTGTTAGAGATAATGGCCTGGTACTCGTCTGTGGGGTCATGGTCCAAGGATAAGTAGGAGGAGGTGTCTGAGAGTTGGCGCGTAGCCTCAGAAATGGCTAGATGGTAAGATTATTTTAAATCTGGCACCGCATTGCCAGAAACGACTTCTACTTCCTTTGACAATTCAATGAAAGAGACTTCTGCATATTGTTGTTGCTATTGTGATTCTACAACAATTGCTGTTGACCCTATTGTCCAACAAAATTAATTGATATAGATTTTTTTTAATTATAGACATATATAAACAGTGAGCATGGTTTATATCTATTCTACTACAAAATTAACTTACTTAAACAATAATAAGAGCGCATGAAGGAGGTTAATCATAATATCCAGGGAGCCCATGAAACAAATTATCATTGTGTTCAGAGCAAGCAGGTAATATCAAGTGCCCTCTGTTCATTTCTATCATGTGGAATCGTTAAGTAACAGGGTGGAGCTATGAGTTATATTCAAATCAATACACTGGATATGCCAAGCAGAACATTTGGTCTATTTAAACCCCATATGTTCAAATGAAGTGCAGCCAGATCTTAGATCCAGATTGTTTTATTCTTTGCATCTAAATATTGCGCATACACTTTTATTTAATATAACTACAGACATTTCAAATGTTTGCAATATCCTGCAGGGGTTTTGGAATTACAGGTAGTAGCATATGCATGCAAGGTCTGTCTTGAAAGTAACACTGCTGATACTCACTGTCTGGGGGCACCCTCATTTTATGAGGACAACCCGAGAAGCTACGATGGTGCGGATATAGTCCTGTGATGTGGCCACTGCCATCACACCCTGGAGTGGGACATTTGGATTCCTTTTTGTCAGACCTAATAGAATCTGTAAAGAGCAGCAGAAAACTAGGAGTGAGTTAACTCAAACACAGCCACACGATCAATGGCTTCTCACAAAAGCAGTCGTCGACATTGAGATTAATATCTCACTTTAAAGGCATAAGAATAAAGTAAATGTTTCTGAAATAACCTTTGGGAACATTCACTTGACCAGGAATCTGAGTACAATGTACACTTGAAAAAATTGTGTTCATTTTCCACTTCATTCCCATAATCACAAACATAAAATCATCGTGAACCCAGAAAAGACAGGTGGTGTTTAGAGCTCATACTTTCCCTCTTCCAATAAAATGCTCCTTGATGTCTTTACAGATGGCAACCTGACACAATTGAAAACTGAGTTATCACAAAAATATTTTGTAATGTTTGGGGTGAAACTCTATTGTGTTCAGTTTTCAACATGTCTTAATTGATGCAGAACCATTTATTGTTTATTTGGTGAAGTATAGTCAATTTTTTCATAAATTTAAAGCAAAAGTGCTTTTAAAAGGTCTATTTTAATGCCGTGCCTAAAATAGGTTAGTTTTTACAACACTCTTTAACGTAAAGATATAATTAGCACAAATATATATGCTGATTAATTCTGTTAGAGTCATTGATGCAACCTTGCTGTAGCTTTATGCTGGCTGTTTGTGTGGTGAGCCTATGCATTAATTCCTTATATCTAACATACATCTTAATCTATGATCTTAAACATTATCTCTAAAAAACTTTTGCTTCAATAATTTTCATTGCTTCTTGACCATTCCAGAATTATTTGCTCAGTCTCATATGGATTAATTACCAACAGGAGATACTAATGCATACTACATATAATTATTTTTTCTTTAAATAATTCTTAAATTACATATAAAGGAATGTTCAAAACCAAGTTAAAATTTGTATAAGATAATTACAAACAGTTGAATAAGGGGTGGGAATTAATAAGCGTTGGCTTCTTCCTGCTCCTTTTCGGACACTTATGAATTCATTTATTTATAGATATTGTTTATGACACTTTATAAATGTTTTTGTTTTTGTTTTGTTTTTTGTATGCTGTTTCACACTTGCTTTTTATTCTTTTATTCTGTTCGAAATAAACAATTAAAAAATATAAAAATAAAAAATCAATTGTTTGGTAAACCTCAGGCTGCTATCCCATCCCACATTAATACAAAAGCACAAGATATTTAGGTTTTAATGCACAAAGTCACAGAGTGACTGGATGCTGGTTTGAATCCACACAAACTAAACTAAACTAAAAAACTAAAAATGTCATTAAATATTGTGCTCTCCAGAATACATTTATTTTCAGTTGTTCTAACTGTCTGGGTTAAAGGGCAAAAACAAAATGGGATGAAAACATGTTTTTTTTTTAAATGTGAAAGCAAAAGCTAACATCCAGTTTGCAATTTCTCAATGCAGAAGATTTGGATAAAATTCAGAATTCAGCCATCAGTTGCATATGCCAACCCATGGCCTATGAGCCTATGAGCAAGGGGTGGAAAGATTTATCACGTCTAATCGCAATATTCACTGTTCAGGGATATTTATTGATTCCTGCATAATTTTTCTAAATGCTTCTTTATGATGAGAGAGATGCATTTGTTAATTCCACACAAATTCCACAGGGTAGTTATCGTTGAGCATACATTTTCTCCATATTAATATCAGAAAAAACCATTGGGTTGAATGATGCTTAGTCTGGCCCCAATAGGTAAGTGGTGTGGAAACAAATTGAAAACTTTCATGCTAGTGCTTTTAAATCATATGAGATAGAGTAAGATGGTACTTATTTGGGGCCTAAACATCAGCATAGATATGGGTGGAATGGCCTGATCCCGTGATGTGGTCCATACCTCGCTCAGTTTAGAATCTTATAGATAGATAGATAGATAGATAGATAGATAGATAGATAGATAGATAGATAGATAGATAGATAGATAGATAGATAGATAGATAGATAGATAGATAGATAGATAGATAGATAGATAGATAGTCTTTTATTGTCACCTTCCTTGTGTAGGAAGGAACTGCAGATGCTGCTTTATACTGAAGTTAGTTACAAAATGCTGGAGTAACTCAGCGGGGCAGAGAGCATCTCTGGAGAAAATGAATACTGTAGGTGAAGTTTTGGGTCAGAATCTTTCTTCAGACTGAGAGTCAGGGGAGAGGGAAACTAGAGGTATGAAAAGGTTCAGAATCTTTTCGAACAAAAATTCTTCCTTGGATGTATTGTAGGAACTAGCCGAACAGGATGATTAATACACTAGAATTTTATGTCCTCCGATGAAGCTAGTAACATCTGTTGACAAGAAGATTTTAAATATGCACAGAAGTTCAAATGGCTGAAAAACCTGCAGGGATTTTCCCAATTGTTCAGTGTAACCTGGCAGAGGAGCTGTGGAATACCAAAGAAAATGACATATGGCTGATGTTTAAGTTACTTTCATGGGATTACCACGGTTCTTTCGCTGAAATGATGATAGACAATTGGCAGACACTGCTGCAGAAATTCACTTTCCCCAGCACATTTATGTGGCAGCACTTGCAATAAAAGGTGCATTCAATATCCGAGCTGCAGGTTTGAACCGCGGTCATGACTGGTGTGGAAAAACCCATCTGTCCTGACTGAACAATTTCCATCAAGCTGCAAGCTGCTAAGTGGAGCACTATATGGCGGTGAAATGCTTTCATTTCCGAGACCAATGCACAGGGCTGAACCACTCTCAGTCTCAGTCACATCCAGGTCATGTGTGTGCCAGCTGAAAATAACATAATGGATGGGGAGCAGCTCAAGAAGAAGACAATAATTTTAAAGAGCAATGTGAAAATTGTTCCTGAAACAAAAAAAAGGCACTTTACCTCTGCTGGAGAAACCTTTCCGGATGCCAATGTCAGTAGTCTTGCAAAGTTGCCTTTCCGCTGTTAGCTTCTCCAGTAAGATCCTTTCATTTTCCTTGTGCGTTCCCTTTATGATGTACCCCTGCTCTGCCTGCAGAGCTATAGCCTGCTCTAGGAGACTAAGGTTCCCCTTTGCTGCGTTAAAGTCCTCTGAGTCCTCTGTGGTCGTGGACGGCTGGGAAGTACAGTCATCGTCAGTCATTGGAGACCGCATGTCGTTTACAGGAAGGCGCGGCTGTGAATTTAGTGTTTCGCCAACGTTGTTCCCTCTGCTCTGCTGGGCTGGCTCCTGCGGGACAATATCTTTCATCTCACATTCCTTCCCTTTTGGTTTTAAAATGTCTGTAGGTTTACAGCCCAGATTATAAACCTGGATTGAAAGGGGCTTGAATTCATTCTTGGTGGATGGTTTGGATAAATCTTGCGGCTGGTCAGAATTATCATAAATATTCTCAGAAGGAAAGTGAGTACTTTCTGCACATGAGTAGTGTGGAACTGTTTCTTTCTCACATGCAGTTGCCTCATCTTTAGTGAGGATTTCAGATGCATTTCTTTCATCTCCATCACTTTCTCCCTCCAGTGACTGCACCCCACTGTCATTTAAATGGCTTTCAACACTCCTCTGTATTCCTGCATCTTCAGCTATTTTCCCCAGATCTTGAAGTGACTTAGCCACGAGCTCCTGATAGCTGTTGAAATCATCGCCGTTATTGTTGGTATCTTTCTGTGGGAGGTCCACCTGAGGGTTTTCATGTGCTGAATGCACAATTCTGTTTTCTAGGCAAGAAACAGAACATTAAAATACATGAGGTATCTCATTTCATTTTAGTTCATCTCCTGCAGCCACTACTTCTTGATGGGAAATAGCTCTTCAGGCTGCTGGCACCATTCATATCCTTCATAAATTGATCTTGGCAGGATGTGCCATCCTGCAACTATGCAACGATGCAGCCAAATCCCATCTTATCTTTGCCCAAAACCCGTACACATGGTTATTTATCAAGAATGAGGTCCAAAGTTGATCTTTTTCTAACCATAGGCGCAGGGTTTTGAGAACAATTTAAGCACCCTAGCTACCATTGTGCCTGTGATAAGGCAATGGATTATGCACCGAGCAGCGGAAAAAGTCTGATCTGTATGGTTCACTCGTTATGCTACCCAATATTTAGTTGGAGAATCATTTAAAAATTGAATAGAAAAAAATAATAGATAGTCAATGGATATTTTTAAGGCAGAGATAGACAAATTCTTGATTAGAACTGGTGTCAAGGGTCATGGGGAGAAGGCAGGATAATGGGCTAAGGAGACAGAGATCAGTCATGATTGAATGATGGAGTAGACTCGATGGGCTGAATGGCCAATTCTACTCCTATGACTTATGAACTTGGGTGAGGTGTTATCTTTTGAAACTGTTCAAAATTTTGAGGGATTGTGTTAAGGTAAATTGGGAATGATCTACTTCTGGTGGTCAGTGCATTGGTAGGAACACAGATGTAAGAGGCAAAGAAAGCATATTTGTTCAAGGGACCATTGGAACCATGTTGAAGCAAAATTACACCTAGCTTTTAAAGGTAAATATGTAGGTATTTGGTCAAAACAAAGTTACATTTCTACAACATTGTTAATGGGAAGTGAACACTAAAATTATCTGAAGAAGGGTTTCGGCCCGAATCGTCACCTATTTCCATCGCTCCATAGATGCTGCTGCACCCGCTGAGTTTCTCCAGCATTTTTGTGTACCTACTAAAATTATCTTTGTTTGCCATGACGAAAAGTGTGCACAAGAATAGCCTAACTGCATATTTCTCTATTCCACTCCAAAGCAGATGACTACATGGTAGTGAGAATAGCTGATGTCCAATGCTCATGGAGACACCGCAGATGCTGGAATCATGTGTAGGACACAAAGAGCTGGTAACTCAGCGGGTCTGGCAGCATCTTAGGGGGTTATGGATAGGTGACATTTTAAGTCGGGACCTTTCTTTAGACCCAAAACATCCTGCGCCTCCTCTCTTTCTGCCCCCACCACAATCAGACTGATATGGGTCCCAACTCGAAACGTCAACCATCCATGTTCTCCAACGCTACCTGACCTGTTGAGTTACTCCAGCACTTTGTATCCAATACTCTTGCACGGATTACAAAGCAGTGACCAATGATAGATTTCCCTCTCAATTAATCATTTATAGGTGAAGAGGAATGAGAGACCCATGGATATATGTTGGGCTCATTTCATGAAATATATTTGGGAAGCAGTGTTGGTTAGCACCTGAAATATCTTCTTCATTGGGCAGCCAGGAACTAAAGTGTTATTAACTAAAGCATTTTCCTGCTGGAATGGTGCATATATAGAACATCATAAATTTATGTGGGCACAATTGTTTGGGAATTTTAAAGACATATTGAGTAATTGGCAAGCTGTGGACAATAGAGCTTTTGTTCAGAGATCTCACCTCCCACACATCTCCACTGGAAAATGTTGCTTTACAGGAGGCTGATGGCATGTTCGGAGAGAGAGGCTTAGAGTAGGAGTGAAGGCAGTGAAATGGAGCTAGGACTGTACATTGGTAAGGGACAAGGACTTGCTGAAAGAGATCTTGGGAGGTAACTTTGGTAGTGTAGGAGTAGGGTTGCTGATCCTGGAACAGAATTAGTTGTCTAAATGAGTGAGGTTTGTAGTCAGGTGCATAGGCAATGCTTGGCAGTGCGACCAGTGGAGGGGCATGTGAAGTGATGGAGATGGTAGTTGGCAGTGTTAGTGATTCTGATGTGGTGGTAGTTGGGTGCCTTGTCAGCTCAGCAGAGCAGTAAATGTGGGAGAGGTGTTTGGATCAAGCTAGAATTTGGAGATTATGGGGTAATGGTATCAACGCTGTGGTGGGAGAGTGTGTGTGTGTGGGGGGGAGGAGCTAGGTAGGTGTCTATGAGAAAGGTTCCCAGCATTGGTCAATGTCATGGTTGAGGCAAATTCCATTTAAGTGATGCTGTGAAAGCTAGCTTAAAGCATAGTGGCCGAGGAGTGTGGGTCACACGTGCACAACTGAACGTTATGGAAATGGGTATCTATTCATGTATTATACATAGAAACATAGAAAATAGGTGCAGGAGTAGGCCATGGGGCCCTGTACATTAACACATAAAACAAAAAGAAAACACCAAATTAAAACAAAAAATGGGGATTTTGTGGTAACCAACAATAAATTCCAAATTTTCGAACATATTTAATTTGTCACAGAGATTGAATTATATAACACATGAAAATTTAGTGTTGTCTGAGCCAATCTCCAGTTAGCAAGCATTCAATATGTGAAAATTAAAAAATAAATTAAGGGAAATGGAATATGTTGCAAAGATGTGCCAAAAATCCACCAAAATATAAAATGTAACAGTTCTGGAAAGTATTCAGATGCAATGTAGGCAGCTAGCACATATATGTGGAACAAAATAACTTCCTATTATGCAGACAAGTAAATGACCTTAACTGTTATTAGATTTGATTAAAACAAACTTGCACTAAACTCAAAGGTGAGTTTAAAATATTTCAGTAGTTCATCTTTGCTTAACCATCCCTTGTCTTAAAAATAGATATGGAATGTGGATTGGAAATATATAGTGAATCATTTTATGTGGCATATATATTATAGAAATTTAAAATCAGGTAATTATTATTTAAAATCAGGTAACTGTCTTGAAAAAACTTCAGTGTGTTTTTAAATATTGGCTGTGAAAACAAAACAAATGCAGATGTAACTGTGTGGAATCAGGCAACACTAAGCAAATGTATCAATGTGATTAAAAATTAGCACAAAAATGTAACAGTACATATAAATGAAAACAAAAGCAGAATTATATGCGGTAGTGCATGATTCATTGAATTGTTTTTCAATCTAAAACTTTGGCCATTTCTGGATATTACTAATGGAATGATTGTACCTAGTAAAAGCACTAGAAAACAACAATTACTACTGTTGCTAAGTTACATAGCTCTGATATATCCCAATTAGTCACAGATTACTGGACATGATGAAAATGCCCGTTTACATAACAATGTCTTTTTTTATTACCATGCTGGAAAACATCATTGAAATGGGTCGTACGTCATTGGAGATTGTTATAATTATACTGATGCACTAAAACGTCCATTCACTATCTGTTTAAAGAATAGTTCCAAAAAAACTCTAAACCACATGGATATTTTTCCGCATTACCTAATAAGTGTCTGTGGTTTTCCGTATTATCCGTCTTTCTCAGAGTTTCATCACAGTCTTTACCCTCTTTACTTTCTTCTTCACAATCCTTGCTGGGACTGTAGTGACGTGGTTTCATCAGGAGGGATTTTCGTTTGTTTATCGATGTTCCCAATTCCTGCTCTTGCACCTTTCTCCTTTTTGCTGCAGAACAGCTAGAAAAGATTTCAGAGGAAGAAACATAGAAAAATTAAAGGTACACAAAAAAGCTGGAGAAACTCAGCGGGTGCAGCAGCATCTATGGAGCGACGGAAATAGGCAATGTTTCGGGCCGAAACCCTTCTTCAAAATTAAATATATTTTTATTTGTGCAGGTGACACAAGTTTTGAATAGTAATGTCCAAATGAAACCTTTTTCTGCCCATACAGACTAGCACATGATGGCAGTGATATACTAGGGTTACACTAGGATATATAATAATGCAAACATAGTAAAATACAAGGGCCAAGAGTGTTTAATTGTCATGTGTACCAGCAACAGAACAATGAAATACTTGCTTGCTACATTAATGCAATAATACAAAGAAACATATAATAATCAATAATATGATAAATTATTCACAGTAAATCTGAATAAACATAATAATGCAAAAGCAGTCCAAAGTAGTGTGACCAAAAACATAGTCTCTAGCTGATAAATGCTGAAGTAGAGGTTAATGTTCAAGAGCCAGATGGTTACTGAGAAGAAGCGTTCTTGAAACCAGTGGTCACAGTTTTCAGGCTTCTGTACTTTTTTTTTCCCCAATGATAGTAGTGAGGGGAAAGCCTGGCCAGGGTGGTGTGGGTCTTTGATAACATTTGCTGTCATTTTGAGGCTGCAGCACCTACAGATTCCTTCGATAGCGGGAAGGTTAGTACCCACTAACCAGTATGTTTGGCTGGGTGATGACGCCCACTCTTTGTAATCTCTCTAGCTCCTGGGAACACAGGTTGCCAAACCAGGTAGTGATGCAATCCATCAGCATGCTCTACCATACACCTGTAGAAAAAGTTTGATACCGTTTTCTTTGATATGTCAAATCTCCTCAATCATCTAATAAAGTAGAGCTTTCTTTGAGATTGCGTCAATGTACTGGACGCAGGCTACTCCAATGGTGAATTTCTCAGTAGTATCAGATATCTATTTTCACACATTAAGATGACAAAGTGAGGTAGTGGAGGGTTTCAAGGCCAATATCTTAGCATATTGCAAGTCGCTTCTGTTATAAGCAAAATTAACTCCTTATCGCTTTTTGATTTTAATCTTTCTAAACATGTGGGTTTGTGGCTGTGCTGACAAGGCCAGTAATTATCACCCATTTGTAATTGCTTTTGAGAAGGTGCTGGAGAGTGACCATCCTGATCCACTGTAGCATTTGTGGTGAAGTTACTTCACGATGTATCAGTTAGAGATACAGTGCGGAAACTGGCCCTTTGGCTCACCGAGTCTGCACCGACCAGCGATCCCCATACACTAGCACTATCCTACACACACCAGCAACAATTTACATTTATACCAAGCCAATTAACCTACAAACCACGATGTCTTTGCAATGTGGAGGAATCCGAAGATCTCGGAGAAAACCGACACAGATTACAGGGAGAACGTACAAACTGCGTAGAGAGAGCACCTGTAGTCAGGATCAAACCTGGGGCTCTGGCCCTGTAAGGCAGCAACTCTACTGCTGCGCCACTGTGCCGTCCTGAGAATACATTCCCAGTTACTGTGCATTTGGTACATTTAGTTTCAGGATTAGTTTATTGATTCAGGCCAGAGTCTTGATGCAAGATATTGTTGTTTCCATTCCCCCACAGATACAGTTTAATCTATTGAGTTCCCCCAGCACTGTATTATTAGCTCTTGAACTCACTTACTTAGCATTTCAGACTAGACCGAAGCAATACTCAGTGAGCCTAGGATGAATGGACATTGCCAGTACTCCTTAAAGCAAGATCACATTAAAGCACCATTTTTAAATGTTAATTATTCTTCATTCCACCACACCGAGCAGGCCATGTAAATGCAATCAAAAGAAGATGCTTGACATAGTGGGACAGATGTCACACTACAAAGACGTACAGGTTTGTAGGTTAATTGGCTTGGTATAATTGTAGATTGTCCCGAGAGCATGTAGGATAGTGTTACTGTGCGGAGATTGCTGATCGGCGCGGATTTGGTGGGCCAAAAGGCCTGTTTCCGCACTGTATCTCTAAACTAAACAAAGATGTCCTAAAGCCATTATGATTACAATTAGCACCCCAGAGATGACAGTACCGTCATGGAACAAGAGGTGGCTGAATACCTCTGTACTCTTATAGTGCCTGCACCTGATTGAATTTGAAGAGATTGTTGGAATTTAAATTGCATGCAAATTAATCTGCAATGGCAGATTGCACATATTTCCCCTAATAAAATTTGATGCAGATCTTGGCCAGTCTCCTGCCGCTTCTTGAATTATCGTTTAGGTCTTTTTCAGCTTAAACTGACAGCTATTATTAAGAAGAGAGTATCTGTTTTACTCAATAAATAAAGATTGGTTGTGCTATATCAGAATTCACAGCTGAGTGCCATTGGGTCTCATTCATTTTGTGACAGGAGCGATGTTTACTAAAAGTCACCTCCATTTATTTGAATGATTCACTTTGGGCAGACAAGAACTAACAAACACAAGCTGCCATGGTGACATGGAAATAAGGACTGCCTGCCACAGACCAGCAGTCCCTGCTCTTGTCTATATGCAATAATTCTGGTCGATTATGAATAAAAACATGCCTCACATCAAACAAGCACGGTACACTTGCTACTATCATTCTTCACAAACAGTGCTTTTAAATGATTATATTCTACGTGCCTCAACTACCTTCTCTGGCAGCTCATCCCATATATTCACCACCTTCTGAGTGAAAAAGCTGCCCCCCTGGTTCCCATTAAATCATTCTCACCTTAAACCCATGTGCTCAGGTTCTTGATTCCCCAACCCTGGGTTAAATACCCTACAAATTCACGCTATCAATCCCCCCGCTCATTATTTTAAACACCTCCGTAAGATCAACCCTTAATTTCCCGGGACAAGGAATAAAGTACAAGCTTGCCCAATCTCTCCCTATAGCTCAGGCCCTCAAATCCTGACACCATCCTCTATAGCCTTTCCCCCTTTTTGAGTAGGAGAGCAATACTGGTAGAATTCCAAACCTCTGGCTCTGCTGCAGAATCTATGGATATCTGGAAGATTACAATCAAAGCTTCCACCCGTTCGGGATCCGGACCTTTGAATGCAAACCTTCTGAGTCACTGGACTTATCATCGAGAAGCCCCATTAGTTTAGCAATACTTATAACAGCTTTGTTTGAAGCACACAAGGAGGGGCAATAGTTAACAAATGCTCAAGATTTCTACTACCGATTATTTAGTCTTTTTCTGGAATATTGCCTTGCACAAATTTTATACCACAATTCAATCTAACACATTGTCCGCACCTCATAAGTTCTTCACTGACTGGGACATACTGATAAAGCCATGAATGGCTGTATAAATGGATTGTTTTCTTTCGTTACATGGTTAAAATGACATTGGTTGAAGCATAAGTTTAGTTTAGTTTAGTATAGAGATACAGCGTGGAAACAGGCCCTTAAGATCACCGAGTGCAACCCGACTAGCGATCCCTGCACACTAACACTATCCTACACACACTAGGGACAATTTACACATACACCAAGCCAATTAACCTACATACCTTTACGTCTTTGGAGTGCGGGAGGAAACCAGAGTTCTACGTGGCGCCATAAGTATTGACCAAAATACCACTCTAGTCATCTTTGAATAATGTCATGGAATCTCTTAGGCCCATTTTTGAGGACAGGAGGGCCCAGATTTAATTTTTAATTCAAATGATGCATCCTGATAGTACAGCGCTCCTTTAATAATATACTGATTAGATGTTGTAAGGCATTCTCCCTCCACTTAAAAACCAGTCTTACTTAAAATGTTGTGACAGTCCCTGAGATTAAAGCACCTTTCACAATGCATCGAATTGGAGTGGTGTAACACTAATAGAACAGTTCAATAATTATCAGGAAGGAAAACGGCAATTGACAATATGTTTGACCTTCTTGAAGAACATTGCTTATTGTATTTTTATGGTTACTGATTTAGGTCTTATGCATTGCATTAGTTATCATAAACTTTTGTTTTAAATGGCTCCCCAAGATACAACTGAGCCTTTAAAAAGCCAGAAAGAAATTGTCCAAATTATTTGATTGGGTTATTTTAGCTGCATTTTTGAGTGGTAGATTTCTACTGGTAGTTTTTTTTAAATGAATTAATAGCTATTTTAAACTATCTATATTTAAACTAAACTGAAACAGTGATCAGTTAAGTCAATTAGATAACCGAGCTCATGTAATATTTTATGAATGCAATAAGAAATTTAAATTATGGTACATTAAGTTAATAATGTGGAAATTGCTACATTGAACACCGTGGGCACATCCTTATTCAGTAATGCAATGCATAATGTCATCTAAATGTAAGCACGGCAGACTACTAATCATATATCTTTCATAAAATGATATTTTTTGAAGATACTAGGGTTGAGCATGTTTCAAACCATTCAGATGACAGTTGTTTCCCAGCTGTTATCAGGCAACAGAACCATCCAACCACCAACTAGAGAGCAGTCCTGACCTACCATCTCATTGGAGACCCTCAGACTATATTTAATTGGACTTAACTGGACTTTATCTTGCACTAAACATTATTTCCTTTATCCTGCATCTGTACACTGTGGATGGCTTGATTGTGATCATGTATAATCTTTTAGCTGACTGTATAGCACGCATCAAAAAAGCTTTTCACCATATCTCGGTACAAGTGACAATAATAATGTCATTCTATGAGAAGAATTGCTGCCCCATAATTTTAACGCCAGCTTCCGGGCAGCCTTCATCCACTGCAATTTGCCATCCGCCACCGTAGGAGCACTGTAGATTGCAAAGAGACCACTTCCATGTGGTTTGGCCCCTCAAGATCCCAGGACCTACAAAAGTCTGCTGCCATGATGTCCTGTGTTGATCTTCTGGGAGAGCGCTTGGGACTGCATGACCTTCTGGAGTGTCTCTGCTTGAGCGAGGCCTAGAGGGCTTGATCAGGCAGATACGATGATCGGACCCGCGGTGGGATAGGTACGGTAGTTGAACTGTAATTGTGTTTTGTCAAAATAAAGATTAATTGATCAAGTGCAAGTGCTTGATTCAGTGGTTTTTGACTGAAACTAGACTGGGGGGATGCTTAGAATGAGCAATTTACAGTAGTATAATGAATTCTGAAGTGTATAGACACATCCTATCTGCTCAAGTTCAAACAAATGCCTCAAAACCCATTGGCCTGCAGTTCATTCTACAACAAGACAATTATCCCAAACATACTGCTAAAGCAACAAAGGAGTTTTTCAAAAGAGTTGCTCAAAAATGGTCAATTCCCGAGTGGCCAAATCAATCACCTGATCTGAACCCAATTGAGTACGCCTTTTATATGCTGAAGAGAATACTGAAGGGGACTATCCCCCAAAACAAGCATATGCTAACGAATGCACAATACAGGCCTGACAGAGCATCACCAGAGAAGAAACCCAGCAACCGTTGATGTCCATGAATTGCAGACTTCAAGCAGTCGTTGCATACAAAAGATATGCAACAAAATACTAAACATGACTACTTTCATTTACATGACATTGCTGTGTCCCAAAACATTATAGTGCCCTGAAATGGGGGCATTATCTATAAACACTGCTGCAATTTATACATGGTGAAACAAAAATGTATAAAAATGACCTTTATTAAAATCTGACATGTGCACTTTAACCACATGTGATTTTTTTCTATTACAAATCTCGAATTGTGGAGTACAGAGGCAAAAAAATAAATGATGAGTCATTGCCCCAAACAATATGGAGGGCACTGTACTTATCGACGATAGCTCTGCTTTCGATAATTTCAACCAAATCTATCTCCAAACTCCTGGATCCAGGATTCAGCACCTCTGAAATGGGATTCACAATTTCCTGCCCCATAGAGAGTCATCAATAAGGATGGGCGACCACACTCCTCTTTGATAATTCTCAACACCCTTGGCCCACATGGCTGTGTACTGGGCACCTCACTATATTCTATATAATCACAAGTGTGCAGTCAAATTCAGCTCTAACTCCATGTTTGCAGGTGACACCTATAATGAACTGGAACTCGAACAATGATGAAATGGAGTACAATGATGAAGGAGAAAGAGAGATTAGCAGCATAGTATCAAGTCAACAACCTCCTCTTGTTAATGTCAGCAACATAAAGGAGCTAGTCATTGACTTCAGGATTCAGGATGGAGTACACATCCTGTGCTGAAGTGTAGATTGTCAAGGATTTTGAGTTACTAAGAGTTACTACCATCAACTGGTCCTTCCAATTTAACACTATAGTTAAGAAAGCACACCAACTTCTCAACTTCATCAGAAGACTAAGAAAATTCAGCATGACTCCAATGACTCTTACGAAGTTCTATAGATGCACTATAGAAGGCAACCTAATGGGTGAATTATAGTCTGATGTGGCAATTGCTCTCCCCAAGACCACAAAAAATGGCAGAATGGTGTGAACACAGCCCAGACTATCACACAAACCAGTCTATTCCTTTCTTAATGCAGATGGATATGCCCTTGTTATCTAGATGTTCCAACAATTAGTATAGGGCCAAGAAAATGTAATCTATCGACTATCTACACCACGTTTCTTCAAGAAAGCATCAAAAATAACCAAGGACCACTCACACCCAGGTTATTATCTTCAGTGGATGTAGATGGGTGGGAAAATAGATTTGAATTAGGTCCATAGTGATCTTGTGGAATTTTGGTGCAGGTTGAAAGAATAATGGGACCTACATCGGCTTTATGTTCTTCTATTGCTAATGGAAAATGTTGGTGTTTAGTCCCTCTACAAGCATGATGATTTTAAAACCAGCTGAAAAATGTTGCAGAACTCAACACATGTTTTTTTATCTTTTTTTATATATTTATTTTATTAGAAGCAATTGTACAAGGAGAAAGTAATCGTAATTGTAAATAACAATTATACAATTTTCGTACAGCTTCAATTTTAACATTTTAGAAACTAATAACTAAATCGGAAAAAAAGGAAAAAGGAAAAAAAGGAAAGAAAGAAGAAAGGAAAAAGAAAAGAAAGAATTTCGGAAAAGACACAAAAGAGAAAAAAGAAAAACCCCTGAACTAACAAAGAAGTGAAAGAAGTGGAGCTATATCCCACTACCCTTCCCTACACCCGCTCACCCGACCCTAGCATCGGTTTTGAATTTGTGTTCAATCATTATGTTGTTGAAGAAATTCAATGAAAGGAGACCATATTTTGGAAAATTGATCTGTTTTGACAGTCAAGACAAGCCTTATTTTTTCTAAATGTAGTGTCTCGGTCATTTCTGTGATCCACAGTTTCACTGTGGGGACTGTTATCTTTTTCCAGAATTTAAGTATACGTTTTTTCGCAGTTATTAAACCATAGTCAAGGAAGCGTCTTTGGGATATCGTTAAATTAGGGCAGCCCTCTGACATTCTTAACATTATTAATTTTGAATCCAATTGAATTTTAAGTGTTTTAGAAATGATATTGAATATTCCCATCCAGAAGTTTTGTATTTTTATACAGGATACAAAAGAATGAGTTAGGGTGGCTTCTTGGAAGTGACATTTATCACAGAGAGGAGAGACAGTTGGGAAGATCTTGTTCAATTTGGTCTTTGAGTAGTATAACCTATGCAATACTTTAAATAGTATCAGGCAATGCCTGGCATTTAAAGAACAGTAGTGTATGTTTAGTAGGCTTTCCTCCCATATAGCTTTCAAAATGCGTAAACCCAGCTTGTCCTCCCATGCTCGCCTCTAAATCTCAGAGGGTGGGTGTCAATGTTTAGAAGAGTGTTATAAATGTAAGATATCAACTTACTTGTATCGGCATGTCTATTCAAACAACCGTCTAATATATCTGGACCCATAAGAGGACAGTCTTGTGTATTGTTTTCACATAATCTCGGATTTGAAGGTATCTAAACAATTATTGGCATTCAAGTGATATTTCTCCTGTAGTTCTTGAAAAGAAGAGAGAGTCCCCTTCTTATAGAGGTCTCCCACAGTATTAATTCCCAGGTTCTTCCATTGAACAAACACCATATCTAAAGTAGACCATTTAAACAAGGGATTATTTGCAATAGGAAGGAGAGACATATTTCTCAATTTAACACGTTCAAATTTAACACGTGTTAAATGGAATTCGCACTTCAAATTTCAGTATCTTTTGCAGCCATTTTGCTGTTTTCATGGTAAGTGCTGAAAAGAACGAATGCACTCAAATGGTAATGTTGCAGCCATGTGTTTAAATATTCACAAATTGTATAATTTTCCATATAACAACTAATAATAAAACCATTATTTATTTTTAATCAACAGTAAGTAAGGGTGGATCAAAACATTTGTGCACAAGCAAAAACAAAATCTATATTTTTGGATGCAATGGCATGAATAATTTAATGTATTGAGATTGCCTTTCAAACAGCTAAAATGTTATGTGATGCAATTTCAATTTTATGTGTTATTTTAGCAGAACAAAGGTTTTTTTTACATGGAAACACGGAAATATTGGCCTATATCTTTGCTGGCTGCAGTTGAAATTGCTTGAGGGAACCATTGGCATTCAGTCATTCCATGCGGCTAGATGCTGGGCTTACAAAGACCTTGAGTAAGGTCGCACCTGACCAAGCGACAGATGCCATCACATCTGTCATTTTACTCCATTACTGGACTCCACGTGGAGGCCAAGGCAGATGTCAGTCTCACTGGAATTCCCTGGTATTACCCTGGAGAATCTACTTCTCGGATGATACTCCGTCAGATTTTGTGTGGGATAGCAAAGTCCATTCAGTTCGAATGCTATGTATTACTTCATTTTAGTGTTTTCATTAATTTACCAGTACCTTCACCTGCATTTGGCTTTTGAAATAATTTCTATTTCAATCAATTATTTTCATAATTTGCATCATTCTTAAGCATATTATAGTACTAAAGACAACTTAAAACTATAAAATTAGGCATCACGGGCTTTGACCAAGGCCAAGGTTTACTTAAGGATTAGTCCTTGCTACAGCCTTGTTAGAAACATTGAAAAATAGAAAATAGGTGCAGGAGTAGGCCATTCGGCATTTCACGCCAGCACCGCCATTTCATGTGATCATGGCTGATCATCCGGAATCAGTACCCCGTTCCTGTTTTCTCCCCATATTCCTTGATTCTGTTAGCCCTACACCGAACTACACTGAGTTGTCCGACTGACGAGCAAGGAAGGTTCACGGCGATTGCCCCGACACATCCTGGTCATAGTGGTCAGGGAAGCCCCCACTTTGAGTCTGAAGAAGGGTCCCGACCCAAAATGTCACCCATCCTCATTCTCCCGAGATGCTGCCTAACCCGCTGTTATTCCAGCACTTTGTGTCTGATCGCAGCTGCAAACTGGGTTCTGCATGGTCCAGCCCTCAGAATACACAATGTTGTAAGTGTGTTATCGAGGAAGTGAAGGTGTGTGAACCATCAAATGAGCTGACCAGAGTCACAGCAGAGCATGCCCCAAATACTGTTTCTCCAACATGCTTTCAGTATTTTTTTTATAACAAATCTATATTCAGCTTTAACATGAAAAATAAAGTATGGCCGTATCCTGAAACTTTTACAAATTCAGAATCCAATTCAAAATGTTTAAATTTCATATTCAGAAATTAAACATGTTATCACATTCTAATACTTAGTTGCATGGTGATAGCTTGATATGATTTTAACATAATTGTTTATTATTGGTGCCATATAAAATATATTGATTTGACAACACACAGCTGAAAACAGTTGATGCTTTCAAGTGGGCAGTGTGATGGCTTGCTGGATAGGAAATAATAATAATAACTTTATTTATAAAGCACTTTAAACAACTGCAGTTGCCACAAAGTGATGTACATGAGAACTCATGGACAAGAATCTACCTCTCGGATGATACTCTGTCAGATTTTGTGTGGGATAGCAAAGTCCATTCAGTTCGAATGCTATGTATTACTTCATTTTAGTGTTTTCATTAATTTACCAGTACCTTCACCTGCATTTGGCTTTTGAAATAATTTCTATTTCAATCAATTATTTTCATAATTTGCATAATTCTTAAGCATATTATAGTACTAAAGACAACAAAACTATAAAATTAGGCATCACGGGCTTTGACCAAGGCCTTGTCATGGACAGACAAGTTGGATGATCAGCCATGATCATATTGAATGGCGGTGCAGGCTCGAAGGGCCGAATGGCCTACTCCTGCACCTAATTTCTATGTTTCTATGTTTCTAAGAAGTTATTACAAACCATTAAAAACCGTAAAACAAAGGACTATAAAACAGTAAAAATTAAAAGACATTAAAAGCACTAAAAACAGGAGCAATGTCTCAGCCAGTATCGAAAGCCAGAGAATAAAAATGTTTTAGGGTGGATTTGAAGATGGACAGTGAGAGGGCCTGTCTGATGTGCAACGGCAAGGTGTTCCAGAGTGCCGGAGCAGCAACAGAAAAGGCTCTATCCCCTCTGAGCTTCCGCTTAGACCTTGGTACCTCAAGGAGCAGCTGATCAGCTGACCTGAGGCACCGGGCAGGAGCGTATGGGTGGAGCAGCTCAGAGAGGTAAGGCGGGGCGAGCCCATTCAACGATTTAAAAACAAATAAAATAATTTTAAAATGAACTCGAAAGTGCACTGGGAGCCAGTGAAGGGAGACCAAAATTGGCGTAATGTGCTCCCTCGTTCGAGTTCCGGTTAAGAGGCGAGCGGCAGCATTTTGAACCAGCTGGAGACGAGCCAATGAAGCTCGTGCGACTCCAGAGTAGAGTGCGTTACAGTAATCCAGCCTAGATGTAATAAAGGCATGGATTACTGTTTCAAAATGCTGCCGCTCGAGAATGGGCTTCACCTTTGCCAGCTTCCTTAGGTGAAAGAAGCTGGACTTAACCACCGCGCCTATTTGTTTATCTAGTTTAAAATCACCGTCCATCCTAAAACCCAGGTTAAAAACTGTTGGCTTTACGGACAATGCCAGTGGACCCAAGTCAACAAAGGGAGGTTCACGGCAGCCATTGGGGCCAAACAAAATCACCTCTGTCTTTTTTTCATTAAGTCCCAGAAAGTTTAAGGCCATCCAGGACTTAATGTCCTCAAGACAAGACAGAAGTGATTTTAGAGAATAGTCGTCTTCCTTCCTGAGTGGCATATATAACTGGCTATCATCTGCGTAAAAGTGAAAGGAGATGCCATGCCTTCTTAAAATTGAGCCCAGAGGAAGTAGGTATAGAGAGAAGAGCAGGGGCCCTAAAATTGAGCCCTGTGGAACCCCATATGCCAAGGGAGCGGAGGAGGATTCAAAGCCAGCAAGGCTTACACGCATGGTTCTGTCTGCCAGATAGGACCTGAACCATCCCAGGGCACTGCCACAGATGCCCACTTGGTGCTGTAATCGGGAAATTAAAATTCCATGGTCCACTGTATCGAAGGCGGCAGATAGGTCCAGCAAGACAAGAACCACATAATTACCGGAGTCGTTTGCCAGGAGGATGTCGTTAAAAACCCTTAGCAGAGCTGACTGTGCTATGCATAGCTTTGAATCCAGACTGGAAAACCTCCCGAATATTGTGCTCGTCCAGGAAGAGTTTCAGCTGAGCATAAACTACTTTCTCCATTATTTTAGAGATAAATGGCAGCTTGGAGATCGGCCTAAAATTGGCCAGAACAGTTTGTTCCAGGCCAGGTTTCTTAAGTAGTGGTTGCACTACTGCATGTTTAAAATTTTCGAGGGACAACCCCAGTACACAAGCTACTGTTTATGATGGCGAGAACCGACTGCCCTATACTCGGGAAAACCTCTTTAAAAAGAAGAGGAGGGACAGCATCACAAGGGGAACCCGACGGCTTGATATGGCTAACCACATCCTCTAGACCCGACAATGTCAGAGGCACAAACTTATTGAATGCCACCAGGCATGGGGCCGGAACAGAGGGGTCAGAGGCAGGAGCTGAGATGAGAGCCCTTATAGAAACAACCTTATTGATAAAGAAGTGCAGGAAGTCATTGCACAATTCGGACGATGCTTCCAGGCAGACAGGCTGTGGGGCATTTAAAACAGAATCAATGGTTTCGAATAACACACGTGGGTCGTGACGCTTAGACACTATTATATTAGACAGGTAATATCTTTTGGCCTCTTTGACAGTATTTTGGTAATTACGCCAGCTGTCCTTTAGAATTTGCGATGAAACCTGCAGCCTGTCCTTCTTCCACTTTCGTTCAACTCGGCCAGAATCAGAATATCGGCCAGAATCAGCTAGGCCAGTCAAGCACTTGGTTGACTGCGAGTTGGAGTATTAAACCACCAAAACATCAAGCTGCCAACTAGGCTGAATGTCTACAAAATTGTAGTAGTCTCCAACTTGCTGTATGGATGTGAAACATGGATCTTGTACAAGAAACACATGTGCCAGCTTGAGAAATTCCACATACGCTCTTTGTGGTCCATCATGGGCATTTACCGGCAAGACAGGGTGACCAACGTGGACATGCTGAATGTGGAACGTTCACAAGCATCGAAGCAATGATCATAAAGGCCCGGCTTCGATGGGCAGTCCTTGTGATCCGGATGGATGAATCCCACATGCGTCGTTAACTCCTGTACGGAGTTCCATTACAAGGTCAAATGAACCAAGGGTGCCCAAAGAAATAGTTGAATGTGTATTAGGGCCCACCTCCAGCATGCAGGCCTAGCCCCAAAAGAGCTGAAAACCCGTACCAATGACAGGACTGGTCGGCGTACAACCACTAGGAAAGCAGATAGCAGTTTCAAAGACAATCGCTGAAGCCGACTCGTTAGTGCCAGAGACAGGAGGAAGGCTGCAGCCCTAAATACCCCCACAGCAGCCTTCAGATTCAGATTCAATTTTAATTGTCATTGTCAGTGTACAGTACAGAGACAACGAAATGCATTGTCTTCATGTGCCCCCACCACTCCCGTGTGTGTGTGGCTCGTGCATCGGACTCATGAGCCACAATCAATCCCACAAAACATGAGACCGCACAACCATGCTATCGTCGTTTCCAACGGGCCACCGCCATAAAACATATTGTAGTAAACATCTGAGTGTCTCGACCCAAAATGTCACCCTTTCCTTCTCTCCAGAGGTGCTGCCTGTCCCGCTGAGTTACTCATTTTGTGTCTACCTTTGTAGCAAACATTGTTCAATCAAAGAGTGCCTCTCTTTTTAGCTCATAATGCCCATGTAGATGTTGTATGCAAGTCAGTAATAAATAAACCTTTTTGTGCTCAAAGACTTTTGTGGTGCACCGCTTTAAGTGATATCACAACAACAGTTTCTCTGAGTCATGCAAGCAACAGAGGGCACAAAAATGACAACACTTCCCACTGGCAATTTCACTACTCACATATCGACATATGCCAGTCCTTGAAAGTGGGAAATCATTGATATCACTTAAAATTACAGGAAAAGTGTAAATTACACTAAAACATTCCAAAAGACTTCACAAGTTGGGAATATTAAAATTTGCGAAGCTACAATTTTGATTTCAACTTATCTTCAAGACATTAAAAGCATAGGATAGCCTATTTAATTTCAGGAGCAACTTTAATTTCAAGACTTTAAAAAGTCTTTGCACTTTTGGGGATTCCTCAGTTTTGTTTGTGAAGAAATATGTGCATCGTGCAGCTATAGGAACATTATATTTGTGTCTGAAAATACATTGCAAATCTATCACATTTCTAACCAAAAATAGAGGCATATTGCAGTTAGTCGGGCCATTTGTAATGCAGTTAATTTAATTTTTACACAGAATTAGAAATGGCATTTATTCAGAGCTGTTGACCATGGAAGCAGAAGATACTGATCTAAATAAGCGAGTTCGGTATTCTGACTGTGCATGCCCAGGTCATAGGTCACTAGCTATAAAACAGTCTTGGCAACAGTGGTGCTGCATTGTGTGCAGGCTTGCATTTCATCCATAGTTGGGGTCGGCTCTCCATCACTGTGGGTGCTGTTGAGACACCCCGTCCCATCCCTGGTGTCCCGTCCCTGTCCGGAGGTGTCCAGGGTGGCCCTGGGCTGGCGGGGCGGCCCCGGACTTGCAGCCGCTGGCTCCAGCTCGGCTCTGCCTATCCCACCAGGTTGGCCAGCAGCCCTCCATCTCCACCCCCCCTCCCCTCAGTCCGACACCGAGATCCTGCTGAAGATGGGCGGCTACCGGCCCTGCTCGAAACCGGGCGACTCGGAGCCGCTGCTGCTGGAGTCATCCTGGTCAGAGAGAGAGAGTCTGCGGATGGGCTCCTGCCGACTATGGAAGGCCGGGCGCCACTGGAGCTGCAGATACCGTTGGTGATGGTGGTGCTGGTGGCAGCAGCAATCTCCCCCCCCTCCCTTGCCCAGAGTCTGGACCAGCTTGAACTCCAGGTTGGGGCTGAAGGCAGCCCACAGCGTGGCCCAGTCTAGCGCCAGGCCGGATGAGGCTGAGCCCAGGCTGGCGCACTGGTGTAGGCGAGGCCGGGGCCCTCGCTCCTCCACGGGGTTGTGGATAAAGTGGCACTTGTCGCCGTAGCTGCCTGTAGGTCTGTGGGTTCTGTGGGTCTGGGGCCGCTGGTGTTGTTGGACTGGGCTGTCCGTTGGCCCAGCAAGGGATGCGGAGGCGAGCTGGGGTTGTTGCTTCTCCGCGCTGGGCCTAGGGGCCGGTGTCTCGTTGGTACCCGGGTGTGGATTGGACACTCGAGTGGGGGGGGAACGACGACCGGGGACAGTCCAGTGGCAGTTTGGCAGCACTTGCGGGTCTCCTCGTCTCCTCCCCCCCCCCCCCCCCCCCCCCTCCCCCACGTGCCTGGTTTCCCCAACCCCCACCCCCCCCCCCCATTCGGGATCCGTCTTCAGTCTGAAGAAGGGTCCCGACCCGAAACATCACCCACCCTTTTTTCTCCAGAGATGCTGCCTGCTCCGCTGAGTTACTCCAGCAGTTTGCGACGATGTTTGGTATAAACCAGCATTAGCAGTTCTTTGTGGGAAGAAGGGTTTTGGCCTGAAACGTTGCCTATTTCCTTCGGTCCATAGATGCTGCCGCACCCGCTGAGTTTCTCCTGCACTTTTGTCTACCTTCAGCAGTTCTTTGTTTCTTCCATGGACCACCTCGTGCACTACCACAGACTTGTTTTCTTGTTGTGTATTTTTGCACTCATTTCTTGTTTTGTTCCATAATCATTTTCTTTCACTGCCTTGTAGAATTTATGTGTAATTCATGCGCAATAGATGTATCAGTTATGTTTTTGTGTGTTGTCAGTGTCTATATGCCTGTAATGCTGATGCAAACAAGATTTACATTGCACCTGTACCTCACTAATGTTGTGCATAACAATAAACACAACTTGACTTGATTGTAGTTATAAATGCCATCATCATTTTTATCTTTAGTCTTCGCAGTTATCAGATTACTGAACAGCACTTTCATAAACTAGGGTTTGGTCCTGATTTCCCAATCTACCTTATTGCAGACCTTGCACTTTTAAAATCTGCACTTTTGCTGTAACTGTAGCATTTCTCTACAGTTGTAATGCTATAGTACTGTAACGGTGCACTGTGGGGTACATTTCACTTGGTTGTATTGGTTGTACTTGTGTCTGGCTTGATTGGAATCATGTATAGTATGATTTGATGGGATAGGACGCAACAAAGTTTTTCACTGTATCCCAGTAGACATGACAATAATAAATCAATACCAACATCTTAATTAATTGTTTTGTGGTCTGATTTAAATTTTTGAATTCCAAAGACATCACGTCACAGTTACTACACCTGCTGTGAATGAATCAATGGAGATTTGTCTCACATTTTTCAGCCTCTCAATGATTCATTTTGATATTCTTTCTTGTCTATTGGGGGAATGAATCAGTTCCAGTGTTATGTTGCTTAAAACATGGTAGATTCAATTGTTTTAGTGTCCATAAGAATGATGAAAATATTGTTATTGCTTCAAACTTGGCTTCAGAGAAAAGATGTTATGTTGGCATATTAACTGCAGATCTTCCATTTCTAATATTTCTTTGCGAGCTTTTCATAGGGAAAATTGGAAGGTAGAGAATTATAAGTAATAATAAATTGCTTATGCTCAACAACAAAAGTATTTGTCATTCCGGGCCATTATCATTTGTTAGAGTTGATGCAATATCTTCTTGTATTTTCCCTATAAATGATACCAGAATTCACATGATGCGCAGTCATTGTTAAAGGAAAGAGAGCAGGGAGATGTGTTCATCTGCCAGTCAAACAGAAAGACTGTTTTTGCAATGATGCATTTGTTGATGAAAGGACTTGGCACAGATCAGCCAGCTAAACTGAAATATCAAGCCAGAACTGCAAAATAAATATAATCTCTCTCACTCACAGAGGTAGTGTGAATGTAGCTGATACTAATGATGGAGGAAAAGGAGAAATAAGCCTTAAATAGTCCACGGGAAGGGGATCGTATTTGGTGTGAGTCACAAACCTTTTACAGAGACAGCTGTTACTATTTCCCTCCCCCCCTTCCCCATTTTATACTTGTCAACTTGCAGAATATGCCCTCCGTTTCTTTTAAGCCAACAACAGAGATATCAATAAAACATATTAATTTATGTTGTAATGGAGCATACATTTCAATCCTGGGGTACAGTTTCATAGAATGGTAGGTTGGGGCTGGGTGGAGGTGATTTATTATCATGATGTATTATTACTCTGTGTGGAAGCAAAATAGAAATGCTGCAGACTGCTGTTTCTGGCTTCTTGCACCATCCCTCAGAGGGCTCTGCCAATTTTCCACAAAACCACTGTGGAAGAAAATCAGGAAAACCTCTATGGAAAAATCAAAGGACGTGCCTGAAGGCCATTGTCCTCCATGCAAATGATACTGCGTGCAGGTGTCTTCTGAAAATAAGATGACCCCAGGAGCCCTCAGAATAGTTCAGTTGAATCCCAATGATTTGAAGCCGCTATGAAAGCAATGTAGACATTTAAAGAAATAAAGTTATAAATAAGGTACTTGGCATCTGCAAAAAATTTAGGGGATTATAGCTTTCTATTTTGTTCAATGTTTTCTGACTGAGAATTTAAAATTGCATTTGGTAGTGCCTTGATTTACATGTCCGATTTACAAACTTTCATTGTATTCCCTATGATAATTTAATAGTTTAGTTTAGTTTATTATTGTCACGTGTACCTAGGTACAGTGAAAACCTTTTTTTTTTAAAACATTAAAAATTGTTGACATAATAACTTTTATGTTGTATCAAGAAAAGTGTGCTAATCTCCAGGAATAAATCCTTCTTTACTTCTTCCCGCAGCATTTTGTTCTCATCGAGAAGATAGCGCTCTGCATTTTATCAAGATTAATCATGGTTTATTCTGTGCAACCTCAAGATGGGCTCAAAATTCTCCAGCAGTAGTTTTAGTTTTAGAGATACAGCGGGGAAACGTACTTTGGCCCACCGAGTCCACGCCGACCAGCGATCCCTGCACACTAAAGGCTGGTTCTCACGTTGCGAGTTGAAACAAGAGGTACCCCGAGTGAAAGACTCGTGGTTGTGTATGAGATTGCAAGTGTATGATCAAGAGTTTAACCGAGTTCTCACGGGTATGACAAGTTTACGGTTTACTTGTCATTTCTGTTCCAAGTTCGTCTCCCGAGTTACTCTTGAGCCAATCCTGATTGAAGGTTTGTTCTAATAAGCAACAGTGTTATGTTTTAATAAGCAACAGTGTTAAAGAGGACCTCTCCATCCTGTTGCTTTGTTTTAAAGATATAATTCAGAGCGGCCGCATCTATTGATGTGACCTACAAAGGGAAACATGCGCACCATCCAGTGCCAGTTATACTTATGATTTGTTTGAAAGACACAGGTTTGATATGTTTTAATTGAATTTACTGCCATGCCTACACACTGCGGGGAGACGGGAGATTATATATTTGAATGTGGATGGATGTGCACATCAGATTGTTGTGAGACGGAGCTCAGGGTTCGCCTCCTGAGCTGCTTCGGTGCCCAGGCGTGAGTTGAGATGGAGAGAGGTTGGGGGGGGCTCATTAATCTGTCTGGGGTGACGACTCTTGGGTTAGGCTGGGATCATTCGTAGTGAATGATCCCACCAGGCCCACTGCAAGCACGGAGAACCCAGAGGCCAACAGCCAACAGCAACTCCAGCGCAGCCCCGCTCCAACTCCAGAGGAATCCGCTCCCTGATGGGCCGCTACGGCGACAAGTGGCAGTTCGCCTACAGCCCGAGCTGCGCCCCCTCATCCACCACCCCAAGAACAAGACGTACCTTGCACACCATCAGCTTCTGCCCCTACGGGGAGCGTGTTCCTCTGGAGTTGGAGCGGGGTTGGGCTGGAGTTGCTGCTGTCTGTGGGTCTCTGGGTTCTCCGTGCTTGCAGTAGGCCTGGTGGGCCTGGGGGTCGGTGTCCCATTGGTCCTGACGTCTCCGTCCACCCCCCTGGACAGGGGCTGAGACTGGGAACTGTACCGCCCTTGCCCCCTCCCTCTGCAACTGCAAACAAACCCACTCTCCTGCTCACCTAACCCAACCCCAACCCCCCCACCACCACCACCACCACCACCTTTCCTTCCCAACTCCAGCCCCGTCCCGACCCCCTGGGAAACTGAAGGGAGCGACTTCCCCGGGGCGACTGGTATCGACCTGTTGGCATCGCCGACGTGAAGACAGTGCAAAGCCCCTGCGCCGGTGCAATGGGCGGGGAGCTGGAGAGGGGAGGGAAGGGGTCACACACATGGCCGGGAAGCAGAGGGGTGTAAGTGGGGGTGGTGACAGATAGGGCCAACAATGAGTGGAGAAAAACAGAAACACCGACGTGCAAAGGAGACCTACAACAGTGCATGATTTCTCTCGCGTTATGGCAGGTGATTGTTGCTGGGAAACTGAAGGGATCCACAATCTGCTGCTGCCTGCCCACTGAGTTAAAGAGTTCCTACAGTAGACTCACGATACACTAAGGTAAACGCACGGGCCACTACGTTATTACAACGAGTTAAAATGTTTCAATTCTTAACCACAAGAGTAAAATTCACTCGTGGAAAATTTCAAACATATTTGATTTTTTGCAAGAGTCGACAAGTTACACGAGTATCTGCCGTTAGCGCCACAAATCTCTAAATTGCGTCCACGAGTTCCGTACGTTAATCGTACGTTATTACCACGAGTTTTAACTCGGGTTACCTCTTGTGTCAACTCGCAACATGAGAATCAGCTATTACACTCACTAGGGACAATTTACATTTACATCAAGCCAAACCTGTATATCTTTGGAGTGTGGGAGGAAACTGAAGATCTCAGAGAAAAGCCACGCAGGTCATGGGGGAAGCCTACAAACGTCGTACAGACAGCACCCATATTCAGGATCGAACCCGGGACTCCAGCTGCAAGCGCAGTAAAGCCCCTGTCCCACTTTCCCGAGTTATTAACAAATTCTCCAGAGTTTTCCCCTTGATTCAAACTCAGAGAATTATGGTAATATTCAGTCGTAGGTACTCGGGGCTATTTTTTTTACTCGTGGATATTTTTCAACATGCTGAAAAAACGTCCCGACTTACCTGATGCCCCGAGTACCTACGGCTAGCATTACGAGCCGCCACAAAATATCTACGGACGCCTATGGCCTCCTATGGACTCTTATGGACTCGCTATGGACATTCTCAGAGTTTGAAGCAAGGGGAAATCTCGGGAAAATTCGTGAGTAACTTAGGAAAGTAGGACAGGGGCTTTAGGCAGCAACTCTACCGCTGCGCCACTGTGCCGCCCATACTGAGGAACCTCCACTGTGAAATCGCTGCAGGCTCTGAGTGTTAATACTACTCTGGATCCAATTAACCAAAGTGAAAATGACGCATTATTACAACGATTATTAGTTATGTTTTTCCATGTTGACAGTGCAAATAATCTTTAACAATGGAGAAACATAAAAGTTATTGCCCAAAACGTCACCTGCGTGTGCTACCAGTGTTTTGAAGGGCAGAGATATTATAACCGAGAATGGAAAAGGGTTTGAGCATTTAGTTTTATAATAACATTCTTTAAGTCTGGAATGCAACCAGAGCTTTGACTATAAATTAATGGGAAGCACATTTTCAGTTTACAAATTTCTACTTAATAAAACATTTTCCAGTAATGTAACCCTTCATTACAGCTGCAAGGAACACCTGCATTTTTCAGGTGACATCTCCAAACTTGCTGGGAATGCAGGCCAAAATATTAGGAATCGCAATAGTCCCTATTTTCCAAATGCGCTCGGAAAAATGTTGCCTATTATCACTACCTGATGCATAGGTTTTCAATATTGCCTATTGATTGCAATTTAATCTGTGCCCACACCAATCCTATGGTACAGACTCTGGTTTGGCATCACTGTTTACCTTTTTGAAAAAGCCATTGAATGGAACACTGTCAGTGAGCTTGCTTACATTTGTGCACTCGGAGAACAGGAAGAAGAAACAGGGTTTAACTCTGCACAAGAATCTCAGAGGCACAGTAACATAAATTAGTTTGAACACTAAAGGTTAGAACCTGCACAGGAAATGCAAACCAAACAAACAGCAAATGCACAGCATGGTACTGGCTGACACATATCTCATAAAGGTCGCAGGTCATCAAATGAATGATTTCGATAGATAGCCAGTATAGCTGCGATACTAAACTGGCAATAATTTATAAAGTGATAGTGCTTTCTGCAAAAGCATTGAACAGAAGGCTCACCAGAACAGATAAAATCGAACATTCACCATTCATATCAGAACAAATCCCAGGAAAAGGATGGCGAAACATTGAACAAAAAGAAAAGGTTTCTGGGGAATCCTGACATTTATCACAGAAAACTCTGTTTTGAATCATCGGGCAAGAACTGATTTAGGAAGCCACCGACATGTAAATACAATACAATACAATTTATTTGTTGTCATTTGAACCCAGAGGTTCAAACAAAATTTGGTTTCTGCAGTCATACAAACAAGAAGAAGAACCAAGACACAACACAATTTACACGAACATCCATCACAGTGAATCTCCTCCTCACTGTGATGGAAGGCAAAGTCTTATCTCTCCCCTGTACTCCTCGTTCTCCTCCCGATGTCAGAGTCAAAGCCCACGGCGGGCGATGATAAATAAGTCCCGCGGCAATTATAAAGCCGGGTGATGCAAGGCCGCTCTCCGGGTCTTGGTGTTGGAGCCCCTGGCGTGCACTAACATTTAAAGCCGCGCCGGGCGATGATGTAATGCCCCGCTCCAGGTCATCCTCAACCCCACAACTCGGGCGGGAGAAGTCGCCGTTGCGGAAGCCCCGAAAAGCGGTCTCCCAGCAGGGACCCGCGGGCTCCCGGTGTCACCGCCCACCGGGCCGGCGGCTGGAGGCCCCGCATCTCCTGGGTCGGGCTGCAGCAGCGCGCCACCACCGCTCCTCCCGCTCCGAACTCGGCCAGCTCCACGATGGTGGGTAAGTCTGCAGCTCCGCGACTGGAGCCCCAAGTCGTTCCGGTTGGAGGCCGCTCCACGGTGCTAGGCCCCAACGACAACGGAGACCCGACAAAGAAAAGGTCGGGTTCTCCATGCAGGGGAAAGATTTTAAAAAGTTTCCCCACCACCCCCCCCCCCCCCCCACACCCCACACCCACATAACCAGTTTAAAAAAAAAAAAAAAAAACTACATACAAACGAGACAAAAAATAAAAAACAACAGACGGACTGCAGAGGCCGCTGCGACATGAGTCGCGCCGCCCACCCAACTAGACCATACCAATGGTCTAGTTCATTTCTCAATCGGCGCCATAGCAGAAGAGTCCACATCACAGGGCTGGAAACTGGAAGTATCCTGAACTAATTCTGTTACCATCATCATCTATTGCAACAAGTGATGGCTCCCACTGATTGTCGCCGGAAGCTTGCATCCTTTTCAGGACGGACAATAGGTGCAGGAGTAGGCCATTTGGCCCTTTGAGACAGCATCGCCATTCAATGTGATCAGTGCTGATCATCCACAATCAGTACCCCGTTCTTGCCTTCTCTCCATATCCCTTAACTCCGCTATCCCTAAGAGCTTTATCTAACTCTCTCTTGAAAGCATCCAGAGAACCAGCCTCCACCGCCCTCTGAGGCAGAAAATTCCACAGACTCACAACTCTCTGTGTGAAAAGGTTTTTCCTCATCTCCGTTCTAAATGGCTTACCACTTATTCTTAAACTATGGCCCCTGGTTCTGGACTTCCCCCAATTTCCTGCCTCCAGCGTGTCCAAACCCTTAATAATCTTGTATGTTTCAATAAGATATCCTCTCATCCTTATAAATTCCAGAGTATACAAGCCAGCCACTTCAAACTATCAACATATGACAGTCCCGCCATCCCAAGAATTAACCTTGTGAACCTACGCTGTACTCTGTCAATAGCAAGAATGTCCTTCCTCATGTTTGAAGACCAAAACTGCACACAATACTCCAGGTGTGGTCTCACTATGTAATTCCATGTTGACTCGGACCGATCCTACTACTTCTATCCATATATGCCGATATTTCATCTTTTATTATTGACTCCAGCATTTTTCCCATCACTGATGTCAGGCTAACTGGTCTATAATTCCCTGTTTTCTCTCTGCCTCCCTTCGTAAAGAGTGGGACAACATTAACTACCCTCCAATCCACAGGAACTGATCTTGAATCCATAGAACATCGGAAAATGATCACCAATGTGTCCACGATTTCTAGACCCACTTCCTTAAGTACCCTGGGATGCAGACCATCAGGGCCTGGGGATTTATCAGCCTTCAGTCCCATTAGTCGACCCAACAGCCATTTTCTGCCTAATCTGAATCCCCTTAATTTCCTCCGCCACCCCAGATCCTCTGGCTAGTACATCAGGAAGATTGTTTGTGTCCTCCTTAATGAAGACGGATCCAAAGTACCTGTTCAACTCATCTGCCATTTCCTTGTTCCTCATAATAATTTCACCCTTTTCAGTCTTCAAGGGTCCAACTTTGGTCTTAGCTAGTTTGTTCCTCTTCACATACCTAAAGAAGCTTATACTATCCTCCTTTATATTCTTAGCCAGCTTACCTTCGTCCCTCATATTTTCTCCCCGTGTTACCTTTTTAGTTTTCTTCTGTTGCTCTTTAAAAGTTACCCAATCCTCTTGCTTCCTGCTCATCTTTGCTATGTTATATTTCTTCTCTTTTATTTTTATACTCGCCCTGCCTTCCCTTGTCAGCCACAGTCGCCCCTTATTCCCCTTGAAATCTTTCTTCCTCTTTGGAATGAACCGATCCTGCACCTTCTGTATTATTCCCAGAAATAACTGCCATTGTTATTCCACTGTCAACCCTGCTAGGATATCTTTCCAGACAACTTTGGCCAACTCCTCCCTCTTGGCTTCATAGTCCCTTTTGCTCAACTGTAATACCGACACCTCCAATTTACCTTTCTCCCTCTCACGTTGTAGATTAAAACTTATCATATTATGGTCACTATCTCCTAATGGCTCCTTTACCTTGAGTTCCCTTATCAAATCCGGTTCATTACACAACACTAAGTCCAGAATTACCTTCTCCCTGGTAGGCTCCAGTACAAGCTGCTCTAAGAATCCATCAGAGAGGAACTCCACAAACTCCCTTATTTGGAGTCCAGTTCCAACCAGATTTTCCCAATCTACCTGCATGTTGAAATTTCCCATAATGACCATAGCATTACCTTTGCGACATGCCAATTTTAACAATGACAACGATGTCAACAATTGAAACATGGAAGATGGACATGAAAAAAGATTTATCAATAATGGTGGTTGAAAGAGAAATATTAGTCCGTACATGATCTTCTTTTAACAGTGTTAAAGCATCTATCCATTGCACCACAGGAAATTTAGGAGCAAATTAAAGAATTTTTATCTTGACTCTGATCCCGACCACGGGTGCTGTCTATACAGAGTTTGTACGTTCTCCCTATGACTGCGTGGGTTTTCTCTGAGTGCTCCAGTTTCCTCCCACACTCCAAAGATGTACAGGTTAATTGGCTTTGGTTCCAATTGTAAATTACCTTAGTGTGTAGGATAGTGCTAATCCACGAGGTAATCACTGGTCGGCATGGACTAGGTGGGCTGAAGGGCATGTATCACTAAAGTAAACTAAAGTACAGTCATAACAATGAATTGTTGCTGCCTGATTTCATGAAAATATTTCTTGGCTTCGACACATAATTTCCCCCAGATCATTACAGTTAAAATAATGAAATGATAGTTATTGAAGGAACATGGGGCATTGATTATCACTCCACCACTGAGAACACTGTTCATAATCACCCCACTAAATATTCCACTAATTTTTAACTCTATTACAACTTTCAGTAACATTTTGGAAATGTAAATCGCTGTTGGAAATCATAATCATTGTTGTTCTGGTCATCAGGTGCTCATGTTCAGATTTCAGGTTATTTTAAATATAGTGGTCGAAAAGAAAGGCTTCATAAGATATTGGGTTTTACTAAATAAAGTGAACACACCACAAAAGTACTATTGGTTGGAGGAACTAGACACGAAGTTCCGAACATTTTAGGACAATTAAAGTACATTCCATACCCGTTTTGGGGAGAAATTGGTGTGTGACAACAATGAACAAAAACAAGGAAGTTAATTGCACCTAGTTACAATTATACAACAATGTATAATTGAATTGAATCACTGAATCATTGAGAAACCAAACATATTTTAAAAGGCATCATCTCCAGGTAGCTTTTGAACTTCTCAAAGTGACTAACAAAATGAGCTCATGTAATTCAACATGCATGGCATCAACTTAGGCACAGGCCTCTTGGTGGAGCAAGTTTCAAATCTTCCACAAGGCAAAAGAGGTGTTAGTGAGATGCCCTCTACCAACATCGCTGTGGATTTTCCCAACAGTGGGCCTACCCCAGTTAATTGAGGCAGGCACATATCTAATTAAGCATTTAAACTGTGTGGTGACCATGACCCAGTGCTACCTGTAGAGTGTAGATTACATAGACTACAGAGTGCAGCACTGTTGCTCACAGCTGCATACCGCTAACCAAGGCTGCTGGAAACTGAGTTGCCTTACTTCCAAAGAACAAATATATTCTCAACCAATCTACCTCTTTCCTGGCTGACTGCCTGAAATAATCTATTCCATGATGATCATCAATTGATTACATTTAAGAAATTATGCATATTTCCCCAGAGAATGCCCTTGAGCTGAGAGGAAAAATAATGATTGATCTCCATTTTAAGCAGCGGTTCATGCTAGAATGTGTTTGCGTGTGTGCATGTGCATGTGATTATGTGAATACATGTGTGTTTGTGTATATACATGTGTGTGTACATATGTGTTGTGTGTGTATGATATTTATCTGCAATGATGACTGCACGTATGTTTGCATGTGCATACCTGCGTGGGCGTACATTTGAAATGCATGAATGCTTGTGCACATGATTATATGGCTTAGCATGATTAGTTAACGGAATAAAGCGATATGGAGAGAAAGCAGGTATGGGGTACTGATTCTGGATGATCAGCCATGATTATATTGAGTGGCAGTGCTGGCTCGAAGGGCCGAATGGCTTACTCCTGCACATATTTTCTATGTTTCTATATATGACTAAAATATGTACAGATGCGATGTTCAGCTTTAAAGGGGAGGTGAAATGGTTGTTGTATCGCCCTTCTTTTGATGATTTGCATTGAGGACTGCTTAAGTCATTTTCCACAAATGCTAGTCCTCCTCTAGCATTTCTTCCTCATTTAGGTGGACTGGTGTTCAAGCTGGGGCAGAGAGCAGCAGCTCTGTGCAACAACCCAACCTTTCTTTGTCTAAGGAGACCTATTCCAAACTCCATTGTGTTAATTGCAGGCAAGGCATCAAACAGACCTCATCTTGTATAACATTCACCAGCTGAACAGGTGAAGAGCTCCATTGGATTTTTGGGGGACTATCCATAGACAAATAATGATAACCTGCTATGCCAGATGAATTAACTTCACCTGAATCGTTTTAGTAATTTCACAATGCAAGAGGATACGAATAGAAACATAGAAACATAGAAAAAAGGTGCAGGAGTAGGCCATTCGGACCTTCAATCCAGCACCGCCATTCAATATGATCATGGCTGATCATCCTAAATCAGTACCCCATTCCTGCTTTCTCCCCATATCCTTTGATTTCATAAGCCCAAAGAGCTGTATCGAATTATCTCTTGAATATATCCAGTGAATTGGTCTCCACTGCCTTCTGCGGCAGAGAATTCCACGGATTCACAACTCTCTGGGTGAAAAAGTAATATTATTCGACAAACTTTAAAATCTCCATTGCTAAAAATCCATTAGCCATAAATCTATGATGGTAAACTTCCTATCCACTATCATGAATGCAGATTTAATATTTGCTAATTGTGTTTACCTGGATCTTCCATCACGTGAAATGCAACTCTAAGTTATTGAAAGTTTACATTGGATGCTTAATATATAAAAATATTAAAATTCCACACAGTATCCTGGCAATTAATCAATAAATTTGATTTTATCAATGTGAATGGAGAATACAGTATATGGCACATAGACTCCTTACCTTAGCTCCTGTTCCACAGACTCCACTGGAACTGTCAACAGAAGGAACAGGAGAATAAAAATAAGTACGTTTACATTTCCACTACAAAGCTTCTCTTCTTTGAACCCATCTCCCTGTCGTATTAAAATCACAGGTGAGCTTAAATTCTCAGTTACTTCAATGGTAAAGGCATTGCGTTCACTTTCACCAGGGACAATGTATTATTTGAAGCCATTTAAATTTAAGTGATATAATAATTTCCCAAACCATAGTAATCACCAGTCTGGATCCTGGCTACAATAAAGTAAAGACACCTTGTTAACCACGGTCACTTCTACTCCATTGCAGACATTGGACTTTGTCGATGGGACTGATGCGCTACAATGCTGAGAACTATATTCTGTACTCTGCATCTTCCCCTTTGCTCTATCTATTGGCTTGAAGGTTGAATTGGTTGTATTTATGTATCATAGAAGGGTCTCGACCCGAAATGTCGCCTATTACTTCTCTCCATAGATGCTGTCTCACCCGTTGGGTTTCTCCAGCATTTTTTGTCTCCTTTGATTTTTCCAGCATCAGCAGTTCTTTCTTAAACATATTATCTGATCGGATTAGATGGCATGCAAAACAAAGCTTTTAACTGTACACGTGACAATAATAAACCTTAACCTTAACCAAAACAGCATTTCCCTCATTAGAGTTTGCTGGTCCAAGTTAATAATCATAGTTCATTTTAAAGAACTTCTAATAAAAACTACTTGGTTCTTTAGCCATCTGTGCACAACGTGTGCATTGGTAGTAATGCTTATATTGTGCCCAAGAGACAACGTCATAGAAATTACACCGTACAATAAAAGCATAAAAATGTTCAATGCATTTAATATTTCAGAGTAAGAAGCCAATTTTCATAAAAATGTATCATGTGCCATAATTCCATATTCTAGTTGTTTGTTTCATTATTTTAAAGGGATATAGAAATAAAGAGATTATGACAATGATCCTTCTGAAAGCAATTTGTCTAAAACAATTTAATTGCATACATACATTTTCTTTCAAACCATGAACATTTCTCAAAGTGCTGAAATTTACTTATGTTTTAATGCATAGGGCAAACAGTTTGTGTACTGTAAGAACCACAAATAACACAGGAATGCAAGGAAAATTCATTGGATTGGTGACCAGGATATCAGATCAATTCTTAATCCTAACTCTCCTGAAAAGAATACAACAGATTGTTTTATACATATTAAAGTATCAAGGAATGTTTTCCTGAAGGACAATACTTCAGAGAATATTACCTTATTTCTGTACTGTGCTGAATTATCAGGCAAAGCCCGATTTAATCTTAGGAAATTTGGAAGGGCAAGTGACTGAAGTGTCAGCGGGAGAATCTTTTGGGACCAATGACCAAAGTATTATTATCTTTAAAATAGGCAAGGCTAAGGACAGCGAGGTGCCACAAGTTAAAATTCTAAATTGAGTCAAGGCCAACTGTGATAATATTAGACAGGAATTAGTTAACATTGATTGGAGTAAGCTATTTGCGGGCAAAGGGATGTCAGAAAAATGGGATGTTTTTAAAAGAGTGTTGGCAATAATTCAGGACAAGCAAGTTCCTGTTAGAGTGTAAGGAAGCCTGGATGATGAGAAAAATGTGGCTCAGGTCTGGAAAACAGGTTTAATTCAATTCAATTCAATTCATCTTTAATGTCATTGCACAAATACAAGTATGGGTACAACGAAATGCAGTTTAGCGTCAGTCCGTAGTAGTAGTGCAATATAGAAATAAAAATACAGAATAATCAAACAATGTGGACGGACTCCGAGTTCAGCAATGTGATGGTATTATTGTAGAAGCTGTTCCTCATCCTACTAGTATGAGACCTGAGGCTCCTGTACCGCCTCCCTGATGGGAGGAGGGCAAACAGTCCATGGTTGGGGTGGGAGGGGTCTTTGATGATCTTCCCGGCCCGTCTCAGACACCGTTTTCGGTGGAGGGCATCCGTGGCAGGGAGCGGGGCACCGATGATGTACTGCGCGGTTTTCACCACCCGTTGTAGTGCCTTCCTGTCCGCTACGGTGCAACTGCTGTACCATACTGTGAAGCAGGTTGTCAGGATGCTTTCGATGGTACAACGGTAAAAGTTGGTCAGGATCTGGGGGGACAAGTGAGCTTTCTTGAGCCTCCTTAGGAAGTAAAGGCGCTGCTGCGCCTTTTTGATCAGCTTGGAGGTGTTGAGGGACCAGGACAGATCCTCCGAGATATGTACCCCGAGGAATTTGTAGTTGGAGACGCGCTCCACCTCAGTCCCGTTTATATGGATGGGGGTATGTCTGCCCCCTCTGATCTTCCTGAAGTCAACAATAATTTCCTTCGTCTTCTTGGAGTTGAGGACGAGGTTATTGTTGGCACACCAGGCTGTCAGATGCTGGACCTCATCCCTGTAGGTGGACTCGTCATTGTCACTGATCAGCCGTACCACCGTGGTGTCGCGGGCAAATTTAATGATGGCGTTGGATCCATTCTTAGGGATGCACTCATGGGTGAAGAGAGAGTAGAGGAGAGGGCTGAGCACACAGCCCTGTGGCACACCGGTTCAGTGTTATAGTGGAGGAGGTGAGGTTGTTGACCCTAACAGACTGTGGTCTGTTGGTGAGGAAATCCAGTGTCCAGTTGCAGAGGGAGGTGGAGATGCCAAGTCCGCTGAGTTTGGTGATCAAGCTGGCGGGAATGACAGTGTTAAGGGCGGAGCTGAAATCAATGAACAGCATCCTGATGTAGGTGTTATTGCTGTTCAGGTGGGTCAGGGCAGAGTGTAGGGCCGCCGATATGGCGTCCTCTGTAGACCTGTTGGTCCGGTAGGCATACTGATGGGGGTCCAGTGTGGGGGGGAGGCTGGCTTTGAGGTGAGCCAAGATCAGCTGCTCAAAGCACTTTGCAATGACTGGGGTGAGTGCCACTGGGCGGAAATTGGTGAGACTCCCTGTAGCTGATTGTTTGGGCACTGGCACGATGGCTGATGTCTTGAGGCAAGTGGGGACAACACCCTGGGCCAGTGACAGATTGAAAATGTCAGTGAAGACTAGGGATAGTTGTCCAGCACATGCCCTGAGCACCCGCCCGGGGATGCCATCGGGGCCGGCAGCTTTGTGCTCATTCACCTTGCTCAGTGCTTCTTGTACAGCAGAGGTGGAGAGACTGAGGGGTTGTTTATTCGGAGGTGGAGCAACTTTGGTGGCTGGAGTTTTGTTGTCCCGGTCAAAGCGAGCATAGAAGTGGTTTAGCTCGTCAGGAAGGGTGGCGTTGGGGGGGGGGGGGGGGGGGGGGGGGTGGTGGTGCTAACTTTCTGGTAATCAGCAATGGAATTGATTCCTTGCCACATGCGCCTGGTGGTGGTATGGGACAGGTATAATCAGTTGGGATCAAGTGTTTCCCTGGAGGAATTTCGGGATGCGGGGAGCACACTTAAGAAGGATATCAGAAGGGCAAACAGGGAGCAGGAGATAGCTTTGGCAGATAGTATTAATGATATTTTATGTGCATCAAGGGAAAGAGGGTAACTGGAGATAGAATAGGGTTCCTGAGAAACCAACGCACCATCTATGTATGGAGTCGCAGGAGACGAGCAAGGTGCTAAATTAGTATTGTTTCTCTGCTTTTACTATGGAGAATGGGATGAAGGCTGGGAAACCTATAACAGTTACCACCGGGTGGCGCTTCAATGGCAGCCTCGCCTACAGTCTGTCTGTCCTTTTTGTCCTTTTTTTGTTATTTGTAGTGTTTTTAAAGTATTTGTTAATCTTCTCTGGTTTGTTTTTATGTAGGGAGTGGGCGGTGGGGGGGGGGGGGGGGGGGTCGGGGGAAATCTCTTACCTTGCCGGAGATGCGATTGTTTTCTGAATTGTATCTCCGGTCACTCTGCGGCCTAACATCATGGAGCTGGAGGCCTTGCTCGGGACTGACTTGAGCCCCACTGTGGTGGCGTGGACTTACCATCGGAGCCGATTCCTTGCCTGGGTTCGACGCTCCAACCGTGGCCCGTGGACTTTAATATCAAGGGCTCGCAATCTCGGGTTGAGACCGATGTCGGGAAGCTCCAAAAGCCGCACAACGTTCGACTAGCCATGACCCGGGGTAGATCGCCCGGCGCGGGGGACCTGAGAATGCCCCCGATGCAGGAGCTTGATCGCCCTGACGAGGAGTGCCCGCCGCTGGCTATGGGAGTAAGATCGTCCCGACAATAGAAGGTTAGAGGCCCCCGACTGCTGGAGGACAACGAACGGAGAGATTTAACTTTTTTTCGCCTTCCATTACAGTGAGGAACGTGGAGGAATCACTGTGGTGGATGTTTATGTTAAAATGTATTTTGTGTGTTCTGTTGCTTTTTGTTGGTACGACTGTGCGGCAAATCAAATTCCTCATTTGTTGTATTTACTTGCCTAATAAAATATGATTATGATAATGATTATGATAAATAATGGAAATGTCTTGAGGACAGTCAGTTTAATGGTCGAGGAGGTCTAAGCTGAGATAAGGTTCCACAGTGTGGATTGCTCGGGAAGGTTAGATCGCATGGAATACAGGGAGAACTAGGCAACTGGATAGAGAATTAGCTTCATAGAAGAAAGCAGAGGATGATTATGGAAGGTGGTTTTTCATAAGGGAAGCCTGTGATTAGTGGTGTGCCAAAGGATCGGTTTTGGGGATACAGCAGTTTGAAGTTTATATCAACGATATAGATAAGAATGAACAAGGCATGATTTGTAATTTATCGGATGACACTGAAGTGGGTAATATTATACAAAATGATGATGGTTGTCAAAAATTGCGACAGGCTCTTGATCTACAGGGCAAATGGACTGAGGAATGGAGTTTAATGCAGATAAGTGTAAATTGTCACATTTTGGGAAGTGAATGGCAGAGCCCTGGGAGCGTTGTAGAGCAGAGGGATCTCGGAGTACAGGCACGTAGTTCCTTGAAGGTGGAGTCACAGGTAGATAGGAAAGATGTTGCTCGAGCATGAAGGGCTGATTATAGGGAAAGGTTGGGCAGACTAGGACTTTATTCCTTTGAGTGCAGTAGAATAAGGGGTGACCTTATTGAGTGTATAAAATCATGGGCAGGGGGGTTAGGGTGAATGCAAAGTATTTTATCCAGAGTTGGCTAATTGAGAACCTGATGACATAGCTTTAAGGTGAGAAGGGAAAGATTTAACAGGAATCTGAGGGACACATTTTTCAGCTAAAGTGTGGTGGATATATGGAACAAGGCATTAGGTAGTTGCAGCAGGTATCATAACACCATTTAAAAGACATTTGGACAGGTACATGGATAATAAAGGTTTAGTGGGATATTAGTCAAATGCAGGCAGGTGGGACTATCATAGAGAGGGCATCTTGTCGAGCATGGACAAGTTGGGTCAAAGGGCCTGTTTCCATGCTGCTTGACTATGAAACTATTTCACTTGTATCCCTGTTTCCCCTCCCTCATGTGCCTTTCTACTCATATTACTTGCTCTGGCTTAAAACGTCACTTCCTTTCCTTATCTGATGCCCTTTTGTCTTCTTTTCACCTCTAGCTTTGTCAATTACTCCATCCATCTGTCTGTCACCCTCCTTCACCTGTAGCCACCTATCACTTGCCAGGTTTTGCCCCAACTCACAATCTCATTTCCAGCTTTTTCCCCTCAGCTTTCTATGTCTGAAGGAGCATCCAGACACAAAACATAGTCTATCCATTCTTTTCACAGATGATGCCTGACCCTTGAGTTCCTCCAGCACTGTTTTTTTTTGCTCAAGATCCCAGCACCCCACTCGCTTGTGTCTCTATCAGCCAATGCTATTGATTTACATTAAGTGATGAACATAAAGATAGCAACATTTCAGTCCAAAATTACAAATGCGAGACCCATTTTTTAGTTTTCTTTTAACTGTCAAGCTGCGTTCTTTCAGTGTGATGCTGTGTAAGAGGTTAGACCTCTTGTGTCTATAATTGCTGCTCCATACCACCCACACTATCCTGCATCAGCACTATTCCTCTCAGAGCCACCGCTCACCACAACACATAGGCTTTGCTTTGCTGGGTACTCCAAATTCAGCCTGCTACTGAAAGGAGAATTTCTGTAATCAGTGCCGTAACACTTTCACATTTTATTGGGAAACCAAGTAATCATGTTACGACCGAGAAATATTTTAGGCTCCCAAATTACTTTTAATTTTTTTACCTGTGCTCTGACAATAAAAGGTGAACAAAATGACTGCAATAGCAACAAAAGGAGAGACATATTTATTCTCGCACTGTATGAGTGTGAGGCTGACATGGGTAGATAGACTGAACACTGAACAGTCAGGCTATGAATAGAGATTACTCCTGCCCTGCCAAATGATATACAGTGTATTAGTGCATTTTATGTGCCATGACTGTAATTATGTGATTTGGAAGTATAGATGGAGCAAAGAGAGTAAATTTGATTTGTCTTCTGCTTATCACAGTTTAACAGCACTTTTTTTTAATTTAAACGGAAATCTGGCATCAAGCTATGGCACAGGTAGAGAACCATTTTTCATAACTCCTGTAAAGCCAACTAAACAAAGAGTAAAAATGCCAGAATGGAACGTTCAAAAAGTATTATTGACTTTATTCTTTTGCTTCAAAGCAAATTTAATGCATGCATTTTGAAATTCTGGAGGCAATGACTTGGATTCACCAGCAAGTAAACCCACAGAGAACCAGGCAAACTGGCATCCATCTACGTATTCAGATGGCATTGCTGATCCGCATGGCACTCCACTGAACAAAATTAGATTTTTATGCTCTGGTGCTCCCAGCTATTAGTATCACACCAGCAGAGATTACAAAATTCTACGGCATGTTTCATGATAGTCTACACAAGACAATTCCATATTTGTCTTGCATAGATGCAAATAATGTAGTTTTCACTGCCGTAATCAATACAAAGATTTGACAGTTTATTTTCCCTTCTTTTTTAATGCATTTAAAAAATACTTTGTTTTTGCACTTTCCTTGTACTGTTGGCAGTGGATTTTTCAATGGGTGTCCAAAAATGGAGGCAAGTTCACTTTTCAATTGGAGTCTCAACTGTGAGCTGCAAGTAATGGGAAATATCATGGACCTTCTGCTCCCAGTCAATAAATGTCTAACACGAACATGATGACTGAGTCTCTTGCCCAGAGTAGGGGAATCGAGGACCAAAGGACAGAGATTAAAGGTGGAGGGGAAAAGATTTAATAAGAATCTGAGGGGTAACATTTTCACACTAAGGGTGGTGCGTGTGTGGAATGAGCTGCCAGAGGAGGCAGTTGAAGCATGGACTATCCCAATTTGTAAGAAGTAATTCAACAGGTACGTGGATAGGACAGATTTAGAGAAAAGTAGGCCAAATGCAGGCTGGTGGGACTAGTGTAGCTGGGACATGTTGGCCAGAATGGGCAAGTTGGGTCGAAGGGCCTGTTTCCACTTTGTATGACTCTATGGACTACATACCCATGATTTTCCAGTATGCACTGCTGATAAGAAAGTTTCCATTGACATTTGAAATTTCGTGTGTGTATACATACAGTATGCTAAATGTGTGCTGGAGAACACACATATGTTAGAGAACACTGCAGCACAGTGGCACAGCGGTAGAGTGTCTGCCTTACAGCACAGAGAAGCATGGAAGAGCAGATGTTCTTTGCAGTGTTATTCGGTCATTCCACCTTTGTCTTTCAGAAACAATCTTGAGGTAAATTATCATGAGGTAAATGAATTGAAACTCATCGAAAAAGAGTTTAAATGAGCTAGCCTCCTATACAGGTGTAATAAGAATCTGAGAATGTGGCCAGGGGTTCATTTCATGGGCCCACTGATGGAGATTCAAGTTATCTGTACAAAACCATTTTGAATCATGAAATTGGCCTAAAAGAACCTCCGTCCTTTCTTGGATGAAGAAGGGTTCAAAACAGAAGCATCACCTGTCCATTTCTCCCCATGTGGCTGCCTCACCCTTTGAATTCCCCCAGTATTTAGTGCTTTATAGAGATTCTAGTGTCTGCACTCTTCTATCTTCAAACCTTCTATGATGTGGAACAGTTGGAATCGTGTAAATTTAGATGCACATGGTTGGATATTTAGGGAGGAAACTGAGGATTACAATTTCTGTGATCCATATTTCTCTTCTACAAATGTGCTGACATCGGACTAAATGGAAAGAGAATACATTTCCCATCCCAGTGTCCAGCAGAGATCAAGTTTCTATGTTTTGGCAATGTTTTGCTTCTGGCCAAGAGCCTTACCTGATATCAGCACATACAATATGAAAGAATGAGAGCGAGCTAAAAGAGATTTTTAAAAGTACATCATGTTTAACAGATCTAAATTAATATTTTTGAAGAAGAAGCTAAGGTAAGTTTAGGCAGAGAGTGCAAATCATTATTTAGTCTCAGGTGAACCAAGTTTATAGTCCAAGTCCAGTTCAGGGCTATCCAGTAATTGCATTATTCTTGATAAAAGAGAGAGTTAGATATAGCTCTTAGGGCTAGGAATCAAGGGGTATGGGGAGGAAGCAGGAACAAGGTACTGATTTTGGATGATCAGCTATGATCATATTAACTGGCGGTGCTGGGTTGAAGGGCCGAATGGCTTACTCCTGCATCTATTTTCTATGTTTCCAATACATAACCCACACATGATAGGACAGACCATTGGTACAGCAAGGCATTGATTCTACAATATGGACAACTCTGAAGAAACACTGAAGTACTTAACAGAGCAGTTGAATGGTTGTCTACTTTTAGCTGCACCATTTGCCCTGAGATCCCAAAGCTCACCATTGGGTTAATAGCATTCCTGCTATTGCTGATTCTTGTTAGAATTTCCTTTGTCAAATCCCCCGACAAGATTATTCATAGCTTAGCTTTGCGCCAAATCACCCATGAATGTATTCACATCTTGAGAGCAGTGTTAGATTGGGATGGGTGTGAAGCATCAGAGATAAGGACCAATGAAGCAAATGCAGAAAATGTGGTGAATAGCTCTGACAGTAATCATGTGACCTGGAATCAACCAGGATGCCATCTCTCCCTTGGAATGCCAAGCAAGAAGCTTCAGTCTAAAATGAACCGTTGGGAAGATATCAATGTTGCTATAATTTCAAGATATGGGGATTTGCTCATGAGAAATCCCATTTTATTCCATATTCTGAGCAGCATATTACATGGCTTGAAAACAACAGGAAGATTTTAGACTGTGGAATTAGAATAGTTTAGTTTAGTTTAGAGATACTGAGTAGAAACGCGCTCTTCGGCTCACCGAGTCTGCGTCGACCAGCGATAATGCATACATTACTTCTATCCTACACTCTAGGGACATGTTACAGAAGCCAATTAATCTATTAACATGCACATCTTTGGAATGTGGAAGGAAACTAGAGCACTCAGAAAAAACCCAATATGTAGCAACAGCAGCCAAATTGTAAAAACTGTCAACGGTTTGGTGCAGGTCCAATACCCCAGGACACCAAGTTTGTTACTTCTGGGGCCACAGGAAACCAGACAGTCTCTCAGTGTTTGTATAATAAACTTCCATTTGGACAATATACTTGAGCATGCACGATAGAGTTTAAGTTTAAATTTAAAAGAGTTTTAAGTTTAAAAGAGTTAGAGTCATAGAGTGATACAGTGTGGAAACAGGCCCTTTGGCCGAACTTGCCCACACTGGCATCTGCAGTTCCTTCTTAAACACTTCTCATATGGATGCAATTTGAAACAATGTTCAATCAAAATTAAATTTGCTGTGTTTCTCTTAAAAAAAATGTTTTTAACCTAATTTCCAGTTCTAACAACATCTGAAAATGGAAGCAAGGTTTCCCTTCCCACAGATGCAGCTTGGCATTCCGAATATATCTAGTATTTTCTGTTTTATTTTGAATTAAATCAAAGTTTTAACTAGTTGTAATTTCGTTGGTGATACTTGTATTTTGTGCGATCCTTTTGTCTATATAGTAATTGAATTGAACACACAAATTTTCTCAATCCAGCTGTTAGAACCTATCTGGGGCGAAACCAGTCCTATACGGGTATGGCATTTGGACAATATACTTGAGGGGGGATAGGTTTGGTAGGGGAAACTGCTTTTCAGTTTAAAAGACCTGGTCGGAGAGGTGGCTTTTCTCCGGGCGGCACCGTCGACCCGTCCTCGCAGCCTACCAGCGGGCCTGGAGCGGCGTTTCCCGAGGGTGACCCCCCAGAACCTTGGCTTCGGTGGCGGCACAGCGCTGGAGCGCTATCGCAGAGCGGAGTGGGCGATGCCTTGCCGGGTTGCCGTGCTGGAGCTCCGGAATGCTGAGTCCGCAGGTGAACATCGCGGAGCTGCGGGACTGTGGAGCGGCCAGCTGCGGGCAATGGTGCTGAACTTTAACATCGGGAGCCTGGGATCTCTCGTCGAGATCGCCAGTGGTGGAGCACCATCCAGCGCAGTCTGTCGGCTTCGGAAGCTGCTGTCTCCAGTAAGGAAGCGGCCGTTCCAGGCATCCCAAGCCACTGAAAGGGTTCTCTCAACGCCGGAGCACCATCACCGGCGAGAGAGGGCCTGGAACATCGGCCCCGTAGCGACATCCTGCGGAGGCCTACCATAGGCCGGGACTATGGGTGGCGTTTTGGGGATGGTGACCCCGGACTTGGCTTCGGCCTTCCCCCACAGTGGGATCGCATTGTGGAGGGATGTTTTTTATGTTGCCGTGTTAAATTGCGGAATGTTGTGTCCTTATCTTTACATCTGTGTGCTACATGGCAAGTCAAATTTCACTACGCCAATTGGTGTATGTGATAATTAATGTCCTTTGTATCCTATACTGCATATTCCTCCTGGCACCTTGGCTGAATAGAAACTTAAATTTGAATTTAAACTTAAATCAAGTAGCACCCAGTCAGGTAAAACATTATTTGTTTCTAGATTATTTGAGCAAATATCACCGGGGGTGCCGTACGATTGGCTGCCTCACCAACAGTCTGTCTGTTTTTTCGATGGTTTTTTTTTGTTCTTTTCTTGAGTGTTTTGAAAGGATGTTTTCTGTTTATTGTTTGTTTAATGTTGGGGAGGGGGTCTGTGGGGGAATGGCAAGTCAAAAAAAACTATCTCTTTCACTGTGTGAGATGCGATTACTTTTTCCAGGTCGTATCTGCGGTCGCTCTGCGGCCTAACATCTTGGAACTGGAAGCCTCGCTCTGGAGTGACTTTGAGCCCCACTGCGGGGTGTGGACTTACCATCGGGGACAATCCCTTGCCTGGCATCGCTCCAACCGCAGACTGCAAACTTTACCATTGAGAGCTCGTGGTCTCGGGAGAGACCGTGGATGTCGGGAGCTCCAATGACGCAGTAGGTTCGACAAGTCACGACCTGGGCTCCAATCACTGGGCACGGGGGAGCTGAGATTCCTCCCCCCCCCCAATGCAGGAGCGATTGTCCTGACACAGGGGGGCCTGAACCCCGCCGGCCACGGGGATAAGATCGTCCCGTCAATGGAAGGCTCTAGGTCCCGGACCGCGGGAGGACAAAGAAGGGAAGAAGAATGAACTTTTTTTTGCCTTCCATCACAGTGAGGAATATGGAGGAGTCACTGTGGTGGATGTTTATGTTAAAATGCATTTTGTGTCTTCTGTTGCGTTTTATTTGTATGACCAACTTGGCAAATGAAATTCCTCGTATGTTGCAAAACATACTTGACTAATAAAGTATTATTATATTGTATTGTAATGTAGTTTTAGAAAAATGTAATCATGTTTTTCCAGATTTTTTTATTCCTCTGGATCATCCAATCACTTAACATGCTTTCCAGTATCATCTGCACAATTACTTTTTGTGGACACATTTTAATTGGCTACCGTGCAATATGGAGATAGAGAAAAATTCAAACAAGCTCTTAGCTGAGATTGGAACAATTGTTCTTTTGATCATATATGGGGTCTTGTCATCAATGTTATAGCTGGTATTAACTGCCCATCACTGACTGCCCTTGAGTAGTGTGATATTTCCTTGAACTCCAGCAGTCCTTTGGGAACTGAAGAAATAGAAATAGAGATAAAGGTTCAGGTCAAAGAACGGAAAAAGAAAAAAAAGATTTTTCTTTCTTTCTTGTAACAAAGAGTCTTCATCCTGAAACATTAAACCTGTTTCTTTCTCCACAGTTTTGACAAACACGCTGAATACTTACAGCATCTGTTTTTATTTCAGATATCCAACATTTACAGATTTTGTTTTTACTTTGCCCTATGGTGCTTTTGAGTTGAGAGTTCCTGGATTTAGATCAGGTGATAACAAAAGAACAATGATGTGAAAACGACAACCCGGAAATGTTGGTTTGAGAAAAAAAACACAACATGCTGGAGTAACTCAGCAGGTCAAAGAACATCTCTGGAGAACATGGAGAGATGACGATTGGGTCAGGATGCTTCTTCAGACTCTGGGTTCCAAACCGAATCATCACCTATCCATGTTTTACAGAGATACTGCCTGATCTGCTGAGTTACTCTGGAACTTTGTGTCTTTTATCTAAAAGGAAAAATTTAAGTATATTTAAGTCAAGATGATATGTGACGAAGGAGTGCCTTTAAATGGTGGTGTTCTTATGCATAGAGATGGTTGAGGTGGTGCGTTTGGCAAATTCTACTTGCTATTAAAGAAGAATAATGGCAGTACAGTGCAGAAAGTTACCCCTGTAGCCACCGAGTACCAGCAATGGAGGAAACAAACATTGCCGATGGTAGATGCCTTATCCTAGATGCTGCCAAGCTTCATGTGTATCGGTGTAGACATATTCATTAGCCACCTGGGGAGTATGCCACTAGACTAGTGAAAGCCCACTAGTGAAAGACTTGGATAGAGTGGATGTGGAGAGGAGTTTCCACTAGTGGGAAATTTTAGGACCAGAGATCACAGCTTCAGAATTAAAGGACATTCCTTTAGGAAAGAGATGAGGAGGAATTTCTCTCGTCAGAGGGTGGTGAATCTGTGGAATTCTTTGCCACAGAAGGATGCGGAGTTCAAGTCAATGGATATTTTTAAGGCAGAGATAGATAAATTCTTGATTAGTATGGGTGTCAATAGTTATGGGTAGAAGGCAGGAGAATGGGGTTAGGAGAAACAGATAGACCAGCCATCACCACTGGTATCCTTTGCTTGCTGGAGACTGGAGCCGTCGTACACAATGCGAAAATGGCATTTGCTGGCCATATTCCTGGAGGTAAAAGTTGCTGCGATGCCTGGCTACTCCAAAATTTTATGCAACGTAAATGAATATAAATAAAAGGACATTTGTTGTTCAAAATGTGAGCCAGGTTCTTAAGTGCAAGAGCACTGCACACAGGATTCTGGAACAATCTGTCGGCCCTGTGATAATGGTACCTATCAAGGTAATTCCAATGGGTCCAAGGAATGCGTTAAATGTACCATTTGTGAAGGAGCCACTGAAATCAAGGCGTGTTCTCCTACACTCGATGCTGTTGTTTGCAACTGCATAGAAGGACACTACTGCACAGACATCACCAAGGACGGTTGTACGAAATGTTTGAAACGTAGGAGCTGCCCTATGACAGAAGTGGTAGTAAACAAAGGAGATTACTGGAGAGACACTGTCATCCGTGTGCCAAAGTTCACCTGAAGATTTGCCTCAAAACGAGAAAATTGACATTGCGATTGGGAATACTGCTAGAAATTTGATGTCAAAACGGCATGATAATATTATGACATTGTAGATTTTACGCTGTGTTATTCTTTATGAGCAACTATTTTGAAGAGGCTAGCATGCATGCTAGCATTTTGAAGAGGCTAGAAGAGTCGCGCCGCCTACCCCTTCACTGGTAGGCGGCGCGACTCTCGTCAGCAGCGGCCTCTGCAGCCCGTCTGCGTTTTTTATTATTTTTTGTCTATGTTTCTATGTAGTTTTTGTTATTTTTTGTTGGGGTGTGTGTGTGGGAGGGAGGGGGTAACTTTTAAATCTCTCCCTGCACGGGAGACCCGACCTTTTCTTTGTCGGGTCTCCGTTGTCGTTGGGGCTGCAACGAGGAGCGGCCTCCAACAGGAGAAGACCGGGGACTCTGGTGCCGACGACTCACCTCACCGTCGCGGAGCTGGCCGAGTCCGGAGCGGGTGGAGCGGTGGTGGAGCGCTGCAGCTGCCGCAGCCCGACCTCCGGAGATTCAGAGGCTGCAACTGCGGGTCTGGCGGACGGCGGCACCGGGAGCCCGCGGGTCCCTGGAGGGAGACCGCTTTTCAGGGCTCTCGCAACGGCGACTTCTCCCGCCCGAGTTGCGGGGTCGAAGAGCTCCTGGAGCGGGGCCTTACAGCACCGCCCCGCGCGGCTTGGAATGGCCGCGGGACTCTGCGAACGCACGCCGGGGGCTCTAACACCAAGACCCGGTGTGCGACCTCGCACCACCTGGCGTGGCTTTAATGGCCGCGGGACAATCGCCATCGCCAGCCGGGGGCTTTGACTTTGACTCTGACATCGGGGGGGAGAGTGCAGAGGAGAGATAAGTTTTTTTGGCCTTCCATCACAGCGATGTGATGGATGTTTATGTAAATTATGTTGTGTCTTGGGTTTATTTGTTTGTAATGTATGGCTGCAGAAACGGCATTTCGTTTGGATCTCAAAGGGTCCAAATGACAATTAAATTGAATCTTGAATCTTGAATCTTGAATCTTGAATGTGCAATACATTGTTCTGGTTTGGTGAAGAATGTATTTACGACAGATACTGCAATTGGTTTGGTGTACTATTTGCAGTCCATATCATGGTCCATTCCCGACCACATTCCACCACACGATTGGCAGCCTCGCCAACAGTCCGTTTGTTTTTTTTGTTGTTATTTTTAGTGCGTCTTAAAAGTTTGTGTAAATGTTTTATGTGGAGGGTGGGGGAGGGGGTCTGGGGAAAATTTTATTTCAGTGTCTTACCTTGCCGGAGATGCGATTGTTTCCCGGGTCGTATCTCCGGTCGCTCTGCGGCCTAACATCGTGGAGCTGGAGGCCTCCTCGAGACTGACTTTGAGCCCCACCGCAGGGCATGGACTTACCATCTGAGCTGATCCCTTGCCTGGGATTGATGCTCCAACCACGGCCTGTGGACTTTAACATCAAGAGCTCGCAGTCTCGGGAGAGACCGTGGATGTCGGGAGCTCCAAAGACGCAGAAGGTCCGACAAGCCCCGACCCGGGGTCTGATCGCTCGATGCGGGGGAGCTGAGGTCCCCCCCGATGCAGCAGTGATCGCCCCGACACGGAGGGCCCAAACACCGCTAGCTACGGGAGTCAAGATTGTCCCATCAACGGACGGCTCGAGGCCTCCGACCGTGGGAGAACAAAGAAGGGAAGAGATTTAACTCCCCCAATGCAGGAGTGATTGCCCTGATGTGGGGGGCCTGAACCCCGCCGGCCACGGGGGTAAGACCATCCCGTCAATGGAAGGCTCTAGGTCCCCGACCGCGGGAGGACAAAGAAGGAAGAGATTGATCTTTTTTTTTGCCTTCCATCACAGTGAGGAATGTGGAGGAGTCACTGTGGTGGATGTTTATGTTAAAATGCATGCTGTGTATTCTGTTCCTTTTTATTTGTATGACTGACTTGGCAAATGAAATTCCTCGTATATGTTGCAAAACATACTTGGCTAATAAAGTATTATTGTAAAGTATTATTGTATGATTGAATGGCGGAGTAGACTTGATGGGCCGAATGGCATAATTCTGCTCCTATCACATGATCTTATGACATCTGCCTTGTGCCTTGTAGATACATAGAAACATAGATATAAACATAGAAAATAGGTGCAGGAATAGGCCATTCGGCCCTTTGAGCCAGCACTGCCATTCAATATGATCTGGCTAATCATCCAAAATCAGTACCCCGTTCCTGCTTTCTCCCCATATCCCTTGATTCCATTAGCCCTAAAAGCTATATCTAACTCTCTCTTGAAAATATCTAGTGAATTGAGGTCCACTGCCTTCAGTGGCAGAGAATTTCACAGATTATCAATTATCTGAGTGAAAATGTTTTTCCTCATCTCAGTCCTAAATGGCCTACCCTTTATTCTTAAACTGTGACCCCTGGTTCTGGGCTCCCCCTAGATGGCGGAAAAGCTTTGAGGATCCAGAGTTATAAAAAAGACTTTGGGACAGATTTCGCCCATTCTCACTGAACTGTACATCTTCTAGACTTGGTTAAATGTAGCAGCTGAGTTAAAGAAACATTTAGTTATTTATTTTTAAATTCAGTGACGCAAGTACCATTCCAGGAATACAGGCTTAATAATTTCACCATCCCGCTCCATTAATTACCCTTCTTTAGGTCCTCAATGCAAAACTGTTATTCAGTGTTAATCCCAACGGGAACTTTATCTGCTGGTGGCCATTGTCATTTGTTGGATCATTATTCAAAATGAAACGTTGTAATCGTCATCAAAAGACATTTTGTGCATTATTTTCGTCAATCTGCTTATACGAGCACTCAGAGTGTGTAAGGTTTTTATGGCTAAAGTTCAATAGGGAAATATATATTTTTAACGTACACTTTTCAAATAGCACCAACAATAAAAAGCTGTTATTTTGCTCATTATTTGCCCTTATTAAACTTGACAGCGGAGTATATGGGTAAAAGTGTCTCACTCCTTCTCTCTGTTTAACATGTGAATGCATCACAGTGAGAAAAGACAAGATTCATTAAGTGTCTGCCCATTTGAGGTTTTCCAAGGGAACTAATCTCTCTTCTTCTGTGTAGAGCAAAATAAAATTTGAACTTTTCAACCACTCACCCCTAGATCCTTTCGAGCGAGTGCGTAGTCTCTTTTCCTCAATGTCTGAATCCATCTGCAACAGGGAATGAGATATTAGTGTCAATCATTGCCAATAATTTCTGGCATTTATCATAACTTAAAAAACAAAACAAAAGACTTATTGCATAATAGGTTTGCATCTTACTTACTGTTTCTATTGAACTGACAGTGTCATTGCTGGATGAAGGTCATTCTTAATTTTAGCATCCTCAGAAAGGAATTTAGTGAACAGGATGTGCTGTTACCTTAGTTTAAATGGGAAACATGACTCTCTTATCTAATGCTGTGTTGTGATTGAAAGTAGTGACCTGTATTAGATTTATAATAGGGGAGCAGGTGTGGCTATGATGGACCTTAATTTCCTTTAATAAACCTTTTGTGCACTGCACTCATATGGCAATACGATGCTCTCCGAGGCCCTGCGCATAATAGGTTCATTACTTTTGATTACTATGGTCTATTGAGAGAAAGAACTCACCAACACACTATATTATGTGTTGTTAAACCAATATATATACCATTTATTCATTTTCTTTTACTAGTTCACGTGTGGCACTTACAGTGATTTTAACAACTGGCCTTCATAAATTAAACTATCAAAGGCAACAATTGGTGTATTTTATATTGGCTAAAATTAGAATATGTGATCTGTTTTCTTACTGCATCCATCTTACAAATTATTCCATATTTGATTTGGCTGTGTATAACAAAAATACCGTTTTAATCTCACAAAACAGGACACGATGGTAAATAGACAAAAGGGTGTAATTATAATATCTGGGTGAAAAATAAATCAGGTCAGATTGATCTGACCAAGCTTTCAATTTTAGTAGCTCTCCTGCAAAATCACTTTTATTCTAAATGAATAAAAACGGTGACATGGAAACATCTTTTGAACTAAACTAATTTCTGCGGCACATTAAAAATGTGTATAATATGGATGCAACCACTAAAGGATAAAATTGCTTTCCAATATGCAGCAATAAAATACATGATTTATGGGCTTTATTTAAAAAAATGCAATCCCGGCTAGCAGTAGTTATTAAAAAAAAAAATAGGGCAGCGCCATTTCTACCATGACAATCTCTTCAACTTTTTCTAACATCTTTCAGGATTGGCAGAATTTTTCCATAACACCTGCGTGTAGGTTTGTAGTTTCTGATCTGATCATTTGTTTTTTTATTTAAACTTTGACTTTCTTTCCAGCTAGCAAAGTTCAGAAAAATTCTGTAAAATTCATGGGCGAATTTGCGTGAAAGATGGATTTCTTTAAAATCAGGCTATTCCTATCCCAGGGAATCCCTGTGCTAGATTATGGATGGACCACCTTCAAACATCACATATCATGAGGAAATCATGATATTAAAAAACCCAATGTAGTAGAGTAATACTTTACATATAATGCAACTAGCTAGCAATGATGCACTTGATATATGTGACTCTTCAGATTAAGGACAGGATAATCTGATAGTCTGACATATCTCGCTCTTTAACATGAATGCCATCTGCAAAAGATTCAAAACTTAGGAATGACTGTTTTTAATATAATTAGAAACGCATATAACAATTTTATATAATGTTCATATGTACAATATTTAAAATAATATTTAAACCAAACAAGCTAGCACTTCTCTTGATTTAGAAGAAAGAGTATGGTTAACATTACATTCCAGTTCTCAAACGATATAAATGAATGATTCATAAATAACACAAATTAGCACTAACATTTGGAGAACACATTGTAAACAAATCCCAGTTAGAGGACAAAATATGTAGGAAAGTACTGCAGATGCTGCTTTGAATTGAAGGTAGACACAAAATGCTGTAGTAACTCAGTGGGAGAGGCAGCATCTCTCCATTCCGTCTCTTCAGAGATGCTGCTTGTCCTGCTGAGTTACTCCAGCATTCTGTGTCTACCTCCCAGTTAGAGGAAACAGGATATAACTGTATTACTGAGAATAGCTGCAACTGTAATGAGGATATTAACACTTACCTTTGTTAGTTTGTTCTGGATTTTTGATGCTTCACAGTTTTTATTGTGTCTATATATCAATGGTTATTTTAGCAGATAATCTGGAAATTCATTCCCTGCAAGATTAAAAACATCAACAATAAATTCTTGATTTTTTAATCAAAAACAAAATGCAAAATAAAAAAAGTATTTATCACTATTCCATTTGGAATGTTAATTTGGCTGTGTTTGCTAAATATTTTATCAATTTTGGCTCAGTGTAACCATTTTGATTGTTGTCAAATTAAACAGTGAGAAAAACAACATTAGTTGCACTTACAGGAACCAACAACTCTCCACCACACTGTGTTACACTTCATTCTAAATCATGGGAAACTGATGGTATTAAGCCTTTGTTTATAATGGTACTGCAAGTAAAGTTGTCAATTTCTATTTCTCTCAATACTAAACAGCAAAACTCATATTATAATTCACCTCTGAAGTCTGAGTATGATCTCTTTTGAACTATTCAATTATACTTCACCTTTGTTTCTTTCATTACATAAACTGTTGCCCAAGCACTTTGTCCCACCATTTTGTTACCAATACCAAATGAAAACAAAACAGTCTATTGAGAAAGGATTCAACAAATGTTTAATGTTTTTCTAACTGGTATTTAACCAAATATTTATTTTTTTTGCATGGATTTAGTTTGCTGCCATGGCAAGAACTTTACTCCAACTTGATTTCAATAAAACTTTTACTCCATTTTACATTTTGATATGTGATTAGATTGCAAGTTCAATAGCAGTGAATTTCAAGGATCTGAAACAGTTTTGGCATTCAAAGCGCTGCATGGATTTAGACAGATACAAAAATATGCAGGGAATGATAGAAAACGTGATGTGAATGGGATTAGTTTAAGTCAGCAAGTTTAGCACAGACATCGTGGGCTGAAGGGCCAGTTCCTGTGTTGGACTGTTATGTGTTTTGAACTCAATTTACATCCACCTCACTACCCATGTGGGAAGTCGATGTTACTTCTGTGATATAACATTAATCCTACCTATAAACCGATTACTTGGATTCAATGCTACCTAACTATATTTACATCATGTTTAATATATGTAACTAGTATTCAGAGGCCTGGACTAATACTAATAAATGTAAATCCATATTCCATCATGGAACTTTAAGAACTTGAATTTAGTAAGAGAAATTGGAGTTACTTTAACAGGGAAATGAAGATCAAGGAAGACTTAACAGAGGTATTCAAAATTATGTAATATTTTGTCAGTTAGGATACATATTTCTTTATCAGTGGATCAATAGCTACAGATTACAGATTTACTGCAATTGTGAAAATAGTCAGGAAGCTATTTTGTTTACACGGAACAAGAATGGGCTATCTGAAAGGCTGGTTCAACCATAACTTTTAAAAGGGAATTAGAATAAATGAAAAGCAGATGGAGTGGGATTAAAAAGGTAGACCTGTTTTTCAGCAAGATGGCTCCAATATGTTCTTTTGCCTTCTATGTTAACCAAGAGTATACCTGTGTATTTCAAATAAAGTAAGCCCCTTACACCATTCTAGTAAATATATTCATGCCCTCCAGCTGAAGTTGAAGCAGTGATTTATCAAGGTTTACAATAACTTATTTGACTTAATCTCTCAGTTTAAAAAAGCCACGTTTCCCATTTGCTGTTTTAAGAGCCTTATCAGCTTGAATCGTTATTCTAAATTAGTCCACTTATTGATCATTACAAATACCAGAGACGATTGTGGCATTTTAAGACCACTAAAATGGACTATTAAACAATCACAGTGCCAGAGCAGTAATTTGTTATAATGTCATGTTTAGGCAAATACCAGACAAGTACTCCTAGCATGGTAGAGATCCCAGAACAAAACCTTGCCATGACAGCCTGTTAATAATGAGATATAATCTGCACATGTCACTTGATGTGTATTAAATGTTTGAGAAAAATGCATCCAAATCATTTGGCTTTCAGGAATAGCTTTAAGGGTAAAAAATCTTGTTTCATTCTAACGCTACTTTACTGCCAGTACTGCAGCACTGACATTTAGCTTGCAAACAGATATTTATATTTTTAATCTTTATTTCAATATTTTGAATACTGTTACATTCATTATAAATATAATGAGGCCAAAACTGAGCAAAACACAAAATACAGCCATCAGTTACTAAATATGTCAATACTGTCAGAGTTTGAAATTGTGAATAAGACACTGTAATGGAAATGATAAACGTCAATGTATAACTCCCAGAAAGCTGGAGTCAATTTTAAATTGTTTCTTTAACCTTATTTGGTTCTTTAACCTTAAAGTTCTATTTTGTTTGAGTAGATTGACATTGACAGTATCAAAGCTCCACAGATCAGACCTGCGTCATTGAAATAACAAAATATCAATGAGCTGATCCACATAAATTTCAAAGTTATTATGGAATTCATTGCCACAGATGGCGGTGGAGGCCAAGTCAATGGGTGTTTTTAACGCGGAGATTGACAGATTCTTGATTAGTAAGGGTGTCAGGATTATGGGGTGTAGGCAGGAGAATGGGGTTGAGTTGGAAAGATAGATCAGCCATGATTGATTGGCGAAGTAGTCTTGATGCGCCGAATGGCCTAATTCCACTTCTAGAACTTAGAACTTATGAACTGATGAACAGAAGTTACGTAATTCTGCAATTTAACCAGGAAGGACATTTCCTTTTCCACAATGCACCTGTACCTTTGGAGTCGTTTCCTACAAATAATAAATAATATAGTTGAACGTATTGAAAATCCTGATAAAAAGCAATAGTGTTACCAGTGGCAAGTAAATAAGTAAGTAGCTAGAGTAGCAAATTTAACTTCTGGTGAAATTATTCAAGAGACCTTTTGCAGAGACTTCTTAAGATCTGGAAGGCATTGCTGAACAAGGTGATAAAATCAGTTTCAATGCTAATTTGCAAAACATACAGTCAAAAAAGAAAGATTTGCTGGATCACAAGGGAAAGGTAGCGGGATAACATTAATTAGACATCTTTCCCAAGGAAACAGCATGGACGTGATGGGCTTAAGAATCGTGATGATTTTATGAGCTTAGGAGATACATGTTCATAAGGTTATGTGATAGGAGTAGAATTAGGTCATTCGGCCCATCAACTCTACTCTGCCATTCAATCATTGGCGATATATCTATCTTTCCTAACCCAATTCTCCTGCCTTCTCCCCATAACCTCTGACACCTGTACTAATCAAAAATCTATCACCGCCTTAAAAATGATCCACTGACTTTGCCTCCACAGCCTTCTGTGACAAAGAATTCCTCAGATTCACCACCCTCAGACTAAATAAATTTATCCTCACCTCCTTCATAAAAGAATGTCCTTTAATTCCGAGGCTATGACCTCTAGTCCTAGACTCTCCCACAAGTGGAAGCATCCTCTCCACATCCACTCTATCCAAGCCTTTCACTATTCTGTATGTTTCAAAGAGGTCCCCCCTCATTCTTCTAAACTCCAGCGAGTACAGGCCCTATGCTGACAAACGCTCAACATAGGTTATGCTACTCATTCCTGGGATCGTCTGGGTTCAAGTTCATTTAGCATTTTTTCAGTACTGTTCTCTGGTCATATGGCAGCCAGCACCATCACTGTGGTTTACCTGTACATAGAGGCTTCAAATAGCCGGGGCTATGACAGAAATATTTCAAATGTCATTAGAAACGGGAATAGTCCCCGAGGATTGGCCTACTGCGCATGTTGTTCCATTGTTTAAAAAGGGTTCTAAGAGTAAACCTAGCAATTATAGACCTGTTAGTTTGACTTCAGTGGTGGGCAAATTAATGGAAAAGATACTTAGAGATAATATATATAAGCATCTGGATAAACAGGGTCTGATTAGGAACAGTCAACATGGATTTGTGCCTGGAAGGTCATGTTTGACTAATCTTCTTGAATTTTTTGAAGAGGTTACTAGGGAAATTGACGAGGGTAAAGCAGTGGATGTTGTCTATATGGACTTTAGTAAGGCCTTTGACAAGGTTCCTCATGGAAGGTTGGTTAAGAAGGTTAAACTGTTGGGTATAAATGCCAGAATAGCAAGATGGATTCAACAGTGGCTGAATGGGAGAAGCCAGAGGGTAATGGTGGATGGCTGTTTGTCGGGTTGGAGGCAGGTGACTAGTGGGGTGCCTCAGGGATCTGTGTTGGGTCCTTTGTTGTTTGTCATGTACATTAATGATCTGGATGAATGGGTGGTAAATTGGATTAGTAAGTATGCAGATGATACCAAGATAGGGGGTGTTGTGGATAATGAAGAGGATTTCCAAAGTCTACAGAGTGATTTAGGCCATTTGGAAAAATGGGCTGAAAGATGGCAGATGGAGTTTAATGCTGATAAATGTGAGGTGCTACACCTTGGCAGGACAAATCAAAATAGGACGTACATGGTAAATGGTAGGGAATTGAAGGATACAGTTGAACAGAGGGATCTGGGAATAACCGTGCATAGTTCCTTGAAGGTGGAATCTCATATAGATAGGGTGGTAAAGAAAGCTTTTGGTATGCTAGCCTTTATAAATCAGAGTATTGAGTATAGAAGCTGGGATGTAATGTTAAAATTGTACAAGGCATTGGTGAGACCAAATCTGGAGTATGGTGTACAATTTTGGTCACCCAATTATAGGAAGGATGTCAACAAAATAGAGAGAGTACAGAGGAGATTTACTAGAATGTTGCCTGGGTTTCAACAACTAAGTTACAGAGATAGGCTGAATAAGTTAGGTCTTTATTCTCTGGAGCGCAGAAGGTTAAGGGGGGATTTGATAGAGGTCTTTAAAATGATGAGAGGGATAGACAGAGTTGATGTGGACAAGCTTTTCCCTTTGAGAACAGGGAAGATTCAAACAAGAGGACATGACTTCAGAATTAAGGGACAGAAGTTTAGGGGTAACATGAGGGGGAACTTCTTTACTCAGAGAGTGGTAGCGGTGTGGAATGAGCTTCCAGTGGAAGTGGTGTCGGCAGGTTCATTGGTATCATTTAAAAATAAATTGGATAGGCACATGGATGAGAAGGGAATGGAGGGTTATGGTATGAGTGCAGGCAAGTGGGACTAAGGGAAAAACGTTGTTCGGCACGGACTTGTAGGGCTGAGATGGCCTGTTTCCGTGCTGTAATTGTTATATGGTTATATGGTTATATGGTTAAATCATTATGCATGCTCATTAGAGGTATACAGCATGGAAACTGGCCCTTCAGCCCATTGAATCCACACTGAGAAGCACCAACCCACATTAATCCTATACTAGAAACATAGAAACTTAGAAAATAGGTGCAGGAAGAGGCCATTTGGCCCTTCGAGCCAGCACCTCCATTTATTGTGATCATGGCTGATTATCCACAATCAGATACCCATGCTTGCCTTCGCCCCATATCCCTTGATTCCACTAGCCCCTAGAGCTCGATCTAAATCTCTTTAAATTCATCCAGTGAATTGGCCTCTACTGCCTTTTATGGCAGACAATTCCACAAATTCACAACTCTCTGGGTGAATTTGTTTTCTCTCATCTCAGTTTTAAATGGTCTCCCCGTTATTCTTAGACTGTGGGCCCAGGTTCTGGACTTTTTGAGAACATTTTTCCTGCATCTAGCTTGTCCAGTCCTTTTATAATTTTATACGCTTCTATAAAATTCCCTCCCATCCTTCTAAATTCCAGTGAATACAAGCCCAGTCTTTCCAATCTTTCCTTCTACCATATGACAGTCCCACCATCCTGGAGATTAACCTCATGATCCTACGCTGCACTGCCTCAATAGTAAGGATGTCCCCCCTCAAATTAGGAGACCAAACTGCACACAATACTCCAGATATGGCCTCACCAAGGCCCTGTATAACTGCAGAAGGACCTCATTACTCCTATACTCAAATCCTCTCGTTATGAAGGACACCATGCCATTAGCTAATCCCATGTTTATTTTACTTTACCTACACATTGGGGGAAATTGCAGTGGTTATTATACCAACAATCAGGGAGGAACCCACACAGTCAAGGGAAGAAGTTGCAAACTCCACACAGACTGCCTCAGGGATGAACGTAGGTCACTGGAACAGTGAGACAGCAGCTCTACCAACTGTACCATGCTATAGTACCATCGATTAACTTTCTTTGGGCTTGCCATTCCATTTTGAAGAACTATATATAGGGATTAGTGGGTTTCATTTGCTATTTGCAAAAGGTCAGGTCAGGTCAGGTCAGGGAGAGTTTCCTCCGCCACGGGTACCATGTAATCCCGTGCTTCCTGCTCCATGGTCGGATAGTCGGCAACTAAACCGTCTCCCCCACCTGGTTTGCCAGGTGAGGATGGGGCTTTGGACCCCCAGCAAGACCAAAAACAAGACCTGTCAAAGGGCGGATGAGCTCTTAGCGAGCCAACGGCCATCCACACTTCAGTAGAAGTGGCAATCACTGTCGTACATAGCATTGTAAGGGAATTGTGCCCATTGATGTTTTCAACGATGATTATAGACAATAGACAATAGGTGCAGGAGTAGGCCATTCGGCCCTTCGAGCCAGCACCGCCATTCAATGTGATCATAGCTGATCATCCACAATCAGTACCCCGTTCCTGCCTTCTCCCCATATCCCCTGACTCTGCTATCTTTAAGAGCCCTATCTAGCTCTCTCTTGACAGTATCCAGAGAACTGGCCTCCACCGCCCTCTGAGGCAGAGAATTCCACAGACTCACAACTCTCCGTCTGAAAATGTATTTCCTCATCTCCGTTCTAAATGGCTTACCCCTTATTCTTAAACTGTGGCCCCTGGTTCTGGACTTCCCCAACATCAGGAACATGTTTCCTGTCTCTAGCGTGTCTAAACCCTTAATAATCTTATATGTTTCAATAAGATAACCTCTCATCCTTCTAAATAAAATCTAAATATGATGATGATTTGTGATGTTACCAAAGCAATCACACTGTTAAAGTTTTGAGTTGGCCATGAAGCATTTTAGAATTTCCTGATGTCATAAAATGTGTGTCTTTCATTTTTGTGCAACATCATGCAGAATATGTCTTGGACATGGAAGAAAGCTGTCACTCTGGAGGATTTAGTTAATCTATTTCCCCATTTGGATGGGTTGAATATCTGAAACTATCATCCTCCACTCTTTGTTACCCTCTTTGTTTTTGAACTGTCTCGAATTAGAACATATTTATCCACCAGCTTACAGGCTGCTTGGGATTCATATTACAATGATGTTCCTTGCACTTGCAATGAGAATGCCCTCTTATGAACCGATCTCTCAGTCTACTTGTACTGATAAAAAACAGCAAATTCAAAAATAAAACTAATTAAAGCAAACAAACAATTTTGCACTTCAAAGCAGCAGAAATATTTTTTTTAAATTAACAGAATGAAGGAAGTTGGACATTTGCACCACAGTATTCCCTTGAGAGGACTGGCTATTATGTGCTGTGATAGTTGTGGCAGCTGTTCCAACCGAACGAAAGGACAGAATTAAGTTTGGTGCCTCCTTAATAACTATGTACATCCTCTCATCTGTGGCAGATTGCCAAATAAATTGTGCTGAGACCAACTACCAATAAGATAATTTGCATTGTATTAAACGCATATGGAGGGGATTGGTGCTCAGTTTTTCCATGGCTACTCCACTGCAAACAGTCTTTGAAATACATATATTGTTCCATCTTTAGTTTAGTTTACTTTGTTATTTAGCACATGTACCAAGGTGCTGTGAAAAGCTTCTTTGTTGTGTGCTATCCAGTCAACAAAAAGACTGCACATGATTACAATCAAGCCGTCCAATGGGCACATATACAGGATAAAGGGAATAATGTTTAGTGCAATATGAAGTCCAGTAAAGTCCAATTAAAGCTAGTCTGAGGGTCTCCAATGAGGTAGGTCAGTACTGATACCGACACAATATATCTCTCCTGCCTCCTATTAATTACAGGATAGACATTGAGAAACCCATTAAGCATTCCATTCAGAATATGCATTGTTTCAGGATGAGATTGCCATCTAAATTAAATGGAATTTTTCTCATTATCGATAAATATTCCTGCACTCATGGTAGTTTATCTATTCTTTAAATTAATTCAAAATAAGGCATTCAATGTTACAATGTTAATGATAATATAGGATGGATCTAAATAAAAATCTTTCCATCGTAATAAAGACATTCTTTGTGTCTGCTTTGTCAATGATGGACAATTGGCTCATTCTTTGAAAAAGGGAGGAGTAACTGTAGAGAATTGTTCAATAAAGGACCCTCCGAATGGCTTGCCGGACTGACAAAATGGGATGAATATGATGTTATTGTATTTATAAAATTTTATTTGCAGATATAAATATGGCAGCAAAGTTAGTAATCATAAACTCAGAGAACCCACATTGATGCCAGTGACATAACTTTTACAAAACATTATAAATGTTATTATAATAATCTGTTATAAAACATTCCACTTCATAGCATACTTGCCCCACTTTCAAACCTTCCTTCCCCTACAGAGTTTCATTGTATTCATCAGTGTGGCAAATTTTACAACATTTTTCTTTTAAGAGCAGCAATAATAACAATACTTGTCAATTATTTGGTGTGAAAGTAAGTGCAAAGTTTGATTTTTATTCAGCTCATTGTAGCCAGGAGGAAATATCTCGAGTTGAACTTTCATTACACATATGGAATAACATCACAAATGCAAATTATTTTGTGCAATTTTTGCCAGGTTACATTAATATATCTTCTGTTGTGAAAATACTTTGAGTGTTTTGGCATGATTTTACAAAACCCTGCACTCAGCAAACATACAGCAATAAAGAAGAGAATGGAAAAATCAACTGAAAGCAAATCACAAGCTGCTGAAGGAATTTGGCATCTAAGAAGGGAAATGGACAGATGATGGTTCGGCTTGGTGCCCTTCTTCAAGACTGGAGTAGAAGGGAGCTAGCACGTAGAAAGAGGTGTGTGAAATGGAGGAACAGCTGACATCTGCACGTAAACCTCCCAGCATGCGTTCCCAAATATATTGTGATTTTCCTTATCGCTAAGGTAATTATACAGCATCATATTAGATAATGACAACACCACTATCCATTGTCTCAGTACTTTCCTCTCCATTTTCCATGCCTATGCATCCCCTTGTTTGTACAAATATCCATGAGTGAACTCATGAACATGATCAATGATTGATCATGCGCATTGCTCTGGGATAGTAAGTTCCAAAGGTTTACCTCCTTCGCAGTAAATACATTTAAATTAATTTCAGCCCTAAATAGGCAGTTCCGTACCTTGAGACTATTTGACATCGTTCTTGATCTTCAATCATCTATCCGATTAATAACTTTCTTGTGTGCTTCAATTATATCAATATTCACTCCTCTAAACCTGAGTATGAAACAGTCTTACACAATTTCTCTTCCTAGGATAATCCTGTCAGCTTAGAGATTCATCCATGATTCATTAACCCAACATGTATACATCCCGTTTTTGAGATGGAGACCAATACTGCATCGAGCTCCAGTTCTGAATCTGGAAAACTGCAGAATTTTATAAAAATCGCCACTTGCAAAATAAAATGAAACTCTGTAATGGAAAGATGGCTTGAAAGTGGACCATGTACAATATGAAATGGAATGCTTAGTAGTAAATTATAAAAATGACGCTTATCATGCTTCATAAGAAAAGTTATGTCACTGGGGGAACAACACAAGTACTCTGAGTTTGTGATAACTAACTGATGCCATATCTATATCAGAAACTGAAGTTCACAGATACAATAAGATTACATTCATGATCACAAAGTGCTGGAGTAAATCAGCAGGACAGGCAACATCTCTGGAGAACATGAATAGGTGATATTTTGGTTGGAGACCCGTCTTCTGGCCTGAAACATCATCTATTCATGTTCTCCAGATATGCTGCCGGACCTGCTGAGTTACACGAGCACTATGTGCCTTTTGTGAATTAACCAGCATCTGCAGTTCTTTGATTCTACACATTCATCCTGTTTAGCTTAGTTTAGTTTTAGAGATGCAATGTGGAAACAGGCCCTTTGGCCCACCAGGTTTGTGCCGACCAGCGATCCCCACATATTAACACTATCCTACACACACTAGGGACAATTTACATTTATACAAAGCCAATCAACCTACAAACCTGTACGTTTTTGGAGGGTGGGAGGAAACCAAAGATCTCGGAGAAAGCCCACGCGGTCAGGGAGAGAAGGTACAAACTGCATACAGACAGCACCCATAGTCGGGATAAAACCCGGGTCTCTGGTGCTGAAAGCACTTTAAGGCAGCAACACTATCGCTGCTCCACTGTGCCGCCCCAGTCTTTTAAATTTATTTTTTCTTTTTAATTGCTTAGTGAACTTGTATGTTAACTCTGTCACACCGAGATTCTTCTGAACACCAACATTTCTAAGACTCTTACCATTTATAAATATTCTGTTTCTCTATTTTGTTTCTTGCCAGCAAAGCAAATAATCTCATAATTTTCACCTTATTCTCCATCGCTATTTTCTTGTCAACTCATTTAACATACATATGTACATTTGATATTTCAAAATCTCTTTACTTTCCCACCCACCTCATCGGTAAAGTTAATTATTCCACACCTTGATTTTCAGGTTGGTCATTAAAATTGATTGTAAATGGCTGAAGATAAAGTTTGGATTCTTTCCCAGCCCACAAGTAAAAGCCTGCTAATCTGAAAATAAAACCCCCCATTCATTTGTAGTTTTACTTTTCCATCCTTTATCAGTCCTATTCCCCATACTAATATGTTAACCCCAAACCCATAAAGCTTAATGATATGGGGAGTATGTATGAAATCCTATTTGAAAATTAGATTTGTTGTAACCAAAGATTTTTTTTAAATCCATCTCCCTCACATCCTCATAGGATTATTTATCAAACATATTTTCTCTTTTATCGAACCCAGGCTCCAAACATATTGTGATTTTTAGTTCACTGTTCACTGTTTTTTAGTTCACTGTTAACATATTGTGTATACAAAAATCAAAAATTGAATATGCCCAGGAAATCTTTGTAAACCCTATTTTCTGTCAACACATTAATAACATAAGGCTGGAATAAATGTATATTGACATTGCTGGTTAGTAAATGAAATGCATTGGTTTGAGGATCTATTGAGAAAGAGCTGCTTTAGAATATGTTAGATTGTAGCATGGACAAAATGTTTTGATCACATTATAAACCATCAGCAGCAAAGCTTGAAATGAAATACAGCCAATAACTAGTTAACATAAGTTAGGGGCAGCATGGTGGCACAGTGGTAGAGTTGTTACCTCCCAATGCCAGAGACCCAGATTCGGTCCTGACTATGGGTGCTGTCTGTAGAGTTTGTTCGTTCTCCCCGTGACTGCGTGGGTTTCCCCCCATTCCAACGATCTACATGGGATCCATCTGAAGAAGGGTCTCGACTCGAAACATCACCCATTCCTTCTCTACAGAGATGCTGCCCGTCCTGCTGAGATACTCCAGTTTTTTGTGTCTATCTCAGGTTTGTAGGTTAATTGGCTTCGGTAAAGATAATGAATTGTCCGTAGTGTGGATAACGCTAGTGTATGGGGACCGCTGGTTCGGCCAACTTGCCCATACATTTACTTCCAGTCATATAAATGCTAACATTGGGAGTGTCATTTAATATATTTAAAATGTTTTGTTGGTCACAAAAAAGCAACATAAAATTATAAAAGGTAAATAAAGCCTGTATAAACCCAATGAGAATATTGAAGTGGTGACTAAAATAAAGAACAGAGGGGTGCCTATCTGTCATTTACATTGGCTTCCAGAAAACATTTGGTAAATGTCTTCATTAAAAAAAAACTGTTAACTAAAGCTGAAGCTGAACTAAAGACACATTGATCACAGAATTAAAGACAATTGGTTCACCAGCTAATTGGCAAGGTGATGGTGTCCTGGAAGATATTGTGTGAATATGTGGACAGCATTTCCAATTGACAGGATGCAATTCTTGGTGACAAAATGTGTTTGCAGTATATTTGTTAATAGGCAGTGCAGATGGAAACACAAACCTATACAGGAAAACTGATAGAATAAGCACAAGTATTCAATTATGGACAAAGGATCTCAATGTGAAGCCTTTTACTCAGGGTACCTTCTAAAAGGTGTAAATTGGATTAATTGGATAGGTCCAAAAATCCTTGAGATTCCACATAAATTGACCGATGTAACATAATTGTAAAGTACAGAAAATATTTTTTAAATGGGTACTCGATTGCTAGTCCGCATTCTGTAAGACAGCATAGTGAATGTCAGAATGGCTCAATAAGCAGGGATGCTGCCTCACAGTTCCAGTGGCCTGAATTCAGTCCAGTGTTGTCTACATGGGGTTTGCATGGGATTAGTGGTGGTCATTGTGGACTTGATGGGCAAATGGTCTGTTTCCATGTTGTATGGTCCACCAGTCTAAAGCACACAAGAATAGAAATGTTTCTGCAGCTATACAAAATCTGGCTTAGTTATATCTGGAACGAGACTAAGTGGGACACGTTGGGTCCCATGTTCACACGGGAGGGCTGGTCCCCCGACGCAATATTCCACCTCTCCACCAATTATCAAATGATTAACAGGATCATGGAGTCATAACAGAATGCAGATGCTGGAATCTTGAGCAAGACATACATTTCTGGAAGAACGCCATGGATAGGACAGGTTTTACATGGATAGGACAGGTTTGGAAGGATAGGGGCCACAAACAGGCAGATGAGACTAGTGTAGCTAGGCCATATTGGCCGGTGTGGGAAGTTAGGCCGAAGGGCCTGTTTTCACACTGTATCAGTCTATGACTATAACTCAACGGATCTGACCCCATCACTGAAGGGATATGCAGATGAAATGTTTTGAATAGGACTATTTCTATGACTAATAGCCTCATGTTATGAAATATGGAGAACAGGATTTGATGGCAGTGACTGTGGTGTTTGGTAGCTGAAGGCTGGTACAAAGCATCAAGATCCTGAGCAACAACAATGTGGAAAGGTTTTGCATCTTCAGAAAGAATGTGGATCAGAGATGCTGAACTGATAGTCAGAGGTGCAGACTGAAGGTGGGAATCGCCTGGAGAGTTTGATCCAGAAGGCAGTAACACATCCCATAGGTTGGGAGCCAGCTTGGGCAGTGGATGGTGATCAGAAACAGCAGGATGTGACCACCGATCAGGATGGTATGACATTCCAGGATGCAAAATGCCTTTGATCTTTTTCAACCCCTAAGAGCTACTTGTTCAAAGTAACATATATTGCAGGGACGTTAGGTAATTTGACCATGGTTCCAGGAGATAGGAAACTATTCCTCAGGCCCTTTATCCCACCGAGTCCGTGCCGACCGGTGGTCACCCCATGCACTAGCACCACTCTACACACTAGGGACAATTTGCAATTTTAAGGAAGCCAATTAACCTACAAACGTGTACGTCTTTGGAAAGTGATTGGATCCAGAGCACTTGGGGAAAACCCATACGGTCACACGGAGAAGGTACAAACTCCATACAGACAGCACCCATAGTCAGGACTGAATCCGCGTCTCTGCCGCTGAAAGGCAGCAACTCTACCACTGCACTACTGTGACTTCAATGATAAAGGTTGCTTAGATACATTTGATTTAAGAGTTCAGTGATTTGACTCTTGGCAAGAGGGTGATGGTGGGTGGGTGATGGCAGAGCGAAGATAATAATATTTTCATAGATTCAAATTCTACAATCAATAGCAGGCCTGTGCAGATCGATGCTCACAGTGAACCAACCATCTCTGCTTTGTTCCCATATATCAGCTCTTAAAGGTTTTTAGGGCCCAGCACCAGCCATGTTATTATTCAGCTGAGCAGATTGTTCCATTGAAGAGCTCTCATTGACAACAAGCCAGGAGGTGGGAATCACAATTTAACAAACATGACAAATATCTACAAAATAAAGATTTAAGTAAATATTCACACAGGGATTTTAGAATTGGAAGTATCATAAATAGCTTGTGAAGGAAGGATAATCCACACATGTACAATTAAATCTTTGGGTTGAAGGAATTGTTACGCAATAGTTTGCTTTAGTAGACCATTAACAATATACTTAAATATTATCAACAAAGCACAGCATTTTTGGGGGATTTTTCACAGCAGGTTTAGTTCAGAAGTGTTTGAAATTCTTGAGAGATGTCTGAATTTGCAAGATTAAGCGAAAACGGGTCTTGAAGTGACATTTCCTGTGGGAGAGAAGGGAATCTCTCGGAGCCACTTCTGTATTCCAGTGTAGAATAGTGGGTGTGAGATTCCAATGGCCAAGAATTGTTTTTAGACAATAGACAACAGACAATAGGTGCAGGAGTAGGCCATTCGGCCCTTCAAGCCAGCACCGCCATTCAATGTGATCATGGCTGATCATCCACAATCAGTACCCCATTCCCGCCTTCTTCCCATATCCCCTTACTCCGCTATTTTTAAGCGCCCTATCTAACTCTCTCTTGAAAGTATCCAGAAAACTGGCCTCCACCGCCCTCTGAGGCAGAGAATTCCACACTCACAACTCTGTGTGAAAAAGTGTTTCCTCATCTCTGTTCTAAATGGCTTACCCCTTATTCCCTGGTTCTGGACTCCCCCAACATCGGGAACTTGTTTCCTGCCTCTAGCGTGTCCAAACCCTTAATAATCTTATATGTTTCAATAAGATCCCCTCTCATCTTCTGAATTCCAGAGTATACAAGCCCAGCCGCTCCATTCTCTCAGCATATGACAATCCTGCCATCCCGGGAATTAACCTATGCTGCACTCCCTCAATAGCAAGAATGTCCTTCCTCAAATTTGGAGACCAAAACTGCACACAATACTCCAGGTGTGGGCTCACCAGGGCCCTGTACAACTGCAGACGGACATCTTTGCTCCTATACGCCTAATATTTGTATTGGCATTAATACAATGTTCTGTGTTACCCTTATGTTTATGTGAAAGTCACCTAATGATTGAACATAAAAATAGAGAGGGAAAGACCACTTGGCCATTTTTGCCTGCACCATCATGCACTAAGGTGGTAACCTTTTACTTCAGGTCACCTTAGATTAGATCACTTAGCACCTTCCTGCATTATCCCACATCTTGTGATTCTCTTAATATGTATGTATTAACTGATCTATCTTGAATAGGCTCAACTTCCGAGAATTATTGTTTGGCAACTTCTTGCAGCTACCTGCATTAGAATATATTTTTGAGGTGAAGGAATTGTTTGGCAATAGTTAGACAAAAATATATACTCAGCAGCCAACTCTTTAAAAAGACATACAATAACACAAGCAACACACTACAACTACTTCAGTATTGCTGCTGAGTGAATAGAGGCTTCAACGATAGTAGGCACATGAGAGTGAATAGTTTAGTTTAGATTAGTTTAGTTTATTGTCACGTGTACCGAGGTACAGTGAAAAACATTTGTTGTGTGCTAATCAGTTAGCAGATAGGCAATGCATGATTACAAATCAAGCCATTTACAGTGTATAGATACATGATAAAGGGAATAAAGTGAATAACATTTAGTGCAAGATAAAGCCAGAAAAGTCTGGTCAAAGATCATCATCGGCGGTCACTCGAAACGAGTATGACTGTCCTCTCCTCTCCATAGGGTCATCTACGTGTGGGTCTGCAGATGTCTGTAGAGGCCGATCCATGATTCAAATACTTTGTGGAGTGGAGACTGGCGGTGGTTCGTAGTCATCGATCCCCCTTCTCTCTCTCCTTACAGTGCTGTCGTTTTTTCTCTGCGACACGGCGTAGTTCAATTTCGTGAAGTGCAGCTCCTTCCTGCACGGATTTCCTCCAGGAGTGCCTGTCCAGTGCAATGTGCTCCCAATTGTTTCATGTGATATGACATTTCTTCAGACTGTTCTTGATGTTGTCCTTGAAGCATTTCTTTGGCCCGCCGGGGCCTTGCCAACCTTCCCTCAATTGAGATTACAGGATTTGTTTAGGGAGATGTGTGTTGGACATGCGGATGACATGGCCAGTCCATCGAAGTTGGTGCGGCATTATTGTGGTGGTGATGCTGGTCATGTTGGCTTCCTCCAAAACGCTGACGTTGGTGCGTTTGTCCTCCCAGCTGATTCTCAGAATCTTTTGTAAGGATCTCTGATGGTATTGTTCCAGGGCTCTCAGGTGCCTGCTGTAGGTGGTCCATGACTCGGCTCCCTACAACAGGGTGGAGAGGACAACGACTCTGTAGATCAGCAGTTTTGTTTGAGCCTTTAGGTCTTGGTCTTCAAAGACTCTTTTCCTGAGTCTGGTGTAGGCTCCGCTGGCACAACTCAGGCGATGATTGACCTCAGAGTCGATGTCAGCTTTTGAAGAAAGAATGCTGCCAAGGTAGGGGAAGTGGTCAACGTTTTCAAGAATGGTGTCGTCCACTTTTATAGTGGGCTGGGCAGACGGCTGGTTGGTTGGAGGTCTTCTTGATATTTAAGACTAGGCCCATGGCTCTGTAGGCCTTGGCAAAGGCATTCAAGGTGCCCTGGAAGTCTTCTGCGGAATGTGCTGCAAAGGCGCAGTCAAGTTCAAGTGAATTTATTGTCATGTGTCCCTGTATAGGACAGTGACATTCTTGCTTTGCTTCAGCACACAGAACATAGTAGGTATTTACTACAAAACAGATAAGTTTGTCCATATACCATGATATAAATATATACACACATGAATAAATAAACTGATGAAGTGCAAATAACAGAAAATGGGTTATTAATGATCAGAGTTTTGTCCGAGCCAGGTTTAATAGCCTGATGGCTGTGGGGAAGTAGCTATTCCTGAACCTGGTTGTTGCAGTCTTCAGGCTCCTGTACCTTCTACCTGAAGGTAGCAGGGAGATGAGTGTGTGGCCAGGATGGTGTGGGTCTTTGATGATACTGCCAGCCTTTGAGGCAGCGACTGCAATAAATCCCCTCGATGGAAGGAAGGTCAGAGCCGATGATGGACTGGGCAGTATTTACTACTTTTTGTAGTCTTTTGTATCCGCGCACTGAAGCTCCAAGATGGCAGTGTTATTGACTTTGCTCTTGGCCTTCAACATATTACGGTTGAAGAGCCCACCGTCAGTTCTGTAGAGTATTGGGATCCACTGTGGCAGCTCTTCACCAATGAGGTGAAGTATGGCAGCAATGAAGATGGTAAACAGGGTGGGTGAGATGATGCATCCCTGTTTGACCCCCGTTTCCACAGTGAAAAGGGCTTGGACCCAGAGCCGCAGTTGCTGAGCACTGTGACCGACATGTCATGATGTAGAAGCCTCAATATACTGATGTACTTGTCGTGACAACCGTACCTTGATAATGTGCTCCAAAGAGCCTGGCGGTCTACCGAGTCAAAAGCCTTTGTCAGGTCTATGAAGGCCATGTACAGGCTGCCTTTGTTCACGGCATTTTTCCTGGAGTTGGCGTGCTGTGAATATCATGTCTGCTGTACCTTTGGATGGGCGGAAGCCACACTGTGATTCTGGGAATACCTGCACAGACAGTGGTAGAAGTCGGTTTGTGAGGACACTTGCCTGTTGTTGACACGAGCGAGATGCCCCTGTAGTTTCCACATTCAGCCTTGTCCCCCTTCTTAAAAATGGTCACTATTAGAGCATCCCTGAGTTCTGAGGGAAGTTCTTCTTTTTCCAAGACCTTGAGGAGTAGGGCGTAGATGTGGTACAGGAGCTCTGGTCCACCTTCCTTTAAGATCTCAGCTGGGATCCCATCTGGACTGATGACCTTGTTGTTCTTAAGGCTTTTCTTGGCATATTGAACCTCTGTCATAGTGGGAGGTTCTTCCATGTCTTTTCTGATGGGACTCTGGGGAATGCGGTGGGTAATGTCTGGTTCAGTTGTGCTGTCACAGTTGAGGAGTTCCTGGAAGTGCTCTTTCCATCGGGCGTTAATGGACTCATTGTCCTTCAGCAGTTCTTGTCCATCTTTTGAGTGCGGGGGGGTTTAAGCCGCAGTAGCTTGGACCATAGACGGCCTTAGTAGCGCTGAAGAAGCCTCTGGTATCACCCAAGTGCCAGTCTCTGGATTTTCAGAGCCTTATCTGTCCACCAATAGTTCTTAAGCTCCATCCACCCGGCTCTGGACGTCTGTCTTGGCTCTGGAGTGAGCCGCTGTTTTGGCCTTGCAGGTTACATCATTTTGCCAAGCACGAAAGGCTTTCCTTTTCTTGGAGATGAACTGTTCTATCTCTGTATCGTTCTCGTCAAACCGGAACTGGTGTTTCTGGACTTGCACCCAAGGATGTTTTTACAGGTATCAAGGATGGTGGATTTGAGCCGGCTCCAGTGGCCTTTAATATCATCAGGATATTCTTGTTGGAGGCTTTCCCCAAGAGAAGCCTGAAATCACTGCTGGGTGGCAGTTTCCTCCAGGCTTTCAAGGTTCAGCCTTGGCCGGAACTGCTTTGTTTGAATCCTCCTCTTCCTCTTGAGTTTGATGGACATCATGGAGTGGATGAGGCGATGATCTGTCCAGCAGTCATCTGCATCAATCATGGCCCTTGTGATGTTCACGTTACGGCGGTCCCTGGCTCGTACAATGATATAGTCAATGAGATGCCACTGTTTGGAGCATGGGTGTCTCCAAGATGCCTTCAGTTTGTTTTTCTGGTGAAAGAGGGTGTTAGTGATGATGAGGTCATGCTGAGCACATTTGCTGATAAGCAGAGCTCCATTGGAGTTGATGTTCCTGATGCCTTTCTTTCCTATGGCACCCTTCCGGAGGTGTTGGTCTCGGCCAACCCTGGCGTTGAAGTCTCCTAGGAGAATAATCTTACCCTCCCTGGGGATTTTAGACAATGTCGCGTCCAAGCAGGCATAGAAGGTCTCTTTTGCTTCCTCTTCAGAGTCTAAAGTAAGGACATCGGCACTCACAACTGTTGCCAGCTGTTTGTTGGCAAGCACCAGACGGATGGTCATGAGACGCTCACTGAATCCCACAGGAAGTTCAGAGAGGTGGCTGATGAGCTGGTTCCTGATGGCAAACCTAATACCGTGGATCCTGGGCTCATCAAACGTTTTTCCTTTCCAGAAGAAAGTGTAGCCACACTTCTCCTGCTTCAGTTGTCCTTCGTCTGCCCTCTGGGTTTCAGAAAGGGCAGCTCCGCATCTTCTCTTGCGATGATCGCGGTTCTCCTCTCTGGTTGTTACTGGTTGCACTATCCATCTATGTGCGCACATTCCATGCTCCAAAATTCATATACATATTTCTGTGTTTCTCATCGCGTGTAGTGATATCTCTGGATGCGGTAATCCAGTTGGTAAGTTTTAGGCAGGTTATTTTTAGGGTACCTTTTCTAGCCCTTTCCCCAAATGGGGTGAGCAGAATGGATCCTAAAGATGGCTGCTCAGTCATAGGTGCAGTTGTAGAAGGGCTCTTCTGCCTCGTTCGAAGAGTCCGGCGACTGAATCGAGCACCCACCGCCTGATCAAAGTCAAAGTCAAAGTAGCCTTTATTGTCATTCAGAGCTTTTGGTCTGAACGAAATTTCATTGCCTTGCAGTCATACATATAATAAAAATGACAAAACACACAATAAACACAAATTTAACATCCACCACAGTGAGTTCACCAGGCACCTTCTCACTGTGATGGAAGGCAAAAATCTTAAAGTCCTTGTCTCTTCCCTTCTTATTCTCCCTCTGCGCCGAGGCAATCCAGGCTTCGGATGTTGTGACCCCGCCGGGCGATGGTAAGTAATGTCAGTCCCGCGGCTGAATCCAAGCGCCGCAAACGGGCCGGTTCAAACTCTGCAGCTCGGGTGGTCGAAGCTGCCAAAGCTGCCGCCATCCAGTCCAGTGGACGAAGCTGTTGTTGCGGGAGCTCCGGAAAACAGGTCACCAACCTGTGACCTGCGAGCTCCTGGTGATGTCGTCCGAGGTCGGGCCGCCACTGCGCCGGAACGCCACAGCTCCGCAGTCAGGTCACCGCTGCCGCCGCCGGAACGCCACAGCTCCGATGTCGGGTCGCCGCTGCCGCCACTGCGTCGGAACGCCACAGTTCCGAGGTCGGGTCGCCGCTGCCGCTGGAACGTTGCTCCAGCTCCGAGGCCGGCAATTCCGCTATTCGGCGCAGACGGAGACAGAGAAAGGGGATATGACAAGAGAAGTCGCATCCCCCCTGAAGGAAGAGACCAAAAACACCCGCCCCCCCCCCCCCCCACCCACACACACAACATAATGATGTGTGCCAGCTGTTGACTAGGGGCTTCCAGATCACACAATCCCGCCCCGTCGCCACTTGCTTGGACTTAATCCAGGATGTTAGGGTGGATTCCCTATATGGAAGACGTCTGTGCGTGGCTTTGTTTAACGTGGGGAGACTGGTGCACAGACAGATCCTTGATAGATCCTGGGTCAGGATTCAGTGGCATGGAGTCTAGGACAACCAGAATTCCTTTCCCGCTGTAGCCTTCATCTGCCTTCCCAGCCGTTGTGACGCTCCACTAAAGTGTGCCATCACCCTCCGCTTGTTCCACCGTTGAGGTCTTGGTTGGATTTCTCTTTGTAGAGACCTTCCTCTCGACCTTACCACCATGGGAGGCCCTACCAGGAGCATAGCTCAAGGTGGCATCTCTCTCAGGATCTCAGGACCACGCAAGCTTCTCCACCACGACAAGGTGACAATCCACGGAGAAGACCGATCAAAAATAGTCTGAGAGTCTCTAATGAAGTAGATATTATTTCAGGGTTGGTCTCTAGTTGTGTTAGGATGGTTCAATTGCCTGATAACAGCAGGAAAAAAACTGTCCCTGAATCTGGAGGTGTGTTTAGTTTAGTTTAGTTTAGTTTAGTTTAGTTTAGAGATACAGCGCGGAAAACAAGCCCTTCGGCCCACCGATTCCGCGCCCACCAGCGATCCGCGCACGTGAACACTAGGGACAATTTTTTTTACATTTATCAAGCCAATTAACCTACAAACCTGTACGTCTTTGGAGTGTGGGAGGAAACAGAAGATCTCGGAGAAAACCCACACGGTCATGGGAGAATGTATAAACTCCGTACAGACAGCTCCCGTAGTCGGGATCGAACCTGGGTCTCCAGCGCTGCATTCGCTGTAAGGCAGTAACTCTACTGCTGTGCCACTCTGACCGTGACCGTGTGCATTTTCATATTTCTATATCTTTTTCCCAATGGGAGAGGGGAGAAGAGGGAGAAGAGAGAGGGTACCACAGGTCAGGGAGTTTAGTAGAACAGTATTTGCAGGAGGCATATTCTGCATGAATTGTGGACCATGAAGATGTCCCGGAAGATTGCCTAACATACCTTACTGTATAAGAGTGTTAAATGGAGTCTATGATCACCTACACTCTGTCAAAACTCGCAATGCAGATAAATGCCTATGCCAATTCTGTCAGCTCCTGTAAGCTAAAGGAAAAGTTGATGAGGTCTCCTCTCCTTGGAGACATAGTTTAGGTGACCTCTCTCAAGCAGCAGTGAGCAGCAATCTGTGAAATATGTCATGTTAGCAGCAACAACTTTGAATGATCCTGATCATTTCCAATTTCAAAACTCCATTCTTACTGGTTCAATTCATTATGTAAAAAAAACATAAGGTCAACAAAGAAATAACTGAAACATTTTTTAAAGTATTTTCAGTTTATCATCGTAAATTTGAACTAAAATAGAAGGAAGAATTTTGTAATATTTTAATAAAATGCATTTTAACATGCAGAGTCATACAGCAAACAAATGGGGGCTATTCTTCTAATCAATACATCATTCTCCATCAAAGCTCACATTTCAGTGATTTCTTTGCTGCAGATTCCTATGATGTTAAGTTGATGACTAGAAAATCCATTTAGTTATTTAACTAACCACATGAGCCTGTAATCAACTGTAATGTTTATTCTTATAGCTGTGCTCATTTCAAGTCACCTTCCAACTTCGAAAGACTTTGTTATTGAAAATCAGTTCTTTAGATATGTGGACATCATCAACCCTACCTTCCAAGACGGTACCCAAGCCTGGGGACTATTTGCATGTTAGCCACAGAAGCAGATCTACAATCACATGTAACAGTTGCTCCACATTCTTAAATCCATGCACAGCAAATGGCTTGATTGTAATCATGTAATATCTTTCCACTGACTGGTGAGCACGCAACAAAAGCTTTTCATTGTACCTCGGTACACATGACAATAAACTAAACTAACTAACTAACTATGCCAACTATATGATGTTCCATTTATGCGATTGGGTAAACTATGGAACCTGAATTTTAGAATGGGTTTCTGTGCAAAGATAGGGTGTAAACAATGTTTTATAGAGATATTTTTAAACTTTCCCCAATTCAAAAAATGCAGAACCTATTCTTCATAAACAGATATTACAGGTTAATGTTTACAGCATCCCACTTACAACAGCAATACCTTCCTTCTTTAGGAGAAAACCAATTTCCTAGTATAGCTCTGTTAAATGAACATTATAAGGTAGGTTTCAGCCCAAGCTCCCACGTAAATTTCATATGGAAGGAGGCAACATACATATACTAACATATGCTTTACAGATAGTTCACAAAATGTAGTTATAAAGAAAGCGTACTATGGTGTCTAGGCAATTAAAACACATATTCCCAATGTCAACAAATTAGCATAAAGATAACAGCAAAAGAGAAGTCATCTGCCAAAGTGCAATTCTTGGGACTTTTTTCATAACCATTTTTCTCAGAGGAATTGTTTTCAATTTATTCACTTCTTCACAGGATCTCATGGGAAAGGTGCATCTTGATGCTCATAGGTTCTATACGGCGACCAAAGCATTTGTTGTCTAAAGCATCAGCCCTCTACCCTAACCCCATCTGCCATCTCTGCCATCCCTGGGGATGGAAAGTTCAGAGTACAATCTGGGATGCACTGACATGATATTATTGAACATTAAAATAACAGGTTTTGTCAATTTTCTATAAGCTGGGATTCCTTCTTCTTTTATTGAAACAGATAATCGCTGTTAATTTAAACTTTGTACCACTAACTCTCTGTTGATGTTAAAACAAAGAATGGGCTTATTTTAAGACTGGTACCATCGTTCAAAGATACAATGATAAATTATTTGTTTGAGCATATATTGAAGTCATATTATTGTCTGCGAGTGAATCTGTATACATTTATACCTTTTGCAACTTCAGCACGTCTCATTGCAATAAAATACTTTTGAAGTGCGGTCTTTGTTTCATTGTGGAAGCTAGTACGTGCATATTCAGGTCCCTAAAACAGCATTGAGATTCATTAACAGAAAGGCCCAATAATCTGAATCCGCAACTATTTTTCTGTCTTCACTAAGGCTGCCTGATGTGCAGTATTTGTGTTTAATATATGAGCAGGAATTTGTTGTTAATGATAAAACGAGATTACAGATGCAGTAATATGGAGCAAAAAAGACAAACTGCTAAATAACTCAGTTAGTCAGGCAGCATCTTTGCTGCTAGAGGAATGGTCGACATTTTGGGTTGAGACGCTACAACAGAATTGAGAGTGTCGTGGGGAGATGTTTATGTTGTTGTTTAAGTAATAGTAATATTAGCCTGGATACCAGTAAAGCTTCCCTTAGACTTTGACTGTGAATAATACCAGGAAGAACAAGTAAGGATCTTAGTTTAACATCTTGACCAAAAAACATTACCTCTGATGCTGCAAACTCCTCCAGTATAGCACTAAAGGGCCCAGCAGGATTATGCTCTCATGTGATTTTACGAGGTGAAACACAAAATATTCTTATTCAGAAGCAAGAGAACTACTATTGGCAGGACTGATAATCATACATAACTCTAGTGAATTTATATGAACACTTACTGCATTTGCAGGGAATTAGCTTTTTAAGTTAAACACATCTGTTAAGCAGCAAAGAGAAAAACTCAATAAATTTAGTATAAATTTAGCATTTACATTTCTGACATTAATTCCTAGTCTATTATATAATTATTACTACTATCGCCGCCATAATGATGTGGCATTTCTTTCAATTCTCTCCAAATTGTGTAAATGAAATATACACACTCACTGGCTGTACAAATGGAGATCTTTCACTGGGGACAATATATAAAATGCTTTCAACTTGGCTCAGTGCGGGCAATTCAGGTTGTGTAGCTGTTCGTGCTATCAGTCGCAGAGATTTACAGCACAGAAGGAGGACTTTCAACTCTTGGCAGCCACAAGTGAAGCTATTTTACTTCGGAGTCACGTGAGTGACTATGTGAAGAAGCCCGCCATGATGAATCATATCGCTTTCATGCTTGCGAAACGACAGGCGGGGTGGAGCGTTCCCCCGCAGCGGTAAGTTTGAAACCGCGACCTGCAGGTAAGTGATTTACTCTGTGGTAGTTTTTGTCCCCGCGCTGTTTTGGGGGGGGGGGGGGGGGGGGGGGGGGGGGGGGGGGGGGGGGGGGGAAGCTGGACAAAATAGTGTCCACAAGTGCTGTGAGTGAAGCTGGCTGGGGAGGACCGCGAAGTTGCGGGAGCCGGCAACAGCTGAAGGCACAAGCCCCGTAAGGGATCGGCTGTGCCGACTTTTGGTCCCGCGCAGACCAGAACACCACGGCCGGGCGGGAGACTATTCAGAATGACAAGTCGAAAACGGCGGGAGGCGGGGTGGAACGACGTTCCCCCGTAGCGACAATTTAAACCAGGACCTGCAGGTAAGAACTGCGGTCTTTTTGTGTTTTCCCATGCTGATTACAGGTGGAGAAGACAAGGTGTGCGACAAAGCTGGTGAGGGAGGACCGCGGAGCAGCGGGCAGCCTGCAGCAGCAAGCGGCACTCGGATCACCGATAGTGGGATCAGCTGTGCCCGATAAGGCTAGACACAAAAACAAACAAGGTCGTAGACTCAGAGGAGTCCGACTTTGAACAACTGCGGGCGGCCAGCGACCGAGAGCGCTGGAGCCGGATGGAGCGGTGTGTGGAGCATTTGCTCCAACGTGACAGACTCCGGGAGATGGAGTCGGGTCACTGTGGACCCTATGATAAACCCACAGCAGTACCTCTTGAAGGGCTGCACAGTGCTTCTACCTCATCAGAGGGGAGCACTGCGGGTCAGTTTTGGGCTGACCTGGAAGAGGGTTCCGCAGAAGGAAAGACAAGTGTGCAAGGGGTGCAGGAACGAGAGAACCTACTGGACTAATAAAAGGGACTCCAACAAAAACTACAGCCAAAGACAGCACCCCTACGCACCCACCAGTGAACTGGTGAAAGCTTGAAGGCCCGGTACTCAAAACATGAGTCTTTTTTAGGCCATGGCGCAGGCCGGCCTTCTTGGAAGATGCGGGGACCTCCAACGGCAACCAAACCGAAAATCCAGACACCAGCGCAACAACAGCAGCAAAGAACCTACAAAAAGAAGTAAACCTGCCACTGGTAACTATGGAGGTAGGTGGGTCTGGTTCCCTACAAAATATAGGGAGCATGGAGGTTGGGGGGAGATTACACTCTTTTCTGAATGCATGGAGCATGTTAACAACCGATACTTACATCTTAAGCAGTATCCAGGGATATACAATAGAGTTTATACACAAGTACAGCCCTCCAGTTCAACATATACCGAACCGAATGTTCGTACTTTCCGGTAAAGAAAAATCAGAAGCACAGGCTGAACTGGAGCGGCCTTACGCAAAGGGGTAATTGAAAAATCCAAACACGAACCGCTAGAATTCGTGTCCAATATCTTTACCAAAATCAAAAAAGATGGTGGTTGTCGCATCATCATAGTATCTGACCAAATTGAATACATTTGTACAATATATTCATTTTAAAATGGAAACCTTTGTTACTGCTAAACAATTGATTTCCAAAGGTTACTTCATGGCTAGCATCGATTAAAAAATGCTTACTATTCAGTGCCCTTACGAGGTGACCACAGATGTTACTTAAAATTCAACTGGATGGGACAACACTGGCAATATAGAGCGCTGTCAAATGGGTTAACATCAGGCCCCAGGCTGTTCACTACAATTTTGAAACCAGCCCTAGCGTTTCTATGGAAACGAAAACACATGGTCATGGCATATCTAGATGACATACCTATTGTGGGCAAAACTTTGGAATTGGCCAAACAAACTGTAACAGCCACAAAACAGTTATTTGAAAAACTGGGGTTATTATCCATCCAGTTAAATCTAAATTAACGCCTTCCACTACTATGGACTATTTAGGGTTCACCATTGACTCAGTTCACATGTCGGTGACTTTGTCAAAGGGAAAGGCTATAGACTTAATTAAGGCTTGCCAATAACCTCATTGACATCAGTAACCGTCCATCAGATTGGTAGCAAAAGTAATTGGCAAAATGGTGGCTGCTTTCCAGCCACACAATTTGGACCTTTACTTTACCAAAATTTACAGAGAGCAAAAATACAAGCACTCAAAATCAATGCTGGTCATTTTGACAGACAAATGAAGCTACCAATCAAAGCTATAATGTAACTAAAATGGTGGATAGATAACATTTGGCTTTGTTTCAATCCAATCATTATCAGCATCCCTTCTATGGTGCTACAAACTGATGTCAGTGCACTTGGTTGGGGTGCCACCAATTCCATCTCCAGCTGTGGAGGTAGATGGACTGCTCAAGAGGCATCATTATTACTAACACTGGGCATAAACTACCTGGAAATGTTGGGTGCATTCTATGGCCTAAAGTCATATTGTACTGGGTCATATCACCAGCATGTCAGACTACAGATTGACAATACCACCGTGGTAGCATATATCAACCACATGGGTGGAAACAAATCGACATCATGTGACAATCTGGCTAATACAATTTGGCAGTGGTGTATCCAGAGAGATATTTGGATATCAGCTACTTATCTACCAGGTAAACTAAATTTAGTGGCAAACACCAAGTCACGGATATTTAATGAAAACACCGAATGGATGTTAAATAAAAAGTATTTGCTGATATTACAGCATGATATGGAACACCAGATATCGATCTATTCGCATCCAGGCTTAATCACCAGTTATCAAATTATGTTTCATGGGAACCAGACCCTGGGGCAGCGGCGACAGATGCATTTTCGCTGCATTGGGGGGAAAATTGTTTATTTATGCATTCCCTACTTTCTGCCTCATCAGTCGGGTATTAAGGAAAATACAGCAGGACTCTGAGTCTGGTATTTTGGTAGTACCCGATTGGCCTACTCAACCATGGTTCCCAGTGATAATGAACATGGTATTAGAACCATGTACCATCATCCTGAATAGACCAGACTTGTAGGTTCATCCCGTAACAAGGGATAGCCACCCATGCCATAACTATTTGAATTTATTAATTTGTAGAGTTTAAAAACACCTCTACTACAGCTGGGACTGACGGACCGAACAGAGAACATGATTTTGGCGGCCCAAAGGCAGTCCACCAAAAAACAATATCTGGTCTATATCAGGAAGTGGGAGATGTATTGCAACAAAAACAGCATCACCTACAGAGATATGAACATACCGTCTGTTCTGGAATACCTGGCAGGCCTCCATTATGATGAGGGGCTCAGTTATAGTGCCATCAACTGTGCCAGAAGTGCCTTATCGACTTATCTATGGCAAGGAACAGAGCGTCACTCTGTTGGGACTCACCCACTGGAAACAAAACTTATGAGGGGAATTTTTAATACCAATCCCCCAAGAACCAGGTACTCCCAAATATGGGACATGAGTATTGTCCTGAAGATGCTCAGGAATTGGTCTCCAGCAACAGGTCTGTCCCTACATAGACTGACATTAAAAACAGTCATGCTAATGGCATTGGTCACGGCACAAAGGGTGCTGTCATTACATAAATGAAGATCTGGATAACATGACTTCTTCATCTGAAAACATTACGTTTCATATTTATGAATTAGTGAAACAGAACAGACAGGGATCAGCGGGCCTCAATATCGAATTTAGGTCTTACCTAACAGATGATCGTCTCTGTATAGTAAAACATTTGTCATTATATATGGAGAAAACGAAAATCATCAGAGGCAATGAGAAGGCACTTTTAGTCAGCCATAAGCAACCACACAAAAAAGTGTCAGTCCAGACCATCTCAAGATGGCTGAAACAGGTTCTAACACAGGCTGGGGTGGATACTAATATTTTAAATCTCATTCCACCAGGGCTGCAGCTACATCGGCAGCTATGCAGTTGGATGTACCAATGGACCAAATCCTCAAGGCAGCAGGATGGTCAGGCGGAAAAAACACTCCAACTATTTTATCATAAACCAGTCATTAAACCTGGAACATTTGCAGAAACAATTTAAGTTCTGTAATTTAATTACCCCATAAATAGGGGCTATAATTTGTGTTAATCAATTCATGGATTTCAATGTCGGATTCATGTCTAAAATATGTTGACACAATTCCTCCTACAGTCATCAAGGCAGATGTGATGCATGGACTCATTTCCAGGGCATGAAATCACAGATCTTTAAAATCTTCACGTAGTCACTCACGTGACTCCGAAGTAAAATAGTAAGATTAAACAAGAACTTACCAGTTTGAAGTTTGATCTGTATTTTATGAGGAGTTACGATGAGGGATTACGTGCCCTCCGCTCCCACCCTTGATCATATACTTAACTGATATCTCTTCTCTAATCTTACTATGTTTAGTCATTACAGTTATCTGTGATTTCACACCGCTGCTTTGAAGAATGACACGCATGCGTCGTGGCGGGGTTCTTCACGTAATCCCTCATCGTACCTCCTCATAAAATACAGATCAAACTTCAAACTGGTAAGTTCTCGTTTAATCTTACTATTAATGTTCTTTCCACTTGTCCATTCATGGTCCACAGCTTTGTAAATTACAGCTCTTCAAGTGCTCGCCATAAACCGATGGCAAGAATTTTAACTAATAACATGTTATCTCAAAAATTTCAACTATCAAGGGGTAATAGGCAGGGATGTGCACTATCACCCCTGCTATTTGCCCTTATGATAGAACCCCTGGCTGAAAGTATAAGAATTCATCCAAATATTCAGGGCTATAATACCAGGGACTCAAAGAATAAAATCTCATTATATGCAGACGATATACTTTTATATATTACAAAGTCACAAACGAGCATACCAAATTTATTAAACTTAATAGAGGAATTTGGGTCTTTTTCTGGATATAGAATAAACTGGAACAAAAGCGAAATCATGACATTAAAACCTCAAGAACCTACACACTTACTGAAGTTCCCCTTTAAAATCGCAACAGAAAAATTTAAATATTTGGGTATTCAGATTACTAGAAAATATAAAGCATTATTCAATGCTAATTTCATACCTTTATTAAATAAACTTAATACACGGATTAAATTTTGGAAAACACTTCCCTTATCATTATTAGGTAGAATAAATGCAATAAAAATGATCTTCTTACCACAATTACTATACCTATTTCAGTCTATACCGGTATATATACCAAAATATTTTTTTAAAAAATTAGACTCTAACATTACAAATTATATTTGGGACTATAAATCACATAGAATCACAAAAAAACACTTATGTAAACCAAAAGAGGTCGGGGGACTTTCACTTCCGAATTTTATGTATTATTACTGGGCAGTGCATATTAAGAATATGATTTATTGGTTGGATAGTTCTACACAACAGACAGAATGGATAAAAATGGAGAAGGAGGATTGTCATCCTTGTAATATAGGAACGATCCTCTTTTCCCCCAAAAAACTGAATAACACAATATATAAGAAGAACCCAATTATATATGGTACAATAAGAATTTGGAAACAAATAAAATTATCTTTAAAATTAAGAAATCTATCACTGTTAATGCCAATTGCGAATAACCCTTTATTTAAACCATCTCTTATTGATAAGACATATAACCAATGGGAAAGTCTCGGAATTAGAAGGATCAGGGATATGTACGAAACAGGAAACCTACTATCATTCCAACAACTACAATTAAAATTTAAATTGAAAAACAACCAATATTTTAAATATCTTCAGATTTGCGACTTTGTGAAAAAATATATACAAGGATATCAAAAAGTAACTCCTGACTTATTGGAAGAAGCAATGAATATTGAAGCTGACTCACAAAAATTAATATCCTATTTATATAATAGTATTCTAAATATAGACCTACCATCGACAGAGGTACTTAGAGAAGAGTGGGAACGGGAATTAATGATAAAAATTACGAAGGTTAAAGGGGAAAAATACCTGATATATATTCACAAATGTTCAATTAATGTAAGACATAATCTAATACAATTTAAAATTGTACATAGATTATATTATTCAAAAACAAGATTGAACAAATTTTATCCAAATATATCCGCCACTTGTGATAAATGTCTAGCCCAAAAGGCAACTATAACACACTCCTTAGTTTCCTGCATAAAACTTTATAGATTTTGGAATGATATTTTTGAAATACTTACAAAATTATTCAAGACAAGAATGGAACCTAATACTGAAATGATTATATTTGGTGTAATGGAAGATGGGAATAAATTGAACACATCTCAAAATCTATTCCTTAATTATGGTTTAATAATAGCAAAAAAATTAATACTTAAATTTTGGAAGGGTACATCAATACCAACGCTTAAAATGTGGATTGCAAGTATGTTGGACACCGCTCATCTTGAGGAAATGCGATTCCTCCTAATGGATAAATCAGACCAATTCATAACGAGTTGGTCTCCATTCGTCGTTTTTTTGGAATCATATGGTGCAACACAATTGTAAAAAATAACTGTTTCAGGACTGGACGAGGGTTGGTCAAGACTATAAATAATGATCTCCTTTTCTTTTCACTATTTTCTCTCTCAACTTTCTTCATTTACTCGTTTTCTTTCTTCACACACTATATATTTCACATTTTTCTATCCTTTACTATCCAACCTCTTTTTCTTATTCTCATCTTTTTTCAATGTAACAAAAAAAAAAAGAAGTTGTACATAAAATGTATTATGAAAATATATATTAGGCACTTTGGTGCCATATGACTGTGCTTACTTCTAATAAAATAAAATATTAAAAAAAAAATTTAAAAAAAGTGCTCGCCAAAGCACCTTTCAAATGTGACGATGGCTTCTGCCTTTACCATATTTCATTCAGTGAGTTCCTGACCCACACCATGCCCTGGGCGTTTTTCTTTTCCTCAACTCTCCCCTAAGCCTTATACCAATTAATTTCAATCCATTTTGCCCAGTTGTCAACCTCTCTGCCAGGGATACATGGGTTCTACCTGTTTACCTTTACTCATAAGTTATAGGAGCAGAATTAGGCCATTCGGCCCATCAAGTCTACTCCGCTAGATCTATGGCTATCTTTCCCTCTCAACCTCATTCTCCTGCCTTATCCCCATAACCTATGACACTTGGCCACTCAGAATTTTAAATATTGGTACTAAGCTTAGCCATACCCCACAGACTGCAAATTAATTTACGGGCTTTTAGCCCTGGAGTCCAAAACATCAGAAATATAGACTCCCACATAATTTTTTAAAAAGACATTTGCAAGGCAATCGGCTTTTGTGCCAGGAAACTGCCACATACCCCTTTGGCGCTCCTACAGCAATGACAGAGGGATCTCATTGCTGCACTGCTTGGTCATAGAGTAATAGAGTGATGCAGCGTGGAAACTGGCCCTTCGGTCCAACTTGCCGACACCGGCCAACATGTCCCAGCTACACTGGTCCCACCTGCCTGCATTTGGTCCATAGCCCTCCTAACCTGTCCTATCCATGCACCTGTCTAACTGTTTCTTAAACATTGGGATAATCCCAGCCTCAACTACCTCCTCTGTCAGCTTGTTCCATAAACCCACCATCTTTTGTGTGAAAAAGTTAGCCCTCAGATTCCTATTAAATCGTTTTCCCTTCACCTTGAACCCATGTCCTCACCTGGTGTGGTGTAAACCACCACACAACATCTATGGGCTGGCGTGGGGTGAGATGGGGTGAGGGATGCAGCTGCTCAAAGCTGAGGTGCAGGGCTGCACCCGACCCCGCACTGTGAATGCACCCATTGCTGGGGTATAGCAGCTCCATTGATGGCCCTCCAGATCCTCCAATGTTGTTCATCACCTCTCTACTGGATGTAATGGAAGCTGTTGTATCCCCTTCTATTTGTTTAATTACACAGCTCTCCTCAACCCAGTTATATGTCTCTACAGCAGCAACCATCATTGACCATAATTGAACTTGTTAGCACAGAGACATTGAGTGCCCGGGGAGAACCTTGCAACCAAACTAAAGAAAGGGGTAGACAGCACTTCCATCGCATCTGAAAGGAGGTAATAGGAGAGACTGTAGTATTTAAGTGACCTATCGACACATGGAGCCTCTCGACTTTACATCAATGGCCGACAACCACACTGAGGCACATGGGATTGAAGGCAGTTTAACTATTTCATTGCCTCTGTAGTACCACGTAGGGACATGGGCCTCGACTAGGCTGCTGGCACGGCAATGCTTAGCAATGACAGGGCAGGAATTTGCAACTGATTGCAGCAAAGCAGCATGGTCAGTAAGACCGCTCGCTATATAATGCTATAATAATGCCTTATAGTACTAATTCCACTCAAGCTCTGAATCCTGGGAACGCATCTGCTCGAGCTCTGATCCCTGGGAATGCATCCGAAGCAAAAGAGAAGGTGCTGAAGTTCTCCTGAAATAAATCTGCCCTTAACCTCCTCTTTCCCAAACAGAACAACCCTAGATTGATCAATGTCTCCACATAATTAAGGATCTATAGACGGAGCAAGATGCTCGTAAACCTAGGTTTAGGTTTAGGTGCATTATTGTCATGTGTATTTTAGGTACAGTGAAGTGCTTTGTTTTGCATGCCATCAGAATAGATCAGATGTACCAGGCATAAATACAATCAAGTCGACTCAAGCACACTAGATAGAGCAAAGGAGTAGATACAGAGTGCACAATATAGCTATCAGCATGTAGCACATCAGTTCCAAAGACGTTCAATGTCCACAACGGTGTAGAGGTGAATCAGATAATACTTGAGTTTATGGATAGACTGCTCAGAAGCCTGATAACAGAGGGGAAGAGCTATTCCTGAGTCAATCCTGAGTATATGAGGAAGAGCTAGTCCTATTTCTGAGTCTGTTGGTGCGCACTTTCAAGCTTCTTTACCTTTTGCCGATGGTAAGCATGCAGGTACAGCAGGCAGAGAAGAAAGCAAATGGCATGTTGGCCTTCATAACAAGAGGAGTTGAGTATAGGGGGCAAAGAGGTCCTTCTGCAGTTGTACAGGGCGCTAGTGAGACCACACCTGGAGTATTGTGTGCAATTTTCGTAAACAAATTTGAGGAAGGACATTTTTGCTATTGACGGAGTGCAACGTAGGTTCACCAGGTTAATTCCCGGGATGGCGGGACTATCATATGTTGATAGAATGGAGCGGCTGGGCTTGTATACTCTGGAATTTTGAAGGATGAGAGGAGATCATATAAGATTATTAATGGTTTGGACACACTAGAGGCAGGAAACATGTTCCCGATGTTGGGGGAGTCCAGAACCAGGGGCCACTTTAAGAATAAGGGGTAAGCTATTTAGAACGGAGATGAGGAAATACTTTTTCACACAGAGAGCTGTGAGTCTGTGGAATTCTCTGCCTCAGAGGTGGAGGCTGGTTGGCTGGATGCTTTCATGAGAGAGTTAGATAGAGCTCTTAAAGATAGCGGAGTCAAGGGATATGGGCAGAAGGCAGGAACGGGGTACTGATTGTGGATGATCAGCCTTGATCACATTGAATGGCGGTGCTGGCTCGAAGGTCCGAATGGCCTACTCCTGCACCTATTGTCTATTGTCTATTGACATGGCAAGACACAAGAAGGAATGACTGGGATGGGACACCTACATCTTCACTTATTCCATTATACCCTTTCTACAATGTGGTAAGCAGAAACATTCACAGTAGCCTGGCTGTGGCCTAACTTTCATTTCATATCGTTTTTAAAAGTGAAGGGGGTTCCTCAAACTGCAGAGCATCCTGGACAATACAGCTCACCCCCTCCACACCACACAGGTCACACTGAGGAGTACCTTCAGCACCAAAATGCAATACCAAATGCCACAGGGGATCCTTCTTCCCTGTGGCTAACAAACTGTAAAGCTCCTCCCCCTTCTGTCGTGGGGTAAAAGGACTCCCCCCATCCCCTTCCCAATCTTTGCAAATCCCCAATCCTTTCCACTCATCACTTTAATTTTGTGTTTCATGTATTTTATGTTTTATGACTGTTGGCAGATCAATTTCCCTCCTGGGATACCCCAGCGGTATGAACATTGACTGTTTACCCTCCTCCCATCAGGGAGGCGGTACAGGAGCCTCAGGTCTCATACCATTAGGATGAGGAACAGCTTCTACAATAATACCATCACATTGCTGAACTCGGAGTCCCGCTGATAGACTTCTCCAGTCTCTCTGTCCACATTGTTCGATTATTGTTTGATTATTCTGTATTTTTATTTTTATTTTTATATTGCACTATACTATGGACTGACGCTAAACTGCATTTCGTTGTACCCATACTCGTATTTGTGCAGTGACATTAAAGTTGAATTGAATTGAATTGAATTGACTTCTCTCACTTCAAATAGCCCTTGCTTTCCCTCTCTCTCCATCCCCTCCCTCTGCCCAGTTCTCCCACCAGTCTTACTGTTTCCGACTACATTCTATCTTTGTCCCGCCCACTCCCCTGAACCAAAACGTCACCCATTCCATCTCTCCAGAGATGCTGCCTGTCCCGCTGAGTTACTCCAGTATTTTATTTCTAGCTTTGATTTAAACCAGCAAGCATCTGAATTTCTTTCTTACACATAAATAAAGTTCTATCATATCGTATCGTAATATTATGTTCCTGTTCTTTCTTAGTGTGTCTTAGGTTGGATTCTCTTTTACCCTCTTATCTACAAATCTAGTGTGGCACTACATTCAGGTACATTTGAACATACGATTCAAGACCCCTCTGCTTCTCTACACTTTGTAGTATTCAGAAAGCAGAACAATCAGCTAGTGTACCATCTATTTTGGGTTCCGATTTCACAAAGAGATCAAACAAAAACAATTTTGCAGGTCAATTCAATAGAACTAGGTACTGCTTTGTTTATAATGCAAATAAACATTTGACCCAAGTATTGATATTAATTTGTTCATATGGTATTTCATAATACTGGCTTTTAAAGGAGAAGGATTGGTGCATCAAATTTTCCTTCATTTCGAAAGGAAATGAATACAGAAAGGTTACGTACCTTTCTCAACACCACCTGCACTGATGCTTTCCAGCAATACATTACATAGTGATAGTGTAATATTATTTTATTCCACTGCAGTAAACATTTGATATGGGCAGAGTAACATGAAAGCAAAGAGTCACAGAAAGGGGCAGGATGGAAGTAATGTCTTCTGTGCAACAAGACCATGTCAACCATCAAATATTTACACTAATCTTATATTCATCCCATATGTTGCTCTCCCCATAACTCCTCCCAGTCCAAATAACACGGTTGACTGCCTTATTGACTACAGGCCAGTGGTTTTGACGCCTACCATCATGAAGTGTTTCGAGAGGCTAGTCAGGGTGCAGATTAACTCCAGCCTCCCAAGCAGCCTTGATGCACTCTGGTTCATAGGTCCATAGTAGATGCCATCTCTCTCGCCCTGAAGGATATGCAATACCTGTCCCTATACCTCCTCCCTCGACTTCATCCAGGGACCCTGACTGCCCTTTCAGGTGCAGCAGGTGCACCTCCTCCAACCTCATCTACTGTATCTGTTGGTTTCAGTGTGGACTCCTATATATCGGTGAGACCAAGCACAGACTGGATGAACGTTTCGCTAAACACTTACACTCAGTCTGCCTTAGCCTACATGATCTCCTGGTTGCCAAGCATTTTAACTCAGCTTCCACTCCCACATTGACCTATCTGTCCTCGGCCTCTTCCACTGTCAGAGTGAGGCCATCTGCAAATTGGAGGAACAGCAGCTCATATTTTGCTTGGGCAGCTTACAACCCAACGGTATGAATATTGATTTCTCCAATTTCAAGTAACCCCTGAATTCCCTCTCTCTTTGCCTCTCCACCATCATAGTTGTCCTGCCAGTTCCACTGTTTGCATCCATATATCCCTTCATTATCACCTCTACCACAGCCATCATGTGCTCCACCTTTCCTTGGCAATCGGTGCCGGCTCATATATATTCGGAACCTTTTCATATCTCTAGTTTCCCTCCCCCGACTCAGTCTGAACAAGGGTTTCAACACAAAACGTCACCTATTCCTTTTCTCCAGAGACGCTGCCTGAGTCCACTGAGTTCCTCCAGCTTTTGGTGTCTATCTTTGGTGTAAACCGGCATCTACAGTTCCTTCCAACGCAGATGATGTTACATAATTGTTGAGATAACTAGACTCGCAATAAACAAGTCAATCATAACATTTCAAAATCCGTAGATTATAATATCGTTGAAAAGATCCAACAGTTCACAAAATGTCTGAGAGCTTTTTCAATTTTATATTATTGAAAATTTACAAAAAATCCTGGACGCACGATCAATGAAAGATCTTTCATTTTGGAAGCTAAAAATAATTTGAATACTTAGCAGTATTATACTACACAAGCATCTCAACCAGCTTCTATTCAATTATTTACTTTGATCACATATTAATATAACCATGTTAAGACAACAAATGCACAGTATTTCAAAGATTTTGCTATTGCATTTAAGAGATATAGGTAGTTGATCCATGAATTTTGGATATTTATACATCATTACAGAAATAAAGATTATACATTGAATGAATATTAACAATAATGCAGTAATGTTAAATTATCTTTAAATCCCAATTACCACCACACACTTGTTTTCATCTTAAGCATTTGTAGCTGATTGGCCACACTTGTTTTTGTGTTAAGATGACTGTTTTCACTATGAAATTTAGCTGTTGTTAGATTTAATTGTCATTGCTGAAGAAATGTCATCAGGTGATGGTCACTGGAATGCATCATAACAACTGTTTCTGTAAATATTAATTTCTTTGACCTCCACAAATTAGTATCAGAAGAAGGATATGAAGGTACCTTTCAAGAAAAATAGTTGTTCAACCTATAATAAAGATAGACACAGAGTGCTGGAATAACTCAGCAGGTCAGGCAGCATCTCTGGAGAAAAGGGTGAGACATTTCAGATTGGGGCCCTTCTTCAGACCTCTGAGATGCTGCCTGACCCGCCGAGTTACTCCAGCACTTTGTGTCGATCTTTGGTTAAAAACCAGCATCTGCAGTTCTTTGTTTCTACATGTTCAACCGATACATTAGTTTAGCACTCCCTTGCTGCCATGTGCTTTCACTCTAAACTCTCCCTCACTGGGAGAGTTGTGTTGTTGCACTTTAGTCTTTTTTTGTACCACTTCAGATTGCACTACAATCTTTGCACCATTCTGCTGTTGTTGTATTTAATGTTGTATCGATGACGCAGCGATAGAGTTGCTGCCTTACAATGATTGCAGCCCCTTACACCAAGGTTTGATCCTGACTACGGGGTGCTGTCTGTACATTCTCCCCGTGACCTGCGTGGGTTTTCTCCAAGGTCTTCAGTTTCCTCCCACACTCCAAAGACGTACAGGTTTGTAGGTTAATTGGCTTGGTAAATGTAAAGATTGTCCATAGTATGATAGTGTTGATCAGCGATAGCAGGGATCGCTGGTCAGCGCATACCCGGTGGGCCGAAGGGTCTGTTTCCACGCTGTATCTCAAAACTAAACTAAATGTATATTGTGTAATCTATGAGCTGCCTGCAAACAATGAATTACATTGCAGCATGATGGATAGGACAATAAACTAATCCAAATTAATACTGAACCATTACCTCAATTTCTGCCATATTTGCTTTGGTGGTGATACTTTACATACAGGGACTTTTTCTTGGACCTTGACTTCTTTATAGCTGGGGACAGAGTTCGTTGACTGCCGCTCATTTGTCTCCTTGTTTCCTACACCACTGCTGTTATCCTCTCTCCCCAATTCTCATCTCTGATCCTTACTTTCCACATCATTTGGCCATTACATTTACAGATTATCCTTAATTATCCATACTACCCATCAGACATATAATTCCCTTCCCTTCCCCTTTCAGCATTTTGAAGTATAGAGTGATGCAGCATGGAAACAGGCCCTTAGGCCTAACCTACCTATACTGACCAAGATGCCCCATCTACACTAGTCCCACATGTCCATGTTTGGTCCCTCCCCCCAGAAAGCCACTTTCAGGGAACAATGTATCACCCCCAGATCCATCTGCTCGACAACGTTTCCCAGGGCCCTGCCATTCACTGTGAAGGTCCTGTCCTGGTTTGACTTCCCAAACGCAACACCTCACACTTACCTACATTAAACTCCATTAATCATTCCCCAGCCCACTTGCCCAACTGGTCAAGATCCTGCTGTAATTTTTGATAATGAATATATCCCTGTGACAAAGACCAGTATCTCCCTAGTCTGCTCTTCCATTCCCACCAGCAACTCCTCATCACACAAAACTTTCCCAAGCAACCACAGGAGAGGCAATACTTATATTTTTACTTCTTTCCTTCCCATTAACCAGGGACCCAGTCTTTTTAGAAGAAGCAGCACTTTACTTGCCCTTCTTCTAATCTAGTGTAATGCACTCAGTGATCAAAATGTGGTCTTCGCCACACTGGACAAACCAAATGCAGATTGGAAAACTTCTTTGCATAACATCTACTTGTAGTCCATAGGAATGACCCTGAACTCCTGTTCCCTACCCATTTAATTTTCCATTTCAATCTTACTCTCATCTGTCTGTGGCCTCTTGCAGTTTTACAATGAGACCCAATGCAAGCATGAGGAACAATACCCCATCTTCCATCTGGGCATATTGTAGTTCTGGATTCAGCAAAAAAATCACTACTTCAGATATCTCACTTTCTCTGTCTTTGCCAGAACTGACCCATCATCCATCTGTGATATTCCCTCGGTTTTCCTCACTCCACTAATGCACCCTGCCCTGATGAGCATGTTCCCGGGTTCTGCTATTTATATATTATGCTCTTGTTATCTCCGTTACTCAGTAACCAATTGATCAGATCACCCCTACAATTCATTCCCGTGGCAACCTTGACCTCATGTGATCACAGATATTGCCTTAGTCCTATCCTTCTCTCCTGCCCACCTTTACTGCAACTGAGAGCAACCAATTTTTTTTAATCTATTCCCTAATTCTAGCGAAGGGTCTTTGACTTAAAACCTTAAGTCTGTTTCCCTTTTCAAAAATGCGACGTTCTTTTTGAGTACCTCAATTTTTTAATTTCAGATTTTCAGTATCTGGAAGATTATTTTTGAATTTCAGTCCTCTTATTCTTCCCCACTCAGTCACAATTTTTACATTACATCAAAAATAATTACTCAAATATAATTAACCCCAGCATTGATTGATCTTCAACAAGTGCAGAGGCTCGCTGCGCAAGTATAACATTTCCTACACATTGTAGCTCTTAACATTCTATTTTACTACTGAACAAATGAGTTAAGAGATAAAAGACTCAACTTTTTGTTTACAATCATTCAAAGCTCAGGGCAACAGAAGCCACAGCCTTGCTCTCAGAGCATCAGATATTAGTTTTAACACAGACATGCATTTGCAGGCTGCCATGTTTCTGTTTAGCAATCAATTTGTTTTTAAAGGATATCATTTTTTGTATTTGTCAGACAATGTCTCACATTCTGCGAGGATATTCAGAATGGTTAATGCAAATGGATTTATGATAAGCTTCAGGCCAGTTGTCCCCTCATTTATTAGCCCAGCTGATAGAAGAGATTTGATGAGGCACTTCTGGCATAATTGAGTCATCACACAAAGAAGCCTGCTAACATTCAGAGTGTTTTTTATCAGCAGAAAACAGGCCTGATTACTGACAATTACACTCTGATCCATGAGGTAAGAAAGAGTAGGAAAAAGAGTGGGAAATCTGCACCCTGGCATAATTTCTACATTAATTTTGCATGCTGTATGTTTTCCACACAAATATAATAAACAATAAACAGGAGAGAATGGCACAATCTATCTCAACACTAGCTTGTAAACACTACACCAGTGACCATCTGTAAGTCAAATGCAAAGCAACAACTCCAGCATGGCAAGCTGACTGCTGCACTTTAATCCACAAGCAGAAACATAGTGAATGCTTATTTTATGTCGTTGGTTTACCTCTGCTAACTACAAACCAAAAGTCGAGATCCAATACTGAATGGACTGCATTTTATTCACTGACCAAAGTCATAGGCGATTTATGTAACAATAATAATGTATTAATGTGTGTAACATATGTTGTTAGAGTTAACCTTTGGTCGATCAAACTAATACCTACTCTCGTTAGCATAATCAATGCTGTGCATCTGCAGTGGGCTAAGAGAAATATAAATTATTCTTGTTTACAACAATACTCTAAGATACTTTTAAATGGCGATGATGCAGCTTTGTATTGTAGGCATCAATTAGCTTATAATTTTGTGAGGTAATAAAGTAATATTGGGCCTGATGGTGCAATGTTTGTTTTATCTATACAAATGCAGGAAGAAAATGTTGAAAAGAATACTGTGGAAAGTTTGAGTCATGGGTTGTCACTTCTGAGTTATAGAAAGATTATATTTACAGTGACTCATAATGCTATTGACAAAATGTCATCCTTCTGTGTGTTATTGGCGATTTTGCTAATGGTTTTTAGTTCTATGGTGCCAACAAACATATTTCATTCAGTAATACAATCCAGAATTGTGTGGCATAGAATTAATATTTAAATCCTAATTTAAAAATCTGTTATGTCTCTGTGCCATGACTGTCATTATTATGCAGGAATGAGCAATCATATATGATAATTGGAGTGAAGGAGATATTAATGCTATTTGGAACTCCAGTATCTTGGAGGGCACAGGACCTGGAAAAAGTTTTCTGACAAAAAAATAAATGTGGTTATAAAACAAGGGAAACAAGAGCATTGTGTTCATGTCTCCAAGGGTATTGGACTGTCTATGCTGAACTCAAACGAAACAAAAACCCAGCTATTTGATACACTCCATTAAAGGAGAGATTACCTAGCCTGCTTCACCATAGGGGAACTGCGGCTAATCCTGCCCTGTCAGTAATTGGGATGGATAGGGAAAGAGGATATGAAAATATACCATTGTAGTTATGTACCAGTAAATAGAATTAGCACCACATGCGCTGGTTTTAAATCAAAGCAGTGAAATCTTACTATATGGTTGTTGTAAATATCTCTTCATTGTATTGAAACTAGTTTTTGGATTTAATATTAGTGTTAAGTATAATCAGTGATGATTTTGTGCTTGAGCTACAAAGACTACACATGAAACAGAAAATCACATTTGGAGCCCACCCTTGTGCCTTCTTACAAAGGCAGGCAAGTGGTTTGCATAAAATGTAATTACACAACATAACAACATTGTAAGTATTTCGACGATCGACCCTTACTTTTCCGTCATGGTCAATTAAAAAATGCTCACAGCATACTTTGATTCAAATGTTAGAAATAATGTGGTTTGAGGCATATTAAATTGAAGAGTTGCTCATGTTGTATCTTTACTGATTTACTGATTTAGCAAGCATCATAACAAATATTGCATGTAATCTGCTGAATAAATAGATGAGTGGCCAGATGAAAACTCCGTCCACTCTTCCCATGACTTAAGCCGAAAGAATAGTTTCCCCTTCATCTAGGTCCAAACTCTGAGTTACGGGTAAGATTACCATTTTCAGTAATGTGTGGTCAATGCTTTTGGAATTCATCTTTACTTTGTTATTATGCAAGTAACGCACTGAGTGAAGCAAAATTTGCAAGATATTTTTCTGTAAGTTTTATAATTGTGATAGTGATGCAGACCCTGAACATTTATAGCTTCACTATTTGTAAGCAATACACCAAAAATATTTTGATTGGTTGCATACCTTTCCAACATAAAATTGACTAACCTCACCAGCATTTAATTGTAACCAAAGCACTTGTAATGTCTTGAGATTATTGATAATGTTGTACAGCTGCTCGTACTGTCCCATGCCTTTTATATTGTGACATCTCATCACTAAATAACAAAAGAATAATGCAGTTTGATCCTTCTGCAGGCCTCTCATCAATATAAATCCAGGACAAAGGAGCCACTTCATTGGCAATCCAACCATCACTCTAAACATTTGTTCTGCTCATAAGCAAAACACCTTGATTGCCTTCGCAACGCCAACAACATCTATCAGGTTCAAGAGCTCCACAACCAAGGAGAACAAAGGGAGCAGGTGCATGGGAACACCAACATTTATGGATTTTCTCTAACTTGTCCATCATCCTGGAAATCTATTGCAAGCCCTTCATCAGTGCTGGGCCTAAATCCTGGATTGGAATGCCAAGTTGCATTGTGGCCACACCTTCACCAGAAAATCTGTCCAAGAATGTCAGGTTGCATTCATGGGATTCACGAGTTGCATTCATGGGAGGTGGTCTTGGAGGGGAGGATGCTCCACAAACTGCAGAGCATCTTGGGCAATACAGCTCACCTCCTCCATGACACACTGGTCAACCAGAGGAGTACCTTTAGCAACAGACTGGTTCCACCAAGATGCAGTACAGAACACTACAGGAGATCCTTCTTCCCTGTGGCTATCAAACTGTACAAGTCCCCCTTCTGTCGTGGGGTAGACTGACTCCCCTCAGCCCCCCCTGCCCAATCTTTGTACATCCCCAATCCTTTCCACTCATCACTTTAATTTCACGTTTCGTGTATTTTGTGTTTAATGACTGTTGGTACATCAATTTACCTCCTGGGATAAATAGTTGTATCGTTTCATATTAGAAACATAGAAACATAGAAATTAGGTGCAGGAGTAGGCCATTCGGCCCTTCGAGCCTGCACCGCCATTCAATATGATCATGGCTGATCATCCAACTCAGTATCCCGTACCTGCCTTCTCTCCATACCCCCTGATCCCCTTAGCCACAAGGGCCACATCGAACTCCCTCTTAAATATAGCCAATGAACTGGCCTCGACTACCCTCTGTGGCAGAGAGTTCCAGAGATTCACCACTCTCTGTGTGAAAAAAGTTCTTCTCATCTCGGTTTTAAAGGATTTCCCCCTTATCCTTAAGCTGTGACCCCTTGTCCTGGACTTCCCCAACATCGGGAACATTGTATCGCATCACAGCTTGGTTCAGGAATAATTCTGTCCCTGACTGCAAGAAATTGCAGAGAATTGTAAATATCACCCAGTCTATCACACAGATGAGTGTCCCCACCATTGACTCCATCTACACTTCACAGACTTGGAAAAGCAGCCAACGTAATCAAGGACTTGTCCCATCCCTGTCATTCTTTCTCTCTGCACCGGTCCGGTAGAAGGTACAGATGTTTGAGAGTGCACACCAACAGACTCAGCAACAGCTTCTTCCCCTCGGTTATCAGGCTTCTGAATGGTCCTTCCATAAGCAAGGGCACAGTCCAATTCACCTCTACCCATTGTGGACATTGGACTTTGTCTGTGGAACTGATGCGTTAAGCCCCTGTCCCACTTAGGAAACCTGAACGGAAACCTCTGGAGACCTTGCGCCCCACCCAAGGTTTCCGTGAGGTTCCCGGATGTTCCCGGAGGATTTTTGTCACTCTCCCTAATGGTCGAAAGTGTTTTCCGCGTAGTCGAGCTTCTTCTATATTCCGGCGATTATTTCAAAAAATTCCTAACCGGCCTCGACTTAAAATAGGTTGCCGTTTTAAAAATCGGTAACTTTTTTAGTCGAAGCCGGTTGCGATGCTAGTTGAAGGTGGTTACCGGAGGTTGCAGGTAGTGGAAGGTAAGACCTCCCTGGTGGAATAAAACTGGGTGAAAAAAGGTTAATATTAACATAAGCATGTGACCTCTGTCACTCCTGGGCGTGCTCAATCATAGTTGCAGAGTTATTTTAGCAGATGAAAGGCTGATGAAGCAAAAGGTCTGCTGCTGACGACAGCAGTAGATGTACTTTTAGTAACATTCACCTAACTTGTTCCTTCCCTGCTCTCATGGTTCAGAATGATTTAAAAAAAAACCCTAGGATGCTTTTATCAGCCTTTCTAGAAAGGCAGAAGGGCAAAGAAGATTGCTGCTGGGACAGTATGATAACCTGATGAATGTGCTGCAAGAGGAGGATGCCAAATAGCGGAGTGTGATGGCCAGGCGCAGTCCTGGTTCCAGTGGCTTCCACATATAGGTCTCCTTTTTTTCCAGCAGTGGAACCCACAGTTTCCTTCAGCTCATTAAACAGCTCAGGTGTGATTCGTAGAAAGTTTTTAAATGCAGCCAAATCCTCCTCTTGCAGCACATTCATCAGGTTATCATACTGTCCAAGCATCAAACTTCTTTGCAAGAAGCGCTTCACCCACTCACACCTCTTCTTCTGCTTCCTCTTCACCCTTGAAAGGCTAATGAAGCAAAAGGGCTGCTGCTGACAGCAGTAGATGTACTTTTAGTAACATCCACCTAACTTGTTCCTTCCCTGCTCTCGTGGTTCAGAATGATTTAAAAAAAAAAACCTGGGAGGCTTTTATTGTAAGGAAAAAAAACTTTTCTCTGCTAAAAGAACTCTGCAACTATGATTGAGCACGCACGCCCAGGAGTGACAGAGGTCACATGCTTATGTTAATATTAACCTTTTTTTCACACAGTTTTATTTCACCAGGGAGGTCTTACCTTCCACTACCTGCAACCTCCGGTAACCACCTTCAACTAGCATCGCAACCGGCTTCGACTAAAAAAATTACCGATTTTTAAAACGGCAACCTATTTTAAAACGGCAGCCTATAGGTGCAGCAGGCAGTGAAGAAAGCGAATGGTATGTTAGCATTCATAGCAAAAGGATTTGAGTATAGGAGCAGGGAGGTTCTACTGCAGTTGTACAAGGTCTTGGTGAGACCACACCTGGAGTATTGCGTACAGTTTTGGTCTCCAAATCTGAGGAAGGACATTATTGCCATAGAGGGAGAACAGAGAAGGTTCACCAGACTGATTCCTGGGATGTCAGGACTTTCATATGAAGAAAGACTGGATAGACTCGGCTTGTACTCGCTAGAATTTAGAAGATTGCGGGGGCATCTTATAGAAATGTACAACATTCTTAAGGGGTTGGACAGGCTAGATGCAGGAAGATTGTGTCTGATGTTGGGGAAGTCCAGAACAAGGAGTCCCAGTTTAAGGATAAAGGGGAAATCTTTTAGGACCGAGATGAGAAAAACATTTTTTACACAGTGAATCTCTGGAATTCTCTGCCACAGAATGTAGTTGAGGCCAGTTCATTGGCTATATTTAAGAGGGTTAGATGTGGCCTTTGTGGCTAAAGGGATCAGTGGGTATGGAAGGATAGCAGGTACAGGATACCGAGTTGGATGATCAGCCATGATCATATTGAATGGCGGTGCAGGCTCGAAGAGCCGAATGGCCTACTCCTGTACCTATTTTCTATGTTTCTATGTTTTAGTCGAAGCCAGTTTTTAATTTTTTGAAATAATCGCCGGAACATAGAAGTAGCTTGACTATGCGGAAACCACTTTCGACCATTAGGGAGAGTGACAAAAACCTCCGGGAACCTCACGGAAACCTTGGGTGGGGCGCAAGGTCTCCAGAGGTTTCCGTTTAGGTTTCCTAAGTGGGACAGGGGCTTTACAATACTGACAATTATATTCTGCAACCTGTATTTTACCCCTTGGTCTCTCAGTTGTACTTATAACCATATAACAATTACAGCACGGAAACAGGCCATCTCGGCCCTACAAGTCCGTGCCGAAGCCGATACTTGAGTTTGACTTGGAGTTGGAATCTATGTATGGTATATTGAATCTCTTTGGATAGCGTGCAAAGCAAAGCTTTTTGCTGTACCTTGGTACAGGTAACAATAATAAACCTAAACCTAAAACTAAGATGGCTCACCAGCACTTTTTCAAGGGCGATTAGGGTGGGCAACAAATGCTAGTGAGTCACTAACACCCTCGTTAAATATGTGAATGCCAAATTAATCATGTGTTGTAGTTTAGATTGCAATCAAGACATTTATGTGTAAGTTATTTTCTTTCTTGCCAAAGTTCAAGGAAAGCTCAAAGAAAGTTATTTTTGTATTCTAGTCCACCTCTTCATTCTCACATCTGAAGTCAGTCATCAGAGGCTTATGATTATCTCCAAAAGTGAGACACATTTGCCTCATATTAGGTCTGACAATATAGTATAATGTATTCATCCCATTTCAACCTACTGTGGGTCTCGCTAGTCAATTCTCTAATATACTTTATTAGGAAATTCTCTAACGTAAAATCTATAGTATGCTCTCCTGATCCATCGGGACTCAGCTCCTGAGCACTTAGGTTTCTTTCTCAGTTCAAATTTGTACAAGGCCTGTCCCAGTTAGGCGACTTTTCAGCAGACTGCCTGCGACCTTCCAGCTCGAGGCACTCGCCTGAAAAACTGCGAACTGGAACAGCGACCATCAGAGCAGTACACACAAAGACATCGCAAAGGCAGGGGCCAGGGAAAGCGGGGGAGCGCTGTCTGAAATTCACACGGTGCAAAGCCAAGTTGATACAGACGCACACCGTGATGAACAGGAAGGTTAAATATGGCTAGCACAGTGTGAAACTGGTAAGTACTTTAAAAGAGCATGGGGGGGGGGGATGGAAGTCCCGTGTGGGGGGGAGTGCATGGGGAGAGAAATGGAGGCACCTATAGCGCCTTCCAGAGGGCAGAAGGTCGAACAGTCCAAACGCAGGATGGGAGGGATGATCTTCTTTGCCCTGCTAAGGCAGGGGGTGTAGAGATCAGGGGGAGAGAGATGATCCTCTGCGCTGTCCTGGTTACCCTCTGAAGGTCTGCCATGGTGCAGCTGAAATGCTGTAATGGGGGGATGGAGCAGGAGATGGTGGAGACCCTCAGAAGTGGGGGCCTTCTTGAGAGTGGGGAGAGCGATATGGACACCGAGAAACCGGGGGGAGAGGGGGGGGCTGTGCCTCCTGAGTCGACAATTAGCTCTTTTGTTTTCCTGGTGTTCAGAGAGATTGAGGGAGGAGAGAGGTTGTCAACTTCAGAGTAGGCTGGGTCAGAGAGATGCGGTTGTTGTTGTGGGCCGGGTCGGTGGAGAGAGAGGGGGCACACAGCCCTGTGGGGAACCGGTACTCAAGGGGGTAGAGAGAGGGGGGGGGTGGGGGGAGGGGGGAGAGAAGGGGGGGGTGGGGAGAGAGAAGAGGGGGAGAGGGGGGAGAGAGGGGAAGATTTAAAAAGGGGAAAGAGGGGAGAGGCGAGAGGAAGGGGGAGAGAGGGGGGAGAGGGAGTAGGGGGGAGAGGGGGGAAGAGAGGGGGGAGGAGTAGGGGGAGAGAGAAGGGGGGGGGAGAGAGAAGGGGGGAGAGAGAAGGGGGGAGAGAAGAGGGGGGAGAGAAGAGGGGGGAGAGAAGAGGGGGGAGACACTTTTAAGAAGCCAGACAACTATTAATAAGCCAGAGATACACAGCTGTAAAGCTGTGAAGTTTAGTGGGCATTTAATATTACCAGTTGGTATTTCTTGGTTCTGAAAACTCGTGCTTACGTTTTTTTCCCCCAATGAGCCAATGAAATTGCCCGGTCTGCAAAGGAGATTAATTAAAACTACCTATGGCTGCTTCGACTACCTACAATGACATGGCAACCCCACTACCACTGCACCTATGACTAAAAAAGTATCGATTTTCTCCATGGTGACTAATTTTTGGTCGCAGAAATTTTTCCAACATGTTTAAAAATTTGCGACGACCATGCTGAGGCCGCGACTAGTTCCCCAAATGCTGGAACTGCTCTCGACCATGAAGGAGACTCACCAGAGACCACCAGCGAACATGTGGCGACCATGTGGAGATCATGAGGTGAGCACAGAGTCTCCTGCACTCGCCTAGAAAGTCACCTAAGTGAGACGGGCCCTTTAGCACTGTAACTACTCCCAGAGTTGTGATGGAGGTTTTGATTGGTATGTTCCAACATTCTGAAGATTCTGCAATATCTTAAGGGCCTGTCCCACTTGACCGTCATTTGCGGGTAAATCACACAACATCATTTACGCGTCACAACGCACGACTCGCGCATGTGACACGCACGTGATGCGTGCATGTATGGGGCGCGATGACATAGGCGGTGATGCGGGGCCGCATTCGGCGTTGCAGGATTTTGTGAAGTACAAAATCTTTGTGCGCCATCTGCGTGACACGCAAATGACGGCCAAGTGGGACGGGCCCTTTAGGCATGGAGGTCATGTGCACTCGCTCAAGTGCTATCAGATTCTTCCTGGAGCTTGGTGATCTGAACTTCACACAATGCTCTAGCTAATCTCTAACCAAGATTTTATAAAGTTGGAGTGTAACCTCCCTACTTCTGTATTCAGTGTCCTGTCCAATGAAGGCCAATATCCCATATGCCTTCATAACCATGTTATCTTGTGTTGGTACTTTCAAAAGACTTGTATTCCAAAGTTTAGTTTAGTTTATTGTCACGTGTGCCCAGGTACAGTGAAAAGTTTTTTTTTGTTGCATGCTAACCAGTCAGCAGAAAGACAATACATGATGACAAATGATCCATTTACAGTATAGATACATGATAAGGGAATAACATTTAGTGCAAAAATAATGTTTACTTCAAGTTCTGCTGTTCCTAAATACTTTCTAAGACCCAACCAGTAATGATGTAAGTTCTAACCTTATTATATGTAGGAAAAAACTGCAGATGCTGTTTTAAATCGACGGTAGACACAAAATGCTGGAGTCATTTAGCAGGACAGGCAGCATCCTAACCTTATTAGTTCTCCCAAAGTGCATGACCTGGTGTTTATCTGGATTATTCTCCATCTGTCATTTCTCAGCCCGTATTAGCAACCCATGAATATCTCTCTGCAGCCTAAGACCACCTTCCATATGGTCAACAGTTCCAACTATCTTCATGTATCTACCACTGAAGAAAGGACGGAGAAAGAAAACATAACTTTACTTACCTCTTAGCCTGACATTATCAGTGGGAAAAGTGCTGGAATCTAAAGCAAATGATGTGATATACCTGAAACCTAAAAGAATAGTTGTGCAAGATCCCATGAAAGTGAAATTATGTTTGACTATTGGAATTTTTTGAGAATGTATTTCGTATATAATTCTTTATCCTGAGAAGTAACTTTGATTACATTCAAAGCTGAGATAATAGATTTGGAGTTCAGAGGAATCAAGGAATATGAGGAGAGGACATGAAAATTATGTTGACGTGAAGTATCAGACATGACCTTGTTGCGAAGATGGAATGAACTTGAGGCGCTGAATGGCCACATCTTTCCTATTTCTAGCGTTATAACTTTCTAGCTCCTTAGATACTGAACCCCTTTCAAAATGGCTGACCACAGAATTTTAACAAAGGGAGCATCTTTAATACCTTTGACATCACGGACTGAAAAGCAATCTTCACTTTCCTCTCCCCCTTCTTTTTGGAATGGGGGTTTTGCTCTTTCCTACTTTTCTCTGCTTATGTTTTTCGAAATTAAATTACATACCAAGCTTCCACTGGCAAACTTATAAGAGATTGTGGTGCAATATCTTTTCTCAGCATTCACTATGCTAAGGATACTATCCATTTTCCATCTACTCCCCTCTATCTCGCTTGCTAATCTTATATATTTCCTTTTGTGAACATAGAGTCAAACAGTGTGGAAACAGGCCCTTCAGCCCAACTTGCCCACACCGGCCAACATGTCCGAGCTACACTAGTCCCACCTGCCTGCATTTGGCCCATATCCCTCCAAACCTAACCAATCCATGTATCTGTCTAACGGCTTCTCAAACGTTGGGATAGTCCCTGCCTCAACTACCTCCCCTGGCAGCTCGTTCCATACACCCACAGATTGCAGATTGCCTAACTATGTAGTTAACATTCATTTTAACTACACTGTAGTTTGTTTTACTGCTACCATTCAATTTCATAACCGTTACTAGCAAATTAGTTATTCTAATTATTAAACATGCTTCAGCTTGAACAATGGAATGCTTAGCATTAACAAGTCTAACGAGATCCTGTCTCATGACTATAACATTTAATTTCATTCCCAGGTTACTTCCTGGAGTTTTGCTCAACCTTTAACCTAATTTTGAGTTTTAATTCTATTGACTTACCTAAACCAATTCATTGCCATGTCCATCTCCACCTCACTCTCAAAGTTGTTGCAACAGTTTTATTGTATTTTCAGTTCACTGTTAACTTTTAGACTTGCCTTTGTCTCAGGTTCCTGAGCACAATCTGCCCGAGTTATCCTACCGTCTCTTCCATTGATACTATTATCGATGGCTGAATATCTGATGTGTTTTCCCGTACTTTGGACCACTTTCTCTTAAAACACCCTACACTTTACCATTAACATTCCCTAAAGCTCCCCTAAAACTTGTATTATTAATTTATGTGTATTGCCGCATTCCAGAATTTCCCTTCACAGACCTTGATCAAATTATGAAACTACTTCAAAGGCCTTCCCCAATTTTGTCGTTTCTTTTGACATTGTTGTTACATAACTGATCATGAAGCTCTGGGTCTTAGGGGGTGAATGTCATTGATGGCAAGCCCCAGACCCTTTAACAGTGATGATTGCTTCAACTTGTGAACAGGGAATTTACTAATACCCTGCAATAAAGCAACAAAGGTTTATTGCTAATTAATCTCCCACGGTACCCCTTATCGAATGCCCAGTTTTGTTTTCAGTCAACATAATATGTATTTGTTATATTGACTCATGTAACATTCGGCATAGGATGCTAGGTATATTTAAATATGAACCTGGAATTTCCTGTGACCAATTCAACATCAAACTCAGTGATAGCAACTTTCCCCAGAATTTCCCAGAATTTCTCATTTGCCTTTTCTCGAACATTAATACAGGCTGAAAACCAAATCAACACCATCAATAGCAGAACAATCAGTGGACATTGGTTTATCAAAGCATTTATTTCTCTTATTTCTGCTCCCCTTTTACACAAAAGAAGGTTAATGGCTTGGATAGGCTGGGTGAGTGGGCAAATGTTTGGCAGACGCAGTATAATGTGGATAAATGTGAGGTTATCCATTTTGGTGGCAAAAACGGGAAAGCAGACTATTATCTAAATGGTGGCCGATTGGGAAAGGGGGAGATGCAGCGAGACCTGGGTGTCATGGTACACCAGTCATTGAAGGTAGGCATGCAGGTGCAGCAGGCAGTAAAGAAAGCAAATGGTATGTTGGCTTTCATAGCAAGAGGATTTGAGTATAGGAGCAGGGAGGTTCTACTGCAGTTGTACAGGGTCTTGGTGAGACCACACCTGGAGTATTGCATGCAGTTTTGGTCTCCAAATCTGAGGAAGGACATTATTGCCATAGAGGGAGTGCAGAGAAGGTTCACCAGACTGATTCCTGGGATGTCAGGACTGTCTTATGAAGAAAGACTGGATAGACTTGGTTTATACTCTCTAGAATTTAGGAGATTGAGAGGGGATCTTATAGAAACTTACAAAATTCTTAAGGGGTTGGACAGGCTAGATGCAGGAAGATTGTTCCCGATGTTGGGGAGGTCCAGGACAAGGGGTCACAGCTTAAGGATAAGGGGGAAATCCTTTAAAACCGAGATGAGGAGAACTTTTTTCACACAGAGAGTGGTGAATCTCTGGAACTCTCTGCCACAGAGGGTAGTTGAGGCCAGTTCATTGGCTATATTTAAGAGGGAGTTAGATGTGGCCCTTGTGGCTAAGGGATCAGAGGGTATGGAGAGAAGGCAGGTACGGGATACTGAGTTGGATGATCAGCCATGATCATATTGAATGGCGGTGCAGGCTCGAAGGGCCGAATGGCCTACTCCTGCACCTAATTTCTATGTTTCTATGTTTCTATGTTAATCGCGTTGGGAAAATCACTCTTGTGGGTTAGCTGCTACGAATGGATCAAGGTCAGAAAAAATCTGGTTATATTGAGGTCAAATACATTTTGCCGTAGCATAATAGTGGGGGGGGGGTGTTCAAATTTACAAGTTGCAAAAGCATTTTTGACAAACTCCAGAAATTTCATTCACACTGATCTCGGTTAATTTTTGTCCATTTGTTCCAAAACATTTTGGCTGCAAATCTACATAGACACATCACTATGAAAACATAAAGACAGGTATGAGGTTATTGTTGACATGGGCACAGCCATACAACTGAACATAAAGCTATTCCACTACACATGAATAGAACATGGCACAAACCCTCAACAAAATGCATGTGTATTGTAGCTTTGGCATAGACAATTCAATAAAAATATACATTTTCTTGGAAACATGCAGCAGACGATAGCAGAGTATGATAACACAGCATAATGTTCTGCGAAATTTGGGCCATACTTGCTAATCCAAAAATAAATTGCCCAAATTTGTCTAAGATCTGAATAGTGGCCATATAATGATTCATATCCAATGAAATATTTTGCTTTTTAGATAGTTCAAACTAAACCCCGAATAAAACAAGGATCATATAAAAGCACATTGAGTAATACTTCATCCATGAATGAGTTTTCATTTCCAGTCTCATGCCTCTATCTATCCAACACAAATTTTTGTCTCTCTTATGAAATGGGCAGCTCTCCTTTGATTCACTTCAATTAGAAATAAACACTTCCGTATAATGTGATGTAAATCCATTGAAACCAAAACCACTCTTATATACCACTGTATTCTTTTATATTTTGAATATTTTATTACCACAAACACGTGGTCTTCCTTATCTCCCAGTCTCCCAAGGATCAACTGATTACAACTTCTTGATATCCCTCATCCCCATATACCTTTCAAGTTGGATTCTAACCCTCACAAGTTTGCTACCCTCTTTTAGAGAATAGTAAGACATAATACCAGCAGCAAGATTTTGTAATGCTGCTTTAGATGTTCTTTATATGTTCTCCATTTACTACTACCAATGCCATTTTTAGTTCACACTTTACCATGGTGGATGCACAGAAAGTTTAAAATTAAATTCATTTTAGCTTATGAGTAGTATCTATTTTATTTAATAGAAATTAGTTTAAATTAGTTATAAATTAGTTATAAATTAGTTACAATTGTGTTATATTATTAATGGCAAATGTGTTAACTTCAATTATCCTCTCAGCTACTTTAACTAAGATCCATACCTAGTTTCACAAATGATAGAGAAAATATTGAATAAAACAATGTTATATAAATATCATAATAGCTTACTTGTTAATATCACATGCTGGCATTTTTCATCTGCTATAGCTAACAGTTTGTCACGATAGTCTGGGCATGGTCACAATTAATATACTGTATTATGTACATTCAATTTTTCACCCAATATTCTCAACTTAATAATAGGAACTTTGCCCAGTATCGAAAGATACTGTACACATTGCGTATCAGTCAGTTCCCCTGCCAATTCTAATCAAAGATCATTGACCTGAGACTAGCTCTTGTTTCGTTTCTCTGACCACGTGATTATCTCCAGCATTTTCTGTTTTTATTTCAGATTTCTAGCATCTGCATTTTTTTAGCTCTCAGATCAGTATATGAATGAATTTTATTTTCAAAATGGATAACTGAAGCTCCATCAAATTCTTCCTTTATCCTTTGGTTGGCGAGGGGATCTAAATTTAATATTTCAGATCTGGTCCACAAGATATTCTGCAAGTTTTAGCACTCGAACTCCATGAAGCTAAATGTGTGAAGGTGCAAGCAATGAGATACTTTACAAACAGTATTGCACTGGAGATAAATAATGAATTACTGCACGGTGGCACAGTGGTAGCACTACTGCCTTCCAGAGCCAGAGACCCAGGTTCGATCCTGGCCACTGGTGCTATCTGCACAGAGTTTGTACATTCTCCCCTTGACCTGCATGTGTTGTCTCCGGGTGCTACGGTTTCTTCCTATACTCCAAAGACATACAGGTTTGTAGGTTAATTGACCAGTAAAAATTGCAAATTGTCCCTATTGTATGTAGGATAGTGTTAATGTACGGGGATTGCTGGTTGGCGGGGAATGGTGGGCTCAAAAGCCTGTTTCTGCGCTATATCTCTGAACTAAATTCAACTAAAAAAAAATCTCCTCTTTTACAAGTTTTTGTAAAACCTGAAGGATATCGCACACCAGGTCCTGAAATAGTTTAGCTGCCTGACATAATGAAAATAAAAATTGTGTAGAATGCTGCTATTACAGTTTGCTGATACAAAAATAAGACTACGATATAAAGAAATGTGAAACAGGTTTGTTTCCAGTGCTGAATTCCCACCAGTACAGTAGTAAAGATCTGCATATAAATGTAACCGGTCCACTTTTTTTTCTGCCTGCACCTGATGGTGAATTATCAATGCCATTTTGGAGAAGAATCACTGATTTAACACTAATTCCTAATCAGGTCTCACAAAAACGGGAAGCTCGCATGGCAGCTGTACTTTTCCCAGGGTTAATTACCTTTTGCTGCTCTCTCCTAATGAGTCAGCTGTTCCAGTCATTACACAACTTCACTTTGTTCATCTGTGGCTCTGGCCACTGTGCACTGATATTAGCCATAAACAAAGACAACTGCAAATTTAATCCAAAAGCACATTTACTTGTGTAATGCTCCTTGAAAACATAGCAAGAACATAAATAAAACATTTTCTTTCTTTGTTGCCATAAAAAATGTATGTAACTTTGGATCTCAGTGTTTCGCTAACTATTTAAGAAAGACTTCTGTTCATAGCAATGAGACTAAGTTGTCTCCCGATTGCAACTGGGTTTTACTGTCCAGATGATTGGGGCTGACAGGAGGAGGGAATGATAGGAAATTGTTAGATTTTATCTTATTTTCTTTTTGTTTAGCCAGGGTTTCACAATCGAGCTTTGTCTTTACAGACAAGTCCAACATTTATTTGCAACAAAACAAAAATAAATAATTTACATAGGCTAAGTAAGAATCTTAAATTTATCCAACACCGAACTATTAATTTTTCTAAAGGCCTATATGATTTTCTTCCAACTACTATAATTTTTTTGTAAAGAAATGAATGAAATGATCAACTAAACTTTGATAGTTATTGTAATCTTGAACATAATTTCATAAATAGCTGCAGAATTGAGTCAAAAGTGGAATGCAAGTTGAAAGATCTTAAAGAAAAAAAACAAACAAAAGCCCTGAAGAAACGTCATATATGCAACCAAGTTTGCACTGCGCTATTAACTTTTTTTTTATCAGGCATTGATGGGTCTGCAGTGGGTTTGTAAAATGTCCTGCTTTTAGTTTTCAAATAAAATGTTCATGCATTTGGAATTGATATGACCACAAGTAGTAGATGGCGTGCAAAGTAAATACACAAATAACGACTAGGAAAGTGTAGACTTTCAAGACAAGGGCAACAAGTAATTTATTTTTTGCGTAACGTAACCCAGAAAAATAAATTACCAAGCAGCAGACAGTAATTTCTACATCAGTATTAGAAAGAACTATTGATATTTCGCCAGTAACGGTTAGTTTGGGATTTTTTTTCGATTGCAATTTAGAAACGCCTGCCAAATCACCAGATGGCTCATGATTATAATTATGTGCATAAAAAAATAACACTCTAATGCATAAGCTGTGCAAAATGTGAATTTGTTCTGAATCGATAAGAACAAGTGATTCAGCGGGAAAGTGTGTAACGTAAAACCTCAGCTTATTGAAGGCCGTTATTTAAAATGTACGAACAGACTTGTGGGAGTTACTTTGCTGACCATATTTGTTAACAGCAACGCTGCTATCATTATGAAAATATGATACAGCACTGTATCAGATCATTCATCATGAGCATTTTGCTAAGTGATAAATAAAACAAATGCGCTTCTGCGTTGCAGTTAGTAAAACAGGTTCATTAAAATTGTGAATCAAATTATTGTCAGAAGTGCTATCTGACTACATTTAGGTAGCACACAAAGGTGTATTATCAGTATCAAAGGCTTGCTATAAAACCAATGGCCAAGTACGTATCTATTTCAGCAATTCAGGTTAGCTAAAACTCCAAACCATAAAAAAGCATAATTTTGAAACATCACTCTTTTCTGGTGAGCAATCTACAACAACTAATTAATATTTACTATCAGCAATAATTGATAGATGTTTTTTTCTCTCCACTTAGGCCATCCCAACCAATGTTTAAACAACATCCTACTGCTTGGAACTACAGCAGAGAGAAAGAAACATACTCATAGTAATGCAAACAGAACCATCTGTGTAACGTCCTGTCAACACATCACTTTGTTCATTCACTGTTAGAACCTTAGGTGTTTTATTGATGTTAATAAGTTATGATTTTAACAACAAGCACAGAGGGAGGACCAAAAATATTACTTCTTGTTCATAATTATCATATCACACATTTCATCAATTTAATTCTATTTTGTATTGATTAAAAAGTCAGCTAATGCAAATCTGGGGATGAGAAAGGAGGTTAGTTTAAATGAATAAATGGAAAAGCAAGTGACTGTAACATAAATTGGCATAGTAGCATAGCTAGCATAACAGTGTAGTTATTATGGTATAGAACTGGAAAGATCCAAATTAAATCAGAATCTTCTTTTGACGTTTTCAGTAATTATAAAATTAAAATGTCTCAAAAAAAAAATCAATTTAGTAAGTGTAGGCTGATTATTGGTTCACATTTTCAACTGCAATGTGAAAGTACTTGCAACAGTAGCCATGAATAAAAACAAATAGATTTAGAATTGGATCAATATGTAAAATAAAACAGTCAAAATTCATGTTCCCGAACTTGATTTAGCAACAGATAAAACATTATAGAAAATTAGAAATTGTTTTCTTTTGAAAGTCTAAGTTCTTTCGTAGAATAAAGTAACTTTGCTTTTGTGTGAGAAATTATTACTTCTCCTCAATGCTCTCGTATCAGCTGCAGTTAAAGGGAAAGCGGATTTGCTCTTCTGTTCTCCAGGGTACAATTGTTAGACTGACTTACCATTTCCCTTTTAGCCTTTGTTCTGCTCCTAAAACTGACACCAGGGAACCAATGATGAAGTACAAACAGGGGTGGGCCAGGTTACTCCAATGTGTCGCTTGCAACGTATGGGGGCTCTCTGTGATACTCCAATGAGCTGCTAAGCTTTTTGTAGGCTTTGTGTCATTTACTTAACGACCAATCTCATTAGCTGCCTCGTACAATGGGCCGATGCATTTTCTGTGTAAATACAGTACCCAATGGCCTTTGGGGTCGTGCTTACTCTGCTCAGAGATGAATATTTACTGTAAATCGTTGACACTGTGGAAATCTTTAGATACCTACTCATTACGTCGAAAATATATTGATCAATTCCTTCAGCAAAAATATAACCTGATTAAAATAAAATGAGCTATAACAGAACCTTTCAAAGTTAATGTTGTAAGATTGTATACAAATCTGACATTTGATGAACAAGGCAGAGAAAAGTGGTGAAAAATATAAAGAAATATTTAATCTACAAGAGGTGACTGAAAATTCATGTTTTTTCTGGGCTATGAATGTGTACAGCATTTGATGATATCAATTCCATATACACATCAAAGTGACAATGCGTAAATCCCTTTAATCAATAAAGCAGTGAAAAGCTTTCAACAATTATTCTGTAATCTTTCCCACTTCAGAAGCTATGTCAGAAATTTTGCATTGAAATTTTGAATTGCATTGATACAACATGAATTTGTACGGAATGTGGTAAGAAAAATATATGTGGAAAACAGTTTCATTTAATTCTTCATGGCATTTTTATAATCCCAACTAAAAGAAACTCATTACCTGCAGAAGGAATCATGTTAGTAACCTTTTCCATTTGTAATGTGTCCATTTTATACTTATTCACAGTCATGGCTTTACCCACATTCGGAAATAAACAAGGTATTTTCAACAATGTACTCTGTACGTAAGTGTAACTAAAGTTTATTTTCCTTGTTTTAACTGGTTCAGCCAGGGTAGATAAACTGATGAATGTGTATTCATGGAGAAGCAAGGGACTGCAGATGCTGGAATCTTGAGCACAAAATAAAGTGCTGGAGTAACTCAGTAGGTCAGTCAGTATCTGTGAAGGAAATGGTCAGGCAACGTTTCTGGGTCGGGACCCTTCTTCAGACTGTGGACATGCATTCATCTTTTGTTCTGACTAAGAAGGGTCCCAATCTGAAAAGTCACTCATCCTTTTTCTCCAGAGATGCTGCCTAACCCATTAACTTACTCCAGCACTTTGTGTCTATCTTTGGTATAATCCAGCATCTGCAGTACTTTGTTTCTACGTGAAAGTGATTGATTTATAAATGCCTCCATCGGGTCAACTAATGCCATTCTGTGATTAGTGCTGAATTATGACAAGAGATTAAACACCTGCAAATGTCACCCTTTTTCTAACCCCACCTACTACTGAAGCAAATTGCCTCAAAGCCAGCAGATGAACATTTTTTGAAAAAGTACCTTAAAATCTCTGAATTATGGAAGATGGGAAAAATAGTGTGTCAACATGATGATGCATTGGGAGGCCTGGGGAGATTTAAACTCCCAGACCTCATTTGAGTGTGATAATTTGGCCTGCTGTTCACATTTTTATGGGGGGAATAGTTGTCCAGTCAGGGTTGCAAATGAAATTTTAGATAATAGAGGATTGTCACAAGAGCCCCAATACTTTATTTCTGAGGCAGGATAAGTGGCGCGGTGTGATGCTTAGCTGGGAGAGGAATGATTCCTAGGCCCAATAAGGGAAAGAATGTTTTGAAATGCTCAGTGGATCAGGCAGCTTCCGTGAGGAGAGAGATGCAATTAACATTTCAAGCCAATGTTCCTTCATCCTGATGTCGGTCTGTTGTTTCAAATTTCCAGTATTACAGTTTTCATATTGAATAACTGGGGTCAAGGTTCATTTGATAGGCTTTGAATAAAAGTCTTGACAAATAGGGAGTTTATTCCAAAAGATTATTGGTGTTTCTATGACTCCTATATGTTTGTTGCATGTTTCACTGGTGGACCTTATATGATAAATGTGCCGATGAATTAAAAACATCACCGGCATCACGATCGCTGCAATGGTCCTCGAGATTCAATATTAACAACAATACCACTTAGCGGCAGCAATAGAACATTGATAGATGATGGGAAATACTGCACAGTGCCAGAGATCTGAGCTCGATCCTGACCGGGTGCTTTCTGTGTGGAATTTGCCCGTTCCACCTGTGACTGAGTGGATTTTCTCCAGGTGCCCCGGTTTCCTCTCACATCCTAAAAACGAGTGGGTTTGTAGGTTAATTGGCTTGGGAAAATGGCCCTAGTGTGGTTAGCTGTGGGCTAGAGTTGGTGGGCTGAAGGGCTTGTTTTCATGCTGTATTTATAATCAATACAGATGGGTATGCATTGTTTGGCATGGGTGTGATGGACCTATTGGCCTGCTTCTGTGACTCTATGCTCTATGACTCCATGCCTCTAAATAGAGTAGACAGGGTAAATATCTCCTAGATCGGAGGATTAAAATTTGTGGGCACTGTATGTAAAATAATTGGTATAAAGGGTAAAGAGGAGATGAGGAAAGAAACGGTCATCTAGTAGAATTCACTATCTGAAGGGGCAGCAGAGACAGAAATCATATTTAAACTCCACTTGGATGTGTTCTTAAAGAGGCTACAGACCCACTGCTGGGAGATGGAATTGCGTTAGGCAAATTTCTTCAGACCAGTTCAGACATAATGGCCGAATGTTCTCCTTCTCTATTGTTACTTTACTGTGACTCTGGGAATGACAGCAGATGGTAGTGTGTAAGAAATCTAGAGGAAAGCAAATAACTGCCATTATACGCGCCCACCACCTACATTCTCATTGGCTGAGCAGGTTTAAAACCATCCAATTAGTTTTGGGTGCAAGATTTAATTTTGCATCTCTGACTTATTAAATGTTCTTTTTCTCACTGGCAGCCTATAAAGAAATTCCTCACCACCTTAATTTAAAAAAATGTCCAAATATCTTGTAGAACTAAGTGCTTAATTCAAGTCCCATATTTGGCTATAACTGGACCTTCTGTGCATTAAGCACAATAGACAAGAGGAAGATAAAGACATTTCTGGTGTAATATTTATCACATCTTCAGCTGATCAATCAGAAAAACAGAATTAATAGCAGTTTTTCTCACTCCCCAGTCATTAACTACCTTTTTCTGCTTGTTTTCCACGAGAGAGACTCAATTTTGCACCATGGTATTCGAGAAAGCATGGAGGAAATTAGATTAATATGTTGATTTACCAGCTCATGAAAACTTTTAAAGTTCTATCTCTTAACATTATAATAAAAATACATTTAGAGAGAAGAAACCTCTACATTATGGACGGGATTAACCTAACAAACTTGAAAGACTGGATACGTTGAAAAACTGGATCTGGTACAAAACATAATTTGTCAAGAATATAATAGATATATCCATGCCATACTAATAACATTTATATAAATACTTTATAACTTTAAATAAAACAACATTCTGCTAGTGACCCCAAATTTGACTAAATTTATATATTTTTAAATATATATACATAAAAACACACAGAGAAAATTTTGATTTTATTGTTCTAATCACCCCTTGCTGTGTGAGGGTTTGTTTTAGTTGGTCACTGGAGATTTCTCTGACAACTATAGTGTGTGAAAGGGCAGGGTTTGCTTGAATCACTTTAACAGACTGTGCACAATCTGGGCTCTTGCAGAACTATCTCCTCTTGCCCGGACTCCATTCAGGCCTTATCTCTGTTTACCAACCACCATTTCTCTTTCTTCCACATTACTGTGGCTTTCTTTTACAATCAGCCAACAGCTGACACCATGCCACAACCTCAAAGGCAAAAGAAAAGGGATAAAAAGCACAAGCTGTGCAAACAATGAAACAGAACAGGTTAATTCATAAACCCTGATATTTTAAAGCCAACTCATTAGAAAGAAACAGGCTAGTGGAAAATATATTCTGATATCCATAAAATGCAGCAGAGGCAGTCACTTTCATTACCAAGTTCAGTATGGCCAAAAAATATTAGAAGAACAAATCAGTTTTTTATGTGCACAATCCTATTCAAATGTTCCAAGTTTCATGTCTTAATAATAAGTCAAACTATGGTAAACTCCAGATGTATTATCATCATTACAGTATATTTATTTAAGTAGTACAGATGATATAATGTTTTACTTATTTCTATTATTAAGCAGATGCTGAGCTAAAAGTCATATTGCAAACATTCAATGATACCATCATTGAATTTTTATCAAATTTAGAAAATGAGATTTTTTAAACAATGAATTTTTTGAAAGGCTATTCCCTTAAAATGATTTAATGAATTAAATTTATCCCTACACCAGCTGTTATGCAGCAGATGGATCCATTTTGAAGCCTTGTTGAATTCAATCCATAAAACTCATTTTGCAGGATTATCCATCCAAAGTTTCATTTACTGTTAAAGGATAGCATTGGATTTAAAATAACATGACATACACTGAGAGTAGGGTTCCTGTATCATATCAAAATGTGACCTGCCCGGTCATACACTTGCATGTAAATATATTTTCAGTGACATTGTACGAACACTGACGTATATTGTAATTATTATTAATATATATACGTACAAATATCCCTTTCTCAATCATTATATCCATTAAAAATCAATATTTCTACCCACTACCTTCCAAAAGAAATACCCAGAAATTCTTTAGTTCTTATTAAGTTTTCCCCCCAGATATTTTAAGGCTGAAGGATGGAAATTGAAGTAACTGATAAGAAGTTAGGATGAAATGGATTATAGGGCAGGAATTGGTAAGTTTAATTCTCGGTTGTCCATAACGGACTTTTATTTGACCTGCTACACGAGTATCACAGAGTAACATCAACTCTTTTTAATGTTATGTTAGCCTCTAACACAACACTGTCACCTGTAAAATGTTCAAAATGCTAATGTACCTTTTAGGTGCATAGGAGGCACTCTGTAGAAAATAGACATGTCATGATGTAAAAGGTTATTGTTTGCCACAACTTGATATACAAAACCAAACAAAATTAAACACCATGGGATTGAAGGTTAGCAGAATGTGCAGTTTCCATGACTATACTAAGGATAGCTCATAATTGTTATATTTAGTATGACATAATTTACAATTTTTAGTAGGAAAAGATCATATTGGAAATGCACCCTTCTCTCACAACACATTCAAAATGTATATTCATTTAATTGGAGACATTAATGCACATATTACAAAATACATTCTAAAGGATCACATCACCATCTGCTGCATGAAGGGCTCCATTTTCAGTCACAAGATACCTTCTAATGTGCGAGACAGTTGGCAATCTTTGATTACCCTCACAGAGCCTACTAACAAAGTCAGAAGAATATTAAAGCTGGTCGTGCTACTATGGAAGGACAAGATGCAGCCAGAGACATCCCTCTTAACCATGAAAATGTTCTTAATAAATAATACGATCACATGCTTTACTTGAAATAAATGTTTAAGCGTTCAATTCAATTGAAACAACCGGAGAGTAGAATGTTGGTTAAGAGTGTCATTTTGTGTTGTTGCAACAATTGGGATTTTTGATCAATGTACTGCATGGCTAATTTTTTATTTTAATGTGTGTGTGTAAGTGCATAAAATGCAACTGAGGCAATCTACCCAAATAATATATTCCCTTACACAATGTCATGAATAAAATACATAGTGCTGGAGGATCACCGTGGGTCAGGTGGTGGAGTGGTTGGGAATGGAATCTTGTTCAGATCCTTCTTTAAACTAATCAAAATCAGACTGAAGAAGGGTCCTGATCCAAAGATCACATGTCCTTTTGCTCTCCAGATGCTGTCTGACCCGTTGTGATTCTCCAACACTTTGTGTTTTGCTCAAGATTTTAACATCTACAGTGTCACTAATTAACTATTCAGCGGGTCAACAGTGAATCTTTAAACTAATAATCTTTAGGCAGCTTAATGTTCTGAACGCAATAGCTAATCTAAGAAACTGAGTGATACTACGCAAGAGCATTTGGTTCTTGACATATTTGACTTAATTGCAAAGGATTAAATCCATTATTATTTAATGGCCTTGTGAACCTCAGGATGCCTTAAAACGCCTAACAACTAACAAAGTATTTGTTGAAGTAAAATCACTGTTGCAATGTAAGACCAATCAACATATTCAGCAAGCTTGCACGAACAGTAATGGAAGAATAATCTTATACTTTGCTTCTTTCGTGATTTCATGAGAGAAGGATAATTATTGTTTGGAAAACTAGAGATAAAATCACTTCTCTTCAAAATAGCAGATAGTAGGATCGTTCAAGCCTACTTGAGAATGCTTAGACATCTTTGGTTTATAAATCTATCTGAAAGGAAAGGTCTGCAACAAGGCAACTCTCTCCCAGTAATGCATATGAGGGGCAGCTTTGATTTCTAGACCCAAGTCTCTAGAGAGGGATTTCAGCCACATACATCATTACTTAGAAGGAAAAGTGCCACTAACAAAGTCACCACTGACATTATGCATTGGGGCATTTTACTCCAATATACAGATTACAATTCTAGTGTTTAATCTAATGTCTTAACAAAGTGTACATTCATAGTACCAGCTTGCTCTTTCCCTTTCTGGAAACTCTCTGTACTTTATAACATTGAACAAAGTGCCAGCCTGAATTGGACTCTCTGAAAAATATTATTATTATTTCTCATCTGTGACTGTTAGCAGCAAGGAACCTTTCAGAATACAGTGCCAAGAAATCAGGATCAGGGTATTTGTTTTTCAGATCAATGATTCAAACATAATTTTCTAAAATAGTAAGTAGGCTCTTGTTTAAAGCATACGTTGATTACATGATGGACACCCATATCAGGCTGCCTGTACTTTGCAATCACTTATTTTGAGATTATTTGAATTCACATAATTCCTTCCATGCCTTTGATAGATCAACAGATCAATAACTTTGCAACACAATATGAGCCAATGTATGTTAACAATGTATCACATTTATAATAGCAAATTTGAGAAGCATTATGATTAAGTTGAAGAAAAATCCTGATATATTTAGGCAGAGAACTTGTATTTTGAGTTAAAGTGGCTTGCTAATAAGATTCTCTTTGTCATCTTCTGAAGTTTAATGTTTTTTTTCTGTTCAATACTCTGGTAGATTTTATATTTAAATTAATAATCATTTTATAAGTAACCCCGGCATGCAACAAAGAACCCGCCAGTTGTTGTGAGAATGGATTTCTTAAACTCAGAAATAATTTTGCAGTTACTAAATACATAGTTTTGATAATCAAGTCGATATCTTCAAAGCTAACATGTTTGAATGCATCACTCTATTTCATGTTTTGGGATGAGATTTGAACTGTGAATGATCCCCGTTATAGAGAACAATGTAAATAGTCAGAAGTTATGGTGGGTTAAAACTGCAATACCCTCCCAATGAATAAGCAGAAGGCAAGCACCATGGACAGCTCCTTAAAGTTTGTAAAACAACAATATTTTCACAAATCTACCTTGCATTACAACCAATTTCACTTTCACTATAATAGCGATATGTTTTTATTTACTTTGCATCTAGATAATCACGAGATTCTGACAGGTCCAGCGTATATAGTTTGAGGATTTAGTGTTTCTCTTTCTTCCATGTTATTTTACATCAGGGGTTCCCAACCTTTTATGTCCCATTTGTCCCTGGCAACTTTAATAGCACATAACAATATTATTTCACTTATTTATGAACAACTAATGATGAACAGTATACCAGAACTAAACACAGTCAATCAATGAGAAAAAGTATGTACAAACCCAGAATCAACAAATTTACCCCCTGGGTAGGTAGAATTTACATCCTGGGAGTTTATTTACCCCAAGATGGGAACCCTTGTTTTACAAGGAAAATGTAATCTGGTTCTGAACTTCTATATACAAGATCTTACTAATTCAGATGATGAAAAATGAAATGGTTGCTGATTACAATGCATCCAGATAGTGCACATGTAGCAGTATCTACATTTACATGGAAAATAACATGTAAGCTTTATACCTTGTAAGACATATTGGTACAGAGGTCTAGTTGCCTGGCTGCAGTGGGATATATAGTGCACTCTCGAAAACGAGTTCATCAGGTTTACATATATATATTTTAAAAATTGTATTGTAAGTCATTAACACGAATGCTTCAGGAATGAACCGGTTCTGACTTTGCCCTTCTTCAGCTTAGTCAGATAGAAGTTATGTTTGTAACAGTCACATTCGGAACATATTCTACCGTTATTTATAAACAGTGCCAACTAGCTTCAATTTTATGTTTAAAATCAATGTGTGTCTTTAACAAATTTTAAATATTGTGCAGGAAGTATTTTTTGAAAGACTATGCACACAATAGAACATTAACTTTGAAAAATAAATCAATTTACAACATATCGTATACTTGATGCAACATCAGACACAAAAAATAAGTATGAATTATATTTTGATATTCAGCAAAAATTGTTCCATATAACCAAGCCGTACAGATGGAACTGCAGCATTTGTTAACTAAACAAACTTCCTGTGTAATAATGATAATCACCGATGCCCTACTCTCCAAAAAACAATCAGATAACTGAATTTCATCTCGATTTCCTGAGAATACATTTATTTTTATTTTTCCTTTTTAACCCAAGGCTAGTTTATTCACGTTATTGTTGTGCTGCGATAAGTCTCAGAAGGCTATTCAGAAATGTACTAAATAGGTCATGCATTGACACAGCACTTAGTCAAAAACATTATGTGATCAAAATTTCCCTTCTTCCAACAAGATAGATTCTGACTTCAGAAACAACGGCTTTCTCAATGTTTAAACAGAAACTGTGAAATAACCATAAAAAACAAATTTTGTTCATAAGTTGCTGGAGAAACGGCGTTTAAAAAAGTTTCATATTACCTTTTCCCCAACATCGGATTAAAGTAAGAATAGTAGTACAGCATTCAACATTACATATCTCAAAGCTTTGATTCTGCTCAATAAATTACTGCCCATTAATGTGCTAGACTGAAAATTAAATTCGCTAAATTGTATCTCCCCTTTGCTATCATACAAAATGCAAATATATCTTGTTCAAATGTTATTCTCTGCTGATAAGATTAAATTAAAGTATACATGTTAGTATTTTCACTCCAAACAAACAGAAAAAAAATCAAAGTTTAATCTAAACCCAGCACATGCTTCACACCTCTTACTTTTTCATCTGCTTGTTCTGAAGCTGTAGCAGTCCCCAAGTTGTGATATTCAGTGCCTTTGACTGCATAGAGATAAGCACCTGCATTTGTGTGGATTTCTACGTCATACATCCCTATTCATAGCCCTCAATATTCTACATTTGCACATCAACAGCCTCACACACAGATTGCGGCTCTGGGCCCAAAACTTTCACTTTAATTTTCATCACATGATTGCTGCAGCATATGTCCTTCCAAGCTTCCCATATATCAGTCATCATGCAAATGAGATAGAATATTACTCCTCTACAGCAGATGGCCAGGGAAAGATAACAATGGCTGAAGAGGGGAGATTCAATGTCCCTGACTTTATTGCCACGGCAACAACAATCTAAAATATATATATAATGGAAATTGCGTTGATTAATTTTGTTGACTCTAGTATTCTGATTTTGTGAGTGAATGGGCTCGGTTTAAAAGGTGCCACCAGTTAATGTCCCTCGAAGACTATCTATAAAAGCCAGGGACTGGGATATTATTTTCAGTGACTAACAAGGCAACAGCCTCGCAATTATTTGAGAAATTAGGAGTAATTCCTCCCTGTAGGCCTTATATCCCTTCTGTGCTCCGAGTCTAGAAGCACATGTACAGTCTTTGACAGACCTAGATTAGACATTGAAAAGAAAAGTGCCTAAAGACATTGCTACAGAACTTGCACACACTACACCCTTGTGATACGGCATCAGGAATCCAACATGCTGTGTAAACATAAGCCCCCAGCCAAAAGTAAATAATGGCAGCACTCCACATACACGGGTCAATTAGAATGACAAAGCCTGCCACACTTATGGGTGGAGCTGAAGCTTTTGAAGCACAGGGCTCTGAATGAGTGGCACACTTAATGGCCTTTCTGGAGCAGCAAGTATTTCCATTACCAGCTGTCACTGTGGGACACCAATACAAGCTTGTCTCCGGGTTACAAGCTTCCTCCCTAGAGATTAATATGCACACCAAGTCCATGGCAAGTTTTTAACCTTTTCAGTGCTAAATATCTGTATTAAACATGTTTTGCAAAATGCCTGTAATGAATGAACTTGGGGGAAAGCAGATCCCATGCTCGCCAGCGCCAAGCAATATTAATGGACATGTCTGTGCGCCAGATTACCCTGCTTTTTTTGGCTGATGAACAAGCCAGAGATAATTTAGCAGCAAAATAAAAAATGGAGCAAACTCTTTAAAAAAAACCCAAGACCAGTAAGGTAGAAAATTATATTTTTTCCTTGCTCTCTACAATTACCCCAAACTGAAAAAAAAGGAAAAAGAAAAAAAAAATGTTGGGAGGTGGTTAGGAATGTTAGTGGTTATGAAAATTGGATACAATTTAGTCCCTAAACTCAATGTGATTAAAAAAAAAAGTCATTTCTCAGCATGATTTTTACAGCACGGAATCATATCCAATGCTGAACTCAGTAAACAGTACTATCTAATCCCTGGCTTGGTTCCTTGTTTTATTCTTGAGGATAGGAAACATTGGGTGGATAAAATATGGAAACGCTGAACAAATTTTTATCATTGGTGTTAGAAATAGCTAAATCTACGAATTTAGGAATAATGGATAGCATGGCAGTAGATTAAAAGTCTCAAGAGGCATTTGCCTGAAAAGTAGTCACCACAAGCACTCAGTTGTACCCACCTACCTGATCTATGAATCACTGTATGAAACTCAAGGATGAAAGATTTAAAAAATGCCTGAATCATTTTTATTTTGTGGGCACTGGAAACGAATAACAAGCGGGCGAGATAGAGACCTCTCTAAATGCTGGTACGATTCATTTTAATTGAGTAGTCTAAGCAGATGCAGAATACTAAGTAGAGCTCTCCATTAGCCCCAGCGCAAGACCAGAGACCTTATTCATTTTTGATTTAGGCAACCGATGTGATTTAGAGCTCAATTTTCAGCACATGGTAGTAAGCACTGAAACAAGAACAGAATCGGGTCCAATTTTCCTGATTTATATCCATGCGCAGTCTGATTATTCTCTTTCCAGAGTGGAGAACAAAATAAGATTATTCAAATTCATCTATTGCATCTGTACTGCATGAATGAGTATACACATATCTCCCTACAAGTTCAAGAAGTCAGTTCTCGTGTGTCTTAAAACAAACTCTGAATCTCTTAGATTCCAATTCTGGAAAGCAAGAGTAGTATAATGACATTTTAAAACAGTATTTGAAGTGGTTACTTCTATAAACTAAGGCTCAATTTACACACACGCTTCCAGAAAAAAAGAATCCAGGAACCTGTTTTAAACTGGCGAAACATAAAGGCTGCCAGGTTAAAAGCTTCAATTATCTATCACTTTGTTGGGAGAAATAGATTTTCACAGCCTTATGACTCTGTGAGGACATTTGATGACAATGATTATTTACTTCACCAATACGTAGGGCAAATGTTGCCTTGGTTTACTTTAGTTTAGTTTATTGTTGTCATGCGTACCAAGGTACAATGAAAAGCTATTGTGTGCATTCTCGCCAATCAAAGAAAAGACTATACATGATTACAATCAAGTCGTGCACAAATACAAATAAAGGGTACAACGTTTAGTGCAAGATAAAGTCCAATAAAGTCTAAAGATAGTTCAAAGATCCCCTGAAACTATTTTACAGAATTGAGCCACCTACAAATAAAATGTGTGTCTACACTCTACAAAGTTTATTACCACTTCCAATGGCAAATTTATTAAATCTTTAAAAAATGCTTTAAATTTGGCAATTGGTTTGGTTTCTAATGGGTTTTTTTTCTTTATCCTTAACTTGGCAACACAAGTAGACAACATGACCTCGAAGGCATATTGTATGCAAGCCTCCATCAGAAAGGCATTGGGTAAAAGTCAGGAAGTCATGTTGCTGCTTTATAAAACTTTGGTTAGGCCACCTTTGGAGTATTCTATACAGTTCTGGTCTTCCGAGTAAAGGAGAAAGTAGAGGCTTTGGAGAGGTTTCAGCAGAGGCTTACAAAAATGCAACCTGGATTAGATGATATTTGATATGAGAGGTTGGACAAACTTGAATTATTTTCTCTAGTGTTAGAGGTTAAGAAAAGACCTGATAGAAAAAGTATATTACATTATATGAAGCGTAGATAGTGTAGAAAGTCAGAACCTTTTTCACAGGTTTGAAATGTCGAAGATTAGAGGGCATAGTTTATAGATACAGCTTGGAAACAAACCCTTCGGCCCATTGAGTCCACGCTCATTATCAATCACCCGTTCACTCTGGTTAAGTTATCCACTTTTACATCCACTCACAGTCATACGGCATGGAAACAGGCCGATTGGCCCAACTTGCCTACACCGACCAACATGCCCCATCTACACGAGTCTCACCTATCTGCGGTTGGCCCATAACCCTCTAAACCTGCCCTATCCATGTACCTCCAGTCTAAATGCTTCTTAAATGTTGCCATAGTACCTGCCTCAACTTCCTCCTCCAGCAGCTCGTTCCATACACTCACCACCCTTGGTGTGTAAATGTTGCTCCTCAGCTTCCTATGGAATCTTTCTCCCCTCACATTAAACCTATGTCCTCTGGTTCCCTATGCACTAGGGGCAATTTACAGAGGCCATCTTTGGGATGCGAGATGAAACTGGAGCACCGGGTGGAAACCCACACAGTTAGAGGGAGAACCTGCAAACTCCACACCTGAGGCGGGCAACACCCGAGATCAAGATCGAGCCTGGGTCCATGGAGCTGTGAGACAGCAGCTCGATCAACTGTGCCGCTGCGCCTCCCAGATCATAGGGAGAAAGTTTAAAGGAGATGCGTGGGATAAGTAATTTCACAGAGAGTTTGGATGACTAGAAATTTCTGCCAGGAGTGGTGATTTAAGCAGATACGAAAGCGCTGGGCCTGTTGGCACTGGGCCTGTACTCGCTGGAGTTTAGAAAAATGAAGGAGCACCTCATTGAAACATACAGAATAGTGAAAGGCTTGGATAGAGTGGATGTGGAGAGGATGTTTCCACTAGTAGCAGAGTCTAGGACTAAAGATCGTAGCCTCAGAAGTAAAGGACAATCTTTTGGGACGATGAAGAGAAATTCCTTTAGTCAGAGGGTGGGGAACCTGTGGAATTCTTTGCCACAGAAGGCTGTGGAGGCCGTCAGTGGATATTTTTAAGGCAGGGATAGATAGATTCTTGATTAGTATGGGCGTCAGAGGTTATGAGTAGATGGCAGGAGAATGGGGTTAGGAGGGAGAGATAGATCAGCCATGATTGAATGGTGGAGTGGATTTGTTGGGCGGAATGGCCTAAGTCTACTATTCCTTATGACCTTATGATAGTACTATTTAAGAGGCATTGATAGTTTGGATAGACATACAGATATGCAATAATTGGAGGGATACGGATCATGCACAGGCAAAGGATATTAACAGCATTATGTTCAGCAGAGACATTGCGGCCGGAAGGACCTGTTTCTCTGCTGCACTGTTAAATCATATTCAGAATTTCCTCTTGATCCAGCTGGCATCTGCGTGCTTATTCGATTCTATAATTGAAAAGTTGTAACTGTCCAATTTCTGAAAGAAACATATTTTAAAATGTAAAGTGCAGCTTTGGGTGTTTCACCATTGCTGCAGTTATCCTGCAGCTACTTTCGCATAATACTGGTTGGTTTAAATGCCCAAAGCAATCAGTACTGGACCAGTTTGCCATGTCAATGGATTAGACTTGATATTAGAAAATCTGCTGAAGAACACGTTTCAAATTTGGTTTGAAATTCAAACTCTACATTTAGTCAATTGCATGCACTATTTATTTTGATAACATGTCTGTATCTTGAATAAACCCCCTCATCCCACTTTCATCATTTAACTTCAAATCAAACTAAGGGCGGCACGATGGTAGAGTTGCTGACTTACAGCACCAGAGACCTGGGTTTGATCCTGACTATGGGTGCTGTCTGTATAGAGTTTGTTCGTTCTTCCCTCTGACCACGTGGGTTTGCTCCAGGTACTCTGGATTCCACCCATACTCCAAAGACATGCAGGTTTGTAGGTTAATTGGCTTTGGTAAAAATTGTAAATTGTTCCTAGTATATGTAGGATTGTGTTAGCGTATGGGGAGCACTGGTCAGTGCGGACTTGGTGAGCCGAAGAGCCTGTTTCCGCGCTGTATTTCTAAAGCTAAAATTAAAACTTCACCATGAATTCCGGCAACTTATGTCTTATGCTTTGTAGTGAAGGACTCCTATTTCTATGTCCTCCCTAAATTCCATTGTTCTAGGATGTATGGTGGGCCGGATCAGACTGATGACAATCTAGTGGTTTGTAGAGAAACAGCAACTGGATGCAGTGTGTGAATGAATGCAGTCTGCACGGCCAGGACAGTAAACTGCAGCAAGGGATTATACAATATTGATTGATTGAAAAAGGCCTTTTGGCCCATTGAGGCCACACTAACCAGCAATCTCCCCTTTACACTACTTCTATGTTATCCCACATGCGTCCAGTCCCTATGCACAAGGGGCAATTAACAGAGGCCAATGAACCTACGAAGCCACACATCTTTGGGATGTGGGGGAAATCCAGAGAACACAGAGGAAACTCACAAGGACACGGGGAGAGCATACAAACTCAGCACAGACAGCACACGAGGTCAGGATCGAACCTGAGTGCCTGGCGCTATGAGATGGCAACTCTACCAGCTACACCATTGTGCTGCCCGCATCTTCACTGTGGAATTGTGCAGGTGGTGTGAATCTACCTGACTGCTCCCTCTGCCCTGGAGTCACGGATGAATAAGTTGCTGTGTCAAGGAACCAGAACTGCTTCAGGTTGAAATGCATCAGTTTATCCCAATCACAGTTGAAGTCTCTAATGCTGTCCCCAATTCTATTAACAGGAGTTTCCCACTTAAAACAGGTGAGGTAGCGAAGGGGGGAGGTGGGTTGGATTGGCAGTAAGTGACAGAGATGAAAAGAATAGTACAGGACAGTAACAAGTCCTTTCTCCCACAGTATCCATGCTGAACATTGACCCTGGAGTCACAGACAAAGGATCTCCACCTGAAACGTCACGCAGTCCTTCTATCCAGAGATGCTGCCTGTCCTGTTGAGTTACTCCAGCATTTTTTTTCTGTCTTTAGGATCTCTATCTTTATTTTCAAATTCCTCGTGGCTTTACTTCACCCATATCTCAACAATTCTTTTAAAATTATAAACCAGTTTACAGCTACTGCTCAACTAGTGCTGGCTTACTTTGCATTTCTCGTTCCTTTGCTCCCACAGTAACGGCAGAGTGTTCAGACATTGGAAAATTAAACACTTAGAACATACCTTTAATCACTTCATCCAGTTTCTCTATTCCTCTCCACTCAATCTTCTTCCTTCAAATCATCAAGACATTCAGATATATCATATATACATAAAATGAATTACAAAAATCTATGTTGCTGTACTTTGTATTTTCATAAACATTGCTTCCCATTTAAAAACAAAAGGAAGAATCAAAGCTACTACCTTCACAATTTGAAATAGCATGTCCACATTTAATGCATTTAATGCACAGAACTCGCAGATAATCTCTGAAGCAAGAAAATAATTCAACATTTTTGTCAAGCAAACAGATTACATACCTTAAGACTGATGGTCAATGCTCTTACTAAACATAAGTTTCAAATTAAATGATATATCAATCTAAGCTTGACTAAGTTTGAAGGCTTTTATTTCTTCATTCTGCATCAAGCACTCTGATCCTGTAAATAGCCCACAATAACGCACAGGAACTCTTGTGAAAGAATCACCACTATCAACTGATCACAGATAGGTTGCGCTCTGAATACAGTCTCTCAGACTAGAAACATGTATCTTCATTTAGGATCTTCTGCCAACATTCTGTCAATGCTAGTGAGAATCCAGCGAAAATTTGATAACATTTTGAATGCAAATTTTGCAGCCAAAACAAAAAAGGTAAAATCAAGTACCTTGATTAAATGCAATTGAGCATTTCATCGAAGTTTACACAAAGTGGAGAATGCCATTATAAGACTGACTCCTGTCGGGTGAGCCTTTAACTTCCGTCATGAGAAGATGACATTTGGTGGTCCAGGCGAGGATTGTAAGTCAGATAAGTTGTCTCTGCAGCCCACTTTCACGCATTTCCTTGCAGTAATGTGACTGAATTAGCCCAAGGATCCGTAGTGTGATAATGTGAGGAGGTGGGGAAAATTGCAAACTACCTTAAAGTACAAAACAAAAAATAGGTTGCACAATTTGTATAAAAGGCCAATTAGCTATTTGATTATTATGGGACTCTGCCGCACTGTGATTATGTTTAAATAAAATACATATACAGTTTCAGGGTGGACCAGTGCCACAACACATTGGCTTACTCTTGCCTGCACAGCTGAATGGTGGGATGTGGCTTCACGCCTGTGATTTCCCACATGGCGAGTTCCTGATCTCAACTGAGCTGTCGGAGCAGCAATGTGTGCAGGCCAGGTATTTTTCTATCAGGAGGGAGGGGAAAAAACCATGGTGGGAAGACGAGGGGAACTTTTACACGAATGAATGGATAAATAATGAAACAGAACTAGTGGAAAGAAAATCTGTTTTGTACATTTCAATAGATGATCACAGATTTGTAAAAAACCTATTGAACTGGATGTTGATGGACTTTCTCTTTATGGATCTGCAGTGTAAAAACTCTTATGATGAGGAAAGTTGCCTGCTTGACATTGTTTCAACTTGGTGGGCATCTTTTGAGGATTTTCCCATACAAGCCTGGTTTAGTTTAGTTTAGTTTAAGTTCAGTTTAAAGACAGGTCAGGTCGGGGGGAGATCCCCCCCGCAACAGGTACCATGTAATCCCGTGCTACCTGCTCCATGGCCAGATAGTTGGCAACTAAACTGTCTCCCCCAGGTTTGCCAGGTGAGGAGGGGGCTGTGGACCCCCAGCAGGACCAAAAACAAGACCTGTCAAAGGGCGGATGAGCTCCTAGTGAACCAATGGCCATCCACACTTCAGTAGAAGTTGCGATCACTGTCGCACATCGCATTGTAAGGCACTGTGCCCATTGATGTTTTCAACTATGATAATGATGATGATGTTGATGATGATGATGATTAGAGACACAGAGTGGGAAAAGGCCCATTGGCTCACTGAGCTCACGCCGACCTGTGATCACCCATATAACAGTTCTATTCTGCACACTAGGGACAATTTACAGAAGCCAATTAAACTGTAAACCTGCACGTCTTTGGAATGTGGGAGGAAACTGGAGCTCTGGGAGAAAACCCACGCGGTCACAGGGAGAACGTGCAAATTCCGTACAGACAGCACCGATAGTCAGGATCGAACCCGGGTCTCTGGCGCTGCATGCAGGTTGAACTCTATCTGGTCTGAATATAAAGGTATTCAGTAAATCAATACCTTCTTGCACCGTACTGCGACACACATTGTGGTTGATTGTCACTGCGCTCGCTGAATTCCACAAGAAAGCCCAGTTTTACAGTGAATTAAGAATTTGAGGTCTATCGAGAAGGCAAACTACTCAACTATTGTCAGTTCTGTTATTATGAATACTTTTACCTTGAATATGTTCTCTTAACCAAACTTTGTTACCCATTTACTGTCAGGCAGACATCACATAATCAATAAATGTAATACAATACATCTTTAAAACTAAACTAGAACCTTGAAACTAGAACTGGGAGTTGGTACGTTCTCCCCGTTTCCTACATGTGTTTTCCTCCTCAGAGATTTTTGGTTTCCTCCCACACTCCAAAGACATACAGTTTTGTAGGTTAATTGGCTTGGTAAAATTGTGTGTGTAGGATAGCGTTAGTGTGCCGAGATGGTTGGTCGGCATGGACTCGGTGGGCCGAAGGGCCAGTTTCCGCGCTGTATCTCTAAACTAAACTAAACAAATACTCATTGCTTCAATTAATGCCCATAAATTTAAATGACAAGGAAACAAGCAATATAGAATATATTTACTTTGTGCAGCATTTTTTAACTGTGCCTGCTTAATTTCATGGGAACTGTTTGAATTTTGATGGAATTATAAATATTTTCTCTCTTTTATTCACTTTAGGGGTTATAAAAAGACTGATAATGAATGTTCCTCCCAAAATTCTTTGAGGAGGGGGTTGGGATCTGATTCCATATTTACTCTTTCATTACAGCGTTGTTTCACACAGAGGTCCAGGCTTTTGATCTAGTTGAAGGTGGAAGAATGCAGACATGCCTTGAAGTCGGGATGGTGTGTGTCACAGCGACAGACTTGTAGGTGGCGGTATTCCCAGAACAATTTCTCCACCAGTCTCTCGAGGTGGTGAATTTGGTCGGTGCTGTCATCAAAAGTCTTGCTGAGTTGTAGCTGTACATGTGGCATATGGTACGTGCTGTAGCCATGGTGTGGCAGTAACAGAGAGAGGGAATGTTCAGCATGGGGTACTGGATGTTGATCAAGTAGGCTGCGACATCCTCAGTAATAGCAAACATCTTGAATGTTGTTGGAGATGTATTCACCGAAGCCAATGGATAGTACTCCATCAGACTCCTGACTTGAGAAGCTATAGGAAGTTGGAAGCTGAGTTTTGCCGCATACAACACATGACATCCCGCATGTTCCTGTAGCCATGCAAATCGTGTAGTTTGGTTTAGCTTTTTATTGTCACTTGCAGTGCAGTGAAAACCTTTTGTTTGCGTGCTATCCAGTCAAAGAAAAGACTATACATGATTGCAATCAAGTACGTGAAGGAAGGAACTGCAGATGCTGGTTGAAACCGAAGATAGACACAAAATGCTGAAGTAACTCAGCGGGACAAGCAGCATCTCTGGAGAGAAGGAATTGTTGATGTTTCGGGTCGAGACCCTTCTTCAGACTGAAAGTCACGGGAAAGGGAAATGAGAGATATAGACGATGATGCTGAGAGATATAGAACAACGAATGAAAGATATGCAAAAAAGTAACTGATAAAGGAGACAGGCCATTGTTAGCTGTTTGCTAGGTGAGAGTAAAATGTTTGTGTGACTTGGGTGGGGGAAGGATAGAGAGAGAGGTGGTCAATATAAATAAGGGTACACCATAATGTTGATAATAAGGGATTTGGTGATGGGTATGCCATTGAATATCAAAGGTAGGTGGTTGGACTTGACTTTGTTGAAATGGTCTGATAATGGTGTAGCAAAATGCTTCTTATTACTTATCAGCTCAAACCTGAAAACTGTAATGTCCAGGTTCAGAAGCAGCTTCTTCTCAACAAATATCAGGCTATTAGACACTGCAAACTCCAAATAAGGTCCGAACTGCATACGCTCTTGATTCTTGATCTCCTCCTTTTCCTCTATCCTCCTGCTCCACCACCAGCTCTGCAACCTTGCTGGGCCTGAATCTACATAACTGGTGAGTTGTGGGGGGTTATTCCCAAAATGAGAGCTGCTCTATACACAGTCTGGACTGCACTTCCAGATGTATTTAGGCAGTGGACATTTTTTTTAAATTCACCAACGATGCCCCTGGCCTTATTACAGATGGTGATATACCTGTCTTTGGAAGAGTATACTGTTTTGTGCATCGATCTCCAGGTGATCCGGGTGATTGCTCCTAGGGCCCATAACCGCCCATTAATGTAGCTGGTAGATGGTGGGTACTATTTAAGACAGGATGGAGTCATGCAAAGTACGTGGGTGCATGATTGGATTTTCTGGGTGTGATTACAGTTCATTTGGACATTTGGGAGAATAAAATGTCTTACAGTTCTACCATTCTGGGTTCTGAACTGTAGTCCTAAGGGCAGTGACGGACATCCACCATTGCATGTGACAGAGGTGACAGAGGATGTTGGCATAAGAATAAGTTAATTCTTCTTGTCATTGGGTGGAGGTGTTACTGATGCGACCATCAGACCAGAATGACCATCACCACAGTTATCTTGGTTTAGTTTAGTTTAGTTCAGTTTATAGATATAGCATGGAAACAGGCCCAACCGAGTCCCCATTGACCTGTGATCATCCATGAATAGTTTTTCTCCTGATTGGATATCATGCAACAAAAATATTTTTACTGTACGTTGGTAAATGTGATAATAAACTAAACTAACTTATTACAGACAGCATCCGTAGTCAGGTTCGAACCCTGGTCTCCGGGGCTGTAAGGTAGCAAATCCTTACTCCACTGTCCATGTGTAGTTGAGCATCTGCATCTGCATCGTGGTCGAGGGATGTGGACAAAGATAATGGGAGACTCCAAGCACAACCTTAACAATAGGAATCTGCTGAGAGTTACTCCCTATACCTTTCAAAGCAATGAATAAACACCATGATTTCCCTCAAACTAAGCACCAGCACCATCATACACAACCTTGGAAGCAATTTAAGAGTCCTTTATCGCAGTACGGAGAGTGTTGGGATGTTTCATCCAGCATCAAAATGACAATGTGATTAATGTTATCATGGGTGACTTTAATCTACATATAGATTGGACCAATTAAATTGGTAGCAGCGCTGAAGAGGAGGATTTACTGGAATGTATACGAGATGGTTTTTTAAACCAATATGCAGAATTAGCTAGGATAGACTGGCAAATTATACTTAAATGGTTGACGGTGGAGATGCAATGGCAAAGATTTAAAGACTGCATGGATGAACGGCTCAACTGAGGCTAACGAGGGAAATCAAGGAGAGTGTTAAATCCAAGGAAAAGGCATATAAATTGGCCAGAGGAAGTAGCAAACCGGAAAATTGGGAGAAATTTAGAACTCAACAGAGGAGGACAAAGGGGTTAATTAAGAGGGGGGAAAAAAGAGCATGAAAGAAAGTTTGCGGGGAATATAAAAACTGACTCTAAAAGCTTCTTTAGATATGTAAAAAGGAAAAGATTCATGAATGATTAAATGTAGGTCCCTTACAATCAGAGACAGGTGAATTTATAATGGGAAACAAGGAAATGGCAGAACATGTAAGTGAGTACTTGATTCTGTCTTCACTAAGGAAGATACAAACAATCTCCCAGAAATACTAGGAGGCCGAGGATCTAGTGGGAGGGAGGAAATGAAGGAAATCCACATTAGTCAGGAAATGGTGTTAGGTAAACTGTTGGGACTGTAGGCAGATAAAACCTCAGGGCCTGATGGTCTGCATCCTAGAGTACTCCAGGAGATTGCCCTAGATATCGTGGATGCATTGGTGACCATTTTCCAATATTCTCTCGACTGGATCAGTTCCTGTGGACTGGAGGATAGCCAATGTAACCACACTTTTTAAGAAAGGAGAGAGAAAACGGGGAATTATAGACCAGTTCGCCTTACATCGGTAGTGGGGAAGATGCTTGAGTCGATTGTTAAAGATGTTATAGCAGAGCATTTGGAAAGCAGTGACAGGATCGGTCAGTCAGCATGGAATTATGAAGGGGAAATCATGCTTGACTAATGTTCTGGAATTTTTTGAGGATGTAACTAGTAGGATGGATAAGGGAGAGCCAGTGGATGTGGTATATCTGGACTTTCAACAAGCCTTTGACAAGGTCCCACACAAGAGATTAGTGTGCAAAATTAGAGCACATGCTATTGGGGTTGGGTATTGACATGGATAGGGAACTGGTTGGCAGACAGGAAGCAAAGAGTAGGAATTACTGGGTCCTTTTCAGAATGTCAGGCAGTGATTAATGGGGTGCCGCAAGACTCGATGCTGGGACCCCAGTTATTTACAATATATATTAATGATTTAGACGAGATAATTCAATGTGACATCGCCATGATTGCGGATGACACAAAGCTGGGTGTGGCAGTGTTAGTTGCAATGAGGATGCTATGAGGCTGCAGGGTGACTTGGATAGGTTGGGTGAGTGAGCAGATACATGGCAGATGCAGTATAACAGTGGATAAAAGTGAGGTTATCCACTTTGGTGGCAAGAACGGGAGGGCAGATTATTATCTGAATTGTATCATATCTACTTTGGTGGCAAGAACGGGAAGGCAGATTATTATCTGAATTGTATCAGATCAAGAGAAGGGGAAGTGCAATGAGACCTAGGTGTGCTTGTACAAGAATGCAGGTACAGCAGGCAGTGAAGAGAGCTAATGGCATGTTGGCCTTCATTGCGAGGAGATTTGAGTTTAGGAGCAAGGAGGTCCTATTGCAGTTGTACAGAGCCCTGGTGAGACCGCACCTGGAGTATTGTGTGCAGTTTTGGTCTCCTAATTTGAGGAAGGACATTATTATTATTGGGGGAGTGCCACGTAGGTTCACCAGGTTAATTCCCGGGATGACGGGACTGGCATATGATGAAAGAATGGGTCAACTGGGCTTGTATTCACGAGAATTTAGAAGAATCAGAGGGGATCTTATAGAAACATATAACATTCTTAAAGGATTGGACAGGCTAGATGCAGGAAAAATGTTCCCAATGTTGGGGGAATCCAGAACCAGGGGTCACATTTTAAGAATAAGGGGTAAGCCATTTAGAACTGAGATGAGGAAAAACTTCTTCACCCAGAGAGTTGTGAATCTGTGGAATTCTTTGCCACAGAAGGGAGTGGAGGCCAATTCACTGGATGTTTTCAAGAGAGTTAGATTTAGCTCTTAGGGCTAACGGAATCAAGGGATATGGGGAAAAGCAGAAATGGGGTACTGATTTTAGATGATCAGCCGTGATCATGTTGAATGGCGGTGGTGACTTAAAGGGCCGAATGGCTTTCTCCTGCACCTATTTTTCTATGTTTCTATGTTTTATGTTAATGCTTGCCACTAGCTGGATCATCACCGCTCAATTTGACAGAGCTGCCTTCAAATCAGCATTGCACGAAGACCAGCATCAATAGCAGCCTGCTTTGCATACTACCAGCATGTGTGCAGCACAAGTGTTATTGCACTATTCCATTTGCTGAGTAAACTTGGTCACTCTAAAAATATGTGTTCACAAATTTGGAATGATATTGAAGCTAAAACGGTGCCCTTAACACTGAAGAACACAATGCAATGTGATCTATATTTCATCATTATTTTACAGACTGTACTTTGGATGGATGTGGCCAAAATGAAAAGGTTTAAGGTTTCAAAACTGAACAAGTATACTGTCAGAATGTGCTCCAGCACTGAGGTAGGGACTAAATAAACTTGCTTGTTAAAGAACACTCAGCTACTGCTATTATAATGCAGAGAGATACTGAAATTATCACACCACAGGTCAACTGCAGGAATGTGTTATACTCATGTGCCACAGTGCTCCAGTTTCCCCAAGGGTTCTGGCTGAATACATAACCCTAATATTCCTCTGTTGTCTTTTATTATCTGTATAATGGATGGCACTTAGAATAATGTTTTAAAAGCAGTGTTCTTTAGCTTTTAGCTGTAAGTGGGAAAAATAATTATTAAACAATTTGAGGATGTGCATAAAACAAAGTGAAGCACTAAAACAGAATGGGGATATTAAAGAGGATACGAGTTATTCTGCAACTCCTTCTAGCCAGTTGTTGTGGTGGGTTATACAGGTGCAAATCCCTGCAGCAATGCTAGGCACACACAAGTTATTAAATTGCTGAAACTCTAGCATAATCTACTATTTTCATCACTGACATGGGCGACATCATCTATTAGCAAGCATCTAAAAATGAGAATGGCTAAAAATGCTATTTTTTGCATCTAAAAGTGTGCTGAACAATGGTGTGATGCTGAATTTCTAATAGTTCATCATGAAGGAGATTCCAGAATATGTGACATAACACAATCCAGATAATTATCAAAGTTCAGATTCATTAATCAAATTAAAGTACAGAAAATCTACTGACTATCCGCTATTGATTTCTTAACTCAACCAGTATATATTAGCACAATTGTTTATTTAAACAAAGCCTGCCTCTGGACCACTTAGATTATCTCATCCCTTGGTTACTTTTTCCACCACTTCCATCACCTATAATAGTTCCCCTCCCACACTTGGTTCCATCTGTGCCTTACATACACACCTATCCACCTGGGTTACTTCTACCTTTGCCTACCTCTCCCATTCCCCCACCCCCACTCCATCTGGTTCCATCTGCCCATCATTCCTCCCATACCTGGTTCAACATATCACTTTCCAACCTCTGTCTCTATCTTTTCACTACCCTTCTCACTTCTGACTCCAGCTGCCCAATATTTCTTTTCCTTATTAGTTTTCATCTATCATGCACCAGCCTCTGACTGGAACTCTTCCCTCCCCATCTCCCACCTGGCTTCATCTGTCTTCGTTTTGTTTAGTTTTAGCTTAGATACAGCGTGGAAACAGGCCCTTCGGCCCACCGAGTTTGCGCCAACCCATATACTAGTTCCATCCTGCACAATAGGAACAAAATATGGAAGCTACCAAACTACAAATGCACGTCTTTGGAACATGGGAGAAAAAGAGGGCATCTGGAGAAAACCCACAGGGAGAATGTACAAACTCTGTACAGATAGCACCTGTAGTCAGGATTGAACCCAGGTCTCTGGCGCTGTAAGTCAGCAACTACTATGTCACTGTGCCACCCCTTGCGTTACTGGGTTGTCCATCATCCTATCTATCCTGGTTGCACCTTTCATCCTACCAGCTCCTCAGGCCTCTCACCCTTCTGTATCTTCCCTTTACATTCTCAATCCTAAAGGGCCTGTCCCACTGTACGAGCTAATTCAAGAGCTCTCCCGAGTTCAAAAAAAAAATCAAACTCGTGGTAAGCATGAAGAATGTACGAAGCGGGTACGTCGGTGCTCGGGACGGCTCTTAGCGGCTCGTAACGCTAACGGCAGGTACTCGGGAAATGCGGTAACCTCGTGAAGACTTTTCAACATGTAGAAAAATGTCCATGAGAGCCCCGAGTACCTACGAGCGGCTATTACCGTAATTCTCCGAGTTCGAATAAGGGAAACTGGGGAGAACTCTTGAATTAGCTCGTACAGTGGGACAGGCCCTTAATACAATCTTGACGCAAAATGTCAACCATCCCTCTACCTCCACAAATATTGCCCGACCAGTTTGTTTTTTGTTGTTCCAGATTTCAGCAATTGCAGTCGAAGTGTGGCACAATGGCCCAGCTGGTAGAGTTGCTGCCTCACAGCGGCAGAGACGCGGGTTTGATCCTGACTTTGGGTATTGTCTGTGTGGAGTTTGAAGAGTGTCACTGTGACCATGTTAGTTTCCACCAGGTGCTCCGGTTTCCTACCATATCGCAAAGGGTTTGTAGGTTAACTGGTCTCTGAAAATTGCCCCTAATATAACCATATAACCATATAACAATTACAGCATGAAACAGGCCATCTCAACCCTTCTAGTCCGTGCCGAACACGTATTCTCCCCTAGTCCCATATACCTGCGCTCAGACCATAACCCTTCATTCCTTTCCCGTCCATATAACTATCCAATTTATTTTTAAATGATAAAACGAACCTGCCTCCACCACCTTCACTGGAAGCTCATTCCACACAGCCACCATTCTCTGAGTAAAGAAGTTCCCCCTCATGTTACCCCTAAACTTCTGTCCCTTAATTCTCTAGTCATGTCTCCTTGTTTGAATCTTCCCTACTCTCAGTGAGAAAAGCTTATCAACGTCAACTCTGCCTATCACTCACATCATTTTAAAGACCTCTATCAAGTCCCCCCTTAACCTTCTGCACTCCGAAGAATAAAGCCCTAACTTGTTCAACCTTTCTCTGTAACTTAGTTGCTGAAACCCAGGCAACATTCTAGTAAATCTCCTCTGTACTCTCTCTATTTTGTTGACATCCTTCCTATAATTAGGCGACCAAAATTGTACACCATACTCCAAAACTGGTCTCACCAATGCCTTGTACAATTTTAACATTACATCCCAACTTCTATACTCAATGCTCTGATTAATAAAAGCCAGCACACCAAAAGCATTCTTTACCACCCAATCTACATGAGATTCCACTTTCAGGGAACTGTGCACAGTTATTCCCAGATCCCTCTGCTGAATGCTGCATTCTTCAATTCCCTACCATTTACCATGTACGTCCTATTTTGATTTGTCCTGCCAAGATGTAGCACATCACACTTATCAGCATTAAACTCCATCTGCCATCTTTCAGCCCACTCTTCCAACTGGCATAAATCTCTCCGTAGACTTTGAAAATCTACTTCATTATCCACAACCCCACCTATCTTATTATCATCTGCATACTTACTAATCCAATTTACCACACCATCATCCAGATCATTGATGTACATGACAAAAAACAGTGGACCTAACACAGATCCCTGTGGCACCCCACTAGTCACTGGCCTCCAACCTGACAAACAACCATCCACCATTACTCTCTGGCATCTCCCATTCAGCCACTGTTGAATCCATCTTGCTACTCCACCATTAATACCCAACAATTGAACCTTCTTAACCAACCTTCCGTGAGAAACCTTGTCAAAGGCCTTACTGAAGTCCATATATACAACATCCACTGCTTTACCTTCATCAATTTCCCGAGTAACCTCTTTAAAAAATTCAAGAAGATTAGTCAAACATGACCTTCCAGGCTCAAATCCATGTTGGCTGTTCCTAATCAGACCCTGTTTATCAAGATGCTTATATATATTATCTCTAAGTATCCTATCCATTAATTTGCCCACCACTGACGTCAAACTAACAGGTCTATAATTGCTAGGTTTACTCTTAGGCCCCTTTTTAAACAATGGAACAACATGCGCAGTACGCCAATCCTCCGGCACTATTCCTGTTTCTAATGACATTTGAAATATTTCTGTTATAGCCTCTGCTATTTCTGCACTAACTTCACTCAATGTCCTAGGGAATATCCTGTCCGGACCTGGAGACTTATCCACTTTTATATTTCTCAAAAGTGTCAGTACTTCCTCTTCTTTGAATCTCATAGTTTCCATAGCTACTCTACTTGTTTCCCTTACCTCACATAATTCAATATCCTTCTCCTTGGTGAATACCGAAGAAAATTGTTTAATATCTCCCAATTTTGGCTCTGCAGATAGCTGTCCACTCTGACTCTCTAATGGACCAATTTTATCCCTCGTTATCCTTTTGCTATTAATATATCTGTAGAAACCCTTTGGATTTACTTTCACCTCATATCTTCTTTTAGCTTTTCTAATTTCTTTCTTAAGATTCTTTTTACATTCGTTATACTCCTCAAGCACCTCATTTACTCCATGCTGTCTATAATTATTGTAGATCTCTCTCTTGCATAGGGGTGGTTGACTGGCATCTAATGCATAGGGAGTGGTTGAGAAAGTGGGATAACAGAACTAGTGTGAACGAGTAATCAATGGTCAACGTGGAATCAGTGGGTTGAAGGGCCTGCATCTATGCTGCATCTTTAAACTTGTGTCTCCATGATTTTAGAGACCACTCTAAGCATTGTCCCAAGAAGGTCAGGCTGGCCAGTTCCTCCTTATATTCAATTTAATTATAGCCAACACAACCACCATCAATATTCTGGGTTGTTATAACTCAACACTTGCAGGGATAATAGACAGTGAGAAGGAATGGCTGATGTTTCAGTCTGAAGAAGGGTCTCAACCCGAAACATCACATATTCCTTCTCTCCAGAGATGCCGCCTGCCCCACTGAATTACTCCAACAATTTGTGTCTATCTTCGATTTAAACCAGCATCTGCAGTTCGTTCCTACACACTCGCAGGGATACGTTTGGCTCCAAATGAACTCAAAATTTTCCATTAGATGGTAATTATCTAGCACTCTCTCTCGATCTTCCAATGCAACAGACCATTGCTGTATTGGGTACCAATTTTAAGATGCATTGCACCATGTCACCAAATGTTTTTTTAAAAGGATCACTCAAACCTGTGACTTTTACCAACCAAAGGAGACCATCCATCTGATCATGCATAATGCTGATTTAGACCGCAATCACTGTCCCTGCATTATCACTGGGTCACTGCGATTCCTTACCTAACAATACTGTGAGGAGTGGTTTCACCAGATGGAATTCAATAGTTCAAGAAAATGACTAACTACCAGCATTTCAGCAACAATTCAAGATAGGCAATGTATCATGGTACTCTCAGTGACCACCACAATCAATAAATAAATAGAAAATAACCTGGCAGAATTAGGCAATAAAGATAACACAAAGTGCAGGAGTAACTCACTTTGGCAGGCAGCATCTCTAGAGGACATGTATAGATGACATTTCGGATGGAGACCCATCTTCACGTGCTGCCTGACCCACTGAGTTACTCCAGCACTTTGTGGGGGTTTTTTTTGTAAACCAGCATCTGCACTTCCTTGTTTCTCCATAACTGGACAATGGTACAAACCAGAAAAGCAGGGTAAAATTATCAGAAATTTAGAGCAAGAAGTACACGAGAACTAAAAAAATTGCAAAAACAAGTTAAACTTAGGTCGAACTTGGATTTAAAAATTGTGAAAAGATGGGGGAAAGAGAAGCAGCAATCAAATTGTGGAAATGTGGAATTGGGTCTCAGGATAAGAATGGAATAAAAATTCTGAACAAGCAGGGAAAGTTATTTAGAATGTATACGGTTCTCGGAATAGGAGGGAAAAAAGAATCACCATTTAGAATTTCGTACAGTCATGAAGGAAGGAAAGTTCCAGAATCAGAAAAAAAGATAAAAGCACCACCATGAATAATAAGGGATAAACAAGAATATGAATGAAGCTTACCTGAAATGACAGAAAAAACGGGATTTGGAGTATGATTGAAATCAGGCTGAGAAAGCAGAGAAGCTAATTAAGAAGGGAATAAAGGGATGTTAAAAATCCAGAATATGACTAGGTTGATTTTCACTTTCACAGTTTGAAAGGATGAAAGGAATTTGGTGGCTTGTTTTACCTCATTCCTGACTTAACTCACAACAAGTGATTGCCACGTGATCTTTAACTCAATATAATGAAATATGCAGGTTTCTGGGATATTTGCAGATAGGGGGAGAGATATAAAATAACTCACTGTCACCCGTGTTGTGCTGTTACAGAAGTGAAACTCCAACCCTTTTAATTAAAAATTGGAAAAAGGCTGACCGCCCTTTTCATTCAGATTTCTCGTTCTTTCCTCACTTGTCCTGATTACTAGTTCAACTTGACTGCCTGTCTTGCAGTTGTAAACACTGATTTCTCTCTGCATGTCACTAGCATCTATCAAAACACTTCTGAATAAGTGCTGAAGGCAATTTTTACAACCTTTTTATTGGTTCCTAGACATTTTTCACATTGTCCCATCAAAACATCAAGAGCAGGAAGAAATCACATAGGGTGCTGAACCACTATCACAGAGACTTAACATCACAAGTCCTTAAAGAATAGGTTGCCTTCAAGTGCTAATTTTCCCAAGGAATATAACAAGTGCTGGCTCTGTCAATGGTGTGCAGTTTGTTCCCTCAGAAGAAAGATGAAGGGAGGCAATCTCGCTTCCTTGGAAAGCCTTTAAAAAAAAGAATGTCTTCAAAGTCAATAAGTTCTTCATTTTCCATATATGAATCAGTTCGTTTTCATTCCAGGCATTTAACGTTCCAAGTTGCCACCTGCAAGTTAGAAGAGCTTAAAATTTGGACAATGATAAAAATCACAGTATGCTAGTCACACCAAACCTCCTGGCTTTCAGCAGGAGATTGAAAAAATTACATGCTGGTGCAATAGCTGTTCAGGCAAGATGGTTCTGGTAAAAACAAACATTCTGGTTTATGTACATAAGGGAAGAAGTGTTGAAGAAAGAGAAGGCTTCAGTCATCAAAGTTGTTCGTGTGAAATTGAAGTCATCGCTATTTTTAAAATATGTGAGTTTAGTGAAGCAACTTAAGCATACGAACAATGTGTCTTCTGATATTAAAAGCCGTTTGGAACTGTTCTTCCTGCTCTGTCGGTACAGCTTATTTCATGGTATTCTGGGGTGCAGGTCACCAAAGGATCAAGATCTTGGCTCACCATCTTAGCTGCTCCTCAGCAGCAAACTGAAACAATGCAGGATTGACAAAATTGCCTCAGGAGGTTTATTATGCCTGGTCCATTGATTTGGGTTCACGTTAAAGATCCCGTGGCACGATGTAAAAGAGGCAGGTCTACTGTCACAGAAAATAACTCTGTACCACACGATTAATGAAAAATAGGATGTGAAAAATTAACTAGCCATTCATTACTCTGGTGTTTTGTGGACATTGCTGTCACGGAGTGGTGGCTTCATTTGCCTCTGAAGAATCAGGAAATGTATTCCAATGCAATTAATTCAGTGCAGCTCTTTGAGTGATTTAAACATAACAAGATGTAATATGGATCTATAATTTACATGTTCATCTCTCCATTTATTAACAATGTCAGTCATTCAGCAAATCGTTACGATTCCTTCAATTTACAGGAGGCTGTTGTATCATTTGTATTGGGTTCAAAGTCTTGTCGCTGATCAAAGTCTTGTCGCTGAACAACAAAAGTTATCCACCCATGACATGGCTGAGGATGCTGGTACAGGACCCATTCACACATGTAGACAGGATCGGCAATTAGAGCCATCCTACCACAGCTAGCAATATACATCACATTATCATAGAACATTATCTTATGATATAGCTAAATATTATCCAAGAACATAAAGTGGTTTTTCGGCCCACAATGTCTGTACCAAACATGATGCCAAGTTAAATGAATCTCCTCTGCCTGCACATGAACCATATTCCTACAATTCCTGCATATCCACATGCCTTTCTAAAAGCTTCTTAAACACTGTTATTCTACATGCTTCCACCACTACCCTTGGCAGCGCCTTCTAGGCATTCACCACTCTCCATGTAGAAAACTTGCCCTGCACATTTCATTTAAACTTTTCCTCTTTCACCATAAAGTTATTCTCTCTAGTCCTTAGCATTTCGACCCTGCAATAAAGGTTCTGATGGTCTACCGTATCTATGGCCTTTTTTTAAATAGTGATGACAGATCTTCATCAAATGTCCTACTGAGCAGGTTACCAACATGTTTCTGGCTATATAGTTTAACCACTGTAAGAAAATGTCTTGTGTCACTATCTAATAAGTCAAGAAGCTGAGAGACACTCAAAAAGATAAAGGATCCAGGAGGGAGAAGCATTTAATGTAGGTAGTCCCTTCTCCATGTAGTTAAATAATGCATGAGTCAGTAACTTCAACCACACTCCTCATAGGGCGGCCACGGTGGCGAAGCGGTAGAGTTGCTGCCTTACAGTGCTTGCAGCGCCGGAGACACGGGTTCGATCCACTGTGGCCGCCCTATGGGTGCTGTCTGTGTGGAGTTGGTACGTTCTCCCCGCGACCGCATGTGTTTTCTCCGAGATCTTCGGTTTCCTCCCACACTCCAAAGACGTACAGGTATGTAGGTTAATTGGCTTGGAGTATGTGTAAATTGTCCCTTGTGTGTGTAGGATAATGTTAATGTGTGTAGGATAGTGTTAATAGGCCCTTGGGCACACTGAGTCCGCACTGACCAGCGATCCAACGGGAATGGCTGGTCAGTGTGGACTCCGTGTGCCCAAGGGCCTATTTCTATGCTGTACCTCTAAACTAAACTAAGATTCACCAACAGTCCCACAGACCCTACGTCAAAACCCTACACCATGTTATTTCCATTAACACAAAGATGAAGATATTCAGAGAATTATACTTTCTATTTAACCTAATACAATCAATGGCTGCAGTGCCATGAATAGGTTTGAATTTATCTCCCCATTATCCTTTCACCTATTTGCTGGGGCAAACCGGCTTGGGTGAATTAATTTATTTAAGGCATAGGAATAATCTGGGCATAAATTAATCGCATGCTGCCACTTGCTCATGCTTGTTCATAAGTCTTGTATCATATCTATTTTTTGTTTAAAATTCATAATCATAGTTATTTTGCAATCCTGGTCCTTGTCACATATGGAAGTTTAAGATGTATGATGTCTCTATTAAGCATTGCTCATTGATACATGTTGGCATCAAACGAGCTGTTGCAATCAGCACAAATTCCAAAACTGCATGGAGCTACCTGCAGCACATTTTAAATGAATTCCTAGAGACCACATTATTCTCCGTTTAAATATGGATGAATACAGCTTCCCAGAATCTTTTTTCTCAAAGCCAGACCAAGTAAACTAAACTTTGAGGCTTTTCTGAAAAAAAACCTGTTGTGAACACACTCAGCTTTATATCAAGAGTAATTGAGGTTGTTTTTACAAGATTGAACATTCTGTCTTACATCACGCAAGACTAGTGCACAACTACTTTGAACAACAGTGTGTACAATTGTGTTTATTCAAAATCCCTCATACCTAGCTATCAATAGAGCTGTTAATCAATTTAAATTGTGGTATGCTCCAGTTGCACAGAGCAAATTCAGGCCATATACTGTAAGTTTACGATAATGAGGGAAATTGTACATGTATCATTAAGTTATTTGCAGTATGTAATTAAGATATTTGTTGGTTGTGGGACTGCATTGTGAAAGGGAGATATGAAGGAAAGTGAAGGATGCAGGTATAGGAAGGAATTGCAGATGCTGGTTTAAGCCCAAGATAGACATAAAAAGCTGGAGTACTCAACGGGTCAGGCAGCATCTCTGGAGAAAAGAAACAGGTAACGTTTCAGGTCGGGACCCTTCCTCTAACACTAAAGAAGGGCCTCAAAACATCACCTGTTCATTTTCTCCAGAGATGCTGCCTGACCCATTGAATTACTCTGGCGTTTTGCGTCTAATGAAGGATATTGGGTCAGTTTAGGAAAATGGCACAGAGAGGAAAAAATCAGCCATGATCTTCTTAAATGGAAGTGTGGATGAGGTGGAAAATATGCTCCTTCTGCTTCTATGTTCTAATGATATTTATTCATGTAGTACAGTTTTAAGCATGATATCCCTTTCCTGACTCTCAGTCTGAAGAAGGGTTTGAAACGCCAGCTATTCCTTTTCTCCAGAGATGCTGTCTGACCTGCTGAGTTACTCCAGTTTCTTGTGTCTATCTTTGGTTTAAACCAGCATCTGCAGTTCCTACATATTTAAAGCAATGATGTATGTGTACAATGCCCTTGCAGATGTTACAGAATCATTTTTTTTGTGAGAAACACAACCCCCCTCGTAATAGAGGGGTAGGGCTGGATAGGGCTCTTAAAGATAGCGGAGTCATGGGGATATGGGGAGAAGGCAGGAATGGGGTACTGATTGTGGATGATCAGTCATGATCACATTGAATGGCGGTGCTGGCTCGAAGGGCCGAATGGGCTACTCCTGCATCTATTGTCTTCCTCTTCTTGTGTATGGCGTGCACAGCTTAAAGTTGTAGGACAACTTGGTCTATTTGATCTTATTTGATTGTGCACACCGGGTTGATTGCATTTATCGAAACAGGGCGGACCACGTGAAGATTGCAATCTCCCACCCCCACCTATAATGCTAGGGATGATCAGCAAATCTTTTTTTAAATGGGAAAATTGAATGTGCATGAAAAGGTTTAGTTTAGTTTAGAGATACAGCACAGAAAAAGGCCCTTCAGCCCACCGAGTCTGCACCGACCAGCGATCCATACAAATTAACACTATCCTATACACACACTAGAGACAATTTTACATTTATACCAAGCCAATTAACCTATGAAACTGTACATCTTTTGAATGTGGGAGGAAACCGAAAATCTCGGAGAAAACCTATGCAGGTCACTGCGAGTACGTACCAACTCCATACAGACAGCACCCATAGTCAGGATCGAAGCCGCGACACTGACGCTGAAAGCGCTGCCCGCCACCATGCCGCCCTTGTTGACACGGTGAAGACAGTGAGTTCGAAATTGGAACACTTGTTACTTAGGGCAGATAAGAAATAAAAAGCAATGATTTTTGAAACACAATAAGATTGAGGTATGGAGAGGTTGGAGATATTAGATTGTGATGAGTGTCTAGTATGCAATAAGGAGGCACCAATTTCACTGTAACTTTATAATACATTGCTCACACAGTAGGACATGCTGACAATAGACTCAGCAATAATAGAGGAATAAAAAGATACAGAATGTCTGTAAGATTACATCATCTCTTTCATAGCTGGCTGTTTCAAGTACTTTATATGCAATTACATAAAAGATATTTGAAGTACAGTCCTGTTGCAAGTTAGGAAACCTGGCGTCAGTGGGTATGCGTATGTTACACCCTCAAAGGAAACCCAAAAGGTACATTCTAATTCAGAATGATTTCTGACAATAAATAATATAATCTAGTTTGAGAAATCATCGTTTTTCACCAAGGGGTCATATTTGACATGTATAAAACTATACAAGCACAAAGTTTTGTAAGAAAGACATATCTAGCATATTCAGCAGTAAACATTATTTGAGTTTAAAGCTAAACTTTTACACCAAAGATGCCATTTTACATTTAAGTATTATATTCAATTTCATTATTATAACCATGGCTTAAGTAGAAATGTAAAAATCACTCGCTCATCTTTAAATGAGTCCCGGCATTCAAAATGCATTGATACACAAAATGAATTACTCATGATAAAATCATATTCCAATGCTTAACTCCCTGTGACTTGATTGGGCCAATGTGCATTCACTTGTGGAATAGTTTTATTTGAATCTGGAATATATGTCAAAGTTATCACAAACTAAAGTTAATAGCTTTCCAGTTACCTGGGAGTTCATAATTGCCAATTATTTTGAGTGCAATATCAATCTAAATATAATTACTTTCTTCTGAATTGCCTGATTTAAAAAAAGAATTAATCCAGGTTTCCCTTTTATTGATGTTGGCAGATACCTTTCAGTAGAGCCATGGTATTTCAATAAATGATTGAATTATGTGATGCACCTTGTTACCTCTTGCTTTGGGAAAACAAAGGTGTGAGAGTTGAGTTTTAATATATTGGGCACATCTTTTTATTCACATTTAAGATTCAGTCTCAGAACCAGATATATCTATTGAGCGTTTAACATTTTCAGCTCAACTTGGCATGTATTTGATACCTACATTCATCATTCATCAGTCATTGACTACCAAATGTTGACAAGGCCCTCAGGCATGGGCCAACATAGGCCGGTCAAAATCTTGCAGGGTATAATAGTGGATTAAAAAGATAAATAATGTCTGTAAAATTACATAACCTCTTTCATATGTGGGCAGGATAGATCAATTAAGTAGAGCACTGATTCAATCCTTAGTTTAGTTTTTAGTTCAGTTCAGTTTATTGTCACGTGTACCAAGGTACAGTGAAAAGCTTTTGTTGTGTTCTTCGTGTGTTTCATTCAAAACATGGGTCAAGGTTCATAATTTGGGCTATTTCGTCCTTTGTTAACTATGTTGCCTTCAATAATTAGGCAAAGCTGCTAGCGAGACAAAATAGTTTGCAATTCAGCCCAACTTTGCTCTGGAATTGAAACTTCAAAATAACATCATGGTCACATTTACACAACAAAACTGCAGAAAATTTCCGATGAGAATCAGGTATTTCAAAGCATTGAGAACTCTGATCCACAATAAGAACCAGTATCTGTAGTTCCAGCATCCACAATAAGATCAGCATTTCAAAGATGCATCATTTAGTGGCCTTCCATCAGTGTGCAAATTTTAGACATCAGAGAGTGAGCAAAGTATTATGCATACTGTTTTTGGTCCCATTACCAATGAATGTATAAGATTCCTCAACTCCTCAGAAATTAGTCAAATACTCAATTAAATGCATGGATTGTTGAGATTATTTTGTTATTGTCACGAGTACCAAGATACAATTAACATCTTTATTTTGCATGCTGTCCAGTCAAATCATACCATTAGTACAAGCATACATAAGTAAAAGAGTGAAACAATTGTCATTGATAATAAGAGATCCACTTCTGGTATGGCATGCAAAGAGTTGCCATGATCTGGTTGAGAATAGCTCAGCTCAACTCAGATACAATTAAAAAAATAAAACACTTTAAAGTGTCTTTGGTCGATGACCTCCCATTGCTTATTGATAATTTCCAATACTATTCTTCCTCACGTGTCAGGACTAGCTGATATTAGCAATAAGTAAAGTCCATAGACCACTTCTTGCTCGACCATGGACCTTTCTACTAATTGTGTATTTTTGCTATTGTTTTCTTGTATTTTTTCTTTTCACTGTCTTGTGGAACTTACATATTATTTATGATTGATTTCTGTTGTCTGAGTTTTTGTGCCTGTGATGCTGCTACAAGCAAGAATTTCATGATACCTATATCTCAATGTACGTGCATTTTACAATATATTTGACCTGACGACTTGATTAGGTTAATGTCATCTATTATGTGCCAAGAATACATTATGGCACGGGAACACAAGTCGTGGGATTTGGGAACCCTAAAATGGATTTTCCTTATAGTGACAACCACTTCCAATCCTTCAGCTGCATCAAACAAATGGAGGGCCCTCGATCTGGTAAGAGTGGAAATCCAATGAAAATTACACACACCAAAAAAAACTATAAATAATTCTGGGGATTAACTGATCTAGTCAATATTTTTCACATCACATAATTAAAAAGAAATTTGCATTTGTTTGATCATAGTTTTATAAGGTTACAGGTGGTAAATCCCATAATACTCTCAAGGACAATTAATTCTAAGTGTACCTGTGGTTGCTAATTATACTGAAGCATAACGAGCTCATATAATCTACATGGTTATGATGATTCACTATAAAACAATTTTGAATGCAACCTAAATACTACATGTTCCAGCTCTAATGGTATATTGCAACCCAATACAAGCATTTTTATTGACTTGCTCAATGCTCAGCAGTGAAACAACACTGTGATAGCCAAGCAACAATCAAATAGGAAATACCGGGATTTGACTACTTTGAACAAATGGATAGCAGACTTTCCATTTGCTTTGAGATCTATTGAGACCTGGCATGCAATACTTTGTGGAGAAGTAAATAGACTGTCATTTAGATAGATGCAAAATGCTGGATTAACTCAATGGGTCAGGCAGCAACCCTGGAGAAAAGGAATAGGTGACGTTTTGGGTCAGGTTCCTTCTTCAGAGAAGGAGGACCCTATTCCTTTTCTCCAAAGATGCTGCCTGACCCCCTGAGTTACTCCAGCAATCTGCCTTTCTTCGGTGTAAATCAGCATCTGCTGTTCCTTCCTACACAGATTGTTAATTAGCATTGATTCAGCATGCCCTTCAAGACCTCCTAGATTAGAAAGAAGCAAGTGGGTTATTAATTAGAAATCCATACATTTCTAAAAAGGATTTTGTAGATCATAAGTATCCAATGTTCTCAGCCAGTGAGAAACAGCATGATTTTACTAGCCGTGTTACGGCCATTGGTATTGTAGTGAAAAGAAGCACTTGAACAAGTAAAGACAATGATGAATAAATGAGGGAATGCACAGGAGTTAATATTTAAATAATCATACACAAGGGAAACAGGCCAATTTAAGATCAAGTTATTTGCATGCAAATTGGCATGCTTTGATTTAAATGTTTTTTGCAATGGTCATTTTATGGTGACATTGTGGCCAAATGGAGATTGTGATTGCCAGCGACAGAGGAAGCGAAGATATATGACTGTGGCAAAAGGGGAATTAAAGTCTTATTTATTGCTATTGAAGTCAAATCAGTTATTATCGGGGGACTAGCGAGTATGAAGCTGTCTAGATAGTCTCTCCTTTTTTTCTTTCTTTCCTTCAACCTCCGTTTCCTCCTAGTCTATGCTGAACAGAAGGCAGCACGGTGGCGCAGTGGTAGAGTTACTGCCTCACAGTGCCTGAAACCTGGGTTCAATCCTGACTACAGATGCTGGCTGTGCGGACATTGTACGTTCTCCCTGTGACCGCATTAGTTTTCTCCAAGTGCTCCGGTTTTCTCCCACTTCCCAAAGACGTGCAGGTTGATTGGCTCCTGTACATTTCCCCATGTGTGTAGGATGCAAAAGTGAGATAACATAGAATTAACGTACGCATGATGGATGGTTGGCGTGGACCCAGTGGGTGGAGAGACAGTTTCCATGCTGTATTTCTAAACTATACTAAACTAAACTGAACATTCATACGGTGCCATTTTGGAGCTTTCAACAGGCCAGCAAAGTGTTATTGGCACTCATTCTGTCAAGTGTGCACATAGTGGGCCATGGTGATCCAAGCAGTGCCATGGTGATCCAAGCAGTGCCATGGTGATCCAAGCAGTGCCATGGTGATCCAAGCAGCGCCATGGTGATCCAGGCACTAAAATTATTATTTGAGCAGCAAATTGTCTGCTCTACCATATAGCACTTGATGGTACAACATTAATTGAGCAGATTGCGTACCAGAATCATGATGCACACCACTATCAAACAATCAGTGCTTCCCAGTAGCTATCCCTTGGTTGTGTCCTGGTGATTAAAATGTAGATGGTGTAACAGGCTACCTTAGATTGAAGGTATTGTTGGTACAGCCAGGATACTGCCCATGTTCTCATGCCACCTAAACATCCAGGGATTGGAATCATCTTTCCTTGTGGTCCATCTGCTAGTTCCCTGTGGCACCTGTAAAGCAATGTGCATTGAATCAGGGATAGTTTCTTTCCAGCTGTTATCAAGCAACTGAATCATCCTACCGCAACCAGTGAGCAGTCCTGAACTAATATTTATCTCATTGGGGAACCTCGGACTCTTTTTACTGGCTTTAAACGTTATTCCCTTGTCATGTATCTGTACACTTGCACTAAACGTTATTCCCTTGACATGTATCTGTACACTGTGAATGTCTTGATTGTAATCGAGCATTGTCTTTCCGCTGGCTGGTTAGCGCAACAAAGGTTTTTCATTGCACCTCAGTACATGTGACAATAAACTAAACCAATAACTGAAGATCACCCTTCTTCATAGAAGGTTGGCAACCCTTATGAAGTCACATGCCTATTCCACAACAAAATCCATTCAGGATTTTTGGAACAGAGTTGATATTTCGCTCCTCATATCTTACAGTGGATAATAAACCCAAATTACTGCAAATTTCTAGAACTCAAGTCTAAAAGAAGGCTAGCAAATGACTTGGCAAACTTTACTTCACACTGCGTGGGGTGTGCAGTCATGGTTTAAACCAGTAGTATATTCCAATAAAATCATTTTGGAAACTATGTGAGGGAAGGAACTGCAGATGCTGGTTTAAACCAAAGAGAGACACAAAATGCTGGAGTAACTCAACGGGTCAGCCAGCAACTCCGGAGGGCAAGGAATAGGTGACATTTTAGAGGCCAGCCACTATGCTAGATAGATCGGAATCAAGGGATATGGGGAGAAGGCAGGCACGGGTTACTGATTGTGGATGATCAGCCATGATCACAATGAATGACGATGCTGGCTCAAAGGGCCAAATGGCGTCCTCCTGCACCTATTTTCTATGTTTCTATAAAAATGAAGACTTTGGCTTTTGTAACCCAAGTTTTCTTCCTTCTCGGTCCTGTTCATTCACCCAGCCAAAAATTCCATTCTATACCACATGGAAGCTTTGTAACATTTAAATGACTACAATGTGTTTGTAATGTCATTGCCACAATTGTGGAAATAAAGTTGAACTGTCTTCACTGTCATTCAGTCCCGGAGTGGGGATGAGTGACTGAATCATGTGAGCTCTCCAAGGTCATAACTGTGCCCACTTGCATTTCACTAAGGTTTGGGAAATTAATCATAATTGGGCTGATAGGGTTTAGTGTAATTGTAATACTTTATAACACTTGTTATTAGTGTAATGTGGCTGGAGAAGGACTAAGGCTGATTGAAATCCGATGGCTTTGAAATTTATGGTTTTAGTGAATCTAATCACTAGCAGGAAATTACTTAGAAATGTTAAAAAAAATCTTAAATCGTGACTAGATTGATAGAATGTTGTATATAGGTATTTATCATTGTTCTATGCATCCCTGATAGGCTGGCACTGCATACAGTTTGGGGTACAATTATAACAGTTACTGATGATAAACCTGAAGAGCAAACACTAATACAGGAATCTGTCTTCCACCAGAATGACTCTATTTCAACCTTTAATAATCACCTAATATTCAAACTGACATTGCTTTCTCATTCTAGTGGATAAAGTGGAGTCTTTTTTTTTTAACTCACGGAGAATTGGTTGCATTGCTGAAAATATAATTAAGTTTCAGCAGCATGTCCCCACATGCCCGAGACTATAGTTGTCTCGATGTGTAAAATATTGAACAGAAATGGTAACCTGAAAAAAGACACCAAGTGCAGAAGTAACTCAGCGGGTCAGGCAGCTTCTCGAGAGAACATAGATATTAGGTGATGTTTTGGGTCGGGACACTTCATCAGACTCAGGAGAAGAACTTCTTCAAAGTAGGCAGTCTTCTTTTGCAGTGGAACAGTGAAAATGTAGAAAGAAGATAATGCAGATTTTGGTTTACAAAAAATGGCACATGCTGAAATAATGCTGTGCCACCGTGCCACTTACCCATGTTCTCCAGAGTGGGTCAGGCAGCATCTCTGGAGAACATGGATAGGTGGCACAGTGATAGAGTTGCTGCCTTATGGCGCCAGAGACCCGGGTTCGATCCTGACTATGGGTGTTGTCTGTACGTTCTCCCTGTGACCATGTGGGTTTTCTCTGGGAGCTCTGGTTTCCTCCCCCATTCCAAAGGCACGCAGAATTGTAGGTGAATTGGTTTCTGTAAATTGTCACATGGCCAGTTTCCACACTATCTCTAAACTAAAACTAAATGTGACGATTTGGGTGAGGAACCTTCCACACACTCGGGTAACTTGAAGCAAAGAATTTCACTATGCCTTGTCACATGTGACAATAAAGTATTCCATTCCATTCCAACTTGATATTTCCTACCATATTTCAAAAAGTTAAACCCTGACCAAGTTACTGTCCGATCATGAATTCATGTGTTGCTGCAGACATCGTAGAAGGTACCTTTGAGAACTGAGGATAACACATGGCTTGACTAAAACATCACTGTACTAAACATTAGTTGCCAGTTACTGCCTACAGTAAAGGGTATTATCTTGATTGCTCTGATACTTGCTTATTACTGTAGACACGCTAAAAACTGCTTCCAGACACTAAAGCATCGTGTTTGGGATATTGCTGCTTTTGGAATTGGCAGGATAATGGTCTGGTAAAATTAACTTAAAAGAGACATTGTGCAGAGCAGTGTTAAGAACTGTTAGGGTGTGAGCTGGATCATCAAAAGAGACAGGCAGATTTAACCATTCACCCCCAACATGCAACAAATGGAAATGCCCACAAGGATAAACTATATTGTAGCTAGTGAATACAAGATCTGGCTCTTGACTGGCAAAAGAGGATGAATTATCATTCAAGGTCAGACATCACAAGATCGCAAATATAGGTGGCCAAACAACATGATCCATCGGATGTGCCAGGATGAAGTTCATTGTTTATTATTTTCCATGACACCAACCTCGTGCTGAATTGATCATCTTTCACCATGTTTAAGAAAGAACTGCAGATGCTGGTAAAATCGAAGGTAGACACAAAATGCTGGAGAAACTCAGCGGGTGAGGCAGCATCTATGGAGAGATGGAATTGGCGTTGTTTCAGGTCGAGACCCTTCTTCAGACTGATGGTCATCTTTTACCATTTTCCCTTTGTCAACAAGATTTCACCAACACTTCCTCTTTCAGTATTCTAAATGGTCTGCTCCATCCACACTTCCATTCCATCATCTTCTCCCCATCTCACATCACTTTTCTATATAGCACAGGAGATCAGGAGATGTAACACTTATCCCCTATGGTTTGTCCCTCTCATCACTCCAGAAACCATTTAGGTAAAGCAGTGAGTCCCGCTGAGTTACTCCAGCATTTTGTATTTATCTTCAGTGATTCACATACTTTTTCTAATCTAGTTTATTCCATTTGGTATTCACAGCCTGGACTCCTCTATAACGGAGAAAACAAATGAAGATTGATAATACTGATCTTCCAGTGTCAGTCAGCATAATTCTCTGACCCATTCCCACTTAATTGGTATTGGTTTATTATTGTCACATGTACCAAGATACAATGAAAACCCTTGACTAGGAAAAAATTGAAACTATGAAAAGACTTTGGCCTCCTGCATCATTAGAAGGCCCAATGTCAGCTTGAGGAAGAATTTCTTTAGCCAGAGAGGCGAAACACTGGAATGGCTTGCCACAGATGGTTGTGGAGGCCAAGTCATTTGGGTATTTTTAAAGCAGATATTGATAGGTTCAAGATTAGTAAGAGTGTCAAATGTTTATGGGGAGAAGATAAGAACATGGGGTTGCATGGAAAAAATAAATCAGCCATGATTGAATGATGAAGGAGAGTCGATGGGCCGAATGGCCTAATTATGCTCCTATGTCTTATGATCATGGTCTTATGAGAACAATAGCACATCTTTCATCTCAGCACATTGCAGTCTTCTGGAGTCAGTACTGGTGCCTAATTTTCTCTGTCCATAACAAAACCAGCTAGTTCTGTTATACATCATCTATCTGCAAAAATAACTGCATTTAACACTGCTTGATTCTATTGACATTTCTTATGGCTTGAACCTTCATTTCACACATATTGTATGTTCCTTTGAGTCATCTACCTCTCTCTCTCTCTATGTCTATCCCTCCCTCTTTCTCCCTGTCTGTCTCTTTATCTCTCCCTCATCCCACTTTAAACTATCAACCAGATGTCTCCAGGCACCATCAACAGCTTATTCCCATGGTAACATGGTAACATTATCCTCATGCTATCAGAGGTATTCCATTTCACCTATTCAATCCTTCCCCATTCTACTTGTAACTTACAATTGAAGGAAATTAAATTTAGGTCGAGTAGGCTGGGTCTCTATTCCTTGGAGCGCAGGAGGATAAGGGCTGATCTTATAGTGTATACTATCACGAGGAATAGATTGGGTAGATGCACAGAATTTCTTGCCCAGACTAGGTGAATTGAGGAACAGAGAAAATACAGCAGGTTTAACATGAAGGGGAAAAGATTTAATAGGAATCTGAGTGGTAACCTTTTCACACAAAGGGTGGTGGGTGTATGGAACAAGCTACCAGAAAAGGTAGTTGAGGCTGGGACTATTGTAGCTGGGACTTGTTGGCCGGTGTGGGCAAGTTAGGCTGAAGGGCCTGTTTCCACACTGTATGACTATGACTTGTTTTCTCTCTTTCCTAGTTTTGACAAAGCACATTTATGTGAAATTTTAAATATTCTTCCATAAAACCTGCTTGATGAATTGTTTGCAGAAGAATGTTTTTTATTTATTTCAAGTTCTCAGATTCATTTCCCTTTGATTGAGGAAGCAATGTGACAGATAGGTGTTCAGAGGCAAGGGCGTACCTAAAATGCCATAAAATATTATGCGCTGAGATGAAACAATATGGAGTTACCAGCACATGCAGGAAATGGGGGCATTTATGGGGGTAATGAACTAGAACCCCCATTCACTGTGACGGTATTTCAGTCTCAGAGGCCGACGTCAGGAAATCCTTCATAGGCATGAACCCTCGAAAAGCACCTGGACCTGATGGTATACCTGGTCATGTTCTAAAAACCTGTGCGGACCAACTGGCTGGAGTTTTTACGAACATTTTTAACCTCTCACTTCTGAGGTCTGAGGTTCTCACCTGCTTCAAAAGGGCATCTGTTATACCAGTGCCCAAGAAGAGTAAGGTGACATGCCTCAATGACTATCGACCAGTGGCACTAACGCCTGTGGTGATGAAGGTTGAGAGGTTGATCATGGCGCAAATCAACTCCTACCTCGACAAAAACCTGGACCCACTGCAGTTCGCTTACCGCCACAACAGATCAAAGGTGGATGCGATCTCGCTGGCCCTCCACTCCGCTCTGGACCACTTGGACAAAAAAAACTCATATGTCAGGCTGTTATTCATTGATTACAGCTCGGCATTTAATACTATCATCCCCTCCAAGCTGGTTACCAAACTTGCAGAACTGGGTCTCTGCGCATCCCTCTGCAATTGGATCCTCGACTTCCTCATTCACAGACCACAGTCTGTTCGTATTGGTGGAAATGTGTCAGACTCGATAACAATCAGCATGGGAGCATCTCAAGGCTGCGTGCTCAGCCCCCTGCTGTACTCACTCTATACTCATGACTGCGTAGCCGGTCATAGCGCGAACTCCATCATCAAGTTCGCTGATGACACCACTGTTATGGGACCTATCACTGATGGGGATGAGTCAGAGTATAGAAGAGAGATCGAGTAACTGTCCATATGGTGCCAGCGCAATAACCTGGCCCCCAACACCAGCAAAATTGGAAGGAGTAGGATGGGGACCCACAGTCCCATTTATATCAATGGGTTGATGATTGAAAGGGTCAAGAGCTTCAAATTCCTGGGCTTGCACATCTCTGAAGATCTTTCCTGATCTGCGAACACCGATGCAATTATCAAGAAAGCACATCAGGGCCTCTACTTTCTGAGAAGATTACGGAGTCGGTTTGTCAAGGAAGACTCTCTCTAACTTCTACAGGTGTACAGTAGAGAGCATGCTGACCGGTTGCATCATGGCTTGGTTCGGCAACTTGAGCGTCCTGGAGAGGAAAAGACTACAAAAAGTAGTAAACAGTGCCCAGTCCATCATCGGCTCTGAACTTCCTTCCATCGAGGGGATTTATCGCAGTCGCTGCCTCAAAAAGGCTGGCAGTATCATCAAAGACCCACAGCATCCTGGCCACACACTCATCTCCCTGCTACCTTCAGGTAGAAAATAAAGAAGCCTGAAGACTGCAACGACCAGGTTCAGGAAGTGCTACTTCCCCACAGCCATCAGGCTATTAAACTTGGCACGGACAAAACTCTGAACAACTGAATAAGATTTTTTCAAATGTATCTCCTATTTGTGGCAAATGTCTCCTTCAAGAAGCAACTTTAACACACTCCTTTGCCTCTTGCATAAAACTACATAACTTTTGGAAAGGAATCTTTGAAATTTTCTCAAAATCATTAAAAATAAAATTGGATCCCCATACAGAACTGATTATTTTCAGAACAGCAGAAGCCTGCCCTGAGCTATCAATATTTCAAAGACATTTCCTTAATTATGGCCTGATAATGGCAAAAAAACATATTTACATTTTGGAAAAATACATCTCCCCCAACTCTTAAAATGTGGATTAATAAACATGTCTGAGATGCTCCATCTTGAAGATATGAGACTTGTCTTAGCAGGAAAATCAGAGCAATTTTCAAAGATATGGATTCCTTTCATTGATTCATTACAAGAATAGTATGGTGCAACACAACTTCGGAATTAAACTGATTTATGGACTGGGTGATGGGTGGGGAGAGAAATGAAGCTGGTATATCAACACCTTTTGTGTGTTTTTTTTATTTTTTCCATTTTTGTAATTACTCACCCTTTGACTACACTCATATGGTAGTTTAGGGTTTCTATTCTTACACATTCACTTTCGCTTTCACTTTCTTTCTTTTTTGCTCTTTCTCTCTTTTTCTATTTCATCTTTGCTAAAATTAAAATGGAAGCTGTACAATAAATGTATTGTCATTAATAGCCCATTATCTGTTTATTTGTACTTAATCAGTTTATTTATTCACGTGTGTATATATTTATATAATGATATATGGACACACTGATCTGTTTTGTAGTCAATGCCTACTATGTTCTGTTGTGCTGAAGCAAAGCAAGAATTTTATTGTCCTATCAGGGACAAATGACAATAAACTCACTTGAACTTGAACTTGAAAAGATGAATGTGAGTCCAGTTCTATACAGTGGTCACACCACACAATTGTGCATCAGTTTTTAGAGTTTAGAGATACAGCATGGAAACATGCCCTTTGACCCACTGAGGCCACGCCAGCCATTGATCACCCATACATTAGTTCCATGCTACCTCACTTTCACGTCCTGCACACTAGGGACAATTTACAGAAGCCAATTAACCTACAAACCTGCAGATCTTTCGATGTGGGAGGAAACCGGAGCCACCCGGAGAAAATCCACGTGGTCACAGGGAGATCGTATTGTTTTCCTACCCAAGACCCAGTAACCACCCGAGTCATGTTCATAAGAGATAGAAGTAGAAATAGGCCATTCGGCCCATCAAGTTACTCCGCCATTCAATCATGATTGATCTATCTTTCCCTCTTCATCCCATTCTCTTGCCTTCTCACCATAACCATTGATGCCCATACTAAACAAGAATCCATCAATCTCTGCCTTCAAAATATCTATTGATGGCCTCCACTGCCTTCTGTGGCACAGAATTCCACAGATTCACCACCCTCTGATTAAAGAAATCCCTCCTCATCTCCTTCCTAAAGGAACATCCTTTAATTCTGATGAGGCTCCATGTGTAATGTCTACAGAGTGGAGACCTTGCTCCATTTTGTGTAATGTGTACAGAGTGGAGACCTTCAGCATGGCCAATCTGTAGTGCTGTGAAAGGTAAGTGCAGCTGCAAAAGTAACGTCATAAGGTCATAAGTGATAGTAGTAGTATTAGACCATTCGGCCCATCAAGTATACTCCTCCATTCAATCAGGGCTGTTCTATCTCTCCCTCAAAACCCCATGCTCCTGCCTCCTCCCCATAACCTCTGACACCTGTACTAATCAAGAATCAGCAATAAAAACTATCCACTGACTTGGCCTCTTGACTTCTTTGCCAAATAATTCCACAGATTCACCCTCTGATTAAATAAATTTCTCCTTGCCTCTTTCCTAAAATAATGTGCTTTAATTCTGAGGCTATGAACTCTAGTCCTAGACTCTCCCACTAGTGGAAATATCCTCTCTTTATCCTCTCTATCTAAGCCTTTCACTATTCTGTATGTTTCAATGAGGTTCCCCCTCATTCTTCTAAACTCCAGCGAGTACAGGCCCAGTGCCGTCAAACACTAATCAGAAGTGAACCTTCTCATTCCTGGGATCATTCTTGTAAAGTGGGCTAAGTGCAAGCCCCCATGTTAATATCATCAATCAGACTGGATCTTCATTCAGCTAAATGATATGCCCTATTATTCCAGCTAGAAGAGGGTGTCATTTCCTTCAATCTAGCAACAAAAGCAGCATGACACTACAAAAAATTGTCTTGCTGCACATTTTGTGCTGCCTTCTTTTCTGTTAAATATTTCTGTTACTTTCCTCAATCAACTAAAGAAATGTGTTTGGATTCAGAGCTATTCTTGCACCTAGAGTGTAATGAAAAGCCCTCGATTCTGAAACTATCAATTTGTTCATAAAATATAACAATATTCAGTGTGACAATGTGGTTAACGCCAACATTGTCACACTGTATAAGAACAATGGAGATCACAATGATTGCAGCAACTACTAGGGCATCTCACTTCTGAGTGTTACAGAGAAAGGCCTTTGCCAGAGTGATCCTGCTAAGTACTTACAGACTCGTGAATAAGATATAGGATAGGCCTAGTCAGACACACCTGGAAACCACAGATAAAACATTCCGCTCTCCAAGCAGGACAACATCAAAGCCGCACCACCATCAATCACGGATGGGAGAATGCCAATCAAAACATTAAAAATAAAAACATTTATTTTAAAATCTTAGGAACCCACCACAAACATAATCCAGTTGTAACATTTGTATGTGTAGGAAGGAGCTGCAGATGCTGGTTTAAACTGAAGATAGACACAAAATGCTGGAGTAACTCAGTGGGCCAGGTAACATCTTTGGAGAGACGGAATGGGTGATGGAATGGGAGAAGAAGGGTCTCGACCAGAAACGGCACCCATTCCTTCTCTCCAGAGTTGTTGCCTGTCCCGCTGAGTTACTCCAGCATTTTGGGTCTACCTTCGATTTAAACCAGCATCTGCAGTTCTTTCCTACACACTACGATGCAGCTGGTAGAGTTGCCGTCGGGTTGAAGCCCTTCTTCAGACTATTGTCATTTGTATTTTGCATTTTGATTCAAACGCAAGGGACATGACATTAGTACAGGAAAGTGGCACTAAGGTAAAGGTGCAGCCAAGATTTTATAGATGCCTTTGAGACTGAGGGACTGAATGGCCTAATATTTTGCATCACCTTATCACTCCAACACGGGCAAGAGGGTATAGCCAGATTATTGTACAAATATTTATGCAATATGCATTATTAAATTGATTCCAGAATTTATCCAGGAAGAGACTGGCATAAATGTACCTTTTCAGAAGGTTACAAGACAATCTCCTGAGCTTTATATAGAGCAAATAGAATACTGAGATAAAATAGGTTTAAAGTCCAAGAAATAACTGGACATATATGTGCAAACATGTTTCAGTTCATATTTCAGACATCCAGGTATATTATTTTATTTCTACAATTCATTGATCCAATATAATGTTCTACAATATAGGGTCATATAGCATGGAAACAGGCCCTTCAGCCCAACTTTCCCATGCCAGCCAAGACATTAGTCCCACCTGCCCACATTTCCTATCTATGTACGTGTCCAAATATATTTTAAATTGTGTATAGTACCTGTTAACTTGCTACCCACCACATTGTGTGAAAAAGTTGCCCACCAGGTTTCTATTAAATCTTTTCCCTCTCACCTTAAACCTACGCCCTCTGATATTTGATACCCTACTCTGAGTAAAAGACTCTGTGAATTCACCTTATCTATTCCCTTCATGATCTTATACACCTTTTTCAGATCACCTTTCATCCTCCTGCGCGCCAAGGAATTAAGTCCTACTCTGCCAACCTCTCGCTATAGTTCAGGCCCTCAGTCCAGGCAACATCCTTGTAAATCTTCTCTGCACTGTTTCCAGCTTTGCAACATCGTTCCTATAGCAGGGTGACCAAAACTGAACACTATACTCTAAATGCGGCTTCGCCAACTTCTTGTTCAACTGTAATGCAAAATCTCAACTTCTATACTCAGTATCCTTTGAAACTATTTCATCATAATTCAAATTAATGAATGGGATTTAGTGCTTGATTTAGCAACAATCCATGATGTTATGTTATCTTGACAATTTACTTCATTTTTTCTTTTATTTTCTACATCCCATTTCTTCTTTCTTTTGCACCAACGCTGATTATCTTTGCCGTTCATTTTCTCACCAAATGGTTCTGACATTGACTGCTTTGAGCTTCCCATTCATGCCTATTCACTGATTTACCTACATTTGTAGTATTGTCCATTGTGTCTGGAGTCCCAGCATTACCTCTCATTCCAGTTCATTGCCTCCTGGAGTTCCTTATTTCAAATGCAGGCCGCCAAATAGATGCTGATCCACAACAGCTAAGCCAACCAGTTTCTTAAAAGACTCCACGTAGAATGCCAGAGATGTTTCCTCCATTTGTTGCTCCTCAAGCTTAATGCATCCGTATCATTCAAATCTACTGTCTATTCCATGACATGTAACTGGTCTCCCTGGTATATTTTCATTATTCATAGCATTGCAACTGAAACTTTTCATTTTTGTTTTCCCCAATATGCAAGCCCGGAGGCAAACAAAACAGTGTTTATAACCAACCACAGTGGATATGACAAGGGAATGTGCCAGAAATTGATTTAAAATGTTTACATATTCAAATGCCAATTGCCATGTGTCATTGCCAGATAGAATGCTGCCTTTGTGCTGGACCAGCACACAAACTCTAGTACTGCCAGAAATGCGAACAGTAATTATAAAATGCAGTGGCTCTCGATCTCCTTATTTGTCAGTTAACCTTCTATTTTCCTTTCAATTTTGATGAAAACTTCTGTAATTGAAATACAGTTGGTTTCTGTCACCATCCTTGTTTAAGAATAAAGGGTAGGCTATTTAGGACTGTGATGAGAATTTTTTTTTTTTACCCAGAGAGTTGTGAATCTGTGGAATTCTCTGCCACAGAATGCAGTGGAGGCTAATTCTCAATTTTTTCAAGAGAGAGTTAGATTTAGCTCTTAGGGCTAAAGAAATCAAGCTATATCGGGGGGGAAAGCAGGAACGGCGTACTGATTTTAGATGGTCAGCCATGATCATATTGAATGGCGGTGCTGGCTTGAAGGGCCGAATGGCCTACTCCTGCACCTATTTTTCCATGTTATATGCTTCTACTTCTTGGTAGGTGCTGGACATGTTTCCGTTTCTTCCATTTTCTGTGATACACTGTCCTCGGAAATCACCATATCAATCACAATCGTCAGTAACTTAATTTTTAAACAAGATTGGTTCCTTCCAATCCTGCAATAGACCAAATGGGCAGGCATCCTTTGTGATTTATAAATGTTCAACTAGAAGTGAATTTGACAAGTCTCAAACTCTAATGCTACCACTGAAGAAGGGTCTCGACCTGAAATGTCTGCCATTCCTTCTCTCCAGAGATTCTGCCTGTCCCATTGAGTTACTCCAGCTTTTTGTGTATATCTTTGGTTTAAACCAGCATCTGCAGTTCTTTCCTACACACTACCTCTTGCCTGTCAGGAATGGGGATTGTAGAGACATGTGTGAAGGTCAGAATATCTTATATAACCAAATTGTACGCCAGGAGTAGAGCTGCGCAATGTTTTAAAGGTTACGGTTAATGGTCAATTAATAAGAATTTGTTTAATCAGACACATTGATCTCTGTAAAACACAGTGCTGCAGTAACTCAGTGGGTTAGCCAATATCACTGGAGAATATGGGTAGACAACATTTTCAGTCGGGATCCTTTTCCTGATTCCCCGACCCATGGCTGTATCAAACAAATGTTCCTTCCAGCTTTACGATTTACACTTTGAATTATCCAATGTTTAAAAAATGGTTAATTAGCGAAGGGCACCTATAAATGGGATTTAGAGGAGGGCACCTGTAAATGGTGGATTTAGAGGAGGGCACCTGTAAATGGGATTTAGAGGAGGGCACCTGTAAATGGGATTTAGAGGAGGGCACCTGTAAATGGTGGATTTAGAGGAGGGCACCTGTAAATGGGATTTAGAGGAGGGCACCTGTAAATGGGATTTAGAGGAGGGCACCTGTAAATGGGGATTTAGAGGAGGGCACCTGTAAATGGGATTTAGAGGAGGGCACCTGTAAATGGGATTTAGAGGAGGGCACCTGTAAATGGTGGATTTAGAGGAGGGCACCTGTAAATGGGATTTAGAGGAGGGCACCTGTAAATGGGATTTAGAGGAGGGCACCTGTAAATGGTGGATTTAGAGGAGGGCACCTGTAAATGGGATTTAGAGGAGGGCACCTGTAAATGGGATTTAGAGGAGGGCACCTGTAAATGGGATTTAGAGGAGGGCACCTGTAAATGTGGGGGTTAAGGGGAGGGCACCTGTAAGTGGGACCTAACCCTATACCCCCTCTCCCCCTCTTGTCCCCCTTTCCCCTAACTCTCCCCTCTCTCCTCTCCCCTCTCCTCCCCCCCCTCTTCCCACCTCCCCCTCTCTCTTTCTCCCTCCATCTCCCCCTCTCTCTCTCTCTCTCCCCCCCCCATCTCTTTCCTCCACCCTCCCACCTCACTCTCCCCCTAGCTCTCTCTCCCCTCTCTTACTCCTCTGTCTCTATCTCTTTATCTATGCCCCCTTTCTCTCCCTCTTATCACCGTTTTTCTCTTCCCCCCCTCTCCCCCCTCCCTCACCCATTCTCTCCTACCCTCTCCTCCCTCTACACCCCCTCTCATTCTTCCCTCTCTCTTCTCTTTCCTCACCCTCTCTCTCCCCCCTCCATTTCCACCTCTCTCCCACCTCACTCTCCCCCTTCTCCCAATCTCTCCCCTGCCTCTCTCCCCCCTCCTCTTCCTCTCTTTCTCTCCTCTCCTCCCCCCTCTCTCTCTTGCTATTGAGGGAGTTCCCAATGTTGGGCAAGTCCAGGACCAGGGGCCACAGTCTTAGAATAAAGGGGAGGTCATTTAACACTGTGAGAAAAAACTTTTTCACCCAGTGAGTTGTGAATTTATGGAATTCCCAGCCACAGAGGGCAGCGGAGGCCAAGTCACTGGATGGATTTGAGAGAGTTAGATAGAGCTCTAGGGGTTAGTGGAGTCAAGGGATATGGGTAGAAGGCAGGCACGGGTTATTGATAGGGGAAGATCAGCCATGATCACAATGAATGGCGGTGCTGGCTCGAAGGGCTGAATGGCCTCCTCCTGCATCTATTTTCTATGTTTCTATGCAAGTAAAAAGGAAGAATGTAGAAACGAGGAACTGCAGATGCTGGTTTACCAAGGAAAGACACACAATGCTGCCTGACCCACTGTGTTACCATAGCATTTTGCTCAAGACACAATATGCTATGATAAGTAGGAACCTTGCTTGGTGTAATATTGGAAGGGTCAGAGGGGGGAGGAGAGGGGATGGGGGGAGGAGAGGGGATGGGGGGAGGAGAGGGGAGGGGGGGGGAGAGAGGGGGGGGGGGGGGGGGGGGGGAGGGGGGGGAGGGGGGAGGGAGGGGGGGGAGGGGGGGGGGAAAAAGGGTGGAGAGGGGGGGGGAGTGGGGAGAGGGGGGGAGAGGGGGGACGAGAGAGGGGGGAGGAGGGGGAGAGGGGGGGGAGAGGGAGGAGAGGGGGGGAGAGGAGGAGAGGGGGGGGGAGGAGGGGGGGGGGGAGGAGAGGGGGGAGAGAGGGGGGGGGGAGAGAGGGAGGGGAGAGGAGGAGAGGGGAGGGGGGGGGGGGGAGGAGGGAGGGAGGGAGGAGAGGAGGAGAGGAGGGGAGGGAGGAGGAGAGGAGGGGGAGGAGGAGGAGGAGGGGGGAGGGGAGAGGGGGAGGGGGGAGGGGGGGAGAGGAGGGGGGGGGGGGGGGGGGGGGTTTAGAGGAGGGGGAGAGAGAGTGCCTTTTTACTTCAACCGAAACCCAAACAACCATTTGCAGGCAGTGCTTTTTTACCTCTAACCATATTTTCATTTTCAAACCAAATTAAGGGTACTCACAGTCCTGAATACATTTGTCAGTGTCATTCAAAGCTCTGATTGAGGCACACCACTTGCAGAGACTGATTGAGGCACACCACTTGCAGAGACCGATTGAGGCACACCACTTCCTGGTTTTATAGTCCCTCCCCCCTGCAAGGGCAGGAGAGAGAATGGAGAATTTTGTAAAATCATTAATATCTCTCTCATATTTAATCGATGGGAAAAATCCTCAGCACACATACGGCGGAGGGGGGCTCTGAGCGAGGTGGCCAAAAATGACGGCCGTAGGTGGCGGCGTTCACTCGGAAATCGCAGCACAGATCGCCAAAACCGGTCAAGAACAGAGTTTTAGTAATCTAGAAATGAATAAATAGCTTTTAGAGTTTTAATGTTTTAGGTTTACAAAAGGATAATTAGGAAAGATATTGTCAAGCTTGAAAGGGTTCAGAAAAGATTTATGAGGATTTTGCCAAGACTAGAGGGTGTGAGCTATAGGGAGAGGTTGAGTTGGCTGGGTCGCTATTCCATGGAGAGCAAGAGGATGAGGGGTGATCTTATAGAGTTGTTCAAAATCATGAGAGGAGTAGATCGGGTAGATGCACAGTGTCTCTTGCCCAGAGCAGGGGAATTGAGGACCAGAGAACATACGTTTAAGGTGGAGGGGAAAAGATTTAATAGGAATCCGAGGGTAACTTTTTCACACAAAGGGTGATGGGTTTATGGAACAAACTGCCAGAGGAGGTAGCTGAGGCTGGGACTATCCCATCATTTAAGAAACAGTTAGACAGGTACATAGATAGGACAGTTTGGAGGGATCTAGACCAAGCGCAGGCAAGTGGGACTAGTGTAGCTGGGGTATTGTTGGCAAGTGTGGGCAAGTTGGGCCGAAGGGCCTGTTTCCACACTATATCACTCTATGACTAAATGAAAGGCAGACAAATGGCATTAAGTCTCTAAAGAAACAAATACATCATATCAGCCCACATTACATATCAATTTCTTCTCCAAAGTTTGATAATTTATCTTTCCATTGTTTTGTAGAACCTATAGCCAAAGAGGGAGGGATACTGGAAGAACAGGTAGAATTCATAGAGGGAATTGGACAGTCTATACTTTGGGTTGACATCCTTGATGAAGACTGAAATAGAAGATGGGAAGTGTTGAGGGAAGGGGTGGTACAAAAGCCCGCAAACAATCGAAGGATAGGGGTGAGGAAGGCATGATTGGAGATAACAGTTGGGCAGGTAAGGGAAGGGTGGAATTTGCAATTGAGGCTGGGAGTTGATACATGGGGATCAAAAGGCTTCAGATTCTGGAGTCTGATAGGAAATAAAGATAAAGATTGATTTAAAGTTGGTAGGGGTGGGAACAACAGAGGCAGTGGGTACATTGAACAGTTGGTGGGAAAGAGATCCAGTGGAAGGAGTGTGTGGGGGGAGGAGGGGAAAGAATCAGGGTAACAAGGGGCTATGGGTAAGGTGGGTTGAAGGGGATATGTGAGGAGGAGATAGGGGGACAGAGAAAGTTAGTAGAGCCTTTCTGTCCTCAAATCTGTTGGTGTATTTAAATGTATTACAATGATGCTTATAATTCTGATGAATCTTATTGATTGTGAAGTACATTGGTACATCATCACTCATGGAGGGCATGGTATAGATGCAAGTTTTTCTTTCTTTGTCTTGTTCCATTAATTTAGTTAAGCATTTGTAAATTCTGAATCATCCTGGCTCAACAGGAATGTCAAAATATTCCTCTGGATTGTTGAGGAAACCATTGCTACATGGTGCTACATCTTGGCAGGACAAATCAAAATAGGACGCACATGGTAAATGGTAGTGAATTGAGGAATGCAGTTGAACAGAGGGATCTAGGAATAACTGTGCATAGTTCCCTGAAGGTGGAATCTCATGTAGATAGGGTGGTAAAGAAAGCTTTTGGTGTGCTGGCCTTTATAAATCAGAGCATTGAGTATAGAAGTTGGGATGTAATGTTAAAATTATACAAGGCATTGGTGAGGCCAATTCTGGAGTATGGTGTACATTTTTGGTCGCCTAATTATAGGAAGGATGTCAACAAAATAGAGAGAGTACAGAGGAGATTTACTAGAATGTTGCCTGAGTTTCAGCAACTAAGTTACAGAGAAAGGTTGAATAAGTTAGGTCTTTATTCTCTGGAGCGCAAGGATAGAGGTCTTTAAAATGATGAGAGGGATAGACAGAGTTGGAGGTGGATAAGCTTTTCCCACTGAGAGTAGGGAAGATTCAAACAAGATGACATGACATGAGAATTAAGGGACAGAAGTTTAGGGGTAACATGAGGGGGAACTTCTTTACTCAGAGAGTGGTGGCTGTGTGGAATGAGCTTCCAGTGGAAGTGGTGGAGGGAGGTTCGATTTTATCATTTAAAAATAAATTGGATAGTTATATGGACGGGAAAGGAATGGAGGGTTATGGTCTGAGTGCAGGTGTATGGGATTAGGGGAGAATATGTGTTCGGCACGGACTACAAGGGCCGAGATGGCCTGTTTCCATGCTGTAATTGTTATATGGTTATATTGGCCCAGTTGGTAATTAAACTCTCCTAGACATTATGAATAGATTTTTTGTAACACAGAGATTACAATGAATTATTTCAAAAATTAGCCCTATAATATCTTAGGTCTAGTTGATAAATCAGCGTAAATTGAAAAGCCCCGGAGGGAGTAAAAACAAAACCACAGAAGAAATAACAACATTTCCATCCCTGATGGTGTGTTTATGACCTTATCGAGGCCTTGTTGAGAGGATGTGGGTTAAGTGCATGAGGTGCTAAAACATTTCTGTTTAATTTCCTAACAACCTTGTGCAGTGATAGAGTTGCTGCCTTACAGCACCAGAGACCAGGGTTCGATCCTGACAATGGGTGCTGTCTGTATGGAGTTTGTACGTTCTCCCTGTGACTGCATGGGTTTTCCCCGGGTGCTCTGGTTTCTTCCCACACTCTAAAAGTATACAGGTTTGTAGGTTGGCTTGGTGTAATTGTAAACTGCCCCTAGTGTGTAGGATTGTGCCAGTGCATGGGGAGGGGGGGGGTTGTCGCTGGTTGGCGTGGACTCAGTAGGCTGAAGGACCTGTTTCCACGCTGTATCTCTAAAATCTAAAGTAACGTTTAATTATTTAAACAGTTTCCAAGTTGTGACTGAGATTTTACAATTGTCAATGTCCCCAAGGACAGCCGGTGGGACTCGGAGTGGGGCTGCACCAGCTGTTCAATCCATTCAATTTGTGCAGTAAGCTCCCTGTGCTGAGACAGCCCCTACGCTGCCTTCAAACATGTTGTGGTGCTGGGAGCAGAGAACAACAACACTGGGGTCACAATGGAACAAGCTGTGATGTACAGGAAGAAATGGCCAGAGATGTTAGGGCAACGGGAGTTCTGGTACCATAGAATATTAGTTTAGTTTAGAGTTCAGTTCAGTGTAGAAACAGGCCCTTAGGCCTGCCCAGTCTGCACCGACCATGATCACCCATACACTAGTTCTATCCCAGACACGGGACAATTTACGGAATCCAATTAATGTACAAACCTGCATATTGTTTGAATGTGGGAGGAAATCCATGCAGTCACAAGGAAAACATACAAATTCCTTCTCGACAGCAATGGTCTCTGGTGCTACGGCTCCATCACTATACTGCCCACAAAATATGGACAAAACTGCGATACGATAAATTCTACCAATCAACAAGCCATTTCTTCTGCTATATACCAAGGGTGCTTTCCTTATTTGCATTCAGCAGTCAGAGTGCCAGTAAAAGTTGCTTCCATCTGAATCATTGCAGGATGGAAGCAAGCTTTATTCCATCTATGGCCTGATGCCCTGCTATCTCCTTGCAACTTCCCAACATGGTAATTTCTTCCACCAGTGTTAAATATTGCCCAATATATACCCATAACAGTGTAGTGCCAAACAAAGCTATGAATATTGTGTAAGAAAGAACTGCAGATGCTGGTTTACACCAAAGATAGACACAAAATGCTGGAGTAACTCAGCAGGACAGGCAGCATCTCTGCAGAGAAGGAATGGGTGACATTTTGGGTCAAGACCAATCTTCAGCTATGAATACTGACTGACTCAATTCATCTAGCTAATTCAAGAGATAAGCTCAGTGGAACAGCACGTTTCTTGCCTCATCACATTGACACTGGAAAAAAGTGTCAGGGACTTTTCAGCTAAATGGTAATTATTTATTTGTGTTTATTGCAGCTGATTTTTTTTTTTAAATATCATCTTTTTCTGCTTATGTAATATTTTGATTCATTTTATTTCATTTTCGGTTTCATTAGACAATGTGGTATCTGACAATAATCTGTTTTAATTTTCTGCAAATTCTGTACCTTTCTACTTTGAAGTATTCTGTTTGCAAAGGCCAGATTAGGGTGCAAGGATATGTGATGTATTTTGCAAGATGAGAGTAGGTCGTGCCAGTGGCAAAGTTACCTCAAAGCCACTTGCTCAGGAGGCTTTTTATATGGTGATCTATTGATCAGACACCTTCCTGTAGAATTAGGAAGCATGGACATCTTAATTATATAAATATTTTCACGTTTATTCTTCAAGAAGATTTGCAAGGTTTTTGCCAAGATTGTGGGCCTGAGCTACAGGAGTAAGTTGGGCAGGGTAGCACTTTATACCTTGGAGCAGGAGGAGTTTGAGGGATGATCTTAGAAAGATTGCTAAAATCTTGAGGGGGATAGAAAGGGTAAACGCACAGAGTATTTTACTCAGTGAAGGATAATTGAGAACCAAGGAGCATAGGTTTAAGGTGAGAAGGGAAAGGCATAATAGGAACCCGAGGGACAACATTTTCACTCAGAGGGTGGTGAGTTACTGGCAGGAGCTTCCAGAGGAGGTATTTGAGGAAAGTACTGTAATAATATTAAAAAGACACTTGGACATGTACATGAACAGAAAAGGTTCAGATGGATTTGGGTTAAACATGGCAAATGAGACAAGCTTATTTGGGGTTTGAGGCTTAGATGGGGATTAGAAGAATGAGTTGGGCCAAAAGGCCTGTTTCTATATTAACAGGCCTTTTAAGCAGATAAAGATATTTTTTTTTATATCAGCTGCAATAAACATAAATCAATAATTACCATTTAGCTGAAAATTTCCTGACACTTGTATCCAGGTGTATGGCTCTATGTCCATTTATTATTGACTAATTACTCCCCTTTTACAAAGAATACCACCAGCCCCCAGACTCCAATTTCACCAAAACATTTCAATATTTTTTATAAACTTTTAATTCGTAAGCATTTTCACTTTTTTGATTGTTACTTTTGATTTGATTTCTATAAATCCAAAAATTGGGGCTGAATCAGAAATAAATGTGAAATATACTACAATATCAGCAAACATGTCACCTTGATTACGTTACATAAGGGCCCGTTTCCCTGCTGTATTACTCTACGCCTCTAAAAGCCTACCATATTCTGCTGTCATCTTAGTTTAGTTTAATCTAGAGATACAGCGCGGATACAGGCCCTTCGGTCCTCTGAGTCCGCGCTGACCAGTGATCCCTGCACATTAACACAAGGCTACACACACTAGGGACAATTTACACTTATACCAAGTAAACAAACCCAAATCAATTACCCTACAAACCTGTTTAAGAAGGAACTGCAGAAGCTGGAAAATCAAAGGAAACCCTTCTTTCGACCCAAAACGTTGCCTATTTCCTTTGCTCCATAGATGCTGCCTCACCCGCTGAGTTTCTGCAGCATTTTCGTCAACCTACAAACCTGGATGTCTTTGGTGTGTGGGAGGAAACCGAAGATTTCAGAGAAAATCCACACGGTCACGGGAAGAACGTAAAAACTCCGTACAGACAGCACACCGAGTGAGGATCAAACCGTGTTCTCCGGCGCTGCAAGCGCTGTAAGGCAGCAACTTTGCCTCCCCAAATCTATTTTGCGATATTCTTGTTTCCATAGAATACAATTTATAACTCAACATTGCCAGAAACACGAACCTCAATCATGGAAGTCAACATTCCTCCATAATGCTTCATTTGTTACAGTGACTGATCCAGCTGGCTACACTGGCTTTCCTACATAGAACATAGAAAATAGGTACAGGAGTAGGCCATTCGGCCCTTCGAGCCTGCACCGCCATTCAATATGATCATGGCCTATCATCCAACTCAGTATCCTGTACCTGCCTTCTCTCCATACCCTCTGATCCTTTTAGCCACTAGGGCCACATCTAACTCCTCTTAAATATAGCCAATGAACTGGCCTCAACCACCTTCTGTGGCAGAGAATTCCAGAGATTCACCACTCTCTGTGTGAAAAATGTTTTCCTCATCCCGGTCGTAAAAGATTTCCCCCTTATCCTTAAACTGTGACCCCTTGTTCTGGACTTCCCCAACATTGGGAACAATCTTCTTACATCTAGCCTGTCCAACCCCATAAGAATTTTGTAAGTTTCTATAAGATCCTCACTCTTCTAAATTCTAGCGAGTACAAACCGAGTCTATCCAGTCTTTCTTCATATGAAAGTCCTGACATCCCAGGAATCAGTCTGGTGAACATTCTCTGTACTCCCTCTATGGCAAGAATGTCTTTCCTCAGATTAGGAGACCAAAACTGTACGCAATACTCCAGGTGTGGTCTCACCAAGATCCTGTACAACTGCAGTAGAACCTCCCTGCTCCTATACTCAAATCCTTTTGCTATGAATGGTAACATACCATTCGCCTTCTTCACTGCCTGCTGCACCTGCATGCCTACTTTTAATGACTGGTGTACCATGACAACCAGGTCTCGTTGCATCTCCCCCTTTCCTAACCATCCACCATTCAGATAATAGTCTACTTTCCTGTTTTTGCCACCAAAGTGGATTACCTCACATTTATCCACATTATACTGCATCTGCCATGCATTTGCCCACTCACCCAGCCTATCCAAGTCACCTTGCAGCCTCCTAGCATCCTCCACACAGCTAACACTGCCCCCCAGCTTCGTGTCATCCGTAAACTTGGAGATGTTGCATTCAATTCCCTCGTCCAAAACATTAATATATATTGTAAATAGCTGGGGTCCCAGCACTGAGCCTTGCGGTACCCCACTAGTCACTGCCTGCCATTGTGAAAAACACCCGTTTACTCCTACTCATGGGGAGGCAGGTCTCCTCCAGCATCACCCTGAACATCGGTGCACCACAGGGCTGTGTGTTGAGCCCCTTCCTCTTCTCCCTCTACACTCTCGACTGCAAACCCACCCACGAGGCCAACACCATATTAAAGTTTGCAGATGACACCATCGTGGTAGGCAGGATCACGAGTAACAACGAGGCCGCCTACAGGACAGAGGTAGAGAACCTGGTGAGCTGCAGCCGTGAGAACAACCTGATCCTCAACGCAGCAAAAACAAAGGAGATGATCCTGGACTTCAGGAGGAGACCGAAGACCTTCGTCCATCAGCCCATCACCATTAACGGCGAGACAATGGAGACTGTGCAGAACATCAGGTACCTCGGGGTCAACATCAGCCACGACCTGACCTGGACCGTCAACATCACGGCGACGGCCAAGAAAGGACTTCAAAGCCTTCACTTCCTGAGGTGCTTGAAGAGGGCACGTCTCCCACAACAGCTGCTGGTGACTTTCTACAGGTCAGTTCTCACATACTGCATCACAGTGTGGTACTCTGGCTGCACCGCAGAGAACAGGAAAGCTCTCCAACGCGGCATTAAGACTGCTGAGAGGATCACTGGCACCCAGCTCCCCAGACTGGAGGACATCTACCAGACCCGCTGCATCCGGAGGGTCAAGGGCATCATTAGAGACAGCACACACCCTGGACACTGCCTCTTCACCCCCCCTGCCCTCAGGAAGACGATACAGGACACTGAGCGCCCGCACGACAAGACTAAACAACAGCTTCTACCATAGAGCTGTGACACTACTGAACTCTATCCCCCTCCCACACTGATTCCCCCCTCTCTCTCACACACCCGCCCATACTCCTATATGTTTATAGTCTAATTTTTTAATAGTTCTTTTTTAAACGTATTTTTATACTCGTATTCCTATGCAGCTGGAGGATTGCTCCAACAAAATGTTGTTGTCTTGTACAATGACAATAAAGATTATTATTATTATTACTCTTTGCTTCCTGTCTGCCAGCCAGTTCTCTATCCACATCAATACTCAACCCCCAATACCATGTGCTTTAAGTTTGTATACTAATCCCTTATGTGGGACCTTGTCGAAAGCCTTCTGAAAGTCCAGATATAACACATCCACTGTTTCTCCCTTATCCACTCTACCAGTTACGTCCTCGAAAAATTCTATAAGATTCGTCAGACATGATTTACCTTTCATAAATCCATGCTGACTTTGTCCAATGATTTCACCACTTTCCAAATGTGCTGCTATCCCATCTTTAATAACTGATTCTAGCAGTTTCCCCACTACTGACGTTAGACTAACTGGTCTGTAATTCCGTTTTCTCTCTCCCTCCCTTTTTAAAAAGTGGGGTTACATTAGCTACCCTCCTATCCTCAGGAACTACTCCAGAATCTAAAGAGTTTTGAAAAATTATCACTAATGCATCCACTATTTCTGGGGCTACTTCCCTAAGTACTCTGGGATGCAGCCTATCTGGCCCTGGGGATTTATCGGCCTTTAATCCATTCAATTTACCTAACACCACTTCCCGGCTAACCTGGATTTCGCTCAGTTCCTCCATCTCATTTGACCCCCGGATCCCTGCTATCTACGGCAGATTATTTATGTCTTCATTAGTGAAGACAGAACCAAAGTAGTTATTCAATTGGTCTGCCATGTCCTTGTTCCCCATGATCAATTCACCTGTTTCTGACTGCAAGGGACCTACATTTGTTTTAACTAATCTTTTTCTCTTCACATATCTATAAAAACTTTTGCAGTCAGTTTTTATGTTCCCTGCCAGTTTTCTTTCATAATCTATTTTCCCTTTCCTAATTAAGCCCTTTGTCCTCCTCTGCTGGAGTCTGGTAGGCTGCTTTTTCTGGCTAATTTGTACGCTTCATCTTTTGTTTTGATACTATCCCTGATTTCCCTTGTTATCCACGGATGCACTACCTTCCCCGATTTATTTTTTTGCCAAACTGGGATGAACAATTGTTGTAGTTCATCCATGCAGTCTTTAAATGCCTTCCATTGCATATCCACCGTCAACCCATTAAAAATCAATTGCCAGTCTCTCTTGGCCAATTCACGTCTCATATCCTCAATGTTACCTTTCTTTAAGTTCAGGACCCTGGTTTCTGTTTTAACAATGTCACTCTCCATCCTAATGAAGAACTCAACCATATTATGGTCACTCCTGCCCAAGGGGCCACGCACAACAAGACTGCTAACTAACCCTTCCTCATTACTCAATACCCAGTCTAGAATGGCCTGGTCTCTCGTTGGTTCCTCTACACGTTGGTTTAGAAAACTATCCCTCATACATTCCAAGAAATCCTCTTCCTCAGCACCCTTGCCAATTTGATTCACCCCATCTATATGTAGATTGAAGTCACCCATTATAACTGTTTTACCTTTGTTGCACGCATTTCAAATTTCCACCTTCCCATCTGCATAATTCCAAAACATAATTGGCTCTGTGACCGCGTGGGTTTTCTCCAAGTGTTCAGGTTTCCTCCCACAATCAAAAGACAGGGAGATTTGTAGGTTGATTGGCTTCTGTAAATTGTTCCTAGTGTCTAGGATTGGATTGGTGTACAAGGGATTGTGATCGGCACGGACTTGGTGAGCTGAAGGGCCTGCTTCCCCCCCCCCCCCCCCCCTCACTCCCCCCCCCTCTCCCTCCTCCCCTCTCCCCCCCCCCCCCTCCCCCCCCCCCCCCCCCCCCCTCTTCCTTCCCCCTCTCTCTCATCCCCAATCAGAACCACGTTCCTGCCTTCTCCCCATATCCCCTGACTCCGCTATGAGCCCTATCTAACTCTCTCTTGAAAGCAGCATCTATGGAGCTTAGGAAATAGGCAACGTTTCGGGCCGAAACCCTTCTTCAGACAGACTGACCGATTTTCCAGCATCTGCAGTTCCTTCTTAAACAAAGTAATTTGAGTGTTTATTATGAAATTAGTTTGTCTGTCCTCTGCCTTAAGAGTAGGATGACCTCTGCTGGTTACTTGGTTTCCTTGATGGTTGCTTAGTCAGTATTTTTCAAGTGCACAGCACAATCATTTTGTAAAATTGCAATTCTAATGGTTGAATAATTTTTTCTAATGCAATCTGAAAATAGAACATAAAATGCATATTGTATGTGTTTGTTCATTCATTCATTTCAGAACTTAAACAGGTCAAAGTAATGAAGCTACACGTCTTATTTACCCTGAACCTTGTGGGAAATCAAATCCTGGGAGTGTATTCCCAGAGGGCAATTATGATTGAGGTACTTTGTTTAGGCGCTTCTCTTTGTAATCAGTGCTGTGCAATCTCCTTCATTTTGACAGCCAGATGGTAACTTAAAAAAGAGATAGAAAATACTGCAAATGTACGAACAGATTCACCATTTGAAAGGACGATTGTTTTTTTTTTAAACCAGCGTTGATACTTTTTTTAAATTATTATTCGCTCTAAAATTTCCAGTGGCTAGGCTTTCTTCTTAATCCCTCGTAGGATTTATTTTAACAATTTGTGCATCACATTTCTTCCAACAAATTAGTTTTAATGTTTAGTACGACTTTGTTGCACCAGCAAAATTCCAGAAGGTACAACAGTATTAAAGCACTGAATTGGATTAATTTCTGTTGGGTTCTTTTGCTTTCTTGACATAACTTTGGAAAAGAGCCTGGAAAAATGCAATAAATGGCTGGGATTCATTCTGACTTCCCCGTGGTAGTTACAATGGAAGAATAGAAGAGGCCTGAAGTTATTCGTAATGCAAAATGATTGCAATAAATTGACCAGTAATAATTTCTACAATTCAATATCTACAATTCAATCAGTCAGGCTTATGTTTTGACTTTGTGTGATGTTTTGTGATGTTAAGCGATGTTAAGCAAAATGACGGAGTTTTTTTGTGGAGTATCAGAAACTGTAGGGTAAAAGCTACACAGAAATATTGTCAATTAAGCACAATCATAAATCATCAAAAATGTAATTTTATTGAAATTCTGGGATATGGAATTGAATGGAAATTAATCTCTTGAGGTAAAAGTCTTCCATTGTTGCTGGCTGCTATATAAAACAACGATAGCCAGGGCCATAAAATAATTATAGTATGTGGCTCAAAACCTCCTTGAAAAGGTACACCCTGATCCTGGGAATTCCTGGCCCATGACCACTCAAATGGAGAAGTGTTTGGGACGGTATAAAAACGTTGAGTCAAAGAATCAGGAAGGTGCATCAGAAACCCTGCGTTAGTGGCAGGAGTAGACTGTCCTACAGACCACCCATCCAGTCAACTTGCCCTGGCACCTCCTGCACCGTCTGTGGAAGATTTCACAGATCCCAGTCTGGTCATATCAATAATCTCAGAACACACAAAACCCAAGCAAGTTGTCTTTAATTGTCTAAAGCAGTGGTTCCCAACCTTTTTTTGGCCATGCCCCACCTAATCACCTCTAAAATCCTGATGCCCCCCCCCCCCCCCCATGTGGTGATATATAATTCTTATCATTTAAAAAGTGAACTCTGTTTCAGCTGAAGAAGCTTAAAACGACAATACCTTGGTTTAAACAAGCTTGCATGAAGAATGATGGCGTGGTGATTATGTAATAACTACACAATAAAGACCTTTTTTACCCCCCAAAAATTATTTACGCAAAATAACATCTGAAACATAAACTACATATGTTTACCTGATGGAAAATCCAAACAAAAAAAAATCGAAAATTTGGACCCAGACCTCCTCATTCGCGCTCAATTGCCCCCCTTAAAAATCAAATTGCCCCCCTGTGGGGCGTACGCCCCACGTTGGGAACCACTGGTCTAAAGAGAAGGAGAAGGTTTACAGGTATATGGCTAATCCTATATTTCTGGTCAATGCTAATTCCCAGGATAGTGGGTGGATCAATGATGTTAACATGATGGTTTGATAGTTAGATTAACATTTTTACAATTTTCGATTTTGCTTTGTTATTTGGCTTTCTCAGTTTTTTTGTTGTTTTTTATTTGTTTTTTTTATGCAGCATGGAAACAGGCCCTTCGGCCCAACTTGCCCACACCGGCCAACAATGTCCCAGCTTCAGTAGTCCCACTTGCCTGCGCTTGGTCCATATCCCTCCAAACCTGTCCTACCAATGTACCCATCTAACTGTTTCTTAAACAAAGGGATAGTTCCAGCTTCAACTACCTCCTCTGGCAGCTTGTTCTATACACCCACCACTCTTAATGTGAAAAAGTTACAACTAGGATTCTTATTGAATCTTTTTCCCTTCACCTTTAACCTATGTCCTCTGGTTCTCGATTTCCCTACTCTGGAGAAAAGAATGTGCATCTACCGGATGTATTCCTCTCATGATTTTGCCAACTTCTATACAGAATACTCCGACTGATGAAGGCCAAAATGCCAAAAGCCTTTTTGACCACCTTATCTACCTGCGACTCAGCCTTCAAGGAACCATGCACCTGTCCTCCTAGGTCCCTTTGCTTTCAAACCTAGCCAGAGGCCTACCATTTATTGTGTAGGTCCTGCCCTTGTTCGACGGAGATGAGGAAAATCTATTTCATCCAGAGAGTTGTGAATCTGTGGAATTCTTTGCTTCAGAAGGCAGTGGAGGCCAATTCTCTGGAAGCTTTCAAGAGAGAGCTTGATCGAGTTCTGAAAGATAGTGGAGTCAAGGGATATGAGGAGAAGGCAGGAACAGGGTACTGATTGCAGGAACTACCCAGTGAATGGTAGGTCTCTGGGTAGTGTTGTACAGCAGAGAGATCTAGGAGTACAGGTGCATGGTTCCTTGAAGGTCGAGTCGCAAGTAGATAAGGTGGTCAAAAAAGCTTTTAGCACTTTGGCCTTCATCAGTCAGAGTATTGAGTTTATAATAATAATAATCTTATTTATATAGCACATTTTTAGTCAACTTGCATTGACCCCAAAGTGCTTCACATAATTACATTACATTTACACACAGGCAAAGGTGGGTGAAGTGTCTTGCCCCAAGGACACAACGACAGTACGCACTCCAAGCGGGATTCGAACCGGCTACCTTCCGGTCGCCAGCAGAACACTTAGCCCATTGCGCCATCTGTCGTCCAAGTTTTGTTTAGTAGTTGGGAGGTCATGTTGCAGTTGTATAAGACGTTGGTGAGACCGCATTTAGAATAATGTGTTCAGTTCTGGGCACCATGTTATAGGAAATATATTGTCAAGCTTGAAAGGGTTCAGAAAAGATTTACGAGGATGTTGCCAGGATTAGAGGGTGTGAGCTATAGGGAGAGGTTGATGAGGCTGGGTCTCTATTCCATGGAGTGCAGTAGGATGACAGGAGATCTTATAGAGGTATACAAAATCATGAGATTAATAGTTTGGGTAGATGCACAGTCTTTTGCTTAGAGTAGGGGCATCGAGGACCAGAGAACATAGGTTGAAGGTGATGGGGAAAAGATAGGAATCCGAGGGGTAACTTTTTCACACAAAGGGTGGTGAGGGTATGGAACAGGCTGCCCGAGAGGGTAGTTGAAGCTGGGACTATCCTATCACTTAAGAAACAATTAGACAGGCACATTGGTAGGACTGGTTTGGATGGATCTAGCCCAAGCGCAGGCAAGTGGGACTAGTGTAGATGGGACATTGTTGGCCGGTATGGGCAAGTTGAGCCGAAGGGGCTGTTTCCACACTGTATCGCTCTTTGACTATAAAATGCAACACTTCACACTTCTCTGTATAAAATTCCATCAACCATTCCTCCGCCCAGCTGGCCAATCGATCCAGATCCTGCTGCAGTCGTTCACAACCATCTTCACCATCTGCAAAACCACTCATCAACTGTATCATCAACAAACTTGCTAATGTTGCTCTGTATGTTCTCATCCAAATCATTGATGCTGATGACAAACAGCAACGGGCCCAGCACTGAACCCCGAGGCACACCACTAGTTACAGGCCTTCAGTCTGAGAAGCAACCATCCCCCATCACCCTCTGCTTCCTTCCATGGAGCCAATTTACTATCCATTTGGCTATTTCTCCTTGGATCCCATGCTATCTAACCTTCCAGAGCAGCCTACCATGCAGAATCTTGTCAAATGCCTTACTGAAGTCCATGTATGCAACATCTACAGCTCTGCCCTCATCAACCTTTTTGCTCACTTCTTCAAAAAAATCAATCAGATTTGTGAGACACAACCTCCCACATACAAACCCATGCTAACTCTCCCTAATCAGCCCTTGCCCATTCAAATGACTGTATAACTTATCCCTCAGAATACTCTCCAGTAACTTACCAACTACAGATGTTAAGCTCACTGGCCTATAGTTCCCAGCATTTTCCCTGCAGCCTTTCTTGAAAAGAGGCAGAACATTTTGGGACATTATGTTTTATGGGAAAGATGTAGAAGAGAAATGCAGGACATTTAAAGGGGAAATTTTAAGAGTACAGAATCTTTATGTTCCTGTTCAGTTGAATAGAAACAGTAAAAATTGGAAAGAGCCCTGGTTTTCAAGGGAAATTGGACATCTTGTTCGGAAAAAGAGGGAGATCTACAATAATTATAGGCAGCATGAAGTAAATTAGGTAAATGAGGAGTATAAGGAATGGAAAAAGAATCTTAAGAAAGAAATTAGAAAAGCTAAAAGAAGATATGAGGTTGCTTTGGCAAGTAAGGTGAAAGTAAATCCAAAGGGTTTCTACAGCTATATTAATAGCAAAATGATAACGAGGGATAAAATTGGTCCATTGGAGAGACAGAGTGGACAGCTATCTGCAGAGCCAAAAGAGATGGGGGAGATATTGAACAATTTTTTTTCTTCGGTATTCACCAAGGAGAAGGATATTGAATTATGTGAGGTAAGGGAAACTAGTAGAGTAGCTATGGATACAATGAGGTTCAAAGTAAAAGTACCGACACTTTTGAAAAATATAAAAGTGGATAAGTCTCCAGGTCCTGACAGGATATTCCCTAGGACATTGAGGGAAGTTAGTGTAGAAATAGCCGGGGCTATGACAGAAATATTTCAAATGTCATTAGAAACGGGAATAGACCCCGAGGATTGGCGTACTGCGCATGTTGTTCCATTGTTTAAAAAGGGTTCTAAGAGTGAACCTAGCAATTATAGACCTGTTAGTTTGACTTCAGTGGTGGGAAAATTAATGGAAAAGATACTTAGAGATAATATATATAAGCATCTGGATAAACAGGGTCTGATTAGGAACAGTCAACATGGATTTGTGCCTGGAAGGTCATGTTTGACTAATCTTCTTGAATTTTTTGAAGAGGTTACTAGGGAAATTGACGAGGGTAAAGCAGTGGATGTTGTCTATATGGACTTCAGTAAGGCCTTTGACAAGGTTCCTCATGGAAGGTTGGTTAAGAAGGTTCAACTGTTGGGTATAAATGCAGGAATAGCAAGATGGATTCAACAGTGGCTGAATGGGAGAAGCCAGAGGGTAATGGTGGATGGCTGTTTATCGGGTTGGAGGCAGGTGACTAGTGGGGTCCCTCAGGGATCTGTGTTGGGTCCTTTGTTGTTTGTCATGTACATCAATGATCTGGATGAAGGTGTGGTAAATTGGATTAGTAAGTATGCAGATGATACCAAGTGTTGTGGATAATGAAGAGGATTTCCAAAGTCTACAGAGTGATTTAGGCCATTTGGAAAAATGGGCTGAAAGATGGCAGATGGAGTTTAATGCTGATAAATGTGAGGTGCTACACCTTGGTAGGACAAATCAAATAGGACGTACATGGTAAATGGTAGGGAATTGAAGAATACAGTCGAACAGAGGGATCTGGGAATAACCGTGCATAGTTCCTTGAAGGTGGAATCTCACATAGATAGGGTGGTAAAGAAAGCTTTTGGTATGCTAGCCTTTATAAATCAGAGCATTGAGTATAGAAGCTGGGATGTAATGTTAAAATTGTACAAGGCATTGGTGAGACCAAATCTGGAGTATGGTGTACAATTTTGGTCGCCAAATTATAGGAAGGATGTCAACAAAATAGAGAGAGTACAGAGGAGATTTACTAGAATGTTGCCTGGGTTTCAACAACTAAGTTACAGAGATAGGTTGAATAAGTTAGGTCTTTATTCTCTGGAGCGCAGAAGGTTAAGGGGGGACTTGATAGAGGTCTTTAAAATGATGAGAGGGATAGACAGAGTTGATGTGGACAGGCTTTTCCCTTTGAGAATAGGGAAGATTCAAACAAGAGGACATGACTTGAGAATTAAGGGACAGAAGTTTAGGGGTAAAATGAGGGGGAACTTCTTTACTCAGAGAGTGGTAGCGGTGTGGAATGAGCTTCCAGTGGAAGTGGTGGAGGCAGATTCGTTGGTATAATTTAAAAATAAATTGGATAGGCATATGGATGAGAAGGGAATGAAGGGTTATGGTATGAGTGCAGGCAGGTGGGACTAAGGGAAAAAAAGTTGTTCGGCACGGACTTGTAGGGCCGAGATGGCCTGTTTCCGTGCTGTAATTGTTATATGGTTATATGCCACCCTCCAGTCTTCTGGCACCTCTCTTGTATTTGAGGATGACTCGTAAATTTCAACCAGGGCTCCCGCAATTTCCTCTCTAGTTTCCTGCAATGTCCTTGGATATATCTGATCAGGCCCTGTAGTTTAGTCTACCTTCAAACATGAGAGTACCTTCAGTACTTTTTCGACAGTAACACTGACTGTTCTCAAGACAGTTCCAGCGACTGCTCCAATTTCCTCCATCCTACTGCCTTTCTCCTCGGTAAGTACAGAGGATAAATACTCATTTAGAACCTCGCCCATCTCCTGTGGCTCCACAAAGAGGTGACTGCTTTGATTCCTGAGAGGTTCCACTCTCTCTCTCTAGTTACTCTTTTCCACCTTGTGTATTTTTTTAAATCTTTTGGGATTGTCCTTAATGTTACCCGCCAGAGCTATCTCCTGGCCCCTTTTGCCCTTCTGATTTCCTTTAGATTATTCCTTTAGATTATTCTTTAGTTCCCGAAACTCCTCCAGAGATGCGCTTGATACCAGCTGCCTATACCTGTCCTATGCTTTCTTCTTGTTTTTGACTACCGTCTCAATTTCCCACGTCAGCCAAGTTTCCTTACGTTTGCCTGCTTTGCCCTTCACTCTAACAGGGATGTACACATCCCAAACTTTCTTCAGTACACTTTTAAAAACATCCCACTTGGCCGATGTTCCTTTCCCCTCAAATAACCTGCTCCAGTCAACTTGAGCGACACCTTCTCTCATACCCTCACAGTTAGTCTTATCCCCGTTGAGCAATTTAGAACATGGGCCCTCTCCGTCCCTATCCATAACTATCTTAAATCTAATCGAACTGTGGTCACTGGTCCCAAAAAGCTCCTCCACACACACACATCATTAACTTACCCTTCCCAAAACTAGATCTAGCATTGCCCTCTCACATGTGGGGGCCTCCACATATTGCTTAAGAAAACTTTCCTGAACACTTTTGACGAATTGCACCCCATCTAAACCCTTCATGCTAGGATTTTCCTAGTCTATATTGGGAAAGTTAAAATCCCCTACCACAACAACCTTATTTGACCTGCAGCTGTCTGCAATCTCCCGGCACATTTGTTCTTGTAATAAGCAAGTTCGGTATTCCGAAAAATGCAAGGAATCATGGGATTTGTCAAAGGTCATTTGTAATAAAGAGAAAGCGAATGAAGCGCTAGCTGTATAAACTGTGTATGCAGTGCATTCAGAACGTATTCAGACCCCTTCACCTTTTCCACATTTTGTTGCGTTACAGTCTTATTCTAAAATAGATTAAAATCATTTATTTTAACATCAATCTATAAACAATACCCCATAATAAAAAAGTGAAAATAGGTGTTTAGAAATTTTTGTAAAGTAATTAAAAATAAATAACTGAAATATCACATTTACATAAGTATTAAGACCAACTTTACTCAACTTTGTTGAGGCACCATTGGCAGCGATTACAGCCTCAGGTCTACTTGGGAATGATGCTACAAGTTTGGCACACCTGTATTTGGGTAATTTCTCCAATTCTTCCCTGTAGATCCTCTCAAGCTCTGTCAGGCTGAATGGGGAGCATCGATGCACAGCTATTTTCAGGTCCCTTCAAAGATGTTCGATTGGGTTCAATTCCGGGCTCTGGCTGGGCTACTCAAGGACATTCACAGACTTGTCAGGAAGCCACTCCTGCATTGTCTTGGCTGTGTGCTAGGGTCATTGTCCTGTTGATCCGAGGTCCAGAATGCTCTGGAGCAGGTTTTCAATAAGCATCTCTCTGTACTTTGATCCGTTCATCTTTCCCTCGATCCTGACTGGTCTCCCAGTTACTGCGACTGAAAAACATCGTAATGGTTCACTGTAGGTATGGTATTGGCCAGGTGATGAACGGTGCCTGGTTTCCTCTGGACATGACGTTTGGCATTCAGGCCGAAGAGTTCAACCTTGGTTTCATCGGACCAGACAATCTTGTTTCTTATGCCTTTTGGCAAACTCCAAGTGGGCTGTCATGTGCCTTTTACTGAGGAATGGCTTCCATCTGGCCACTCTACCATAAAGGCCTGATTGGTGGAATGCTGCAGATGTAGTTGTCCTTCTGGAAGGTTCTCCCATCTACACAGAGGAACTCTGGAGCTCTGTCAAAGAGGCCATTGGGTTCTTGGTCACCTCCCTGACCAAGACCCTTCTCCCCTGATTGCTCAGTTTATACACTTCCCCAGATCTCTGTCAGGAAATACCTGTCTCGGAGGTCTACAGACAATTTCCTTTGTCTTCATGGCTTCGTTTTTGCTCTGACATGCACTGTCAATCGTGGGACCTTATAAAGACAGGTGTGTTCCTTTCCAAATCATGTTCAATCAATTTAATTTACCACTGGTGGACTCCAATTAAGTTGTAGAAACACCTCAAGGATAATCAATGGAAACAGGATTAAACCTCAGCTCAATTTTCTAGTGTCATAGCCAAGGGTCTGAATACATGTAAATGTGATATTTCAGTTAGTTCTTTTTAATTACATTGCAAACATTTCTAAACACCTGTTTTCGCTTCTTCATTCTGGGGTATTGTGTGTAGATTGATGATTAAACAAAAAAATTAATCCATTTCAATATAAGGCTGTAACGTAACAAAATATGGAAAAAGTGAAGGGTTGTGAATGCTTTCAGAATGCTCTGTAAATTGTCAAGTATTCTACCAATGAATTAATCTAGAATTCTGTCAACTCAATAGTGGACAGGGGTCGCTCTTTCATGAACATTAATTCAATCTTATTTCTATATCACTTCACAAACCCACCGTCTTCAATTCCGCAGAACCTCTCCTGACAGCGTTGGAGGACATTCTCTCTCTCTCTCAGAGGGGGTTAACCGACAGCCACTGGATAAGGCAAAAGGTGCAGCTGACTGTTCCCAGGCCGTCAGGGAATGGGTTGCTCGGGAGTTGGAGCAGAGTTGAGCTGGAGTTAGAGCTGGCTGGAAGCCTGCGGCTGCCACTGCTCCGGGCCGGTGTCCCGTCACCCCGGACATCTCCGACCGACCCTGAACGGAGATGGGACACTCGGGAGGGGACGGAGACGGTAGTGAGATCACCCGTTCGCACTTGTTCTACATTATCTAACTCCTGGTGCAATTCAACAGCACTTGCAGCGCAGGAGACCTGGGTTTGATCCTGACTACGGATGAATACACGCAGCAGCTCAGCTACCGAGAAAGTTTATCTCGAGTGACCTATGACCTGGGCATGCTCAGTTGAAATACCGAACTCGCTTATTCCCATTGACTATTCAGGGGTCTGCAGTACACGCCCAACAAGGTGATCATCCCTTTCTTGTTCCTCAGCTCCACCCATATAACCTCACTGGACAAACGTCCATAATGTCACCTCTGAACACAGCCGTGACATCCTCCTTAACCAACAATGCAACCCCCCCTCCTCCTTTTCCCTCACCCCTGTCTCTCCTGAAGCTCCTGTACCCAGGAACATTGAGCTGCCAGTCCTGCCCCTCCCTTAACCAGGTTTCAGTCGTGGCTACAACGTCCAAGTCGGTCGTACCTATCCATGCCCTAAGCTCATCTGCCTTTCCCGTCAGGCCCCTTGCATTAAAATACCTGCACTTTAAACAACCCTCCTTCCTAGCTCTCCACCTTTCACCTGCTATTCTGTGCACTAATCTTTCCCACACCACCCTCCATACCAACCTCTAGGCTCTCAGTGCTTCTGTCTGGCATGAGATTTCATCCCCCTGCCAATCTATGGGCTATCTTAAATACATTTAAGGTTCTGATGTTGTGTCTATTTCTCAATCTAAAAAAATGTGTTGGGTAAATAAGATGTTTACTGCACCTTATTGGTGCAATTTCTTCTAGTCCCTCACCCTATCCTGACCCAACTCATTGTTGACTTATATGTCTTATTTTTTACATTCTACAATAAATTGCTGATCAAAAATGTCACCCGTATGTTATGGTATATCTTTTGCTACAGTTATTTCATCATTGCACATTTCTGACTTTTCCTCTCATTCGCACAAGCATTGCGGACATGCAATATCTCACCAAAATATCACTTTTGCATGCTGTTGTTTTTTGTTGGTCTTACCGCCCTCAATTTCTCATGTTGAACTACTTCGCAATGAGTTGTTTTGAAGGGGAATATGATTTTGATTTAATCTACAATGCATACATAACTCTTTGGTAGAATGTGATATTGTTTGTTACTTTAATAGGAATTTAGCTGAAGAATAATTCCTGATCTCTTCAAAATTTCCATAGAATACATATTGAAAATTTATGAGAAAATTACCATCCATAGAAATGATTCAAACAAACATGATCTGAAATGAGACAAATTGGGGTGATACCAATTCTTTAGGTACACCAATAGATGTGAAAATTGGTCTTAGTTATTCGTATTGGTTATCATGTTATTTTGATATAGTTAAAAACTTTACTCCTCCAATGTATATTCTGTTCTTTCGCATGATTCCACAGTTGAAACTTCAACCCATTTCAAGTATGTCTTCACGACAATTAGAAGTACCGCCTTTCTGAGAAAGATCAAGATGGAGTCTCTGAGATGGGAGCAATGGCCACCCTCACATCTGTAAAGGTTTTTTGAGGAGCATAATCATATATTCTTAAATGTTAAGACTGCATCTTCCAGATCTATGGCAATATGAAAGTTATGGCAACAGCTTCCATATTCTCAATGCTCCAAATTAAATCAATCTCTGATTTGACTTTGGGAATGACAATGTCAATTTCAAATAAACTTCATCCCTGGATAACATGTGTCTTCTATTGTAAAATGGTTGCAGATCACATTTGGAAACATATTTGAATCCATTCAACTTTTAAGGTTGCACTGAATTCACAAGATGTCTGGATGGTTTCTATAGCTAAAAAGCCATTATCCATTAGTTGTAATGTAATCTGCAATCTTTTGTGTGTGAAATACTGATAATGCTAGAGTTGTATTAGGACCTACCCCGCACAACTCCATACGCCTCTGCCGATCGAAGTGGGACCGCCCCCGCGATGTCGTACACCTCAAGCGACCACGTATGGTCACGCTAGATGCATGCAATCACATGCTGGTGGGACAGGCCCTTAACTCAGCAGGTCAGACAGCATCTCTGGAGAACATGGATAGGTAACATTTTAAGTTGGGGACCTTTCCTCAGCTTCCTAATGGCCCTGTCCCACTTTCCCGAGTTACTCATGAACTCTCCCGAGTTTTCCCCTTGAACTCGGAGAATTATGGTAATAGCCATTCGCAGGTACTCGGGGCTATTTTTTTTACTCGTGGACATTTTTCAACATGTTGAAAAAACGTCCCAACTTACCTGATGCCCCGAGTTCCTACGGCTGGCATTACGAGCCGCGACAAATCATCTATGGACTCCTAGGGCCTCCTACAAGCTCACTACCGACATTCCCCGAGTTCAAATCAAGGGGAAAACACGGGAGAGTTCATGAGTAACTCGGGAAAGTGAGACAGGGCCTTTACATTTACACCATTACTTTGTGTCTTTTTTTTGTAAACCAGCATCAGCAGTTCCTTGTTTCTATAGATTGAGACCAACTGCTTGATCTCAAATGTAGATGCCTGAACGTCCTTTTCCAGTATCTCAACCATCCCCTATGATTGAACAATCTGGCAGTGTGTCTCCACTGACTAGTCATTGTACTGGACCTTAAAATCTTACTGCTTCCCATCACATCACTTCAATGAATGGCACAGATGCTACACAAGCCTTGCTCCAATTTGGCTTCAATTCAATGTTATAGATATCTTCAACGTTAGATACAAAAAGCTGGAATAAAGGACCTGTCCCACTTAGGCGATTTTTCAGCGGACTGCCGGCAACTGTCAAGTTCGCGGCACTCACCTGAAAAACCGGAACTGGAATGGCGACTGTCAGAGTGGAGCACACACACACACACAAACACATCGCAAAGGCAGGGGCCAGGGCAAACGGGGGGGGGCGCTGTCTGAAATTCACATGGTGCAAAGTCAAGGTGATACAGACACACACCGCGATGAACAGGAAGGTTAAGACGGCTAGCACAGTGTACGGTAAGAGGGGGGAAAAGGGGGGGAGAAGGGGAAGGGGGGGGGGGGTGGAAAGAGGGGGAGGAGAAGTGGAGAGAAGGGGTGGGGGGGAGAAGGAGTTGAGACTTTTAAGAAGCCAGACAACTTTTAATAAGCCAGAGATACACAGCTGTGAAGTTTGGCGGGCATTTAACATTACCGGTCGGTTATCCTTAGTTCTGAAAACTCGTGGTTACGTTTTTTGTCCCCAATGAGCCAATGAAAATGTCCGGTCAAAGGCGATTAACTAAAGCTACCTACGACTACCTCGACTACCTATAACTACATGGCGATCCCACTAAAACTGCACCTATGACTAAAGGATTATTGATTTTCTCCATGGCGACCAATTTTTGGTCGAGGAACATTTTCAACATGTTGAAAAATTCGCTGCAACCATACTGAGGTTGCGACTAGTTACCAGAATGCGGGAAATCCTCACGACCATGAAGGAGACTCACCAGAGACCACCAATGAACATGTTGGTGACCATGTGGTGATCATGTGGCGAGCACAGAGTCTCCTGCACTCGCCTAAAAAGTCACCTAAGTGGGACAGGCTCTTTTCTCAACGGGTTAGACAACATATATGGTGAAAAGGAACAGATGACATTTTGGGTCGCGATTCCTTCTCTGTATTTCCTTCTCCGGGAAGCGCTTACACAGGGTATTGCAGCTCTGACCTATTGCATTGGGTTTAAGATATCTGACTCTCTTTCTGACATAGACAGCACTTTGCTGGCTTAAAGAAACACAGAGCTGCTCCTCCATCTGCAGCTGGAATTCCCATCACATCTGTCTGTGAGGTAAATGTTTGATGAATCTTGCTAATGTCGCTAACTCCTGACTATATGCTCTAGCCATGATTATGCTTCTTGCTGGATGTCACATTGTCACATTTCGGTAGGCGGCGCGACTCTCGTCAGCAGCGGCCTCTGCAGCCTGTCCGCGTTTTTATTATTTTTTGCCTATGTTTTTATGTAGTTTTTGTTATTTTTTGTTGGGGTGTGTGTGTGGGGGGGAGGGAAGGGGTAACTTTTAAATCTCTCCCTGCACGGGAGACCCGACCTTTTCTTGTCGGGTCTCCGTTGTCATTGGGGCTGCAACGAGGAGCGGCCTCCAACAGGAGAAGACCGGGGACTCTGGTGCCGACGACTCACCTCACCGTCGCGGAGCTGGCCGAGTCCGGAGCGGGTGGAGCGGTGGTGGAGCGCTGCTGCTGCTGCGGCCCGACCTCCGGAGATTCGGAGGCTGCAACTGCGGGTCTGGCGGACGGCGGCACCGGGAGCCCGCGGGTCCCTGGAGGGAGACCGCTTTTCAGGGCTCTCGCAACGGCGACTTCTCCCGCCCGAGTTGCGGGGTCGAAGAGCTCCTGGAGCGGGGCCTGACATCACCGCCCCGCGCGGCTTGGAATGGCCGCGGGACTCTGCGAGCGCACGCCGGGGGCTCTAACACCAAGACCCGGTGTGCGACCTCGCACCACCCGGCGTGGCTTTAATGGCCGCGGGACAATCGCCATCGCCAGCCGGGGGCTTTGACTTTGACTCTGACATCGGGGGGGGGGGGGGGGGGGGGAGTGCAGTGGAGAGATAAGTTTTTTTGGCCTTCCATCACAGCGATGTGATGGATGTTTATGTAAATTATGTTGTGTCTTGGGTCTATTTGTTTGTAATGTACGGCTGCAGAAACGGCATTTCGTTTGGACCTCAAGGGGTCCAAATGACAATTTTACTTCGGAGTCACGTGAGTGATTCCGTGAAGACCCCAGCCCAGTGCGCAGGTGCGGCATTATCGCACAGCTGTGCAACACGCGGCCAGCGGGAGTCGGGCGCTCCCGCAACCAAGGACGTGAGGTAAGTACTTACCTTAATCGGGCCTTGTGGTTTTTTGCTCCAGGGGGAGCAAAGCAGCAGAGGAAGCGGCCCCCGTTCGACTCCAGCGAAGGAGCCGACAGTGGAGGGGGATAGGCGCAAACGGGACCGCACACGCTGCGGACCACTGACAGGGAGCTGCGCTGATGCCGGTCCGCTGAACAGCTGTTTGGTTAACAGCAGCGGACCGGAGGGAAATTTAAAAACCCGACCGGCAGCCCTGCAGACTCCTGACAAGGAGAATCGCCGCCCGGGAACCGCTACAATGCCGCCTGAAAAACGGCAGGCAGCCTCTAAATACAGGTAAGACAAAAACCTTACCAAAATTACAGGTTCTACAGGAATCAACTTCCTCCAACACTGGAACAGGCTGGAGACAGCAAAAATAAGTATGTCTGTCTCCCCAAGCCAGAGGAGGTCATGGAGTTCAAAACCTCCAGGGAAAAAGGGGCACTGGCTGAATGCCAAGGGAGCTGACACTCCTACCCCAGTGCTATTGCACTAGCCATCTCCCTTGTCGAGGGATTGATGCAACAACGGAGTTTGAGCTATGCCTCCTCCAATTTATAGCACACCCTTTTGCTCCCTCTTTTGAGGCTAGCTAAGGAGGCCAGGGCTGGGCTGGCTTAAACGCTGGGCAGGCGGACGAGAACAGCAGTATGCCAGGGGAGCAGGATCAGGAAGAGCTACTGGGTGTCGTGGGCCACTACATGGCTCCTCCACGCGACCATCTTCCCAAACAAAGCCCTGCAGGAGTAGGCCTTTCTAGAGGCAAATCCGCAGGCAGCTGGGTCAGCAGACTCGCAGACAAGAGCTAAAAGCAGCGAACTTTGAAGCTCCTAACAGAGGGTCAAGATGTCACCACCTTTGCTCGTTTTTTCCACGGATCATACTCACCTGGCAGGCGAGACGCCATGATCACCAAGGTGGTTCTCCCAGGATGAGACTATCCCGTTGCACTACGAGTGTGCTGACGCCTAAGATGTTCCCAAATTTGGGATATTCGACTGACATTTGTGCATATAAGACCTGCCCGCAACCCCAAATATACGGGGCTATGCAAACCGCTGCTGCGGGAAGAGAGGCAGCTAAACCTGTGTGCCTCATGAGGGCAGGCCATGGAACGAGCAGGACATCGCATCCAACACCCAGCTGGCAGCACCCCTCGGCATCCACCAGCAATATCAAACAAGGACTGGTGAAAGCCTGGCGACCGCTTCACATTACCCCCAAAGTTCTTTTTAGACAGGGGCCCAGAGCGGAGCCGTGGGAAAATGCGCCGCCCCACCGACAGCACCAGCATACCAGCAAAACTAAGCCTTCATGAAAAAACAATAAACATGGAGGTAGGTAGTCTGGTTCCTCCCAGTTTACACTAAATAAGGGTGTTCTACTAACTGCGTGGGGGGGCATTTACACTTGTTGATAAAGCATGGGGTGCTGTCACAAATAACTAAAATATACTCAACAGTATTAGTGGATAAAAACTTGAATTCAAATTGGGCATATTACCGCCAGTTCAGCAATGCGCCCAAAGGGCATTTTCTCCCTCTAAGAAAGAGAAGTGAGAAGGTCAAGCTGAACTAGAAAGGCTCATTACTAAACGGATCATGGGAGTAAACATGAACCATTGGAATTTGTATCGAATATATTCACCAAAACTACAAACTATGGTGAATGTAGCATCATCATTGATCTAATATCACTAAATAAATCTGTTGAGTATATACACTTTAAGATGGAGACTGGTTTTTTGTCACTGCCAGACATCTGATCTCCAAAGGATACCTATGGCGAGCATTGATATGGAAGATGCTAGCTATCTTATACCCATACACTAGGATCATTATAGATACCAAAAAAATTTACCTGGATAATGGATATCCCGGTTAGGGAAACTATGGGAGTATAGAGCATTCCCAATGGTCTAACCTCAGCCCTAAACTATTATAAATATTAAAAATGGCCATGAAAATATTAAGAAAACAAGCATAATCATGGCATATATTGGATGATATCCTCATATTAGGGGAAACAAAGGAATTAGCTATGGCAGCAGTTCTAGCTACGAAACAGCTCCCTAAAGCTCTGAGGTTCATCCCACGCCCAGATAAACCAGAATTGAAGCCGTTAACTACCATGGATTATCTGGGCTTCAATAACAATTCCATCCATATGACTGTTACTTTGCCAAGGTACTTGGGTCACTATAATCAAATCATGAATGTACCCACTGAAGCTATATCACAATTACAGTGGTGGGCAGACATATATTTGGCATAGTTTTCAGCCCTATTATCATCACCAATCCCAACTTGGTTATTAAAAACCGATGCCAGTACTTTAGGCTGGGGAGCAACTAAACTCCATATCCAGCACAGGTAACAGATGGACCAATTCAGAAACATCGTTACTACACACACCGGGCATCAACTACTTGGGATTGGTGATCGCCTATTGGGCTAAAAAGCATATGCATTTCAAATGCAGCACGTACATATGTGGTTACGGATTGATAATACTATGGTGGTGGCTTATATCAACCATATGGGGAGCACAAAATCATTATCGTGCAACAAATTGGTCAAACAGATCTGGCAATGGTGTGTCAAAAGACATTTTAACTATCAGCTGCCTATTTCCTAGGAAGCTAGAACACAGTGGGAGACACCACGTCACGGGTAATAATTTATGATAACATTGAATAGATGTCAAACCCAAAATATCTGCTAAAGGTATTAAGCAGTTTGAAAGCCAGATATCAATTTGGTTGCACAAGACGGAATCACCAGTAACCTATGTATGTGACTTAGGAACCAGATCAGAGGCAGCAGCGATAGATGTCTACACGCTGGAAGGGGGAATTTCTGCTTTGCCTTCCTCCCTTCTGCCTCATCAGTCGGGCACTTCGCAATACAGATGGAATCTGTCTCCGAGATATTGAACGTGCCCGACCGGCCTACACAGCCATGGTTCCCAGTTCATCACAACATGGTGGGCGAGTCACCTATGGATTTCCCTAGTGGACCATGGTTGCTGACTCAACCCAGTATCAGGCATAAGCCACCCATGCCAGAAAAACATCAAACTCCTGGGTGCAGGTTTTGAATAGACCTTACCAGGGACTGGGATTATCCAAAGGAACCATTACCACCATGTTGGCATCCCTGCGAACAGTCACCAAGAGCTAACATGGGTAAAATACTGCCATGACGCAGGGACAACATACCAAACTATTCAACCACTGACGTATTGGAGTTCCTGGAACATCTACACCATGACTAAAAGGTGAGTTACAGTGCCGTAAATACAGCATGGAGCGCCTTGTCTGCTTATCTAAAACAGCAAGACAGCAGAGCATGGGATCCCATCCACTGAAGATAAACTTATGAAGGGCAACTATAATAATAAGCCCCAAAAACTCAGGTATACCCATGTATGGGATATCGGTGTGATATTGACATATCTCAGAGAATGGCACCAGCCAGATCCCTCAGTCTTGCTCAATCTATGTTAAAAACGCTCATGCTTATGGCTCTTGTATACGCTCACAGAGTCCAGTCACTCCATAAAACTAGACTGGATAACATGGTGATTACCCCAGACGCATCACGTTCATCATTCTAGGTCTGGTAAAAACCTAACTCGCAGGTATATGGGACTAGGCGAGATTATGAGTTCAGCACGGACTAGTAGGGTCGAGATGGCCTGTGTTTTCCGTGCTGCAATTGTTATATGGTTATATGGACCAGGAACGCCCTATTCAATGGTGGGATTCCGGGCCTACCCACCAGAGTCCAGGTTGAGTGTGGTGACCCATCTACTACAATATATAGACACAACCCACAATCTTAGAGGGAGAGGAAAGCCTATGGGTCAACCACAGAAACTCCAAGACGGGGTACGAGCCAAACCACTCCAAGGTGGCTCAAACAGGTACTGAAAGCTGCCGGAATAGATAATAATACATTTTAATCCCATTCCACTAGGGCAGCATTGATATCAGCGGCTGAACGAATGGACATCCTGGTTGACCACATTCTCAATACGGCAGAATGGTCAAGGGAACGACGTTCAGAACATTTTTTATTGTAAACCGTTGATAAGCCTGATTTAATTGCAGAAAGAATATTACAAACTGCAATATTAATTTAAGCTCAGGGGAGCTCTTTATGTTGTTATTGTTAACAAATACCTTTCTGTTTCTTGTGAAAGCAGATCCATTGGTTGATTACGATAACACTTCCTCCCTCAAAACCTTCGGCAGTGAGTGAAATAAAAACTGTTACACGGTTTGAAATCACAGACCTTTGAAGTCTTCACGGAATCACTCACGTGACTCCGAAGTAAAATAGTAAGATTAAACGAGTACTTACCAGTATGAAGTTTGATCTGTATTTTATGAGGAGTTACGATGAGGGATTACGTGCCCTCCGCTCCCACCCTCAATATATAGATCAAACTAATAAACTGATGTCTCATGATCTTTACTATCTTACTTCAAATATTGTGTCTATCCTGTGATTTCACACCGCTGCTTCGAAGTATGCCGCACCTGCGCACTGGGCTGGGGTCTTCACGTAATCCCTCATCGTAACTCCTCATAAAATACAGATCAAACTTCATGCTGGTAAGTACTCGTTTAATCTTACTATTAAATTGAATCTTGAATCTTGAATCTTGAATGAAATTCCTTGGCATTTTTCTACCTTTCTGCAATCAAATTAGTATTTTTGCAAGCTAGGTCACAGATGTTTGTCAGTTTAGTCACATAATAATGTATCTCACAGTGAACATTTAAAAATGCACCAAAGCTGCATTGCCATGATAAATACGTTAACGCAAACTGACTCCTGCTCTTTAATTCAAATGCCAACATTGTAACACTACTATTTCAAAGGGCTTCTTCAGAGAATGAAACATCTCTCACTTTTTGTGGAGGTAACAAATTAAAAAGAGTATAATTTGTTCCAAATCCAATCTCTGTTAATAAAATTGTATTCTTGCACTCTGTTACGGAAGTGTTCTTTGCTTGTACATTTTCGACACGTCTCAACCTCTTGGATATTATTTGCAGTGAGAAATGTTTTCACATGCACTATGAAAGACTTACATGCTCGTTTGCGAACTTCCCGGCTGCCTTTGTGTCCTATTTGCAGTTGAACTGTCATTTTGTCCTCTTTCCAACCTAAACAGTGATGCTGATGCAGGCGAGCTTTCCCTGAACTCTATTTAATTCCCCTTTGTTTAGTCCTCCTGCCATCAGTCAGTCCCTGCCTCTCTGAAACCTCCCACAGCACTGACCACTGCTGCCTTTTGATTGCAGCTGCCTGAGCGCTAGTTATGGATTTAATGCCAGTTTCCTTTCCATGACTGTCAAACTTTGAGGTGCCCGTTTTGCTTTCATTGCAGAATTACAGGTCCAGAAAATCTTTTCCAAATCATTCCTTTCTTCTCTGATTCTGATGTATTTTGTATTATACCTGCCTAAATTTGTCACTGCTTATGGTTCAGTTTCGAGATACAGCACGGAAACAGGTTCTTTGGCCCACTGAGTCCACACCAACCAGCAATCCTCACGCATTAGCACTATCCTATGCACACTAGGGACAATTTTACATTGATACCAAGCCAATTAATCTACAAACCCGTACGTCTTTGGAGTGTGGGAGGAAATCGAAGATCTCAGAGAAAACCCACGCAAGTCATGGGGAGAACGTACAAATTCCGTACCAACGGCACCCATAGTCAAGATCGAACCGGGTCTCTGGCGCTGTAAGGCAGCAACTCTACTGCTGCGCCACCGTGCCGCTCATTTCAATATATGGTGTATTGATGGGCAGCATATTGCATGTTTAATTATTGTAGATCTGGTAAAGCCTCTGTCAAATAACTCTGGGACACATAGAGAGCCCAACAACATTCAGTTCTCTGTATCTTCCTCTTTGCTCAATATATTATACTTGACTGGATTGCATTTACGATCTGATCTGATTTGCGTAAAATCTGACTTACATAAAGAGGATTTGGATTAAAAATCCAATTAATATTACTTACAATAATGAACAAAATGCTTGCACTAAACTTGCAGCGCAGTGGTAGAGTTACTATCTTACAGCATCAGAGACCTGGGTTTGATCCTGACAACTGTTCCATCTGAGGTTTACACATTCACCCTGTGACTGTGTAGGTTTTCCCTGGGTACGCCTGTTTCCTCCCACATTTCAAAGACATGCAGGTTTGTAGGTTAATTGCATTTGTAAATTGCTCCTAGTGTGTAGGATGTAAAACTGGGATAACATAGACCCAGTGTATGGGTGATCACTGGTCGGCATGGGCACATTGGGCTGATTTCAATGCTGTATCTTTAAACTGAACTAAACATAACCTCTGTGTTATCAATAGCTTCTCCTTCCATTCCAATGATTGTCCTAAAATCATTTAGCCCATCACATCTCAGAAAACAGGAGTTTCTTCCTCCCACATTTTATCAACAATACAAAACAAAACAACACATCTTTATTGGTGTATGGCAGGAAAGCGAAGATCTCAGAGAAAACCCACGTGGCCACGGGGAGAACGTACAAACTCTATACAGACAGCACCCATAGTCAGGAGCGAACCCTGGTCTCAGGTGCTGCAACTCTACCGCTGTGCCACTGTGCCGCTCACTTATAATCCACATTTTTTGCTTATAAGCCATTTTCATCTACATTAATACAAACTGTACGTGACTGATTATCTTAGATATAAGGACTACTTTTAATGGAAAGTAACGAGGCAAATTTACTTCATTAGTCAATTGTAACGATTGATGGAAATGCTATGTTTGTGATCATGTACATTTATTTCCGCATGGATGTTAACTGTAATCTAACCAGTGCTATTCCAAGTGCACGTTGGGTTCAACTTTCTCATTGTGCTTAAAAGCAAATCTCTGAACCTGCAGCATTTATGGAGGTGGCTGTTAAAGCAAGAGGGAATGTATGCTGAACTCTAGTAGCAACTCTCAGCAAATACAGGAAGCCAAATGAATGAAGATCACTGAGGCGAAAGACCAATTTCAGATGACCCAGGACAGGTCTTTTACATTTAAATATTTATATTTTAAATTGATACATTTGCTGTCGAATTATTTATATTCAATGGCTCAACTATAATTGAACTGGGTAACTATAACTGAATGTACAGTAGGTGATGTGCTGATTAATAAGACATGAATAGATTCAGCAACGGATATGAAAAACATCATGCAATAAACAATAGTAGACAAAAGTGCTGGAGAAACTCAGCGGGTGAGGCAGCATCTATGGAGCGAAGGAAATAGGCAAGGTTTCGGGCCGAAACCCTTCTTCAGACTGATGTGAGGGTGTGAGGAGAGGGGGGGGGGGGGGAAGAAGAAAGGAAGAGGTGGAGCCAGTGGGCTGAGGGAGAGCTGAGGAGAAAGTAAGGACAACCTGAAATTAGAGAAGTCAATGATCATACCGCTGGGGTGTAAACTGGGGTGAATAATAATTATGTTAGTGTGTCAAAAGTCTTCAATTTAACTATCTAAAGCTTGAATAGATACAGTGCTGCAGTGGGTCAAGCAACATCTCTGGACAATAAAGAACTCTTCTTCCGACCCAAAACGTCACATATCCTTTTTCTCCAGAGATGCTGCCTGACCCGCTGAGTTACACCAGCACTTTGTGTTTATCATTGGTATAAACCTGCAACTGCAGTTCCGTACATATCCAATATGAAAAAACAATATCCTTTATAAATAAGCAGCAAACAATTTGACTAAATTGGCCTAAGTTGATAGTGTCTGAAAAAGGGTCTTGAACTGAAATGTCACCGATTCATGTTCTTCAGAGATGCTGCCTGACCCGCAGAATTACTTTGGTTCTTTTTGTAAAGCCTAATTTGTTTGAATGCCTAACTCCAGCACTACTGTCCATAACTGCTTGTATTATTCAGAATTTCCAAAAAGGGGAAGGCAACACATGGACTGAAAATGGTGCAAATGAGAGGAATGAGACAACAAAAAATGTATCTTATTTATTTACAACACTATAAATATGTTTAAAATTACCCTTACCAGAGGTTTTGTCTTATTTCTCTGTACCCAGTGGCTTTTCTTTGTCCCCTTATTCACTCAAACTGGTTCAGTTTAGTTTAGTTTAGTTTAGTTTAGTTTAGTTTAGTTTAGTTTAGTTTAGAGTTACAGCGTCAAAACAGGCCTTTCTGCCTACCGAGTCCATGCCAACCAGCGATCCCCACACACTAATACTATCCTGCACACACTATGGACAATATTACAATTATACCAAGCCAATTAACCTACAAACATGGACGTCTTTGGCGTGTGGGAGGAAACCAGAGCACCATGAGAAAACCCACAAAGATCATGGGGAGAATGTGCAAATTCCGTACAGACAGCACCCGTAGTCAGGTTTGAACATGGGCTCCTGGTACTGTAAGGCAGCAACTCTACCGCTGCGTCAACATGCCATCCCATCTTTGACTTGTTGATTCTTAATTGCTTTCACCAGAGCAACACCAGTTCTACATTACTCATGGCTACAAAAAGAGTATCCAAAGATAGACATAAAATGCTGGAGAAACTCAGCAAGTCAGGCAGCATCCCTGGAAAAAATGGATAGGTAACATCTCGGACCGAGATCCTTCTTCAGACCCGAAACATCACCTATCCATTCTCTCCAGCGATACTGCCTGACCTGCTGAGACATTTTATGTCTATCTTTGGTGCAAACTAGCATCTGCAGTTAATTTTGATTACATCATTATTATTGAAAGCGTATCCAATTTGTGATTAATGTTTTGCTATCTATCTATCCATCTATCCATCTATCCATGCATTCATCCATCCATCCATCCATCCATCCATCCATCCATCCATCCATCCATCCATCCATCCATCCATCCGTCCATCCATCCATCCGTCCGTCCATCCATCCATCCATCCATCCATCCATCCATCCATCCATCCATTATCTTCTAACGTCTATCTTCTAACATCTATCTTCTAACATCTATCTTCTAACATCTATCTTCTATCTCCTATCTCCTATCTGCTATCTCCTTACATCTATCTTCTATCTTCTCTCTTGTTACATCACCTTCTCTCTTCTAACATCTATCTTCTATCTTCTTACATATATCTTCTTTCTTCTTACATCTATCTTAGAAGCATAGAAACATAAAAAATAGGTGCAGGAGGAGGCCATTCAGCCCTTTGAGCCAGCACCGCCATTCATTGTGATCATGGCTGATCATCCCCAATCAATAACCCATGCCTGCCTTCTCCCCATATCCCTTGACTCCATGAGCACCTAGAGCTCTATCTAACTCTCTCTTAAATCCATCCAGTGATTTGCCCTCCATTGCCCTCTGACAATAGACAATAGACAATAGGTGCAGGAGTAGGCCTTTCGGCCCTTCGAGCCAGCACTCCCATTCAATGTGATCATGGCTGATCATCCCCAATCAGTACCCCATACCTGCCTTCTCCCCATATCCCCCGACTCCGCTATTTTTAAGAGCCCTCTCTAGCTCTCTCTTGAAAGCATCCAGAGAACCTGCTCCCACCGCCCTCTGAGGCAGATAATTCCACACTCACCACTCTCAGTAATTAAAAGTGTTTCCTCGTCTCTGTTCTCAATGGCTTACTCCTTATTCTTAAACTGTGGCCCCTGGTTCTGGACTACCCGAACATCGGGAACATGTTTCCTGCCTCTAGCGTGTCCAAACCCTTAACAATCTTATATCTCTCAATGAGATCCCCCTCATCCTTCTAAACTCCAGAGTGTACAAGCCCAGCTGCTCCATTCTCTCAGCATATGTCAGTCCCGCCATCGCCTGGAATTAACCTTGTGAACCTACGCTGCACTCCCTCAATAGCAAGAATGACTTTCCTCAAATTAGGGGACCAAAACTGCACACAATACTCCAGGTATGGTCTCACTGGGGCTCTGTATAACTGCAGAAGGACCTCTTTGCTCCTATATTCAATTCCTCTTGTTATAAAGGCCAACATGCCATTCACTTTCTTCACTGCCGGTGGCATTACTCTGTGGCACGGAATTCCACAAATTCACAACTCTCTGGGTGAAAAAGTTTTTTCTCACCTCAGCCTTAAATGGCATCCCCTTTATACTAAGACCGTCGCCCCTCGTTCTGGACTCACCCAACATTGGGAACATTTTTTTCCTGCATCTAGCATCCGTGAAGAACCCGTTCAGCACGCATGCGCGGCATTACGTCCAGCAGAGCAACAGCGGCACAGCGGAAGTCAGGCGCTCCCGCTATGGAGGTGAAAGAACGGACCGTCAGGTAAGCTGACGTCGGGTTTTTCTTTCACAGGGAGCCTTCTGCTGTCCAGCAGAGAAGAAAGGCTCTGCAACAAACCTGTCCCCCGCTCAACTCCACGGAGGAGCGTCCATCTGGGGGGTGGGGGGGGGGGGGGGGGGGGGGGGGGGGGGCAACAGGAAACAGAACAGACCTGTTCCTCGCTCGACACCATGGAGGAGCGTTCCATCTGTGGGGGGGGGCAGCATCAATGCGGTAGGATCGCATACCCAGTGCTCCGCTATCCCGACACCTTGCCGAGCCCAGCCCGCTAAGCAGTGGGCTGGAAGTACCGCACGGAGGCGTCCGGCCGGTGGCTCCCACTTGTCGGATGGGACGTCTTTCCCCCCAGCCGCCTGAACAGACCTGCCCCCGCTCGACTTCACGGAGGAGCGTTCCATCTCGCGTGGGCAGCAACAAGGCGGTAGGACCGCTTACCGGGCGGTCCGCTACCCCGACACCACGCTGAGCCCAGCCCGCTAGCGCCTGAGCAGCGGGCTGGATGTAAAGCCAAGGAAGAGGCATCCAGCTGGTGGCTCCAACTTATCAGACGGGGACGTCTCTCCACCCAGGCGGGGGAGAGACAGCCGCCTGAGCTGCATGGAGCGACTCTTGGAGCAGGAGCTCCAGCGAGGTGCACCCCAGGAGGGGCGCTCTTGCAGAGGGGGTCAGGCTCTCCCTCCACAGTGCCTTGTGCACTGTCCATTGCTTCCTCCTTTCCAGAGGGTAGCTTTGGTGACCAGGACTGGGCTGGTCAAGAACAGGGGCAATGGCTGAAGATCTCGGGAGTATGCAAGGGGTGCAGGAACAGGAAGAGCTGCTAGGTGTGGTGTGTGGTGGACAGCTACGTGGAAACCCCACGTGCAGGAGGCCGGTAAAAGCCTGACGACAGCCATCACATCGTTTTTTCCTCGTTCCATGGACAAATATGGAGATGACCACAACCTTCGTAAACAAGTCATAAGACCTGCCATAAAATCCTACATTGTGGGGTTGTGCATACCCCAGCCACTGAGCCAGACCCACTGCTCTTTGGCAAAAAACTCACAAAGCATATGAAGGACATGCAAGAGGTTTTACAAAACTTTTGGCTCATGAGGGCAGGGCCGGGACGAGTAACCAAAAATAGTAATTCCTACGCAGCAGCACCCCATCGCATCCATCAGTCAACGTCTATCATATGGGACTGATGAAAGCTCGGGGTCCGCATTCTATCACCGAAAGTCTTCTTTAGACCAGGGCCCAGAGCAGACCCCATGGAAAATGTGCCACCCCCCAACGTCACCGCCACGTCAGACGACGTGCAACACTCGTTGGACCGGCAGGAAACAGAAGAATACCCATAACCATGGAGGTAGGTGGGTCTGGTTCCTACCAGTATATAGAGTAATACTAACACATGGGAGTCTATCATGAGTGATCAGTATATACTCAATGGCATTAGTGAATACAAATACAATTCATACTAGAAAAATTGCCACCAGATCAACATTCACCCCAGATGGTATTTTTCCCCTCTCCGTTAAAGAAACAAGAGGGACAAGCTGAACTGGTGAGAATAATTACAAAGGGTATCATGGGAAAACCTGAACCCTTGCAATTCGTATCAAATATATTCACTAAACCCAAAAGATGGTGGATGTCGCATCATCATTGACTTAACTTCACTAAATATGTTTGTTAAGTATATACATTTCAAAATGGAACCGGTTGTTACTGCCAAACAACTAAATTCCAAAGGATACTTCATGGCAAGCATTCATCTTAAAGATATTTACTATTTAGTACCATCCACAAGCATCATCGCAAATACCTGAAATTTAACTGGATGGGGCAGCTATAGCAGTTTAAAGCATTACCCAATGGGTTCACATCAGCCCAAGAGTATCACCAAGACACTAAAACCAGCTCTGGCAATATTCAGAAGACAAAAACATATTGTCATGGCATATCTTGATGATATCCTAAATGGTAGGCAAGACCATGAAATTGACTATGTTAGCTGTTCAGCTACCAAACAGTTATTCGAAACCCTGGGGTTATCTTACATCCAGATAAATCTAAGTTGAAGCCATCCACTATCATGGACTACTTGGTCTTCACAATTAATTCAGTCTACGTGACTGTAACATTGCCAAGAGACAAAATAGTTGAATTGGCACAATCATGCAACAATTTAATGGTCAACAAACTACCAACTACTCGACAAGTAACAGAGTAATTGGGAAAATGGTAGCAGCATTTCCGGCTACATAATTTGGACCTTTGTACCAAAAACGACATACAGGTCATTATGATCGTTTCGTGAAGTTACCCACTGAAGTAATATCAGAACTACAGTGGTGGGCAAAAAACGTTTGACATAGTTTCAGCCTATTTTCACTAACCCTATGTCAGTTATCCAAACAGATGCCAGTGCTCAAGGCTGGGGAGCAACTAACTCTATATCCAGCACAAGTAGTAGATGGACTAACCCAGAATCATCGTTACCACTTACAATGGGCATTAATTATCTAGAGATGTTGGGTGACTTTTATGGTTTAAAAGCATATGCATAAATAGGCATCACTTGCATGTACGGTTATAAATAGATAATACACGGTGGTGGCCTACATTAACCATATGGGCGGCATAAAATCATTATCATGTGACAAGTTGGTCAACACAATTTGGCAATGGTGTGTCCAAAGACATATTTGGCTATCAGTAATTTACCTACCAGGTAAGTTAAATACAGTGGCAGACACCAGGTCACGTAAATTTAATGACAACATCGAATGGATGTTAAAACCCAAAAAAAAAATTCACAAAAGTTATCAAGCAATATGGCATGCCAGATATTGATTTATTTGCATCGAGGCTGAATCACCAGGTACCTATGTATGTCGCTTGGGAACCAGACCCTGAGGCAGCAGCGGTAGATGCGTTCACGCTGGATTGGGGGAAATTCTTCTTCTATGCATTTCCTCCCTTCTGCCTCATCAGTCAGGGACTACGCAAAGTACAAATGAACTCTGCTTCAGGTATTTTGATAGTACCCGACTGGCCTACACAGCCATGGTTCCCAATACTCCATGACATGGTTGTTGAAACTCCGATGGTATTCCCCAGTGACCCAGAGTTATTAACACCCAGTGTCGGGCACAAGCCACCCGTGCCATGAAAAAATCAAACTCCTGAGTTGCAGATTCTTCACAAACCAATTCTGGGGCTGGGATTATCATAACAAACCGTTGACACCATGTCAGCATCCCTCCGAACATCCACTAAAAAAAAACAGCACTTGTCCAGCATCAAAAAATGGGAGAAGTACTGCTTGGATACAGGGACCACCTACTCAACTGCTACAGTTACCAATGTACTGGAATTCCTGGTGAACCTTCACCACGATGAAGGACTCAGCTACAGAGCCATCAACACAGCTAGAATTGCCCAGCCTGTCTATTTAAAGCCAGCTCCAGGACAACAGGCCATGGGGTCCCACCAGCTGGTGGTCAAACTAATGAAGGGTATTTACAACTCTAACCCCCTAAACCAAGGTACACCCATATATGGGATGTCAGTGTGGTCCTGACATGCCTCAGGGGATGGCCACCAGCCAGATCCCTCAACCTGGAACCATCTATGCTCAAAACACTCATGTTGATGGCACTTGTAGCTGCACAGAGTGTCCAGTCACTACACCTATTGCGACTACACACCATGCTCACAGCTCCAGACCAGATCTCTGTCGTTATCCAGGGAATGATCAAACAGAGCAGACCAGGAACACCTAATCCAGTCGTGGAATTCCGGGCTTACCTGTCAGAAACACGGTTATGTGCCATGACCCTATTATCCTACATAGACACAACCAAAATATTCGAAGGAGATGAAAAGCCTTGTGGGTCAGTCATAAAAAACCTTATGGTCGGGTGACAAGCCATTTCGAGATGGCTCAAGCAGGTGCTAAAAGCTGCTGGGATAAAAAATAACATGTACAAATTTCATTCCACCAAGGCAGCATCCACGTCGACGGCTAAAAGAATGGACGTGCCTATAAAACACATCCTGGCTACAGCAGGATGGTGGGGGCAAAGACCTTTCAGAAATTTTATAATAAGCCGTTGGCAAAACCTGTTTTATTTGCAGGAAAGATTTTACAGACTGCAAATATTTAATTTAAGGCCAGGGGAGCAATTTAATTTCTTTGTTGTTATTGTTAAAAAATACCATTGTGTTTTTCTACAAACAGATTCATTGGTTGGTTACGATAACACACTTCCTCCCTCAAAGACTTCGGCAGTGATGTAGTAATAACTGTTACACGGATTGAAATCACAGAGCTTTGAAATCTTCACAGAATCACTCACGTGACTCCGAAGTAAAATAGTAAGATTAAACAAGAACTTACCAGTTTGAGGTTTGATCTGTATTTTATGAGGAGTTATGATGAGGGATTATGTGCCCTCCGCTCCCACCCTCAATAATATGGGTCAAATTCATAAACTGATGTCTTCTTATCTTTACTATGTTTACTTCAATAACTGTGTCTATCTGCGATTCCAAACCGCTGCTTTGAAGTATGCCGCACATGCGTGCTGAACGGGTTCTTCACGTAATCCCTCATCGTAACTCCTCATAAAATACAGATCAAACTTCAAACTGGTAAGTTCTCGTTTAATCTTACTATTTTATATGTTTCTATAAGAATTCCCCCTCATCCTTCTAAACTCCAGTGAATACAAGCCTAGTCTTTTCAATCTCTCCTCATATGACAGTCGCGCCATCTCAGGAATCAATCTCGTGAACCTACACTGCACTGCCTCAATCACAAGGATGTCGTTCCTCAAATTAGGAGACCAAAACTGTACACAATACTCCAGATGTGGTCTCAGCAGAGCCCTATATAACTGCAGAAGAACCTCTCTACTTTTATACTGAAATCCTCTTGTTATGAAGGCCAACATTCCATTCGCTTTCTTCACTGCCTGCTGTAACTGCATGCCAACTTTCAGTGACCGGTGTACGAGGACACCCAGGTCTCGCTGTATCTCCCCTTTACCTAACCTAACCCCATTGAGATAATGATCTGCCCCCTTGTTTTTGCCACCAAAGTGTATAACCTTACATTTATCTATATTATACTGCATCTGCCACGCATCTGCCCACTCACTCAACCTGTTCAAGTCATCCTGCAACCTACTGACTTCCTATTCACAGCTCACACTGCTACCCAGCTTTGTGTCATCTGCAAACTTGCTAGTGTTGCTCCCAAATCCCTCTTCCAACTCATTAATATATATGGTAAACAGTTGCGGCCCCAACACCGAGACTTGCGGCACTCCACTCACCACTGCCTGCCATTCTGAAAAGGACCCGTTCACTCCTCCTCTTTGCTTCCTGTCTGCCAACCAATTTTCTATCCACATCAACACCCTACCCCCAATACCATGTGCTCTAATTTTAACTAGTCTCCCGTGCGGGACCTTATCAAAGGCTTTCTGAAAATCTAGATACACTACATCCACTGGCTCCCCTTCATCCATTTTACTTGTCACATCCTCAAAAAATTCCAGAAGATTAGTCAAGCATGATTTTCCTTTCGTAAATCCATGCTGACTTGGACTAATCATTTTACTGCTATCCAAATGCCCCATTATTACCTCTTTAATAATTGACTCCAGCATCTTTCCCAGCACTGAAGTCAGGCTAACTGGTCTGTGATTCCCCATTTTCACACTCGCTCCTTCCTAGAAAAGTGGGATAACATTAGCTATCCTCCTGTCCACAGGAACTGACCCTGAATCTATTGAACATTGGAAAATGATCACCAATGCTCCCACTATTTCTAGAGCCACCTCCCTGAGGATCCTGGGATGCAGACCATCAGGCCCAGGGGATTTATCATCCTTCAGTCCCATTAGCCTACCCAATACTATTTCTCGCCTAATGAAAATTTATTTCAGTTCCTCGACCACCTTAGATCCTCTGTCCTCCCGTACTGCTGGGGGATTGTTTGTGTCTTCCTTAGTGAAGACAGATCCGAAGTACCTATTCAACTCTTCTGCCATTTCCTTGTTCCCCATAATAATTTCACCCATGTCTGCCTTCAAGGGACCCACATTTGACTTTGCTATTCTATTACCCTTAACATATCTAAAGAAGCTTTTACTGTCCTTCTTTACATTCCTGGCCAGCTTCCTCTCGTTCTTCATCTTTTCAGCCCGTATTGCCCTTTTTGTTTCCTTCTGTTGGCCTATGAAAGTTTCCCAATCCGCTGGCTTCCGGCTACTCTTTGCTGTGTTGTACATCTTTTCTTCTCTTGTTAGCCACGGTTGCCTCCTACTCCCCTTAGAATCTTTCTTCCTTTTTGGAATGAAATGATCCTGCTTCTTCCGGATTATGCGCAGAAATTCCTGCCATTGATGTTCCACCTTCATCCCTGCTAGTATCCCTTTCCAGCCTACCTTAGCCAGCTCCCTCTCATGCCTTCATAGTCCCCTTTGTTCAACTGCATCACTGACACTTCCGATTTAACGTTCTCCTTGTCAATTGCAGATTAAAACTAATCATATTATGATCACTACCTCCAAGCGGTTCCTTTACCTCAAGTTCTCTTATCAAAACTGGTTCATTGGACAACATATATACCATGTACCAAGTATACCATATATACTAAATCCAGAATTGCCTTTTCTCTGGTCGGCTCCATTACAAGCTGCTCTAAGAATACATCTCGGAGGCATTCTACAAACTCCCTTTCTTGGGGTCCTGAAGCAACCTGATTTTCCCAGTCTACCTGCGTATTGAAATCTCCCATCACCACAATGGCATTACCTTTGTTGCATGCCACTATTAACTCCTGCTGCAACTTACACCCTACATCTGGGCTACTATTTGAAGGTCTGTAGATAACACCAATTAGTGTCTTCTTGCCTTTGCAATTCCTCAACTCTTCTTACATCTTATCTTCTATCTTCTTACATCTATCTTCTATCTTCTTACATCTATCTACTATTTTCTTACATCTATTTTCTCCCTATTACACACACTTTGATATGGAGAACATTGATGTGCCTTCCCGAGCCCCCATTCGCCGTGATGGTATTTCAGTCACGGAGGCCGACGTCAGAAGATCCTTCAGGGGGTGTGAACCATCGGAAAGTGCCTGGACCTGATAGCATACCTGATCTTGTTCAAAAAACCTGTGTGGACCAACTGGCTGGAGTTTTTACGGACATTTTCAACCTCTCGCTTCTGAGGTCTGAGGTTCCTACCTGCTTTTAAAAGGCTTCAATGATACCAGTGCCCAAGAATAGTCTGAAGAAGGGTTTCGGCCCGAAATGTTGCCTATTTCCTTCGCTCCATTGATGCTGCTGCACCCGCTGAGTTTCTTCAGCATTTTTGTGTACCCAAGAATAGCAACGTGATGTGCCTCAATGACTCTCAACCAGTGACACTAACATCTGTGGTGATTAAGTGCTTTGAGAGGTTGATGATGGCGCATATTAACTCCTACCTCGACAAGAACCTCGACCCACTGTAGTTCGCTTACCGCCACAACAGATTAACGGTGAATGCGATCTCACTAGCTCTCCACTCTGCTCTGGACCACTTGGACAACAAAATCTCATATGTCAGGCTGTTATTCATTAACTACTTCTCAGCATTTAATACCATTATCCCCTCCAATCTGGTTACCAAGCTCTCAGATCTGGGTCTCTGCACATCCCTCTGCAATTGGATCCTTGACTTCCTCATCCACAGACCACAATCTGTCCGTATTGGTGGAAATGTGTCATCCTTGATTACAATCAGCACGGGAGCACCTCAAGGCGATTGCTTAGCCCCCTGCTATACTCATTCTATACTCATGACTGCGTAGCCGGACATAGTGCGAACTCCATCATCAAGTTCGCCATCAACATCACTGTTGTAGGACGAATCACTGTCGGGGACGAGTCAGAGTATAGAAGTGAGATCAACTGATTGACCAAATGGTGCCAGCACAATAACCTGGCTCTCAACACCAGCCAAACCAAGGAACTGATTGTGGACTTTGGAAGGGGTAGGATAGAGACCCACAGTCCTGTCAATATCAATGGAACGATGATGGAAAGGGTCACGGACGTCAAATTCCTCGGCGTGCACATTTCTGAAGATCATTTCTGGTCCCAGCACACTGATGCAATTATAAATAAAGCACATCAGCGCCTCTACTTCCTGAGAAGATTACGGAGAGTCGGTATGTCAAAGAGGACTCTCTCGAACTCCTATAGGTGCACAGTAGAGAGCAAGCTGACTGGTTGCATCGTGGCTTGATTCGGCAACTTGAGCGGCCGGGAGCGGAAAAGAATGCAGAAAGTTGTGACCGCTGCCCAGTCCATCATCAGCTCTGACCTCCCCACCATCAAAGGGATCTATCGCACTCGCTGCCTCAAAAAGGCTGCCGACATCATCAAGGACCCACACCATCCTGGCCATGCACTCATCTCTCCGCTGCCATCGGGTAGAAGGCACAGGAGCCTGAAATCTGGTACATCCAGGTTCAGGAACAGCTTCTTCCCCACAGCCATCAGGCTACTAAGCTCGCCAACAAACAGATTCTGAACTGTAACAGCCTATTGCACTTTATCTATTTATTTATGTGTATGTGTGGTCTATGCTATATAGATACACTGAACTGTTCTATATTTATACACACAACTTCCCGTTGTGCTGCAGCAAGCAAGAATGCCCGCCCATATTGTTTCTATAATACTCAAATGTTCTGTTTTGATATGTACATTTGGAAAAAATGAGCTTGGATATGGCAACATAATCTGTACCCATTTTTTGATGGCTCAATATAATTTGTGTTGAATTAAAAAAATGTTGAATAGCCTTACCTAAAGGGCAGCCCAGTGACACAGCAGTAAAGTTGCTGCCTTACAGTGTCAGAGACATGAGTTTGATCCTGACTTTGGACGCTGCCTGTCCAGAGTTTGTACGTTCACCCTGAGACTGCGTGGGTTTTCAAGATTCAAGATTCAAGATTCAAGATTCAAGATTCAAGATTCAATTTAATTGTCACATGTACCAATTAAGGTACAGTGAAATTTGAGTTACCATATAGCCATGCTAAGTTAAAAGCAAAAATACACACAGCACATACAATAAAGTTGAACATAAACATCCACCACAGTGGAATCAGCATTCCTCACTGTGATGGAAGGCTATTGCCAGTCATCCTCCCCCTTTGTTCATCCGTGGTCGGGTCTTTGAACAGGACCGTTGCAGATGGTCCGCTGTTCAAGTCTTCTCATCGGGATGATCTAAACTCCAACGTTGGGACGATCGGAACACTCCAGGATCTGCATGGAGCTCCCGAGTCAGCCGCTTCTTACCGGAGACCGCTGCTTCAAGGTGTTAGTCCACAGGCTGCGCGGTTGGAGGTCCAACACTGGCGATCCTTGGCAAATGATCCCAGGCTCCGAAAGTGGGCAAAAAAAATGCTGGAGAAATTCAGCGTCTATAGTGAAAAGGAGTAGGCGACGTTTCGGGTCGAGACCATTCTTCAGACTGATGTCAGGGGAGGGTGGGAGGGGAGGGGAGGAAAGGAAGAGGCAGAGCCAATAGGCTATGTGGGAGAGTTTGGTCAGTCCATGCTGCTTGAAGCTCCAGGAAAGGCCACACCATTCCACGTTGTAGGCTGCAGGGAGGGGGAGATGGGACATGGAAAAAAAATCGCATCTCCGTTGAGGTGGGTGACTGGAAAAAAAAAATTCCAGTCACTTACCTACTTTTAGTCCTACTTAGCATCAAAAGAACGTGAAATAGTACAGCACAGAAACAGGCCCTTTGGCTCACAATGTCCATGCTGAGCAGGTTGCCATGTTAAACTAACCTCCTTTGCCGCAAGGACCTATTGTGGTGTTATATGACACCATAACTCTAAATAAGTCCAAAGCTTCTTAAGATTTTTGACGCTTTATCCCTTGCAAGAGTTTCATGCTTTCGGAGGGATGTTTGGAGAGCAGGGGGAAAAGGGGCTACATTGATAAAAATCAAAAGGAAGTGGTGAACAGATCAGTGGACAAAAAGTGAGTACATAAAGGAGCAAATGTGAGTGGAAGGTCCTGGAGGAATTGAACTCGGGTATACGTCAGTGTTGCTACATTACAGGTAGATGCACCATAACAACAACATATTTAGTGCATTTCCTAAAGCTGAAGACATTTTATTTTAACAATAAAGTAATAAGAAATGGGCGACAGTGTGGTTGACCAGCAGAGATGAAAGTGGGTCAGACAGCATCTCTGGAGAAATGGAATAGGTGATGTTTTGGATCGAGACCCTGCTTCAGGCGAGAGGAAACGAGAGATATAGACAGTGATGTAGACAGATGTAGAACAAATTAATGAATGATATGCAAAAAAGTAATGATGCTAAAGGAAACAGGCCATTGTCAGCTATTTGTTAAGTGAGAATGAGTACAGACATTAAGACAACATGATGACTTTTAACCTGGTATGACTTGGGTGGGGGAGGGAAGGAGAGAGAGGGAATGTGTTTCTCTACTTGAAGTTAGAGAAATCAATACCTTTGGGATGTAAGCTGCCCAAGCAAAATATGAGATGCTGTTCCTCCATTTTGCATTTGCCTCACTCTGACAACGGAGGAGGCCTAGGATAGAAAGGTCAGTGTGGGAATAGGAAGGGGAATTCAAGTATTTGGCAACCAGGAGATCAGGTAGGTCCAAGCCGGCTGAGCTCTGGTGTCCAGCGAAACGATTGCCCCGTTTGGTCTCGCCGATATATAAGAGTCCACACCTTGAACAACGAATATAGTAGATTAGGTTGGAGCAGGTGCAGGTGAACCTCTGCCTAACCTTAAAGGACTGTCAGGGAACAGAATTGGGGAAGGAGGTATAGGAACAGTCAAAAGCTGTTGTGAATTTTTGAGAAAATCATGTTAAAGACATGTAAACTAGTTATACAAGATTTAACCAACTGAGCTGGAAAGTAGCATTGACATGCCAGCAAGGGTAATTGTAGCAACTGTGGCCATATAGTCCGAAGTGGAAACTTTCAAGGATAAGCAGCCAGTTGAAGTTGTGCAATGGTGTTTGGAAGTAGGTCAAACCCCAATTTATGAATATGTATTGATAAATATGTAAAACATGATTTCAACAGGTACCAAGCATTGGTAAGGATTGAAAAGGAAAATTTTCTAAAGATGGTTTATAGGATCTTCGTGATGGAGAGAATATGGATCAGAAATTTAGGTCAGGGTTAAACGTAGCAACGAATGACAATTTTGAATCTAGTCATGTCATTTATTTGCCAAAAGTGATTGCACTTTTGCAAAATAAGGACAAGAAACATTAAAAAAAAAAGACATAAACTGCTGGAGTTAGTAGATGGGTCAGAAAGCCTCTCTGGAGAACATGGATAGGTGAGATTTCGGATCTGGACCATTTTTCAGACTGATTGTGGTTGGGGGGTGGGTAGAAGGCTGGACGAAAGGAGGGACAGGATCTGGCGTGTGATGGTAAGGATAGAAGAAATGTGAATTGGGAACCCAGAGGAATGAATATGGGTAGAAGGGGAGAAAATGGGTGCAAGTCCAGGTATGGCAAGGGGAGGGGGGGGGGCTCTGTCTGATAATGTAGGAGGTGCAGGACAGGAAGGTCAGTATGGGAATGGGAAGGGGAGTTAAAAACTCAAATTTCACTGTACTTTAATTGGTTTAGTGACAATAAACACGAACTTGGACGAAATGGTTAGCAACCCTAGAGATCCTGCAGGCCTTGGCGGTTTGAGCATGTGTTCAGCGAAATGGCCACCCAGTCAACTCCAATTATCTCAAAAACAGTCCTCCCATTAAAACAGTCCCGAACAGTGTTCAACATATACACCTAAAGGGTCTGCCCCACGAGCATGCGACTGCATGAGGCAAGCGCGACCTAACGTGGTCGCTTGAACCGTACGGCCTCGCGGGCGTTCCCACTTCGATTGCCGGAGCCGTATGGAGTTGTGCGGAGCTGGTCCCGACATCGCATGGGGCTCCGAAAAACTGACCGTGTTCAAAAATTCCATGCGGCAACGGCCTGCCGGCCCGCAGCCGCCTCGACGCCGTACACACCGCATCGACGCCGTACATCACGCATGAACTTCCCGCGGACTTCGCTCGAACTTCATGTCACTCACTCCACCTACGCGCCGCCCCCACTTCTGGCTTGGTCGCGCTTGCCGCATGCAGTCGCATGCTCGTGGGACAAGCCCTTTAGGTCGCGCTTGCCGCATGGAGTTGCATGCTCGTGGGACCGGGCCTTTAGCACACCTCAGTCCGTTCGATGTTTTGTGCAAAATGTGTTTTAACTTCCAGCAGGATAAAAATTAAAATATGTGCATAATATAACATTCATAATGAAACAGATAATACTTCTGCTTTGCAGATCAAATTCATTCATTTGTGGCAAAAATAACTTCCAAAGTAAATCCTGAAGAATCAACAAAATTCATTGTTACTGGTTGTGAATTCCAGTATGCAAACTGTTCTGAATGCGTTATACTGCAGTTTAACAGTGTTTTCTTTGCAAGGAAAACTGTCAAAATGCAAAGATGACTGAGTATATTTTCATGTAAGACTTGTCCTTTTCATATTGAATGCCAAAGATTCATTCATTGTATAATGATATCAAATAGACCTTTACTGTCCTCATATTTTCACCCTGGTGAATCTAGAACTGGCCTTCTTCTAGAAATTATTAAAGTAGCAAGATCAGTGCAGCACAGTGGTGTAGATGGTAGAGCAGCTGCATCATAGCATCAGAGATCCGGATTTGATCCTGACCTCGGGTGCTTTTTGTGTGGAGTTTGCACATTCCTCCTGTGATCATGCGGATTTCCTCCAGGGGACCCGGCGGGAAGGTTACGGAGAGGGAAGGGGGACACAGCAAGGGGGACCACTGAGAACGAAGGGGGACCCAGCGAGGAGGGCCCACTGAGAGTGAAGGAGGACCCAGCTGGGGGTCACCAAGAGTGAAGGGAGACCCAGCGGGGGGCTGCCCTGCTGCCACATGCGGTGTTAGGCAGTAGATAGGACATCTGCAGTTCCTTCCTACACATTTTGTCTGCTCCACTGCGAGATTTCCTCAAGATATGTCTACTTTGAAGTTCTCCTCCTCTCTCTGACGAGACTTCTGCAAAATCTTCTCTCGCTGCTTCCCCTCTGTGATTCCACCTGCTCTCCGACTAACTACGGCCTATTTCCTTTATCGTCGTTACTTTTTTGCATATCTTTAATTCATTGTTCTTTATCTTTCTACATCATCATCTATATCTCTCATTTCCCTTTCCCCTAACTAGTCTGAAGAAGGCTCTCAACCCGAGACATCATTCATTCCTTCTCTTCAGAGATGCTGCCTGTCCTGCTGAGTTACTCCAGCTTTTGGTGTCAAATAGGACTGTTTGGTGAACCTTTATAACTTTGTCAGCCACTTAGGTACTGTCTGAGTGAGGTCTGCCGTATGATATTTCCCAGCTTGTATGTAGAACAAAGCGTTTCACTGTACCTGGCTACATGTGATGATAAAGAACAATTGAATCAGGTGCTCCGGCTTCTTGTCGCTTACCGAAGATTTGCGGGTTTGTAGGTTAATTTGCCATTGTAAATTACTCCTCGTTTGTGGGAAGTGTATGCAAAAGTGAGATAACATTTAACTAGTGTGTTTGAAGGCTGGTGTGGACTCAGTGGGCCGATGGGTCTATTTCCATGCTGAATCTTTCAATCAAATCAATCAATCGATCAATTAGCCTTCAAACGGATTAATGTGCAATCACAGTGTTGTGTACACTGCAACACCTCCAAGGAAGCAAGACCATAGCAAACAGATCAAAGTGCTCTCATCTGTTTATCACCAAAGAACTGTAGACTTGTAATTGTTTTCCCAGTGGCTTCTCACCAATCCTGGGTGCCAACAAGACAGGCCACCTTAAACAGAGACTGAGGTGATCTCTCGAGTTCTAAGGTAGGGGTGGGTTGGAGGTCGGGGTGGGAGTGGAGTGGGAAATGGTTGGAGGTTGGCAGGGGATGTGTAGTAACTGGCAGCAGGCCATGAACTTGATGTGGAGCTGAAGGAACAGTTCTCAATTTCTATTTCAATGAAGCAAGGTGTTGGGAACATTCACGTAATTAACGACCCTGCATCTAGTGCATGTCTGTGAACCACCCTTCATAAAGATATCACACTTCGAAGTGTCACACCTCAGAAGTATCACACATGGAAAGCATCACACCTCACAAGTGTCGTGATCAGATATCACTTTCCATTAAATTAACTGTGTTGATTAGCTCAAGTTCCTAATTGACTAAATGTGAAGTAATTGCAAATTAGTTCAGTTCACCAGATCAATAGGAACATTCTCAATTAGCAGTGAGAAAGTACCACAAAATCACAAACAGATTTTGTGGTGCTTCATCATTGCTAATTGATGAGATTTGTAGACTTTGCTATCACTGGCGTAGCCTTACAATGGGGCTTCCCCACTGTTGTGTTGTCAATGACCAGCACCTCAAACAAGTGGATCCTGGTCATGGATTAGGCTTGGCCTGATTTACAGGTCAACAGGCAGGATAGTATCTCTAAGGTGATTGTACATAGTTTTTCTTGTAAGCAGGAAGGTATAATATTAATGTAACAAAATAAAAGACCACAACGTGCTGGATTAACTCAGCAGGCCAGGCAGCATCTCTGGAGAACATAAATAAGTGACTTTTTTGGGTCGAGACCCTTCTTTAGACTCTTTAGACACTAAATATAGTAATGCCATATTTTGTACCATCAGTGGGCGGCGCGACCAACATCGCAGCTGCCTCTGCAGTCCGTCTTTTTTTATTTTATTTTTTCCCGTTGAGTGTAGTTTATAGTGTTTTTTTTAAATTGTTTTTAACTGGGTATGTGTGGGGGGCGGGTGGGGGAAACTTTAAAATCTCTTCCCTGTACGGGGGAACTGACCTTTTCCATGTCGGGTCTCCGTTGTCGTTGGGGCCTAGCACCGTGGAGCGGCCTCCAACCGGAACAACCTGGGGGCTCCAGTCGCAGAGCCTGCGGACTCACCATCGCGGAGGTGGCTGGCTTTGGAGCGTGGAAAGTTGTGGTGGCGTGCGGCTGTGACCCGACTTCGGAGCTTCGGAGGCTCCAGCCCCAGGCCCGGTGGATGGTAATATTGGGAGCTTGCGGGTTCCTGGTGGGAGACCGCTTTTTTCGTAGCTCCCGCAATGGCAACTTCTCTCGCCTGAGTTGCGGGTTGAAATTGACCCGGAATGGGGCCTCACATCGCCCGGTGCGGCTTTAACGGCCGCGGGACTTGCTAGCGCCCACCGGGGGCTCTAACATCAAGACCCGGAGCGCGGCCTTGCATCGCCCGGCGCGACCTAAATGGCCGCGGGACTTACTTACCATCGTTCGCTGGGGGCTTTGACTTTGACATCGGGAGGAAAATGGGGAGTGCAGGGGAGAGATAAGACTTTGCCTTCCATCACAGTGAGGAGGAGATTCACTGTGATGGATGTTTGTGTAAATTGTGTTGTGTCTTGTTTTTTTCTTGTTGTATGACTGCAGAAACCAAATTTCATTGAAACTTCATTTGAGGTTCAAATGACAATAAACGGTATTGTATTGTATTTGTATTGTATTGTATTGTATTGTATTGTATTGTATCAGGGGAAAAGCAGTCAGAATGTAGAAACAAAGAACTGCAGATACTGGTTAATACACAAAAAGATACAAAGTGTTAGAGTAACGCAGCGGGCCAGGCAGCATCTCCAGAGAACATGGATAGGCGAAGTTTTGGGTTATGACCCTTTCTCAGACTGATTGTGGTGGTGGGGGGGAGAGGAAAGCTAGAAAATGCGGCGAGCCATTGTCCTCAAAACTGCATTCTAGAGATTCCCTTTGATTGCCTGAAATTATCTTGCTCCAAGAAAATTGAGGCTGCTTTTGTAAAGTTGTGTGTGGGCAAATAGGCACGTCTTCAGATCTTCGAACCACCAGTAACAGAAATGCCCCAATGTTTTCAAAAAAATCCATTCTTTCAATGGTAAGATGTTCCTTCTAGGACCATTGCCACTTGTATATTTGGGGATAGGATCTAGTACGTAGTTCAGATATTCTGTACTGCTCTTAAATGGGAGAGCCATACTCACGGCTGAGAAGTAATGATTGTAGGCAAAAGGCACTGTAAATATTCCATGTGACAGTCCCTGAGTACAGTCAGAGTCAAGGCTAAGTTTTCCTCATATAAAAAGGTAAGAAAAATAGTATCCAAATTTTCTTCCAGGCCACAGAAATCACACTCCTAATTTCTAAATTTCTAATTTCTCTTTAATCTCATAAATTTCTAAATTCCACTTTGGGTGATTTTGGCAACCATTAAAGCCCTGTCCCACTGTACGTTCATGCAAGATTTCTCCCAAATTAAAAAAAAAATCAAACTCGTGGAAGCACGTAGAATGTACATAGCGGGTACGTTGGAGCTCGGGGACGTCTCTTAGTGGCTTGTAACGCTAACGGCAGGTACTCGGGAAACGCAGTTATGTTAAAAAATGTCCACGAGAACCCCTAGTACCTACGAGCGGCCATTACCGTAAATCTCTGAATCAGAGCAAACTCGGGAGAACTCTTGAATGAACTCGTACAGTAGGACAGGGCTTTTATTTTTAGTCTTCAGAGATACAGCATGGAAACAGACACTTCAGCCCACCAAGTCTACACAGACCATCGAGAGCCAGCTCATGCCAGCTCAATGTTATCCTGCTTTCTCATCCCCTCCCCACCACATTCAGGGCAATTAACAGAGGATCATTTAACCTGCAAACCCATCATCATCGGCGGTCACTCGAAACAAAAGTATGACTGTTCACTTTTGGGAGGATGCCTGCGCTTGACTTTGTTTAACATGGGGAGACTGGGCCACAGACAGTCACCACATGGTTCTTGACAGATCTGGGTCAGGATCCAGTGGCATGGATTCTGGCATGGCTGCAGCCTTCATCTGCCTTCCCAGCCATTGTGATGCTTCACTAAAGTCAGCCCTCATCCTCCGCCTGTTCCACCATTGAGGTCTTGGTTGGATGGCTCTTTGTCAGGGACCTCCCCTTCGACTTTACCGCCATGGGTGGCCCTACAAGAGCGTAGCTCTAGACAGCATCGCTCTCAGGATCTCAAGACCACACAAGCTTCTCCACCTCAACAAGGTGACAATCCATGGACCTACACAGCTTTGGGATGTGGGAGGAACCAAAGGAAACCCACCTTGGCACAAGGAGAACATGTAAACTGACAGCACTGAGGTCAGGATTGAACCCAATGTCTCTGGCATTGTGAGGCGGCTGCTCCACCAGCTACACCACTGTGTGACCACTGTGCGGCCACTGTGCTGCCACTGTACGGCCACTGTGCTGCCACTGTGCGGCCACTGTACGGCCACTGTGCTGCCACTGTGCTGCCACTGTGTGTCCACTGTACGGCCACTGTGTGACCACTGTGCGGCCACTGTGCGGCCACTGTGCTGCCACTGTGCTGCCACTGTACGGCCACTGTGTGACCACTGTGTGTCCACTGTGTGTCCACTGTGTGTCCACTGTGTGTCCACTGTGTGACCACTGTGTGTCCACTGTGTGACCACTGTGTGTCCACTGTGTGTCCACTGTGTGTCCACTGTGTGTCCACTGTGTGACCACTGTGTGTCCACTGTGTGTCCACTGTGTGACCACTGTGCGGCCACTGTGTGACCACTGTACGGCCACTGTGCGACCACTGTACGGCCACTGTGTGACCACTGTGCGGCCACTGTACGGCCACTGTGCTGCCACTGTACGGCCACTGTGTGACCACTGTGTGACCACTGTGTGACCACTGTACGGCCACTGTGTGACCACTGTACGGCCACTGTACGGCCACTGTGCGGCCACTGTGCGGCCACTGTGTGACCACTGTACGACCACTGTACGACCACTGTGTGACCACTGTGTTGCCACTGTGCTGCCACTGTGCTGCCACTGTGCGGCCACTGTGCTAAGATAGTTTTAATTTACTTCAGGCTAAGTTGCCCACTGCTTTTAATAGCAAATCCAGGACACACAGAGCTATTCTACTGACCCATGTTACATTCAACAAAGCCCAGTGAGAGCTCAGTGGTCAAATTGAAGGGATGCTCAAAAAACACAGAAAAACTCAGATAGATTATAAAATGCCCATGAGCAATGCAATCAACTTCAAACACATTTATAATGTCTCCACACAGCAGATGACTCTTCCGTTAAAGGACCGCACATTGATGGCATTTTCAGTTATCTCATTGTGACTGCATAACTACCTGTAGCTGCATTAAAGTTCTAGACTCGTTCTATAAAACAATTTTGTTCTGTCACTGCACTTTTTATAAATGAAAACAATTAAAAATGTAGTTAGTATATTAATCATTCAGTACCAGGAGACCATAAGAGGATAAGGTCCTAATATGGGCAAAAGGTTTGGTATGGACACCGTGGGCTAAAAGGCCTGTTTCTGCTCTGTGCTTTAACAAGAGCAATAATTCAGCTTTCTGGGACTGGAGTTCAGTACATTTTTGCTTGATGAAAATCCTGTTTAAAAAAAATTCTAATCTCATCCACTGCATCTGATGTTCCCGATGTGATGTCCTGTACATTGGCAAGACCATGTATAGACTCAGCCACCCTTTCGCAAGAACACTTGAGCTTGGTCTGCTAAGGACTACCAGATCTCTTGGTTGCTCACCATTTTAACTCCCCTTCCCATTCCCATATTGGCCTTTCTGTCCTGGGCCTCCTCCATTACCAGAGTGAGACAGCATGCAAACTGGAGGAACAGCACCTCATATTCCGCTTGGGTAGTTTACAACTCAATGTTTGAACATTGAATTATCCACTTGTAAGTAACTAACCCATAACAGCCCTGTCCCCCCTCCCCCCTTTCTCCCCCAACGTCCCCCCCACCCCAATCCCCTCTCCTGAACACAGCCCCCTCAACCTGCTACACAATTCATAACTTTTTTTTAAAGTTTAGGGTTTAGAGATACAACGCAGAAGCAGGCCCTTCGGCCCACCGAGTCGGCGCTGACCAACAATCCCTGTGTACTAGCATGAGCGCCACTGTGCCACCTCTTTTCTATCCATGAGCTTAACAATTCTCAATTCTTTACCCTTTCGCTTACTCCTGCAATTTGATTCCTAGCCTTTTTCCAACAATCTGCCTATGAAAAAAATCCTCGCCTGTGTTCACCTGTTCCTGAAAATAGACACAAATGCTGGAGTAGCTCAACGGGACAGGCAGCGTCTCTGGAGAGACGGAATAGGTGATGTTTCAGATCGAGACCCTCCTTCAGACCTATTATCGAGCCATGTTCTCTCCTGCCCCTCCTGTTTTCCAGCTTTCTTTCTAGCTCCCCTGCAATCACTGAAACACTAAGGGGCAGAAAACGCTGGTGTGTGTTGTGTACAGGCCACCTAACAGTAGTAGTGAAGTTGGAGATGGTATCAAACATGAAATTAGAAATGCGTGCGACAAAGGCAAAACAGTTATAATGGGTGACTTCAATCTACCTATAGATTGGGTGAATCAAATTGGCAGGGGTGCTGAGGAAGAGGATTCCTTGGAATGTATGCGGGATAGTTATCTAAATCAACATGTAGAGGAACCAATGAGAGAGCAGGCTATTTTAGACTGGGTATTGAGTAATGAGGAAGGGTTAGTTAGCAGTCTTGTTGTATGTGCCCCCTTGGGCAAGAGTGACCATAATATGGTTGAGTTCTTCATTAGGATGGAGAGTGACATTGTTAATTCAGAAACAATGGTTCTGAACTTAAAGAAAGGTAACTTTGAGGGTACGAGACGTGAATTGGCCAAGATTGACTGGCAATTAATTCTAAAAGGGTTGACGGTGGATATGCAATGGAAGACATTTAAAGACTGCATGGATGAACTACAAAAATTGTTCATCACAGTTTGGCAAAAGAATAAATCAGGGAAGGTAGTACATCCGTGGATAACAAGGGAAATCAGGGATAGTATCAAAGCGAAGGATGATGCGTACAAATTAGCCAGAAAAAGCAGCATACCGGAGGACTGGGAGAAATTCAGAGACCAGCAAAGGAGGACAAAGGGCTTAATTAGGAAAGGAAAAATAGATTATGAAAGAAAACTGGCAGGGAACATAAAAACTGACTGCAAAAGTTTTTATAGATATGTGAAAAGAAAGAGATTAGTTAAAACAAATGTAGGTCCCTTGCAGTCAGAAACAGGTGAGTTGATCATGGGGAACAAGGATATGGTGGACCAATTGAATAACTACTTTGGTTCTGTCTTCACTAAGGAAGACATAAATAATCTGCCGGAAATAGCAGGGGACCGCGGGTTAAAGGAGTTGGAGGAATTGAGTGAAATCCAGGTTAGCTGGGAAGTGATGTTGGGTAAACTGAATGGATTAAAGGCTGATAAATCCCCAGGGCCAGATAGGCTGCATCCCAGAGTACTTAAGGAAGTAGCTCCAGAAATAGTGGATGCGTTAGTAATAATCTTTCAAAACTCTTTAGATTCTGGAGTAGTTCCGGAGGATTGGCGGGTAGCAAATGTAACCCCACTTTTTAAGAAGGGAGGGAGAGAGAAAACGGGGAATTACAGACCAGTTAGTCTAACATCGGTAGTGGGGAAACTGCTAGAGTCAGTTATTAAAGATGGGATAGCAGCACATTTGGAAAGTGGTGAAATCATTGGACAAAGTCAGCATGGATTTACAAAAGGTAAATCATGTCTGACAAATCTTATAGAATTTTTCGAGGATGTAACTAGTAGCGTGGATAGGGGAGAACCAGTGGATGTGGTGTAGGGCTTTCGACAAGGTCCCACATAAGAGATTAGTATACAAACTTAAAGCACACGGCATTGGGGGTTTCAGTATTGATGTGGATAGAGAACTGGCTGGCAAACAGGAAGCAAATAGTAGGAGTAAACGGGTCCGTTTCACATTGGCAGGCAGTGATTAGTGGGGTACCGCAAGGCTCAGTGCTGGGACCCCAGCTATTTACAATATATATTAATGATCTGGATGAGGGAATTGAAGGCAATATCTCCAAGTTTGCGGATGACACTAAGCTGGGGGGCAGTGTTAGCTGTGAGGAGGATGCTAGGAGACTGCAAGGTGACTTGGATAGGCTGGGTGAGTGGGCGAATGTTTGGCAGATGCAGTATAATGTGGATAAATGTGAGGTCATCCATTTTGGTGGCAAAAACAGGAAAGCAGACTATTATCTAAATGGTGGCAGACTAGGAAAAGGGGAGATGCAGCGAGACCTGGGTGTCAAGGTACACCAGTCATTGAAAGTAGGCATGCAGGTGCAGCAGGCAGTGAAGAAAGCGAATGGTATGTTAGCTTTCATAGCAAAAGGATTTGAGTATAGGCGCAGGGAGGTTCTACTGCAGTTGTACAGGGTCTTGGTGAGACCACACCTGGAGAATTGCATACAGTTTTGGTCTCCAAATCTGAGGAAGGATATTATTGCCATAGAGGGAGTGCAGAGAAGGTTCACCAGACTTTCCTGGGTTGTCAGGACTGTCTTATGAAGAAAGACTGGATAGACTTGGTTTATACTCTCTAGAATTTAGGAGATTGAGGGGTGGATCTTATAGAAACTTACAAAATTCTTAAGGGGTTGGACAGGCTAGATGCAGGAAGATTGTTCCCGATGTTAGGGAAGTCCAGGACAAGGGGGTCACAGCTTAAGGATAAGGGGGGAATCATTTAAAACCGAGATGAGAAGTACTTTTTTTCACACAGAGAGTGGTGAATCTCTGGAACTCTCTGCTACAGAGGGTAGTTGAGGCCAGTTCATTGGCTATATTTAAGAGGGAGTTAGATGTGGCCCTTGTGGCTAAGGGGATCAGAGGGTATGGAGAGAAGGCAGGTATGGGATACTGAGTTGGATGATCAGCCATGATCATATTGAATGGCGGTGAGGCTCGAAGGGCCGAATGGCCTACTCCTGCACCTAATTTCTATGTTTCTATGTTTCTATCAGTCTGAGGAAAGGTTACAACCCGAAACATTTCTAATCCATGTCCTCCAGGGATGCTGCCTGACCTGACCCGCCGAGTTACTCCAGCATTTGGTGTCTTTCTTTGGTGTAAACCAGCTTCTGCAGTTCCACGTTAATATACATTGAGAATTAATTTCCCTGCTTCATCCAGACTCTTTACTGTAAATGTTTGCAAATCAAAATATATCAACATGCATTTTAAATTTAAGGTGTGGTAACAGATCAAATGCAAAATGAAACCAGCGCATACTGGAAATATTCTGCAGGTCAGGTAGCAACTGCAGAGATAGAAGTGAGTTAGCACTTAGGATCATTGACCTTTCATCAGTGTAGTTTACGTTCATAATAAATCTAGTACTCCGACAAGAAATAGGTATCTGTATTAACTAACATTCACACCATTGCTTCTCCTACAGAGCATTTTAACACTCTCTGCTGGTTACTTGGGGCATGCAAAGAAAATAGACTGCCAGGTTTCTTCCCCACACTAATAAACATAACTATTTGTCTGCAATTGTCAGCACTGGATCCTTCTGATTGACAAAAATATCACAGGTTGAAGAGTAGCAAAATTGACCAGTGAGCAGCGGGGTCATGATTAAAAGTTTCCGAACATTTGATTCCTTTCTCACACTCTAATGCACCAGATTAAAAAAAAAAAAAACTGACAGCAATCCTCTTTGAGATATCAACATAGTGTTGGGTAGTGCATAATTGTAATTGTAGTCAGCCAACATACACCACAAGAGAAACACAGCTCTGTGAATTCCTCTCCTTGCCTCGGAAATAAAAGACACTTGTTGCTTGCAGGAGTCACCAGATTTAAGTGATATGCGATTTGCACAGACTATTCATTATTAGACTTACCTACTACCCTATTTGTACTGAGAACCTCATGTAGGAGAATCTTAATCATCGACCTTCCCACCTGCAGACCGCTGTTTCCAGCAGGGACCTTGCCAGTGCCGAAGAAACAAGGGAAGCTGCAGATGGTATGAAAGGCAGCAGGTGCCATGCTCATACTTTCAAAACTTCAACCAACACAAAATTCTGCCTCCAGTCCAATTTCTTTTTACACCTTTGTTTTATTTTTTATTAAAACTTTTTAAAAAAAACCCACAGTCTTCAGGAAAGGTGTTTTTGCCATATTGACTTTGCACATATACCCGACCCATGGTGCTTGGAGATGGGGATTTGCCCAAACTCCACTGGACGTTGGCCAACCTTGCGTGCATCATCAGACAGCAGTGCCTCATGACTGATACATATTCCACAAGCAGAAGGAAGCAAAAAGACAAAAAAAATAAAACAGCGGCAATTACAAATGGCAGAAAAGCTGGTCAAAAACTCAAAACAAACATTGAAAGTTTAAATACCAGATTAATCTGCCCATCTCCACAAAATGGTTGGTGGCTTTTAGGACAAATAGCATGACATTGAATTACCATCATTTTAACGGCGGTGTCGTTGGATGTTTCAATAGGCACAACAGGGGGGTTAAGGTGGATGGAATCCTATGTGAATTCCAGTTCAGAGTAATAAACTGACTTGCACAAAATCCCCTGCATCCTACACGCTTTGTAACAGAAGTTTGTCTACCCGTTGACATGGCGAGAGCTAAAATCCATAAGAGGAATCGAAACCCAGCTTGCGAGAGAAATAAATTCTCCCACACTCCTGCTTGCAGTTCGCAAACCCCGTTCGATTCCAGGAAGGCTGTGAAGAAAAGTATCGTGCAGAGAAAGGGTGGCAGAGAAAGATAAAAAATAGATACGGGGAAGAGGATAAGAGAAAGGAAAAGTGCATTAATGTCCCCTGTGGCTCATGCGACAGATGCAGTTTGTCATTTTTAACCATGTTTATGTTTTTGGCGCAAAGCTGCACCTCAAGCATATGCCTCACAACTGAAAATCTCACACCTAAGATCTGCCCAGTGTTGACAGCTCTGTTAACTGCTTGTGCCATAATTACAGTTTCATTTCAAGTTCATAATTAAGTACACAAGCCATACAAATATCTGAATGCACGGTTGTAGCGACTATCACAGTCAATAGAAGAAAAACTGGAGCCCTGATTTTTCTTTGCAACAAGGTCCCATTGATATGAAGCAGGACCACAGTAAATAGGTGGCATTTCAGGTTCAGAACCTTCTTCAGACTGACTCAGACTTTCTCTCAGTCTGAAGAAGGGTCTTGACCCAAAACATCACCTATTCCTTTTATCCAGAGATGCTGCCTAACCTGCTGAGTTACTCCAGCATTTTGTGCCTCTCTTCAGTGTAAACAATTCCTTCCTGTACCCTAATAAATACATGGTTGAAGGATAGTCCAGGCAAGTATAAGCCCCACTGTAGCTAGCTACCTGACTGTCCCACTGGCTGTATTTGCCCACCATGTGCATAGGATAGCAGCCCAGTAATTTAAATCATATAACTCTGAAGAAAATAAAGGATTTATAAATCTGAATGGTGTAAAGTTCTTCTCACATCAGTCAATATGACCAAGAAAGCACATTACCCTGACAACCCTCACCAACTTCTACAGTGGCGCCATGTTAGAAGCATTCTATCGGGATGCATCGCAGCCCGGTTTGGGAACAGCTCCATCCAAGACCACAGGACATCGCAGCGGCGTGGACCATCACACAAACCAGCCTCATTTCCATTAACTCCATCTACAATTCATACTGGTTTGGCAAGGCTGCAAATGTAATCCATGACCAGTCTAACCCCAGTCACTCCCTCTTCTCCCCTTTCCCATCAGGCAAAAGGTACAGAAGTTTGAAAACCACACATCTGTCCAGACTTAGGCTCAGTTTCTTCCCAGCTGTTATCAGGCAACTGAACGGTCCGCTCATCAGCGGGAGTGTGACCTCCCATGTACCTTATTGGAGATCTTCGAACTATCTTTAATCAGACTTTATCGGAATACAATGTTATATCTTGCACTCAATGTTGAACCCTTTATCTTCTGTTAACAGCTCTGTTAACTGCTTGCGGCATAATTACAGTTTCATTTCATGGACGGCATGATTATATTCATGTATAGTTTCTCCTTTAACCAGATAACGCAAACAAAAGCTTTTCTCTGTTCCTTGGTACACATGACAATAATAGCCTAAACTAATCTAAACTAAACTAAACAGTCAGAGGTAGAAATGATAGATGCTCTAAGATTTAGTCATCCAATGAAATAGGCATGCTTACATATTGCACAATGTTCCATTCAGCATGGCACAATTTGGAGCTACACTTTCCATTCTTTTCGTCATATGGCAAGGCCGGGAGGTGGATATTCAACTTCTCTCACTTCCGTTGTTGTCTTCAGTAGTTACAAATTAGAGATACTGTGTTTAGCAGCTCAATCTTGTTCTGCCATTCCCTTGTTATTGTCATGATTATTGAGACACAGTGCAAAGTTTTTGTTGACATGCTATCCAATGAAAGAAGATAATACCACACTTGATTAAAATAAGCCATTCACATGGACAACAGGGATAACAAAGCGAATGATACCAGGTTGCAGAATATATTGTTCAACATTGTAGCGTAACAGAGAAAAAAGTCCAATGTCCGCAATGAGGTAGGTTGGTAGATAGAGACTGTACCCTGGCTTATGGAAGGGAAATTCAGAATAATGCTGTCTTTTCCAAACATCTCTTGATAGCTCCAGTTAATTTTAAAAAGTGTCAATTTTAAACTACCAATTCACTCAGCATAAATTTCCATGTGGTGTAGATTCACTGAATGTTTGCTTCCTGGGGTGAATGGATTGTCTATGAGAACTGATTAATTAAGATTATCTTCTGCGCATTAGACTGTAGAGAAATAAAAGCTGAATTTATTGAAACCTGCCAGAAGGAGAAATGCTGGGAAATTGGCCCCTCATGCTGGAAAGTCTAGATCAAAGAGATGCAGTCCAAGACAAGGGAGTTGTCATTTAGGACTGAGATAACCATATAACCATATAACCATATTCAGATTCAGATACAGATTCAATTTTAATTGTCATTGTCAGTGTACAGTACAGAGACAACGAAATGCATATAACAATTACAGCACGGAAACAGGCCATCTCAGCCCTTCAAGTCCGTGCCGAACAACTTTATTTCCCCTTAGTCCCACCTGCCTGCACTCATACCATAACCCTCCATTCCCTTCTCATCCATATGCCTATCCAATTTATTTTAAATGATACCAATGAACCTGCCTCCACCACTTCCACTGGAAGCTCATTCCACACCACTACCACTCTCTGAGTAAAGAAGTTCCCCCTCATATTACCCCTAAACTTCTGTCCCTTAATTCTGAAGTCATGTCCTTCTTCAAAGATTTCAAACATTTCTTCAAAATCTTTGTAAATCTACAGATATCTCTAAATCACAGAGCAATAGACATTTATGACTAACTATAGTAGATTTTGTATGCTCAAGGAAAATGCAAGATCTTGGGAAACAGACTAAAAGAACAAAACGCCCTATCACTGCTTTTATTTATTTTGTTCTGGTATTACTATTAATGGCACGGTGGCACAGCAGTAGGGTTGCTGCCTTAAAATCCTGTCCCACTGTACGAGTTCATTCAAAGAGTTCTCCCGAGTTTGCCCTGATTTGAACTCGGAGATTTACGGTAATGTCAGCTCGTCGGTACTCGGGGCTCTCGTGGACATTTTTCAACATGTTGAAAAACCTTCACAAGTCTTCCCGAGCTTACCTGCCATTAGCGAGTCTTCCCGAGTACCTGCCGTTAGCATTACGAGCCGCTAAGAGATGTCCCCGAGCTCCGACATACCCGCTATGTTCATTCTCCGTGCTTACCACGAGTTTTTTTAATGATTTTTTTTAAAACTCTGGAGAACTCTTGTATGAACTCGCATCGTGGAACAGGGCCATTACAGCGCTTGCAGTGCCGGAGACCCGGGTTCGATCCCGACTATGGGTGCTGTCTGTACGGAATGTGTATGTTCTCCCTGTGACCGCATAAGTTTTCTCCGTGATCTGTTTCCTCCCATACTCTAAAGACAAACAGGTTGTAGGTTAATTGGCATGGTATAAATTTAAATTGTCCCTAGTGTGTGTAGGATAGCGTTAATGTGTGGGAATCGCTGGCTGGTGCAGACTCGGTGGGCCGAATGGTGTTTCCATGCTGTATCTCTAAACTAAACTAAAATTAAGCATGCAACCCATTTTATTGAAAGGCAACTAGAAAGTATCTGATGCAATATAAAGTACTGTGATTTATAAAATTATCTTCATAAGTTATGTGATTATGTCAGTGCCCATTCATGGTGAATGTGTTTCTATATTTGTAATTAGCAAATCTGCAGATGACACAAAGCTGGGTGGCAGTGTGAACTGTGAGGAGGATGCTATGAGAATGCAGGGTGACTTGTACAGGTTGGTTGAGTGGGCAGATAGAAACATAGAAACATAGAAAATAGGTGCAGGAGTGGGCCATTCGGCCCTTCGAGCCTGCACCGCCATTAAATATGATCATGGCTGATCATCCAACTCAGTATCCTGTACCTGCCTTCTCTCCATACCCCCTGATTCCTTTAGCCACAAGGGCCACATCTAACTCCCTCTTAAATATAGCCAATGAACTGGCTTCAACTACCTTCTATTGCAGAGAATGCAGAGATGGATGGCAGTTGCTGTTTAATGTGGATAAATATGAGGTTATCCACTTTGGTAGCAAAAACAGGAAGGCAGATTATTATCTAAATGGTGTCAAGTTGGGAAAAGGGAAAGTACAACAGGATCTGGGGGTCCTTGTTCATCAGTCAATGAAAGTAAGCATGCAGAAACATTGGGCAGTGAAGAAAGTGAATGGCATATTGGCCTTCATAACAAGAGGAGTTGAGTATAGGAGCAAAGAGGTCATTCTGCAGTTGTATAGGGCCCTAGTGAGACCACACCTGGAGTATTGTGTGCAGTTTTGGTCCCCTAATTCGAGGATGAACTTTCTTGCTATTGAGGGAGTGCAGCGTAGGTTTACAAGGTTAATTCCCGGCATGGCGGGACTGCCATATGCTGAGAGAATGGAGTGGCTGGGCATGTATACACTGGAGTTTAAAAGGATGAGAAGGGATCTTATTGAAACATATAAGATTATTAAGGGTTTGGACACGCTAGAGGCAGGAAACATGTTCCCAATGTTGGCGGAGTCCAGAACCAGGGGCCACGGTTTAAGAATAAGGGGTAAGCCATTTAGAATGGAGATGAGGAAACACTTTTTCACACAGAGAGTTGTGAGTCTGTGAAATTCTCTGCATGAGGGTGGTGGAGGCTGGTTCTCTGGATACTTTTGAGAGCTAGATAGGGCTCTTAAAGATAGTGGAGTCAGGGGATATGGGAGAAGGCTGGAACGGGTTACTGATTGTGGATGATCAGCCATGATCACTTTGAATGGCGGTGCTGGCTCGAAGGGCCAAATGGCCTACTCCTGCACCTATTGTCTATGGTCTATTGTCTATAGTTGAATATTGATTTGGCGCCAACCACATTTTGACAGAATAGTTGAAAGCAGTAATGATTTACTGCTTTGGTTGACAAGGCTTGCCAGTATTATAAAACTTTCAAAGGTAGTCTACCTTTAGTCAAAATATCAAAGTTGGCATTACAGCCTAGAGATTCAGACACAGTACAGTACCTCATCAGCACATTTATAGGAGCAGAATTAGGCCATTCGGCCCATCGTCTACTCCCCCATTTAATCATGGCTGATCTATGTTTCCCTCTCAAATCCATTCTCCTGCCTTTTCCCCATAACCTCTGACACCCGTACTAATCAAGAATCTATCACTCTCCACCTTACAAATGTCCGCTGGCCTGGCCTCCACAACCTTCCGCGGCAATGAATTGCACAGATTCACCACCGGTACTTACTTTAATGTTGTAAGGCTGCATTTCTTTTTTTCTATAATAAATGCTATTACCATTACCTGTATTTCCAAACATTTAGCTTCAGGGTGTGAATTATTCTTGTATATCTGATGCAGTTTCTTTATTGAAAATGCACACAGTGACAACACTCCCTAATGTTTCCATTTGGCATGAAAATTAAGAAATGAGTGCACTCCCAATATGAGCTGGAATAGTGAACATCGATTGTCTTTACATAGAAACATAGAAAATTGGTGCAGGAGTAGACCATTCGGCCCTTCGAGCCAGCATCGCCATTCAATATGATCATGGCTGATCATCCAAAATCAGTACCCTGTTCCTGCTTTCTCCCCATATGCCATGTTGCCGGATTAGAAGTCTCTGGATTCTGGATGCGGATGAGCCAGGCACTGTTGGGAGCAGTGAATGATGGTTGCTTAGGTATCTGATATTTCCCTGTGCTCTCCATCAGCCTACTGTCATCTGCAAGGATACAGGTGGGACATTCTACTAATTTTCTCTGCACATGTTTGTGTATAATTTGCAATGTTAATCTGCATTGTCATCTGTAAGGATTCCATTATTTTTTCTTCAGAAAACACCTAGCAAAACTCAATTCACGTAGATGCTGTGCATCCAATAGCCTGGATGTGCTCCATGTGCATTTGTGGTTCCGTTTTACATGGGGCAAGTAATTAGGGGTGAGGGAAAGGGATTGGTTGAGAGCTGGATCAGACTTGAGGCTTGTAGTGGAGTATGACTGGAAAGTGATGGCTCATTTAGGCTCTCTGGAGAGGGGCAGGGATCATTGACTTGCCATGGGGAATTTACCCATACCCCGTAATGACATTAACGATGCTCAATAAGCAAAATAGTCTAATTAATGTTGCCCATACTCCCAGATGAATCCATAATGCAGCCCTAATATGACATCTTTCCACCTGCAATCTTAAGTCTGCTATTAACCAACTTTTTAACATATCCCACGAGTACATTCATGTTAGGCTGCTGCTGTCATCAACGATAAATTCTGCTGAAAGTTATACAGAGCCCCACTCTTGCCTCAACACTGGGAAACGATTGCAATAAAGAAAAATCAAGTGTGGCACAGTGGCATACAGTGGCGTACAAAGCTACTGTCTACATCACCAGAAATCTGGTTTGATCCTGACTGCAGGTATGGTCTGTACGGAGTTTATACATTCTCTCTGTGACCGCGTGGGTTTTCTCTGGGTGCTCCGATTTCCTCGCACACTCCAAAGAGGTTCAGGTTTGTAGGTTTATTGTAATTGATAGGGTTCAGAGAAGATTTATGAGGATGTTGCCAGGACTAAAGGGTCTGAGCTATAGGGAGAGGTTGTGTAGGCTGGGTCTCTTTTCCTCGGAGTGCAGGTGGATGAGGGGTGATCCTATAGAGGTGTATAAAATCATGAGAGTAATAGAACAGGTAGATGCACAGAACCTCTTCCCCAGAGTAGGAGAATCGAGGATGTAGGTTCAAGGTGAGGGGGAAAAGATTTAATAGGAATCTGAAGGGTAACTTTTTCACACAAAGGGTGGAGGGTGAATGGAATAAGCTGCCAGAGGGGGTAGTTCAGGCTAGAACCATCCCAATGTTTAACGAACAGTTAGACAGGTACATGGATAGGACAGGTTTGGAGGGATATGGACCAAGCACAGGCAGGTGGGACTAGTGATACTGGGACATGTTGGCTGGTTTGGGCAAGTTGGGCCGAAGGGTCTGTTTCCACACTGCATACTGTAACTCTATGACTATGATAAAATTGTAAATTCTCCCTCGTGTGTAGGATAAAGCGAGTAACGGGGTGATCACTGGTCGGTGCGGACTCAGTAGGCCGATGGGCATGTTCCCACGCTATATTTCTAAAGACTAAAGTAAAGTCCAAAGTTTTGGATGCTGGACTCGCTATGAAACAGCTGTTTTCCATTTACAGTGGAAAAAAATGGTACAGGTGCACAACCTTTTATCCGGAGTGCCAGAAACCGAAAAGCTCCGAAAACCGGCCATTTTTTCCAGATGTCGTCTGCGCACCAAAGTTCGCGTTTGGCGCCAAACTTGACCCAAAACGACCCACGGTCAACCCAGGTCTGTACTACTGTAGCGGCTGCCTCCTCCCTGGAGACCGGGAGACGCTTAAACATCTGTAAATCATTGCTTAAATGTTAGTCAGTTAGTTTGGAGGGCTTTTATGTGAAGGGGGGTGAAGGGGTAAACTTTAATTCTTAGTCCCCTACCTGGTCGGAGAGGCGGGGAGCGGTCAATGCCTTACCGGGTCGCCGTGCAGTAAGCTCCGCAGCGCTGTGGCCGGTGGGGCAGCGGGCGGCGCTGGTTGTAGCTCCAACCCCGGCAACTCTACCCCTGGCTGCGAGGCGCTCCAAATCCAGCGCGGCCCGCGGCCGGACGCCCCAGCTCCGCGAATGTCGGGAGTCGGCGGCGCCGCAGCGCTGGGATACCAGCGGGGAGCGGGCAATGCCTTACCGGGTCGCCGTGCGGCAAGCTCCGGAGCGCTGTGGCCGCCGACACACAACATCGCGGAGCGTCGCTGGATTTGGAGCCGCGCAGCCAGGGGTAGAGTTGCCGGGGTCGGAGCTCCAACCGGCGCCGCCCGCGGCCGGACGGAGCCCCCAGCTCCGCGGCTCCAAATCCAGCGACGCTCCGCGAATGTTGGAAGAAGGCGGCCACAGCGCTCCGGAGTTTGCCGCACGGCGACCCGGTAAGGCATTGCCCGCTCCCCGCTGGTATCCCAGCGCTGCGATGCCGCCGACTCCCGACATTCTCGGAGCTGGGACGTCCGGCCGCGGGCCGCGCTGGATTTGGAGCGCCTCGCAGCCAGGGGTAGAGTTGCCGGGGTCGGAGCTACAACCGGCGCCGCCCGCGGCCGGACGGAGCCCCCAGCTCCGCGAGGTTGGGAGTCGCCGACCAGGTAGGTAGGGGACTAAGAATTAAAGTTTCCCCCTTCACCCCTACACCACCACCACCACATAAAATCCCTCCAAACTAACTGACTAACATTTATGCAATGATTCTCCCGGTCTCCGGGGAGGAGGCAGCTGCTCCAGACTTTTCAAGCCGCCCGCGCTACCTACCTAATCTACGCTAAAAATCTTCCATTCTGAAATCCGAAAATGTCCGAAATCCGACAAGTGTCTGGTCCCAAGGCTTTCGGATAAAAGGTTGTGCACCTGTACTGTAGTGCTGATATTCTGGAACAAGAAATCCAGTAGTGATTTTTTAAATCATTTTGGAAAGGATGGCCAAAAACGTATACAAAATTATATTTTAAACAGTATTTTATGTAGTATTAGGTCAATTGCAATAGGATCTGATCATTTTTACTTGTAATATCACATGCATCTCTGTATATAATGAATCCACACATAAAACATACAAATATGTTGTCAATTTATATGGAACATGTGAATGTTGAGGTATCTGTGTGATTGTGAGTATTGCACATTTTTGAAGATTGGATTTGGTGCTGTTTCATCTGACTTTGATATCACACGTAAGATCATTAACCATCTTTCAGAATGGGGACCAAGTCCTTATAACACCCTTGTGGCATTGATCTTTCTGGCCATCCTCTCCCACTGATGCTTCATTTCACTCCTTGGCTGTGGCCTGGCCTCTAAAACATGCAGGACTTGTCTCCATGTTCATGTCTTCCATCCTGCGCCTATGCTGCCAAATCTACCACAATGAACCTCAGGGGCTGAATTTTGTGGTCACCTGCTCTCTGAGAGAAGGAAGCACGACATCAATTTTCCCTGCTTAGTTTCAGCTAATGTATGAAATATCTGCCATCACTCAACATTGGAAACATTGTATCCTGTGTTCAAAAACCATCACTTGAGCGTCATGCATGAAGCCATGCATTAAAATCACGATAAAAAACTGGCTTGGATTCCATCTGCAGCGTATTTCAGCACATTTCACTTTTCAGCTCATCTAAAAAGTCTACATTTTTTAATTGCAATCTAAAATGAATCAATCTTAAAATTCAAATAAAAACAAATTAGCTTTTTCTCTAAGCTAAGGTAAATACATGATACTCGAATAATAAAGATGACAGATAATGATGATGACATTAACTGAAGAGATTACATCAAAGAGTCAGGATGATAGACACAAAAGGCTGGAGTAACTCAGCGGGTCAGGCAGCATCTCTGGAGAAAAGGAGTAGGTGACGTTTCAGGTCAAGACCCTTCATCGGGTGAAGATATGCTGCCTGATCCACTAAGTTGTTCCAGCATTTTGTGTGTAACTTCGGTATAAACTCGCATCTGCAGTTCCTTCTTACACATCAAATAGGTATGTTACAAAACCTACCTGAATCGTGGCTGAGCCCTACCCCGTATGTGTCCTACACACAGTGTGTGATTTTGGCACTGTTTAGAGGGGGCGGGCGGGTTTAAAACGCGATTTTTACTAGGCTGTTCCAATCGAAAATGTTCAGCCTAGTAAATCATTAACGGAAAATCGCTGAAAGACCCCGTCGCAAAAGGTATTATTAGTTTTTATGGCCTTGTATAATATTTATAGTAGTTTAAAAATCACTCTCTCACTCCGCAACCTCTCGCAGCCCCAGGGTTTTATAAAGCAAACAATTAAAGGTATGTACCTTATTTTTACATTAAATGGGGCTTGTATATAACCCTGTATATAAAGTTTTCTATAGCGAGTAGTTCATTTTGGGCTCTTTATATCCCGCAGTATTTTTCTGGGCACTTGAGGGCACAAATCCAGCGCAATGTGAACGTTCTAAACCAGCGCGTTCACAGGAACCCACTAGAAAGCCGATTTAAATTGACTTTAATTTACAGCAAATGAACACTAAATTCCTTCCATTTGGCCTATAAATTGATGTAAATGAGATTTAAAAATCATGTTTTATTGTGAATTATTTGTGAATATTATTTGGACACTTGGGCTATTTAAAAATGTTAATCATTTATTAAGAAATGGATAGATGTTTAGATCTAGTAATTGAAGTTTGAAATTAGCTACAATTGGGTAACTAACTAATTATATGCTTTAATTTCAGGTCATCCAAGTAAGATTATTTTATATTTGTTTTAGAATGGTTCAATCTACGATAACTGAAAATTTCATTCAGTTTTCTTAATTTTTAAGAAGGTTATGGGCTTTTGACTGTCCACGATCACAGCTTTTTTGTTATGTCCATAGAAAATCAATAGGGAACAAGATGCTAATTTCCGAGTATGAAAATGGCCATAACTTTTTTATTACTTGAGATATGAAAGTGAATTAGGTGTCAAATTAAACTTATTGTTATGTTTTATCTGATGGGATAAATTGCTGAGTTGATTTTTTAAATCTCAAAATTTTGTAACATTGCTACATCAAAGATTCAGGTGTCTATGGTTTGGTATCTACCATGATGGACCTCCTGAAGTCCAACTTTCAGCTGAAGAAACCCATTCCATTGGGGTCCATGTAACATTCTGATTGATATCATGATATCAAGCATTTTACTGAGTGTTGGCTTGTTCAGTGTGCTGTTCTCTATGAGCTCTGGACTTGTCATGTTCCTATACCAGTTCTCTACTTTGATGGTGACTAATCTTCTTGTGGGATGAATGCAAATGTGTTAAGAGTGGCCCCAGAATGACAGATTATTAATGAAATGTTGGGATTCAGTCAAGTGAAGTCAAAGTCAAAAAATCAAGTCAGCAATTTATCCCATCAGATAAAACATAACAATAAGTTTAATTTGACACCTAATTCACTTTCATATCTCAAGTAATAAAAAAAGTTATGGCCATTTTCATACTCGGAAATTAGCATCTTGTTCCCTATTGATTTTCTATGGACATAACAAAAAAGCTGTGATCGTGGAGCACGTGGTACTTATTCCAAGGAGGTATGCAGTGCTCTTGGTCCTTTTTGCTGATTGACCAGTCAGTTTTGATTATTACAGAAACCTAGAGGAACATACCTGTCACTAGAGGTCAGGATTAATTCATCCAGCTCCAAATAGCCATGCTCTCCAGAGAGCCATAGTCACACAGTGTGGAATCAGGCCCTATGGTCCAACTTGACCACACCAACCAACATTCCCCATCTTCATTAGTCCCACCTGCCTGTGTTTAGCCCATATCCCTCTAAACCTATCAAATTCATGTCCCTGTCCAAATACTTTTTAAACTTTTGTGATAGTAGCTGCCTCAACTACCTCATCTGGCAGTTTGGTTCATATACCTACCACCCTTTGTGTAAAAAAAAATGCCCTTCAGATTCCTATTAAATCTACCCCCCCCCCCCCCCCCCCCCCCCCCCCCCCCCAACCAACCAAAAACCTAATATCCTCAATGCATTAACAATATAATTTGCTAAGTTAGTAAGCAGCAGGAAAATCACCAGTGTCCTCTACTAGTATTTTCCATGCATTAGTAGTTAATTAACTGACAAATTCCTTGTACATGGTTGGGATCCCTGAGGCTTAGTTCTGCTAATATGTGATCAAACTCCCCGGAGGTAGCTAAATCAGGTGTAAATAGATTATCCAAGGTGTAGTTTATGACAAGTTTCCATTCATATCCTGCTGATCAACAATATCAAAACAGCTAAATTATTGCATGGTGTGGACAACAGCAATTTATAGATTAATTCACAAATAGCAAATCCAATTTAATGAGAAAAAACAATTGCTGGAATGTTCAAAATTCAATGATAATGATTTGATTAATGTCAGCAGTGAAGTAGTTCGCAGAAAATATATTTTACACTGAATCTCGACATAAATTTAAACTAGACTTCACTTTTCAAGAGATTACAGAGAGAAATTTATTTCAGTCACAAGTTAATAGGAACACTTACTATGTTCACCTTATAAAGGAAAAATAACATTAACAGATTTTTCTTTAGCAATAACAGTAAGAGTCTAACCAACTGGATGAATAATATGAGGGTCTAAATTGACTGCTCTTTTCATAACTGACTTAATTTATTCTCCATCAAGTAGGATGGTGAGATTTGACGGAATAACAGCATAGTTTACTCAACAGGGTCAATTCATATTACCCTCAGTTGTTGTACTCTTTTTGAACTGCTGTTAACACATGAAATCAGTGAAATTTCATTCCTTTTGTAGCATTGCCACCTTTCCATAAATCATATGCCCTGTCAAAAAAAACAAATCAAAATATTTTTCAAGCATGCACATTCCTGCCTTCTAGTACCTCCAGACACTATGATGTAGCTTCAACTTACCTTTCATATTTCACTCTCAATTCAAAAGTAGAACATATTTCTAAAAAGTTGCCATATAACTGCAATATAAAAGCCTCTGGCTGGGAATGTTGAAACAAACTTGCTGACTAACTTTGTGGTCTGTTATTTACTCACTGCACAAAGAAAATGCTGTCCATTCAAAACACATTTCTAAACTCTTTTCACAGTAACTGAGTGAACAAATGATTTCATGTCCTGAGCTGTAGTCATCCGATGAAGCCCAGTGATATTGTAGCTCCAGGCCATGGAACCAAGTGACACGGGCAGTAATCTTTACAGGGAGCTTTTTGTGTACTTTTTCGAAAACTTTTTTCAAACTTTGACAACATTGTTTCACTCATTCCTTTCAAAGTGCTTGGCTTCAGTCTGTATTCATTTTTCTCACAGACCATTTCGCAAATTATTTTTAAATTCCCCCTCTCACTAATCCACAATGCTGTAAACTCTGGCTGGGTTGGTGTTTCAAGGGTTTGATAAACAAGCCACATTGAAGTTATTCACATGTTCGATTGAGCACTCAGTGGTTTCTAATGAGGAACAGAAAATGTGTTTGTGTTTTCCCCCATCATAGCCCAGAGGTGCTGTGGCCAATTATAGGCACCGACTTTCTTACGTGGATGCGTCTTGGAATTTAGATCATAAAATGATATCATCAATTTCCCCAATCTGAACACACAGTAGACTTATTTCTAGTTTTGAATTCGAAAGTGACAAATATGTAAACTGAGCTAAAATCAGGCTACGTTGACAAACTGAGGAAATATTTAATTTTGAAATAAGAAATGAAAGATTTTAATAGTATGAATTGGATCATTTAGTAGTGCATCTGGTGGAACGTCTGCCTCATAGCATGGTTCAATCAGTTTAGTTTATTGTCACATGTACCGAGATACAGTGAGAAGCTTTTTGTTGCGTGTAACCAGTCAGCAGAAAGCCAGCAAGGTCCGTTCAAGTATAGTCCGAGGGATATCAAAGAGGTAGATAGTAGTTCAGGACTGCACTCTGGATGTGGGAGGATGATTCAGTTGCCTGATAACTACACGGTGGGTGGCATGGTGGCGCAGCGGTAGAGTTGCTGCCATACAGTGCCAGAGATCCTGGTTCAATCCCGACTAAGGGTGCTGTCAGCATGGAGTTTGTACGTTCTCCCCATGACATGCGTGGCTTTTCTCCAGGTGTTCCAGCTTCCTCCCACATTCCAAAGACGTACAAGTTTGTAGGCTAATTGGCATGTTAAAATTGAAAATTGTCCCTAGTGTGTGTAGGAAAGTGTTAGTGTGCGGGGATCACTGATCTGCATGGACTCGGTGGGCCGAAGGGGCTGCTACTGCACTGTATCACTAAACTAAACTAAATTAACCTAAATCTTGACTGTGTACCATCGGTGTGGAATTTGCACATTCTCCGTGTCTTTGCCTGGGTTTCTTCCAGGTGCTTTAGTTTCTTCCAACATCCCACAGATGTGCCAGCTGGTAGATTGATTGGCCACTGTAAATTATACCGAATGAGTGATGGGAGTTAATGGGAATGTTGGAGGACTAAAATGGGATTATTTTAAGATTAATGTAAATGGCTGCCTTCTGGTTGTCATGGATTCATTGGTTAAAGGGCCACTTTCGATACTGTATTATTCCAAGACCATGTCACAGTCATAAAGTGATACACTGTGGAAACAGCCCCTTCAGCCCAACTTGCCCACTCCGGCCAACATGTCCCAGCTACACTAGTCCCACCTGCCTGTGTTTGGCCCATATCCTTCCAAACTTGTCCTATCCATGTACTTGTCTGTTTCTTAAACGTTGGGATAGTCCCAGCAACAACTACCTCCTCTGGCAGCTTGTTCCATACACCCACCACACTTTGTGTGAAAAAGTTACCCCTTTTCCCCTTCACCTCAGGTTCACCTATGTTCTCTGGTCTTCGATTCACCAACTCTGGGCAAGAGATTCTATGCATTTACCCGATCGATTCCTCTCATGATGTTATACACCTCTATAAGATCACCCCCCCATCCTTCTGCGCTCCAAGGAATAGAGACCCAGCCTACTCAACCTCTCCCTATAGCTGACCCTCTAGTCCTGGCAACATCCTCATAAATCTTCTCTTAACCCTTTCAAGCTTGACAATATCTTTCCTATAACATGGTGCCCAGAACTGAACACAATACACTAAATGTGGCCTCACCAATGTAAAGTCTCACCAACATAAAATCAACTATGTCTCTATGAAATCATTATTGATGCACATTAAGGTACATTGAAAAACGTGCACAGAAAATCTTTTCAATTTTTCATCTGAATTGCACTTATGGTAAAAATAAAATGCATTAAAACAAAGAGCAAATAGTGTACTGCACTTACAGAAAATGTCAAATATCTCCAAAATCGCAAATAATCTCTACTCTCTGCGGCATCCAAAAATCTGGTCATAATCTGCTCAGAGATAGTATAGATATCCTGTATGTGAAACTTTGTAATTTAGGGAAGAAGAGGCAGTTTTATGATAGGAAATACAATCAGGAGGGATTGATAGGATGGCAGTGTGACAGATCAAACTGTGATTATCCAGGAAAATTCCATATTTTTTTTAAATTATGTAGTGTTTTGGTTGCAAGGTTAAATCTCTCTCTTTAATTTATAGAAATGCAATTTCATATTTCTCTGCCACAGCTGTTCTGAGCTAATACAGCATAGGCAAAGGTAAGGCAATAAGATACAAAAGGAAAGCTCCACCCAAAATATCACCTATCCATGTTCTCCAGAGTTGTTGTCTGTCCCGCTGAGTTATTCAAACACTTTGTGTCCTCTTTTTTATTAGGCTAAGGTAAGCTCAGTGGACTTTTGGGCTACATGAATTTTCCTTGTTGTACATTAACCTGTTCAGTAATAAGATATTACTTTTTTTACCTTCATTCTTGAACTTAAAATATGAATGTATTTTTTTAATACTTTATTTACTTACACCTATGGTCATAGTTTAATATGGCAAATTATATCACATTCACATATTTAACACTTGGCAGCCAGTGCCGGCATTTCTATTATAACAGTATAGTTAATGCAATTAAATTCAAAGATCATAAAGAATGGAACTTATAATGATGATCCGACTAATCTGATTGAGTGCACAAAAATTCATGGACAAGTCTCACCACTTGCCAGAAATTACAACAGCAGAAGTATGCAAATACATCAGTCCAACAATCAATCACTGATTTATAAGGCACAGAATGTCTTTCTAATTTATTTACAAACTTCCTGGTCAAGCTGTCAAGTGAACAATGGATAAAAAGACTGCGAGGATATATAAGAAAATTAAACAATCGTCTCCAAAGTCTGCATCAAACCCACCAGGGAACTTCAAGAGCTAAATTGAATGGAACTGGAAAACAAGTCCATGTTGTATCTGGTTTAGTACTTGAGCTTTTTTGTTACATTATCATGATTTCTGAAACCGATCAGCACTAATGGGGTTGCTGATTATCTCCAGGTAAAACCATGTGTCCCAATTTATGAGGACCTCTGCTTCAAAGAAATCAACCCCAGTCAATCCAATCATTGCCCATTGCTAAAACATTCCAGTTCTGGAAATATCTTTTTGCATTTCTTCTGCACCTTCTCTGCTGAAATAGTACGATTAAACGAGAACTTACCAGTTTGAAGTTTGATCTTTATTTTATGAGGAGTTATGATGAGCGATTAGGTGAAGAAGAGCCCACCAGTCCGCATGCTTCAAAGCAGTGGTGTGAAATCACAGATAACAGTAGTTGAAGTGACATAGTAAGATTAGAGAAGACTAGAACTACCAGGTGACCTTTATGATACAATGGTTGGGAGCAGAGGGCACGTAATCGCTCATCGTAACTCATAAAATAAAGATCAAACTTCAAACTGGTAAGTTCTTGTTTAATCTTACTATTTTACTTCGGAGTCACGTGAGTGATTCCGTGAAGATTTCAAAGCTCTGTGATTTCATGCTGTGAACACGAGTCCACACAAGCACAACTGCATCAGTTGACCACAGATAAGGGAAACATTCATAATGCATATAGACATGACATAGATTTAAAACATGCTGATGCTTTTTAATGAATAAATAATAATAATAATAATAATAGTAACTCCTCTCATCCGGGAGGAAACTATAAAACAGAACCTAAAATAGAGTTGGCAAATACCCCTGGTCTGGCAATGGGTTATTATAAAATGTTTGGAAAGTTTGTTCATTTGACCATCCTGCAGCCGCTAGGATGTGGGCCAGCGGAACATACATAACCCTTGCTGCTGATGTTGTAGCAGCCCTGGTGGAGTGAGATTAGAAAATATTAGTATCTACTCCTGCATAAGCCAAAAACCAGTTTTAACCACCTGGAGATGGTCTGAACTGATACCTTCTAATGAGTTTTTTGTAACTAACAAACATTGCTAGTCCAGATCCTCTAAGGCTCGTGGTGACCTTGACGTATTGTTGTATATGTGTGAGCACACATAACCGAAGGTCCATGGGGTATGCCATGAAAAAACTAGTTTGAGACCTGATGCCCCTGGTCTGCTCTGCTTAACTAAATCATAAACATAAAATATTATATTATTTGCAGATGTAACCATCCTGTCCAGTAGCAATCATGTAGTAACCATATAACCATATAACAATTACAGCATGGAAACAGGCCATCTCGGCCCTACAAGTCCGTGCCGAACAACTTTTTTCCCTTAGTCCCACCTGCCTGCACTCATACCATAACCCTCCATTCCCTTCTCATCCGTATGCCTATCCAATTTATTTTTAAATGATACCAATGAACCTGCCGACACCACTTCCACTGGAAGCTCATTCCACACCGCTACCACTCTCTGAGTAAAGAAGTTCCCCCTCATGTTACCCCTAAACTTCTGTCCCTTAATTCTGAAGTCATGTCCTCTTGTTTGAATCTTCCCTATTCTCAAAGGGAAAAGCTTGTCCACATCAACTCTGTCTATCTCTCTCATCATTTTAAAGACCTCTATCAAGTCCCCCCTTAACCTTCTGCGCTCCAGAGAATAAAGACCTAACTTATTCAACCTATCTCTGTAACTTAGTTGTTGAAACCCAGGCAACATTCTAGTAAATCTCCTCTGTACTCTCTCTATTTTGTTGACATCCTTTCTAAAGTTGGGCGACCAAAATTGTACACTATACTCCATATTTGGTCTCACCAATGCCTTGTACAATGCTTTGTACAATAGTGACTGAACCTGTTGTGCTGAGACCAGCGCCATGAGGATAACTACCATTTGAGAGCCGGGCCAAAGATAAGGATGTAGCTGGAGCACCCTGGTGAAGTAGTGTTAACACAATGTCAATATCCCACACTTCCTTGTACTTGGGCCTGGGAGAACTTGTGTTAAAGATACCCTTTATGAACTGGATATCAGAGGGTGAGACCCGACTGAGTGGGTCCCATTCGCTGCAGCAAATATGATGAGAAGGCACGTTGGGCACAGTTAATGGCACTATAACTTAAGTTATTGTCAAAGACCCATTTGAAAATGAACTCCAAAACGTCAGTTATCTGTGCCATATTTAATGTAACATTAGCATTTAAACAAAATGCTTCCCATCTCCTTTAAGAGGAAATGTATTGCTCTTTTGGTGCTATCCCTGCACTCTGCAGTGAGCACATACATGGATCGGTCTGACAACCCGAGCCGCAGGAGCAGTCTACTCAGAGCTGCAAGTCAATGAATTGATTTTATCATGCAGAGGCTGTTTTCCCGAGCCACAGGCTGAACCAGCAAGGTTTTATGTTTAGAATAGCCATATAATGTTGTATTATTATTCCCGAAAAAAGCGGGAACCATGGCTGCATAGGCCAGTCAGACAGTACGAAAACCTAGCGGGATCTTGTTGAATTTATTGCAATACCCGACTGATGAGGAAAAATGGAGGAAAGTCATAAAATAAATTCCTCCTCCATGTAGCGAGAATGTATCTCTCGCCACTGTTATGCCATATATTTTTGCAACTAGTGAATGAGCCTGGATGCAAACATATCGATATTCGGTGTTCCATCGAGCCATAATGTCATAAAATACTTTGTGATCCAGCATCCATTCTGTGTTGTCATTGATTTTACTTTGGAGTCACGTGAGTGACTACGTGAAGAAGGGCCGTCCGTCTGCGTGCGCGTCATTACGTCTGAACGCAATGCACGACGGACTGGAGGTGCTTGTTCAAATTCAGATTGATAACACCACTGCGGTGGCATATATCCATTAACAAGGGTGGTGTAAAATCTGTATCTTATGACAGATTGTCGAACCTCATTTGGCACTGGTGTATCGAGAGGAATATTTGGGAAATCTACGAGGTAGATATAAAACGGTGACAGATGCTGGATCACGAATGTTTAATAACAACACAGAATGGATGTTGAATCAGACAGTATTTAACAAAATAACTACACGATTTGGCATACCAGATGTTGATCCGTTTGCATCTAGACTAACCATTAGTTACCCAGATATGTGTCCTGCGAGCTGGATCCAGGAGCAAGGCAGTGGATGCTTTCTCCCTCAATTGGGGAGGAATGTTTATGTATGCTTTCCGCCAATTTGTCTCACAAACCGATGCTTGACAAAAATCAAGCAAGACTAAGCCACAGGCATATTGGTAGTGCCAGATTGGCCTACTCAAGCCTGGTCCCCAAAAATTTTGGGAATTATAGTCCAGCCAGTAATGGCTATACCCAAGAGCAGGGACCTCCTAGTGAACCCAGTTACAGGGAGCAATCATCCACTACATGAACGTATAACTTGTTGGTCTGCAGATTCTGAGGAGGCCATTTCAAGGCATAGGAATGTCCAAACAAATACAACACAGTTCGGATAACGGATGTCTTGGAGTTCCTATCAACTGTCTATAGTGCCAGAGGCACACTCTCCTCCTTCTGATGCCGGAAGCAGGGCACAGTTCGATAGGAACGCACCCCTTTACAACAAAATTCATGAAGGGAATTTACAATTTAAGACCTCCAAGGCCAAGGTACACTGACACATGGGATGTCAGTGCGGTACAAACCCTACTTTGACAGTGGGGACCACCTAAAACTAACCCTGAAGGTGGTATGCTGACAAAGAGTCCAGACACTGCAAAAGCTACAGTTGGACTACATGACCACCAATATGAACAACATAACATTCCTAATCAGGAACCTGATAAACAGAGCAGGCCAGGAATGCCAGGGATGGAGATCCAGTTCTTGGCATATCCAGAGGACCAACGGTTGTGTGGGTGGTAACATACTAACACCACTATCTGAGAGTTACGGAGAACCTCAGAGGCTCAGAACAATCGGTTCTCATCAGCCACATAAAAAAAACAAAAAAAAAACACACCAAAAGGTGTTAACTCAAACCATCTCCAGATGGTCAAAAGAGGTAATGCCGGTAGCAGGAGTAAACATTTATATGGATAAATCTCACTCCACCAGGGCTGCATCTACGTCGGCAGCAAGAGCTATGGACGTGCCCCTTGACGACAACCTAGTGGCTGCAGGATGGACGAATGAAATAACGGTCCACCGGTTTTATAACAAACCCATAACCGGACTGGGGGTGTTTGCACGTACCAATTTAAGTTCTGTCCCTTAGTTTCCCCCCCAAGGTTGGGAGGAGTACTTTTTAAAAAACTTTTCTTTCATTTAAAGCATCAGTTTCTTTACTTAACAACGTAATGTCTGAATGCTTTAATGATTACATGCATCCATGGTCAATCCATTCAGTGTGTGATGCCTGGATTCGTAACCGGCGTAAAATCACAGAGCTTTGAAATCTTCACGTAGTCACTCACGTGACTTCAAAGTAAAATAGTAAGATTAAACGAGAACTTACCAGTTTGAAGTTTGATCTTGATTTTATGAGGAGGTACAATGAGCGATTACATGCCCACCGCTCCCACCCTCATACTATCAAGGTCATATGGAAGTTCTAGTTTATTCACAATCTTACTATTCTCGGGTCTACTTTTTATCTGTGATTTAACACCGCTGCTTTGAAGATTGACGCGTACGCAGACGGACGGCCCTTCTTCACATAATCGCTCATCGTAACTCCTCATAAAATCAAGATCAAACTTCAAACTGGTAAGTTCTCGTTTAATCTTACTATTTTATGTGATGATACACCAGCGCCAAATGAGGTTAGTTAAATTATTACAGGATATTTTGACTTGATTGCACCCATGTGACTAACATATGCCACCACCATAGTGTATCAACTTGGAGTTGAGCATGCAGATTATGCATATTTGCATAATAACCCTTTAACCTATAGAATACACCTACTGTAGTGTCTATAAATATCAATAACTGAAGAATTGGTAACTCATTCAAATCTTATCTGCCTCTGAACTAGAGATGGCATTCATAATTTTCCACCTTTGAGCACTAGCATCAGTTTGTAATATAACTGAAGATTTACTGACCAAAACTACTGGAGCAATGCTGAATACTGTTTGTTCACCATTGTGACTTTGGTACCTTCAGCTGGTAATAGCATAGGTCTGTTAACAATGACCTACATGGCACTTGAGACGTTACTACTTTGCACAATGTAAGTTCTGATAATGCAAAGGCCCCACTTGCACAGCTGAATCACAGCTACTATATTGCCAATTACACTTGATGAATAGAAGGCTGCTTCATAACAACAAGGTTGTTACAGGCTTCTATTAATTCCAATCTCTTGCCCCAGGGCAGAGTCACAGGCAAATTAATAGTTAAAGGTAAATCCCAATAATCAATATGTCTAGTTGGTATTAACTTAAATTTATCTGGATGGATGAGGAACCCCAATTTCACAAATATAGTTTGCGGCTGAAACTGTTGATTTTAGCAAAATACAGTGTTAGAATATCATCTAGATAAGACATAACAGGTGTTTTTTGAGCGCTGAGCAGTCCAAGAACCGGTTTTAGTAATTTGGTAAACAACCTGGGAGCTGAAGTTAGCCCATTTTGCAATGCTTTAACTTTATCATTGCCCCATCCAGATAAATTTCAAATGTCTCTGGTGATACCTGTGAATGGGAACTGAATGGAATGTATCTTTGAGATCGATGCATGTCATAAAGATCCTATGGAAATCAGTTGTTAGTAACAAAGTTTCCTATTCTGAAAAGTTTATACTGCACATGCGAGTTAAATCAAGGATGAACCGACATTCTCCATCTTTCACAATGAACAGACCACACCTGCCATAAGGCAATCCTGGCCATAATACTGAGCCTTCCTCGAAAGACAACTCTGGCCATATTTCCGAGCCTGTCTCGAAAAGCAATTCTGGCCATAATACTGAGCCTGCCTCGAAAGACAACTCTGGCCCCAATTCAAAGCCTGATTGGAACCCAAGTATACTGTGCAGTATAAAACTAATCACATGTTATCATTATCATTTGTACAAAAAACAAGTGTAAATATTACCAACTTGTAAATGGTCCACATACCCCATGTTTCGGAAGTATCAGACCCACCTACCTGCATGGTTAACGGTGGTCTTATGGTAAGCCCAAAGGCCCCTGATGCGGGTTCTATTTCCATCCTTGGTTGGAGAGTAGGACTGGTAGGGTGCGTGGATTCCATATTTTTCCTGAGACCGGCTTGGGCCTTGGCTGATAGACCTCTGCCCAGCTTTCATGCTGCCACTAGCTTCAGTGAACCGCTTACTGCCGATGGAGGCATGGGGTGTGTTGTCGTTGAAATGATGAAGCTTTGCTCGTCGTTGGTACCTTGATTGGTCCGACAACCTTTGCTTCCTCATCCAGGTCTTACCTGTTGGATAGGTCCTACCTGAAGAGAAGATTCGGCAGCTGGCCTCCAATGTCACCCCTGATAACGCTGTTCACTGCCGGCACTTGTAGCGTGAGGGGAACTCTGGCCCCTTCCGGGTTTTTTGCCAACGGCTGGAAACCAACTCTTCCAGCAGCAACACCTTCGTTTGCGAGGATTCCCTTGAAGCCATACGCATGTGCTCCAGTATGTTCCACGGAGATACTTTCGAATTTGAAGTCAGTTGCACACTGACCCCTCGCACTCCCCTCCACAGAGAGGGAGATTTATAGGCAGCCCTGAAACAGGTGCTGCCGCAGGCCCCTGAGGATACCTGCGCTGACATGGCCTCTCTTATGGACCTATATATCAGGATGGAGCATCACATTTATGGGATAAACGTCCGAGGGCGCTATCCATGCTCCATTTCTTCCATTGCGGGCACTTCTGATTCATGCCCTTCGTGCCTCGTAGTATGCTCCCTGGCAATACCTCCGAACTCTGAGTCACAGAGAAAAACTGACCCCGAATGCTCCCCTATTCAGAGAGGGAGACATTGTGCAGCCCTGAACAGGTGCCGCTGCCATGGGCTCCCGAGGAGACCCGGGCTGATATAATTCCCTCCTTTGGAGCATATCATTGTGGAGCAACCTCTCCATCAGGTGCTCCTTGTGGGTTAGACGTCTAAAGATGCTACCCATGAAGGAGGGGAACCCTCCTGGCCTGACTCGTCCGAATCCATAGGCTTGACCGACTTATACTTGGATTTACCCCCTGTCATGGGAACCACAGCGGTCTCGGAGCCAATGCCCGCATTGTCAGCGACTTGGATAGTGAACCCGATGGCCGCCGGCTACCCGCGCTTCCGCGGTCCGGTCTCCCCATGGTCCATAACCAGTTTCCCCCCCATAACTGCAGGAAAACTCTGCAGGAAGAGATTCCTGCAAGAAAAAACAGAACCTGGAAATAAGTTTAAAACTTACCTGCAGGTTCAAACATTCTGCTGGAGGAGCAACGCGCCTGCCAGCCAGTCGTTGCACCATGCTTCGCACATAATGACGCGCATGCGGACTGGCGGGATCTTCTTCACGGAATTACTCATGTGACTCCAAAGTAAAATCATACCTTTCCAGCAATCTAGTGACTAAAACTGTGAACAACACTCAATTTGTGGCAGAACCAGCATTGTGTATAATTTCAATTCAACTTCTCTGCTCGTACATTCTGTGCCTTAGCTAATAAAGGAAAGTATCCTATTATTGTCTATTCCTCAGCCCATGCACCACCCAAAATGCATTACTTCACATTGATTTCAATTAAAATCTATTTCCCACTTTCTGCTCTACTGACCAGATCACCTAGATTCCCCCTGATGCCTTCTTCCCTGCTAAACACAGAGCCACTTTCGCCTCGCTTACAATAATCTTTACCGCACCACCTACATTTAAATCCTAATAATTCAACAAGATAGATGGGACAGGGTGGTAAGAATGGAACCTCCGACAACAGCTTAACACTCACAGCAAATTCAACCAATGATCACTACTTTATACTTACTGTTAATTCTGGGCAATTGGCAGGTGATATAGACCTGCACGGGAAGGTAGACGCTCCCGCCCTCATGAGTCTCGGTCAGATGGGGGCTCATCAGCCTGGGAAGGCAGTCCATCTAGGAGAAGGAAAACTCTGATTTAAAACCTCCACTGCCTTGTGGCTATATCCAGTCATGGAAAAGGCTCCTGGAGTAAACCTCAAGAAAATCTGGAGTCGGAGCTCCTAAGGAAGTTCGCCGTTGTTTACAACCTCGCTCTGGCAGCTCCTGCGACGGTGCTGGTGCCAAACTATAATGGCTCTGCTGTTCCTTTGGATCGATCAGTGATGTGGACAGTGGGGACGTGCTGCATGGGCAAAAGCCTGTCCTCCATATGACATCGCCCAGTCTTGCATCCGACCACACATCACTTGCAAACTAGGATTCATCACCCATGGTCAGTCATGACCGAGAGGGGCCTACTACTACTAATTCTGGATCTGATTTGTCCCTCACACTTCCAAGTACATTTACTATTTTGACCTGTCGGTCATGTGAAATATTATCAGAAGGCTTGATGAAATCAATGTCGACAACAATAAATGCACTACCTTTGTTAGTTTAGTTTAGTTTAGAGAATCATTGATCAAGCTTTTCAGCTCACCGAGGCCAAGCCGAACATCGATCGTCTGTTCACTCTGGTTGTGTGTTATCCCGCATTATCATCCACTCTCTGCATATTTGGGAGCAGTTTTGATTTCTTTTAAAAGTGGCCAATTGACCTGCAAACCCTCAAGCCTTTGAGACCTTCAAGTTCCTTTGCGTTAATATTACCAATAAGCTATCATAGAGCAACTACATCGATGTGACTAGCAAGAAGGCAAACCAATGCCTCACTTTGCTGAGGAGACTGAAGAAATTCAGCACCCCCAATTAGTCTCTCAAACTTCTACCGATGCACCATAGAAAGCATACAGCTGCGTTGCATCACAACTTGGTTTGGCAACAGCTTTGCCCCAAATCCCAAGACATGGTGGAGAGGTGTAAATGCAGCACAGGAGAAAGCCTAATGAGTGATAGGTATATTTAAGAGGGAGTTAGATGTGGCCCTTGTGGCCAAGGGGATCAGAGGGTATGGAGAGAAGGCAGGTACGGGATACTGAGTTGGATGATCAGCCATGATCATATTGAATGGCGGTGCAGGCTCGAAGGGCCGAATGGCCTACTCCTGCACCTAATTTCTATGTTTCTATGTTTCTATGAGTGATAGGTGGAGACAGGTCATGGAAGTTATTGATTGGCAATTGGTTGAACAAAGGCCAGAGATGAAAAGACAAAGGGTGTGAGAACAGGATAGAAGAGATGCGAATTGTAAAGCCAGAGTAAGGAATATAGGTGGAAGGTGACAAGGGTAAGGAGAGGGTGAAGAGGAGAAATGGGTGCAAAACCAGCTGGGGCAGTGGGAAGAGAGGGGGAAGGGAAACAAAATAGAAACTTGGGGGTTGTTTGCAGGGTAGTTACCTAAAACTGGAATATTCAATGGTCACATCCTTAGTTTGTTATCCCAAGCGGGATATGAGGTGCATGTGGCAAGAGGCCCAGGAAGGTCGATATGGGAATGGGAAGGAGAGTTAAAATGGTTGGCAATGGTGAGATCAAGCAGGCTTTGATAGGACAAAGTTAAGTGTGACAGAAAAATCTACATCACTTGGTCTCACCGATGTAAAGGATGCCACATCGGTAAACCGGATGCAGTAGATGAAGTTGGAGGAAATGCACATGAACCTCTGTCTCACCTGGAAGGACTTCTGGGGTCCCTGGATGGATGTGAGGGATGAGGTATAGGGGACAGGTGTTATATCTCCTTTGGTTGCTGGGGAAAATACCCAGGGAGGGGAAGGTTTTGGGTGGGAACGGACGAGTGAACCAAGGAGCTACAGAGGGAGTGGTCTCTGCAGAAGGCGTAAGGGGGTGGGGATGGAAAGGTGTGTCTGGTGGAGGGATCACGTTGAATGTGGCAATAATGTAGGGGAATGTGATGAGTTGGATGTAGATGCTGGTAGGTGAAAGGTAAGGACCAGCGGAACTCTATCTTTATTCCAGATGGGGAGAGAGGGAGCGAATGCACGATGACGGGACACAGAGGAGACATGGGTGAAGGATCCATCTATGACAGCAGGGGGGATCTATGTTTACTAAAGAAAGTGGACATCTCAGATGTCCTGGAATGGCAAGCCTATTCCTGGGAGCAGATGCGGCAGAGACAGGGAAAATTAGAGTAAGGGATAGCATCTCTGCAGGGTGGGAGAAGGTGTAGTCTCGATGACTGTGGGAGTCAGTGGGTTTTCTCTCACCTGCATCCACCTATCACTCGCCAGTTTTTTTCCCTTCCCCCACCACCACAATCAGTGTGAAGGTCCCAACCTGAAATATCACTTATTCCTGTTCTCCAAAGATGCTGCCTGACCTGTTAAGTTATTCCAACACTGTGTCTGTGTCTCTTTTTTGCATAAACCATCATCGACAGCTCTATGTATCTCTGTAATTTAAATTATTTTTTCTTATATCGAAAATAACTACTCATCCACCTTCACGCCAGGAGCACCACTAAGCACACCAAAGAATTGGGCATAAAAATACACAAAGTGCTCAAGTCGCTCTGCAAGTAAAGCAGCAACCCTAGAGAACATGGATAGGTGATATTTCGGGAGCCTTCATCAGACTTGAAGAATCTTGAAGAATGGGCTTCTCGTCTATCTTAGCTGCAAACAAGTGAAATAGTGGAGGAAAGGTGCTAAACAAACGAGTTAAAAATATCCACTTTGCCATGCAAAATAATGAGTCGAGTAACAATCAGCATGATTGGACCAAATGAAATCACGAGCAATGGAATACAACAAGCATCCTCCAAGATCTAATATTTTTCATGAAATTAAACTTTTATTACCAGTATCAACGGGATTCAGAAAACAATTTAAGCAGTAACAATTCACGCCACCTACTGCTAAATTATAAATTAAAACTAGTCATGAGCAAGTTAATGATAAATGATTGTTCACAGTGTTAATACTTAAAAGCTGATGCAAAGCTTTTCACATGTATGTGAAAATAACATTGGGCATTGCTATTTCATTTTCTCAAACCCATCTACAAAACTAAATTCTTCGCAGTTGAATGTTCCAATCTGTTGTATTACTTTTGTTGGTTCTGATAATTTTGTGCTACGTGGACCTGATACTTAATTTACTAAATTGCTTGAGTTTATTTTTATCATGGCTGATTTTTACTGTCACAAATTCGATGTAGCCCAAGCTTATTTGAATATACTTATTAAATGCAATACATTAAACCTTCCAGAGTGACTTATAGAGCCTAAGCTTTAACTTTTTTTGTTTAAAATGAAGAAATAATGTTGTCTCTGGCTGCCACAATAACAATGCTAAACTGGATTTCATCGCAACAAAAAAAAATTCTTGTGGCTCAAAGAAACCACAAGAAACGTTAAGTGCACAATTAAATCTCACCAATGGATGCATGAGCAGTGTGTTACCTGCAGTTAAAGATAGGTTGACAGATAAGCTGTTTAATCCCAACAATGATATGTAGCTTTTCAGCAAACTTAACAATTTCTCATACCATGCTTAAAGGATGATAGCATAAGTAAATAAAGTTGTTTAAATCAATTTCCTTTAAGCTCCGTATTGCAAGAGCAGCATCTTCTTAATGCAATTTCTAACTGGCAGAAAATTATATTGTACTTTAACCACATTTCTTCAGTGCGGCCATAACCTATCAGACAAAACACAATTATAAGCCACTAACTATTATTGGCCCCGTGCCCTTGAATCCGACATAGACATCTGTTCTAAAAATATAATTTCCTGTAAAATTTAGCTCACTGCAGCTGGCTCAATTTAAGAAGAGATACAAACAGCCAAATGTTTTCAAATGAACAGTGTGATAAACAGGAGCAGACACTGATAGAAACTCTTTTCACAGCATTCGGTTTGTTCCTTAGTTTTTACTTACAATCAAACATTTAACAAAGTTAGACAAGGCATCCACTGATTTCCTTTGGACAGATGCATGATAAAAGGTACTGTGTTGGGAATGAGATGAGTATTATTGTCATTCCCCCAAACTCATTACTTCCAACTGGTTATAATCTAAAAATGTACCAATATTCCAATCTGTTGTATTACTTTTGTTGGTTCTGATCATTTCATGCTACATGGACCTGATACTTCATTCACTAAATTGCTTGAGTTTTATGATTTTTATTATGACTGATTTTTACTAAGCTGTCAAACATTCTATGTACCCCATGCTTAATTGAATATACTTATTAAATGCAATAAATTAAACCATCCAATTTCAGAGCCAAATGTGAACAGATGCACTAATTAACCCCCAAAAGATGGCTATGTTAAAGCTGATAAGCCCATGAATACTGCCACACTGTAGTTCAGAAATGATATGTGGTGTTATTTCTTTCGTCTTTGGCAAAGACAACTGATTTGTCCAGACTAATAGTTAGTGCCGATATAAGAAAATTACCTGTAACCGTTAGCCAAACACATGCCTGTGGAGGAGAAGGAGATGCTGAGGATTATTTCATTAAGAATGTCTGCTTTTTTCATACTGTACCTTTTTAGCAGTCAAGGCTGATCTTCTAGCTGAGGAATACTGTTGACATGTATGTGCAGATATACAGATCAGGAAGCTATAAGTATAGGAAGGAACTGCAGATGCTGGTTTAAACCAAAGATAGAGGTAAAATGTGGGAGTAACTCAGCAGGACATCTCTGGAAAAAAGGAATGGGTGATGTTTTGGGTCAAGACTCTTTTTCAGACTGGAAGTGCTGGGAAAGGGAAACAAGAGATATAGACGATGGGAACTATAAGCACTGTACATTCATATTTATCCATTCATTTTGTGATTTTAGAAGATGACACTTCCAAAATTTCAAATGTAGTTTAGTTTTAGGATTATTATTGTAACGTGTACTGAGGTACGGTGAAAAGCTTTGTTTCGCATGCCGTCCAATCAAATCAGATAATACCATACATAAATACAATCAAGCTGAAGTACAATAGGTAGAACAAAGGGAGAGATACGGAGTGCAGAATATAATTCCCAGCATTGAAACGCACGAGTTCCAGAACCAAAGTCCAATGTCTGCAATGGGGTTGCATAGAGTAAATTAGACAGTGCCCTTGCTTTCCTTTTAGGGTAAGGCATGGTGGTGCAGCAGAAGAGCTACTGCCTTACAGCGCCAGAGACCTGGGTTCGATCCTAACTACGGGTGCCTGTCTGTTTGGAATTTGTACATTCTCCTCGTGACCTGCATGGGTTTTCTCTGAGATCTTTGGTTTCCTCCCCCACTCGAAAGATATACAGGTTTGTAGGTTCATTGGCTTGGTATAAATGTAAAATTGTCCCTCGTGTGTGTAGGATAGTGTTAATGTGTGGGAATCTTTGGTCAGTGCAGACACGGTGGGCCAAAGGGCCTGTTTCCGCACTGTATCTTTAACCTAAAGGTACAATAAAGATAACAGCAAATAAGATACTTACGTCCATTGGGCTAAATCTAGAATACAGCATTCAATGATTTTCCAGCTTTAGGGAGTAAACATTGAGAGAATGTGCATTCCTGATGCGTCCAGTGTGAGCCCCACTCCCAGATGAGAGCTGCTCCCAGCTAATTTGTACCAGGCGTTGATTAGACTTTGGCAGTCCAACCGCACTGGGTTCTGGTCAACAATCATAAGATTTTTAATTAAGACGTACAGAAATGTACCTCCTAGTAATCACAATTTAAGCTATGACACCTTTAGGAAAGGGTAGACATTGCGGGTTATTGCCTTCATTGTAAAAAATTATCCAAGCAATTTAGTCACCTCAAGAGACCCCAATGCTAAAGAACTAGAATTTAAGAGATTGGGAAAATAAATAGTAATTTACCACAGGGGCATATTTAGTATGTTTTAAATTAGACAGTTAGACATTGTTTGAAGAAAAAACTGAGGGGGTATGATAAATGTTAATTCTGCAATCCAGTAATGCCAGATGATACCAGTACCAATTCTCTTGACAGAATCGGAAAGAAGGGATATTTTGCATGTGATTATTAAATTCAATGGCCAGAATATCATCGGCTCACACTGAGATTTCTCAAAATGTACTTCGTATAAGTATATATCCTCATGAACCAGGCAGCCTGATTATGTTGTTAAGTGCCTGTATTTCTATACTGAACCATCAGCATTTACATGTTTAAATAGAAGCTAGTCTATGGTCAGATGCAGATGTGTAAAACTGATTGAATAATACTGAGTGCTGCATTTGTAAAATGCTCTGCCTCTGAACTCTCCATTGAATCAAACTAGCTGAAATTACCTCGCACTTAAATTGGGGGAATTAGCGTTTGAATCCTGCATCAGGTTTGACCATGATTAAGACATGATGCAGAATCAGCAAAGGCACTTTTTAAAAAAGAATTAATTAAACATTTTAATTGATAAAATTTGAAGAATTATTCTGACTTTGTTGAATGCTTTCTGTTATTTTAGCTGCTTTTATTTAGTTTTATTTAGACATGTGAATAGGATCTACAAAAGAGAGAACACCCAGTAAGTCTTCTCGTGCCCCCATAACTCCCGATGGCATGGTAATCTCAGGCACCAAGGCCTTCATGAGGGTGAAACCTCAGAGAGCAGCTAGACCTGATGGTTTACCTGGCCACATGTGGGGACCAGCCTGCTGTAGTTTTTTGCGGATATCTTCAACCTCTCATTATTAAGGTCTGAAGTTTCCATCTGCTTTAAAAGACCATGAATAATGGGCAAAAATAAAACCCAATATACCCAAAAAAAGTAAGGTGAATGCCTCAATGACTACCTGCCAATGGAAATAAGGTCCGTGGAGATGGAGTGCTTTGAGAGTTTGGTTATTATGTATATCAGCTCCCACCTTAGCAAGAATTAAGTGCCACTATAATTTCCTCACCACCACAATAGATCAATGGGGTATGAGATTTCACTGGCTCTCTACACGGTACTTGACCACTTGGATAATAAGAACACATATGTTAGGCTGTTGTTCATCAACTACAGCTCCGTGTTCAACACCATCACCCCCACCAATCTTACTATCAAGTGAACTGGGTCTCTACTCGTCACTATGTAACTGGATCCTTGACTTCCTCAACAGCAGACCACAATCAGTACGCATTGGCAACATTTCCTCCTCGATAGCCATCAGCAGAGGACCTCCTGTGTGCTCTGTCCCCTGCTCTACTTATTCCATATTTCATGACTGTGTAGCCAGACACGGTTCCAACACCATCTTTAAATTTACTGATGACAGGTAATAATGAGTCAGGTTTTTCTCGTTAGCTGAACCCTTGTACTCGGCTAGGGCGGCGTGCTTGGCTTCGATGACGGGAGTCATCTCGGTCGACTTGTCCTCAAACCAGTCGTGCGTCTTTGAGGTCTTCTTCCCAAAGCTAGCCAAGGCTGTGCAGTGCATGGTGTCCCGCAGAATTTCCCATTTCTCTGTTGCGGAGTCTCCAGGCCACGAGGTGCCAAGTTCTCTCTCAAAAGCCTCTAGAAACAGTTGCATGAGGAAGGGGCATTTTGCTGACATCGGTTTCCACTGCTTCTTGGTACGGTAAAATCTCTTTGGTTGCTGCCTGATCTTGCAACACACCAAGGATTGATCTGTGTCGCAGTCCGCACTGTGGTAGGAACGTGTTTGGAGAATGTTCTAGATGACAGCATGTCTGACTAGGATCAGATCCAGTTGATGCCAATGCTTTGAGCGTGGGTGTCTCCAGGAAACCTTGTGCTGGGGCTTTGTCTGGAAGTACGACGGGATTCCCCGTGACCTGATCAAGCATTGCAAGATAACCTTACTGCTTCCTTTGTATGAAGTCCTCTGCCACTGTTGGCAAGAAGGAGCTGTACCGCAGGACATGAGGGATGCCACGATCATTACCCTCTACAAGAACATGGGCGAGAGAAGCGACTGCAACAACTACAAAGGCATCTCCCTCCTCAACATTGTCGGCAAGGTCTTTGCTGAGGTTATCGTGATCCACCTGCAGAAGCTGGCAGAACATGTCTACCCAGAGTCACAGTGCGGTTTCCGAGCTTTAAGGTCAACGGTGGACATGGTCTTCTCCATTCACCAGCTCCAGGAGAAGTGCAGAGAACAGCGGATGCCCCTGTATGTTGCTTTCATTGGCCTCTCCAAGGCATTCAACCTCATCAGCAGGATGGCCTATTTAAGGCTCTGTCAAAGATCGGCTGCCCACCAAAACTGCAGAGCATGATAGAATCCTTCCACATCAACACAAAGGGGACAGTGTAGTTCAATGGCAGCTTCTCAGAGCCCTTCGACTTCTGCAGTGGCGTTAAACAAGGCTGCGTCTTCGCTCCCACACTCTTTGGGATTTTCTTCGCTCTGCTTCTGAAACATGCTTTAGGCACTACAACAGAAGGGATCTACCTGCGCACTAGATCAGATAGCAGGCTCTTCAACCTCACCCGCCTCGGAACAAAGACAAAAGTACGTGAAGCTCTCATCAGAGACATGTTGTTTGCTGATAACGCTGCAGTTGTGTCCCACACCCAGCAGGAACTATAGTCACTGATGGACCGCTTCTATCGGGCATGCAGGACTTTAGGCTGATCATCAGCCTGAAGAAGACAAAGTCTTGGGGCAGGATAGAGGCGCCGCCTGTCATCACCATCGACGACTAGGAACTCGATGCCGTCCATCAGTTCACGTACCTCGGCTGCATCATCATCGACAACCTCTCCTTGGACACAGAGATTGATAAGAAGATCGGGAAGGCAGCTACAACTCTCGCTCGCCTCACAACTCGAGTGTGGACCAACCTAAAGCTGACACTGAAGACAAAGATAGCAGTCTACAATGCCTGTGTCAACAGCACGCTGCTGTACAGCAGTGAGACATGGACTACATATGCCGGACAGGAGAGAAGACACAACACCTTCCACCTGAAAAGCATCCGACGTATCCTGGGCATATCCTGGCAAGACAGAGTGACCAACGCTGAGATACTGTCTCACGCAGGCCTTCCTCGTATGTAAACTGTACTCAGGCAATGCAGACTGCGGTGGCTGGGGCATGTCCACCACATGGAGGATGGCCGTATTCCAAATGACATCCCCTATGGAGAACTGACATCTGGGAGGAGAACCACCGGCCACCAGCTGCTTTACAAGGATGTCTGCAAGAGAGATATGAAGGCACTCGACATTGATGTGGAGGCCTGGGAGAGCCTTGCAGCTGATCACACGAGGTGGAGAGACACCCTGAACCAACATCTCAAAACGGGGGAAGAGAAACTGATGAACGCAGCGGCAGACAAGCGGGCACGCAGAAAGGAGCGCAGCAACTTCAACAAACCAGAGACCACACACAAATGCGACCTTTGACACAGAGACTGTAACTCCTGTATTGGTCTCTTCAGCCACAAGTGACGCTGCTCCCGAGGTTTGAAGCCAACAACGAGGATGCATCGCCCATGGTCAGTCATGACCGGGGGGGGGGGGGGCTACGGTCCTAGTATTGTGTTTATTACATGTTATCAGGTCACTGAATCAACCTCTCCCCAGCTTGAAAGTGGTCCTAATCTCCCATCTACCTCATTGGTGATCTTCGACCTATTGGACTTTATTGGATTTTATCTTGCACTAAACGATAGACCCTTTTCCCTGTATCTGTACACTGTGCACGGCTTGATTATAATCATGTATAGTCTTTCCGCTGACTGGAAAACATGCAACAAAAGCTATAAATTTTACTTCAGAGTCACGTGAGTGACAACGTGAAGAACCCGTCCAGCACACATTGCGACATGAGCGTTCACGCAGTGCAACAGCGACGAACGGGAGTACAGGCGCTCCCACTAGAAGTTTAAAAACGGGACCTTCAGGTAAGTAACTTACTCTGAAGTTGTGATTTTCCAAATCCTTGTTCTGTTTTGTGCACTCGCAGGATGAACAAGACAAAACAGGTAAAGAAGGGTACTCCCCGTTCGACACCAATGGAACAGGAGCGTTCCATCATTGGGGGGCGACCGGCAGCACCTGGACTGCACACGCTGCGGTCCACAATCTCTGACGGCAATACCGAGCCGAGCCCAGTACCGCTAGCACAGCCTGATCAACAGCAGCGGACTGGAGGCAAAGCAAAAAGGAAGTCGGACCGGTCGGGATTTTCTGACGAACCCGGAGAGGAAGACTCGCTGCCTGAGAGCGACAGAGGCAGCCGCTTGAGCCGTATGGAGAGGCTCATGGAGCAAATGCTCCAGCGAGACTTGCTCCGGGAGATGGGGCAAGCTCGCCAAGGGAGCACAGGCACACCCGCACCAGTGCACTACAACGCACTAGCCATTACATCTCCCTCAGCTGAGGGGAGCGTTGGCGACCAGAGCTGGGCTGGTCAGGAACAGGGGTCACTGGCCGAAGATGTCGGGAATATGCACGGGGTACAGGACCAGGAAGAGCTGCTGGGTGTGGTAACCGCTACGTGGCTACAAAACTGGCGGCCAGCATTGACTATCTGTCCTTTAAACCTCTGCAAGGACAGGTAGTCAATGAGGCGTTGGACCTCTACTCGCCTCCGGAGAACTGCGTTTCACTCAACGTATCCGCCGTAAATAGTCAAATCTGGGGGTACGTTGGGCAGGGTATCAGAACCCAAGAATTGAAACTGCAGCGCATACTGAAGCTCCTGACGTCAGCTATCACCTCCTATGCTCGTTCCGTGGATGGGGTAGACAGAACTACCAATCAGCAAGATACCCTGGCTCTACTGTGTAATACTCAGTACAAGATCAATAACCTCCGCAAGGAAGCAATAAGACCTGCCCTCAATCCTAAATTTGCAGGACTGTGCAAAACACTGGCCTCAGAGCCACAGATCCTGCTATTTGGCAAGGACTTGTCCAAACAAGTCAAAGACCTGGAGGAGGAATCAAAAGCATTTGGCCTCATGAGGGCAGGCCCCGGAATGAGCAGACCCACACAACCCAGACGGCAGTACCCCATCGCATCTGCCAGTCAACGTCAACCTCATGGGACTGGTGAAAGTTCGGGGTCCACATACCATCCCCGGAAGCCTTTTTTAGGCCAGGGCCCAGAGCGGACCCCATGGAAAATGCGCCACTTCCACCCAGCTCCACCCCGACAGACGAAGAGTCAGAAACAGAAGAAAGGAACACACCAATAACTATGGAGGTAGGTGGGTCTGGTTCCTACCAGCACATAAAAAAAGTGGGGGAACTGTACTAACAGGGAGGAGATTATACCTGTTCATGGAAGCATGGAGGACTATCACAAATGATAGTTATATACTTAACAGTATTCGTGGATACAAAATTGAATTCATTTAAGGAAAACATTCCACCAGTTCAGCATGCACCCAAAAGGCCCTTTACCCTCTCAGTAAAAGAAAAACTAGAGGGTCAAGCAGAATTGGTGAGGTTACTTACAAAGGGTATCATTGAGAAATCTAAACATGAACCTTTGGAATTTGTCTCAAATATATTTACCAAAAACAAAAAAGATGGTGGATGTCGCATCATCATTGACTTAACTACATTAAATACTTTTGTTAAGTATATACACTTCAAAATGGAAACATTTGTAACTGCCAAACAACTGATTTCCAAAGGATACTTTATGGCAAGCATCGATTTAAAAGATGCCTACTATTCAGTACCTATTCAAAAGGATCATCGTAGATACCTAAAATTTACCTGGATGGGGCAACAATGGCAGTTCAAAGCGTTGCCTAATGATTTAACATCAGCCCCAAGACTGTTTACCAAGATATTAAAACCAGCCTTGGCAATATTAAGAAAACAAAAACATATTGTCATGGCATATCTTGATGATATTTTGATAGTAGGCAAAACTATGGAATTAGCTAAATCAGCTGTGTTAGCTACTAAACAATTGTTTGAAACCTTGGGATTTGTCTTACATCCAGATAAATCTAAGTTGACGCCATCCACAACTATGGACTGTCTGGGATTCACAATTAACTCAGTCCACATGTCTGTAAAGTTGTCAAAAGAGAAATCAGCAGAATTGGCACAGACGTGTAACAATTTAATGGTTAACAATCGACCAACCATCCGACAAGTGGCAAGAGTAATTGGCAAAATAGTAGCAGCATTTCCAGCTACACAATTTGGACCTTTGCACTATCAAAACTTACAAAGAGCAAAGGTGCAAGCGTTAAAACGACATGCAGGCCATTTTGACCGAACCATGAGATTACCCATTGAAACAATATCAGAGTACAATGGTGGATAGAGAACATTTGGCATAGTTCCAGTCTTATCATCATCAATAACCCAACGTTAACTATACAAACAGATGCCAGTGCTCAAGGCTGGGGAGCAACTAATACCATATCCAGCACAGGTGGTAGATGGACTAACCTAGAATCATCACTACTACAGACACCGGGCATAAACTATTTGGAAATGATGGGTGCGTTCTATGGTTTAAAAGCATATTCTACAAATATGCACCATTTGCATGTTCGTTTTCAGATTGATAATACCACAGTGGTGGCCTCTATTAACCATATGGGCGGGATAAAATCGATATCATGTGACAATTTGGTCAACATAATCTGGCAATGGTGTGTCGATAGACATATTTGGCTATCAGCAACTTACCTACCAGGTACGCTAAATATAGTGGCAGACACCAGGTCACGCAAGTTCAATAATAACACCTAATGAATGTTAAACCCCAAAGTATTTGCTGAAATCACAAAGCAATATGGCACACCAGATATCGATCTCTTTGCATCCCGACTGAATCACCAGGTACCGATGTATGTCACTTTGGAACCAGACCCTGAGGCAGCAGCGATAGATGCATTCGCGCTGGATTGGGGGAACTATTTTTTCTATGCCTATCCCCCCTTCTGCCTCATCAGTCGGGTACTACGCAAAATACAGATAGACTCTGCTTCAGGCATTTTGGTAGTACCCGACTGGCCTACACAGCCATGGTTCCCAGTGGTCCTGGACAGGGTCATTGAAACTCCAATGACCATTCCCAGTAGTCCAGATCTATTCATTCACCTGGTGTCAGGCATAAGTCATCCATGCCATGACAGAATTAACCTACTGGGTTGCAGATTCTGAAAAGACCATTGCTGGGCCTGGGATTATCTAACAGGACCATGAACACAATGACAGCGTCCCACCGTATGTCCACCAGGAAACAATACCCCTCGAGCATAAGGAAGTGGGAAACATACTGCTCGAAAACAGGGGCAACATATTCATCAACCACCGTAACTAATGTATTGGAGTTCCTGGCCGGCCTTCACCATAATGAAGGACTGAGCTATAGCGCTATCAATAGTGCCAGAAGTGCTCTGTCAGCCTACTTAATACAGGCACCAAACCAACAGGCCATAGGGTCTCTTCTGCTGGTGATCAAACGAATGAGAGGGATCTTCAATTCTAACCCCCCAAGACCTAGGTACACCAAGATCTGGGATGTCAGTGTTGTCCTGACATACCTAAGGGGATGGTCACCAGCCAGATCCCTCACTCTGGAACAGCTAACCCTGAAAACGGTCATGCTGATGGCGCTCATCTCAGCACAAAGGGTCCAGTCCCTCCATTTACTGAGACTGGACAACATGGTTATAACACCAGACCATATCACATTTACTATTCAGGAGCTGGTAAAGCAGAGCAGACCAGGGACTTCAGGCCTTGTTATGGATTTCCGGGCATACCCACCTGACCCCCGTTTATGTGTAATGACTCATTTGCTGTTATACATCAACACAATTAAAAATTCCCAAGGGACAGAAAAAGCTCTATGGGTCAGCCACAAAAAACCCCATGGTCGGGTGGAGCCAAACCATCTCCAGATGGCTCAAGCAGGTACTGGGAGCTGCTGTAGTGGATACTGATGTTTACACATCTCACTCCACCAGGGCAGCATCCACACCGGCGGCTAAAAGGATGGACGTGCCATTAGACCACATCCTGGCTACAGCGGGGTGGTCCATGGAGAAAACATTCCAAACGTTCTACGACAAGCCGTTAGCAGAACCTTTTTTATTTGCAGAAAGAATTTTAGACTCTGCAAACATATAATTTAAGCCCAGGAGAGCATTATTTTTTTTTCTATTGTTCAAATAAATTTATTGAGGAGATTCATGAGGGATTACGATAACAACTTCCGTCCAGCACGCACTTCAGCAGCATGAACTTCAAAGCAGCGGTTTGAAATCACAGAAAAATCACAATAACTCCGAAGTAAAAATAGTAAGACAACGAGAACTTACCAGTTGAAGTTTGATCTTATTTTATGAGGAGTTACGAGCGGAGGATTACGTAATCCTCTCATCGTGCCCTCAATTAAAATACAGATCAAACTGGTAACTTAGTTCTCCTTGTCTTTACTATGCTTATTTCAATTATTGTGTTGTTTCTGTGATTCCACACCGCTGCTTTGAAGTATGTCGCGCATGCGTGCTGGACGGGTTCTTCACGTAATCCCTTATCTCGTAACTGAAGTTAAAATACAGATCAAACTTCAAACTGGTAAGTTATCGTAATCTTACTATTAGAATTCTGTTTGCTGTGCAAAAAGAATTTCATTGTTATTTATGTTGGTACATATAACAATTAAAAATCCTTGACAGTCTTGATAGCTTAAATGTTGGTTAGTTGCAGCTTGAGTCAGTATATTCTTTTGCACAATATACCACAGTGAGAAATATATATTAGTAACAGGAGGTTTGATGGCAGACTGATCGGCTGTTACTCTTTTCACGGATGCTGTCTACTCTCCTGAGTATTCCCAGCATTTACTATTTTATTTGAGTGAAGTCCTTGCTGTTTCACAATATGACCAAGCTGTTAGTGGAGGTACTTGAGGCAGATCGTATAACAGCATTTAAAGGACACTTGGGCAAGTATATGGCTAGTAACACGATTTGGGAGATATGAGCCAAACGCAGGTAAATGGGACTTGCTTAGATGGGCCATCTTGGTCGGCATGGACAAGTTGGGCCGAAGGGCATGTTTTCCTGCTGTATGGCTCTATGAATCGTTGAATGTGCTGAATCACATCACCATCAGCCTCTGCTCAACATGCTTTCCCATGTACTGTGCACCACAGAAGTCATTTGTATATTCAGTTCCCCAATTTGAGTGCATTTGACATCAACAGCTGTTTTCAAGTACATCGAATGTGTCTTTTTAAATATTCTTGTGACTTTCAAAATTAATATATAACATGAAAGACAAAATTACAGCAGGCAATGAAATGGAGAAAATTGTACACATAAAGGGTCAGAATGAAAGCTCATGTCAAATGGTGGGGCCATGAGATGGTGGGGGGAATTGCATATCTGCAGATCTTCCCAGACAATAGGACCACCGCCATAATCTGATTTTACATCTTCAAGCTGTGGTAATCTTCTCAAGTACTTACCTTGAAGTTTTTGACTACTATCTAAACTGGCCCTCCCCTCTGAGCTCTCAGTGTTGCATCTTATCTTTGCATACCATTAAGCCTAAATTCAGAAACAAGGAACTGCAGATGCTGGTTTACAAAAAATAACACTAAGTGCTGATCAGGCGGTATATTTGGAGAACATGGATAGGTGACGTTTTGGATCGGGACTCTTCTTCAAAACATTTGTCAATCTGAAGAAGAGCCCAGACCTAAAATGTCACCCTTCCATGCTTTCCAATATTGCTGTTTGACCCATGAGTTACTAAGTTTATTTTGTTCATAAGCCTAAATTCAAAGTCATTATGAGGTTGTTAGTGTTTTCTGGCTTGGTATATTTTAAAAGGTCCTTGAAGTCAAGTAGCACTGAGATCTTAGAGAAAGAGTATGTAGGAAAGAACTGCAGATGCTGGTTTACATAGAAGACACAAAATGCTGGAGCAACGCAGCGGGACAGGCAGCAGCTCTGGAGAGAAGGAATGGGTGAAGTTTTAAGTTGAGACCCTTCTTCAGACTGATCCTTCTTCAGACCCTTCTTCAGACTAAAGAAAAATAAGTGGATTCTGATTTTCACAATAGTGAGCTCGCCGATACCAGTGAGCATCTGAAGGCTTATAATGAATACTGACCCAACGGGTCCCATTCTCACACGGGAGAGCTGGTCCCCCAACGCAATATTCCACCTCTCCATCAATTCCAATATTCTACCACACACTTGGTCCCCAACTGCGCAGGCGCGGCTGACGGGTTCCCGTTGTGATGCCCCTGATCCCCCCTCCTCCCCTCACCCTCCCACTCCGCCCCTTGCGCTTCCCACCCACGCACTCTCTCCAGCCCCCCCTCAAACACACCCACCCCCCCATCCACTCTTAGCGGCTCGCCGGTGGCGCAGCCATTCCCTCCCATTGGGATCCCATTGCGACATAGAACACGCAGGTATTACTGCGCAGATGCAGCTGACGGATGCGGCAAGTGGAAAAGGGATTTATTAAAGCTTAAAATTTGAATAACTTAAAATATTTTAAAAAATTTTGATTTTAATGAGGAGATTCATTCAGTCCATTCTTTCTTGTTGCGTCTCTTGTTGCGTTCTGCAGCCGGTGAAGGGGGTTGGCTTCAGGCGGGGGCTGATGGGGGGAGCGTCATGCAGCTTGGGGAGGGGCACAGCTTCAGGCGAGGCTGTTGGGGGCTGGTGGATGAGGGGGGGAGGGGCACAGCTTCAGGCGAGGCTGTTGGGGGCTGGTGGATGAGGGGGGAGGGCACAGCTTCAGGCGAGGCTGTTGGGGGCTGCTGGTGGATGAGGGGGAGTGTCCTGCAGCCAGGGGAGGAGGGATCAGGGGTGGTGGCCATTTGGGGGGGTGCTTTCTGGTGGGCTAGTATAGGTGTGAGCCGAATGGACTGGTTTCCAGAGGGGTAGTATGGACATTGTGGGCTAAATGCAATCTTGGGCTAGCCCTGCAGCTGGGGATGGGGAGGCTTCAGGTAGGGGGGGGGGGGGTGGGAACGTTCTGCAACCGGGGGTAGGGGGGACGGCGTCAGGCCGGGACCTGTGGGGGGGGGAGGGGGAGAAGCGCTGCCGTGGCCTGCCTCTGAGGGGGGTGGGGGGGGGGGGGGGGGGGGGGGGGGGATGGAGGTGAGGGGCTGGGTTGGTGAGGTGACTTACAGTTCACTCATGGCTTGTGGACTCAGTTCCTCAGGGACTGTGGACACAGTTCAGTCTCACGGCTTGTGGACTCACAGTTCACTCAGCCACGTCTTGTGGCTCACAGTTCAGTCAGCCACAGCTTGAGGACTCACAGTTCAGTCAGCCACGGCTTGTGGACATAGTTCGCTCAGCCACGGCTTGTGGACAGTTCAGTCAGCCCCAGCTTTCACTCGCTCCCAGCTTGTGGACTCACAGTTCACTCGGCCACGGCTTGTAGTTCACTCACAGCTTTCACTCAGCCCATGGCTCGCTTTTGGACTCACAGTTTCAGTCAGCCATGGCTTTTGGACTCACAGTTCACTCAGCCATGGCTTTTGGACTCACAGTTCAGTCAGCCATGGCTTTTGGACTCACAGTTCAGCCGGGGGGGGGGGCAGGGGGGGAGGATGCAGGAGAGGGGGGTTTAGGGGTGGAGGGTGTATGGGAGGAGGGTGGTGTGGGAGAGGAGGGAGGTGGTGGGTGGTGGGGCTGGTATGTGGGGACAAGTGGTGTGTGGGGGGGGGAGGGGGTGGGGGGGGGGAGGGGGGGGGGGGGGGGAGGGCGGGGGGGGGGGGGGGTGGGGGGGGGGGTGGTGTGGGGGGGGGGTGTGGGGGTGGGGGGGGTGGTGTGTGGGGGGGTAGGGGGGGTGCAGGGGGTGGTGTGGGGGGGCAGGGGGTGGTGTGGGGGGTGGGGGGGTGGGGGGGGGGTTGGGTGTGGGGGGAGGGGGGTGGTGTGTGGGGGGGAGGGGCATGTGGTGGGGGGGGGATGTGTAGTCTCAGTGGCTCCCAACCCCGATCCCGACCGCACTCACTGGCTCCAGACTCACTCACCAGCGCTCATCCCTGGCTGCACTCATCAGCACCCGGGTTGTCATGGTCACCACCCCCGCTCGCAGAACATAGAAACATAGAAACATAGAAAATAGGTGCAGGAGTAGGTAATTCTGCCCTTCGTGCCTGCACCGCCATTCATTATGATCATGGCTGATCATCCAACTCAGTATCCTGTACCTGCCTTCTCTCCATACCCCCTGATCCCCTGATTTGCGCAAATATAATAAAAACGCAGACCAGAAGTGGTCAAGATTAGAGTTTTAGTAATAGTATAGATGAACTGTGGAGGGGCCCTGATACTCCATCTGGAATAGTAATGGGTTTAGATTTAGGTTTATTATTGTCATCTACAATGAAAAACCAGCTATCCAAACAGATCAGATATACTATACATAAATACAATCAAGTCTAACTCATGTACAATAGATAGAGCAAAGGGGAAGATATAGAGTGCAGAATATAGTTCTCAACATTGTAGCACATCGGATCCATTGGCAAAGTCCAATGTCCACAATGGGGTTGAAGTGAAGTGGGCAGTCCTTTTGCTTATATCCAAGCAAAACATGACAGTCAAGGTGGCTTTTTCATTGTTCAATACTGCTGCCCCTAACCTGCTCAAAATAGAACTGCTTTCTGGAGAACTAATTCAATTTTCTGTGTAATATCTGAGTATTCAAATTGAAACAACCTGGGATTCTTTGTCCGTGTCTTTGCGTCAATGGAATTCAGAGAAGGAAGGAACCTGAACAATTCTTCTGCAAAACACAAAGTGCTCGAGGAACTCAGCAAGTCAGGCAGCATCTGTGGAGGAAACGGGCAGGCAACATTTTGGGTTTGGACCCTTCTTCAGACAGACAGCAGTAGGGGAGAGAAAGCTGGAAAAATCTTGGGGCTGGACAAAGCCTGGCGAGTGATAGGTGGTTACTGGCGAGTGCAAGTGCAACAATTCTTGTGACATCCTGGTCCCCTGTTCAAGGAGCACATTAGGCCACTCGATGGGCATGTATTCTCAACAAAGAAAGCTCTTTCTTTTGTTAATTTCAATGTTATTCAAAAGCTGTGGTAATTCTTTCCTTGCTGTGTGCAATTTAATGTAGAATTTTGAATGTGGTTATGTTCAAGCAGACACATCTGCAGGATGACTAATTCAAGCTTGCTTTATGTGACTTTATTCTTTCATCAACTACCTTTCTCTGATCGGCCAGAGAGCCGCAACATTTTAAGCTGTAAGAATTGTTCTGATAAAACAGATGCTCCCAAAATAGTGAATGATCTCCATGCTATTGGCCTTTATTTAAATGCTTAGTTCTGCATCCGTACATTTAGATATTCTTCATTCATTTAAACTTTTAACACTCTGAGCTTAGAGCTATGATATTTACACAAGCTAGAACTCTTGCTGAATAATTACTAGTTGTAATGGTGCAGAATGGAGGCACGGACTGTAAAATTATACACTTTAAAGAAAATTACCCTCATTATTGTGCACTTCACAGAAAAGGCATCCATTGAAATGAATTGGGGGAATGTTGGACTTTTGAAAACCTATGTATTTGAAAGGGGTAGACACTTAAGTGGAGTGAAATGAACAAGGCTGATACTGATGGATACTTGGCTGTCGCACTTTGCTCCCCTGTACTGTGTTCTGCCTCTCAACCAAAAAGAAATTACCGCAGTAAGTAATTCATGTGCACGGCAATATACAAAGCCATGAACAATTTTTATAAATGCGGACTAGTGCACTCAATATCATGATCACAAATATGCAAATCAAACACTTTCATAATAACTCTGTGCTAACAACATTCTTATCTATTTTTTCATCATTTATGATGCTAATGTTATCTATGACGAACGTTAAACTTTTTGGAAATGTAAGATCTCATCAAACTTATCTGCCTCTCAGAGAAACAAATTGATCCAGATTTTGCAGTTCAAATGATCCTCAGGTTATGATGGAAATTATCATTTGTAACCCAAACAGTTTGCAAATCAGAAAATCTGCAGAATTAACACTGTATTCGGGCAGAATTCATTGAGTGTAGTTTCCAATGATTGCTCATGGACCATGAAATGGAGAGATCAGAAGGTTCCCATGTCCCTTCAAAGGTTTTGCTGAAAGGTTTGCAGTGACCTCTCCCTCAATGTCAACAAGACAAAGAAGATTGTGATTGACTTCAAGAAGAGAAGCAGGGCACACATTGATGGCGTCGAATTAGACAAGTTCGAAAGCTTCAAGTTCTTAAGGAAAAATATCATCAGCAACTTGTCCTGGACTAGCCTCCTGGTCAAAATAGCCCATCAATGCCTCTCCTTCCTTAGAAGACTAAGGAAGTTTGGTATGTGCCCAACAATCCTCACCAACTTCTACAGATGCGCCATAGAAATCATTTTATAGGGATGCATCTCAACATGGTTTTGGAACAGCTCCATCCACGTTGCAAGAAATTTCAGTGTAATGGACATAGCCCAGACCTTTATGCAAACCAACTACCCTTCTGGACACCATCTACACTTCATACTGCCTTGGGAAGGTCACCAGCATAATCAAGGTCAGGTCTCATCCTGGTCACTCCCTCTTCGCCCCTCTCCTATCAGGCAAGAGGTATAGATGTTTGAAAACTCATACCTCCAGATTCAAGGACAGCTGTTTCAGGAAAATCAACCATCCTCTCACCAACTAGATTGCAGTCCTGACCTTCCATGAGGTCATGGAGACCTTTGAACAATCAGACTTTATCTTGCACTAAATGATATACTCTTTATCCTACATCTGTACACTGTGCACAGCTTAATTGTAATCATGTATAGTCTTGTACCTCGGTACACGTGACAATAATAATAAACCAAACTAAACAAAATAGAAGCTCACTGAGAAACTCAGCATTCAAATGCACACATCCAGTATCCCTGGACTTGAAGCGTGCTCTGCCTAAACAAAGCTATTGTTGGTGCTTTGACCCGTATTTGCTCACAGACCAAGTGTTTATTGACTTTTTGACTACAAGGCTTACAGAGTTCCTTGAGACCAATGATACAGGGGATGTATCCGATTCTACGCCCTGGGAGACCCTTAAGGTAGTAATGAGAGGTCATATAATATCCTATGAAGCCTCCAAAAAAAGGGAACAGCGCCATTAATTGGTAGAAATTGAAAATGCACTTCTAACTCTTGAACAGAACAGACCCTCTCTACAAGAGGATTACAACAAAATCTTGAATTTAAAATATGAATATAACCGTATTCTTAGTGGAAATGTTGGTAAGCTTCTACTCAAGCTCAGACAGAGACACTTTGAGTTGGGTGATAAACCAGAGAGGCTGCTGGCCACACAATTAAAAGGCGAGCCTTGCAATCCATAAAATTAAATCCAAAACAGGTGATTTTCTTACCAATCCTAAAGAAATAAACAATCGCTTCAAAGTATTTTATTCAGAATTATATACTGCTAAAACTCAGGCCGCTAATGCAGATTTTGAAGGTTTCTGTGACTCCCTCAATTTGCCAAAACTAGATGAATCAGCCAGGCTAGAACTGGACTCAAATTTCTTAGAGATCGAGCTAGTTGAGGCTATTAAATCTTTTCCCTCCGGTAATGCGGCTGGCCCGGATGATTTGGTTGTGAATGCTACAAGGCATTTCATAAGTCGCTTGCCCCACTACTAGTTAGGATGATCAATGATTCGATTAAGAATAACAGATTTCCGAAGTCCCTGTATGAGGCAAATATATGTATCCTGTTAAAAAAAGACAAGGATAAAACTGAACCTGGCAGCTATAGGCCCATTGCTCTCCTCAACTTTGATCAAAAGGCTATCACAAAAATACTAGCTAATAGACTGGGGAAGCATATTTCATCAATTATACACCCTGATCAAACAGGGTTTATTCCAGGTAGATTTTGGCTTTGGAATGTGCGTCGACTCCTGAATAATCTATATAGCTCCACCAAGAGGGGGGATTCCAGAGTGGCCATCTTATCCTTAGACGCCGAAAAAGCGTTCGACCAGATATAGTGGCCCCATATGTTAGAGGCAATTAAAAGATTCGGGTTTGGGGATTCCTTTATTGGGTGGGTCAAAATGGGGTATCTTTGTTCGACATCATCCATCCTCACTAATAATGATTAATCTGGACCTTTTGACTTACATCGTGAGGTCAAACAGGGGGAATCCTCTGCCCCCTTACTCTTTGATATTGTCCTGGAGCCCCTTGCAATAGGTATCAGGAGTCACCCAAACATCAGGGGTATTAAGGTGGGGAACGTGGAAAGTCGTGTGGGGCTTTACGCCGATGACGCATTATTATATCTCTCCTATCCAGAAGCCTCTGTTCCTCCCTTGTTAGATTTTATTAAATCATTTGGCAAGCTTTCCGGATACACAGTCAACTGCAGTAGAAGCGAGTTTATGCCTTTATCTGACAGTATAGATTCAGATTTCCTTGAGGCTCTACCATTTAAGATAGCATATGACCATTTTACATATCTAGGACTCAAAATACCCCTAAACCCAAATTTATATTTCGCTGATATGATTACAAAGATAAAACTGAACATAGAGAAGTGGAGGATTTTACCCTTGTCTATAATGGGGCGTATTAACGCTATCAAGATGGTGGCCTCTTCCTAGATTTTTATATTTATTCCAAAATCTCCCAATTTTTCTTACTTCATCATTCTTTAATAAACTGGACTCCATTGTCCTTCTATTTATTTGAGGCTATAAACCCCACCGTATATCAAAGGCGCATCTTCAAAAGCCACAAAACGAGGGAGGCATGGGCCTTCCTATATTTAGGCACTACTAGTGGACAGCCAATGCTAGAGGTCTGTTTTACTGGCAATGGGGATTCCCAGATGAATCTTTGAATAATAATAATAATGCCTCCTTGTGGCTAAACAATGCAAGCACAGCAGTGAAAAATTCCTCCCTCTGTACTTTGCTTTTTTCCAAAACAGAATCCCCACACAAGTTGGTTGGTGATAATTTTATTTTAAGAAATTCTATTCGAATTTTAAATCAGATAAGAAGTTTCAGTACATTGTCAAGTGTCTCTATTTACACCCCCATATGTCACAACCATTCCTTTTTGCCATCACAGATGGATGGGGTGTTTACTGTCTGGACAAGGGCCTTGTGACCCTCAGAGATTTATATATAGACAAAAAGTTTGCTTCGTTTAATCAGCTGAAATCAAAATTTAATCATTCCAACTCTCATTTTTATCGCTATCTCCAATTAGACACTACGTTAAAGACCAAATTCCAAATTTTCAAACCATACCTGACAATTGCCCACTCTACGAACTCCTGCAGCTTCCTCCAGACTCCAAACATCTAATATCTCGCTTTGTGAGTCTATTCACCACCTCTGTATCCACTAACCATCTGAAAGAAGCCTGGTCTACTGAGCTGAATTTCGAGGTGTCTGACGACATTTGGAATGAAGGTTTGACCAGAATCCAAACTTGTTCGATCAATGTCAGGTATAAATTGATTCAGTTTAAAGTCATCCATAGACTCAATTACTCAAAGACCAAATTACATCAAATCTATCCATCTATTTCTCCATTATGTGCAGATGGTTCTTTAACACACATTTTCTGGCTCTGTCCTCATAGACAAAGATACTGGTCCGAAATATATAAGTGGTTCTCTGGGGTCTATGGAAAAGATATTACCCCTGATCCCGAACTGGCACTTTTTGGATGCTCAGAGACTGCTTTGAACTTCACGTCTGAAGAACAACAAGCACTGATGCTTGGTATGGTGGCAGCCAAGAAAATGATCCTAGCAGTCTGGAAATCATCCACACTGCACTGCTTCGAAAAATGGCTCAACGAAATGATAATAATCATACAGATGGAAAGGATATGCTTCCACAACTCCAAGATACCCAACAACTTTTTAAGTGTTTGGGGACCATTTATCAACCATCTCAAAGACCAATAATTTCATAATTTCATATTTTCTGCAGCGATGTAGTCCTGTGCTCTTTACTTGTGCTCTTGCAATGTCTGACTGTGTAGCACCATGTGGATTGCACCAATAGTGTTATGTCTGGCAGCTTTTTCTGTTGTCTTTCTTTTCTTTCTTTTCTTTCTCTTTTTTGTTTTATTCTGTTTGTTTACGTCTGGCAACACCACCAGGAGTGGAATAACCCCAGCCATGCTGGAGGGGCAGGCCTTATCACTGAGCATTCACGAGGTACAGTGCGCTCTGCGTAGGATCAACCCACGCAAGGTTGCAGGCCCGGATGGAGCCCAGGGAAGGGTACTAAAGGACTGTGCTGTACAACTGGCGGAGGTATTCACGAGAATCTTTAACCTGTCTCTATCTCTAGCAATGGTCCCCAAGTGCCTGAAAACAGCTACCATAGTGCCGGTGCAAAAAAAGTCTAAAGTCACCAACCTGAACGACTACCGCCCGGTTGCTCTAACTCCTATACCAATGAAGTGCTTCGAAAGGCTGGTCCTCTCCCACATCAAATCCAGCATCCCTGGACTCTCATCAATTTGCATACAGGGCAAATAGATCAACAGAGGATGCCATCTCTCTGGCTCTTCACACTGTCCTGACTCACCTGGATAGACAGGGCACGTACGTGAGGATGCTCTTCATAGACTATAGCTCTGCATTCAATACGGTCATCCCCACCAAGCTCACCACCTTAACTCCACCAGCTAGGCCTCAACTCGCCGATATGCGATTGAATCCTGAATTTTCTGACGAAGCGACCGCAGGCAGTGAGACTGGGCCCGCACCTGTCCTCCACCATCACCCTGAGCACCGGCACACCACAGGACTGTGTACTGAGCCCCATGCTCTACTCCCTCTTCACTCAAGACTGTGTTCCTGCATTCGACACCAACACCATCGTCAAGTTTGCAGACGACACAACAGTGATTGGGCTGATCACCAACGGTGATGAAACAAAATACAGAGCGGAGGTGCAGAACCTGGCGGACTGGTGCACATGTAACAACTTGTCAGTAAACACCTCCAAGACCAAGGAGCTGATTATTGACTTCAGGAGGTCACATAATGGAGAATACGCCCCAATCTCCATCTATGGGGACAGTGTGGAGAGAGTGTCCAGCTTTAAGTTTCTGGGCACTCACATTTCAGAGGACCTCACATGGTCCACCAACACCGCTGCGCTGGTCAAGAAGGCACAATGCATTTCGTTGTCTCTGTACTGTACACTGACAATTACAATTAAAATTGAATCTGAATCAACGACTGTTCTTCCTGCGGACATTAAAAAAGACTGGTCTGCCCCAACAGATGCTGACAACCTTCTACCGCTGCACCACAAAGAGCATATTAACGTATGGCATCTCTGTAACATCTCAGCTGCACGGAGGCGGAGAGGAGAGCTCTTCAGCGAGTCGTCCACAGAGCGCAGGAGATTATTGGGACACAGCTACCAGCCTTGGAGGGCATCTACCACACACGGTGCATCAGGAAGGCCGTCAGCATCCATAAACTCCTCACACCCTTGTAATGGACTGTTCGAACTACTTCCCTCCGGCAGACGTTACAAGGCCTTCTACGCCCGAACCTCCAGACTCAGGAACAGCTTTATTCCCAGAGCTATAGCGGCTCTGAACCGGCCCTGCTGAGTGCCCCCCATCCCCCCTGGACTGTCTCCCTCGGATGGTCACGTCGCACAGACACATCTGCACTTTAGCCTGTTTGAACTGTTTTGACTATTTCACTGTTCTTTTTACAATCCATGTTCTCGGGGTATCTAAGTCTAAATGTTATTAGTTATTTATGTTATGACATCGGATGGAAGCTGCATACCAAATCTCGTTGCGCTTATGTGCAATGACAATAAAATATATTATTATTATTATTATTATTATTATTATTCTAATTATTAAATAAAAATTTTTTAAAAAATCATTAAAAAAAATGTTTAAAAAAAAATGTTTTAATGTACACGTAGATGCAAGAAAGGAAATTCACTAAGTGCACCTGAAAATGTAAGGATTTGTATATTCAAATATATATGTATGTTTAATGCAAATTACTGCTAAGCAACCTTCTGGCACTAGAAAATAACTTTTGCAAACATTGAGTCAATTAATTCAATGATTATTGTCGAATGTTTAAAAAAGTAAAAGCGTGCTTATTTTATAATTGTCTTTCATATCTATCTGTTTTAACTCATTCTTCCTATCTATTTCTTTACTTTCAATTGTGTCAGCTCCGAGTCAGTTGGGAACTCCCTCCCTGAAGTGATTAGGTTGTGGTTTAGCTACGCTATGAGCATAAACACATGAATCTCAAATGGTTCTCCACTAAAGGACTGAGAGAATACATCACTATCAGATGTGCTGTGTTTCAGATGGGACACTGCTTCAAGGCCTCTATTAAGTTTATGTGTGTATTTAAAAGATCCAAGGGCCAGTATTTTATGTCCTGGCCAAATCACTATCCTTTATTCAATGGCATCCAATGTAAATTATCTGGCTATTATTGCATTGTTGTCACTGTGTTCCTGCTCTGTAGGTAAGAGCTGCTTTGTTAAAAAAATATTACACTTCTCAAATATTTTTGGCTGTAAACTATTCATGATATCCTAAAAGAGATAGAAAAGGTTCATAGAAATGCAAGAAGAGACAAGGAATTGCCGACGCTGGAATCTTAAGCTAAAAACAAAGTGGTGGAAGAACTCAGCGGGTCAAGCAGCATCTCTGGAGGTAAATGGACAGGTGATGTCTTGTGTCAGAACGCTTCTTCAGTCTGACCCGAAATGCTGTCTGTCCATTTTGATAGACACAAAGTGCTGGAGTAACTCAGCGGGTCAGGCAACATCTCTGGAGAAAAGGGATAAAAGGCAATTCGGGTCGGGACGCATCCGATACTTGCCATCTCTTAAGGCAATGTCTCATGTAGACACTTTTGTTGGTGGGGAGGGCAATTTCACAGAAGAACAGTAACCCATGCAAAGTTGTCTTAGTGTGGTGCCTAGTACCCCATGATATTCGAAAAACCAGCAATAAGAACTAATGCAAAACTCCATTGTGTTACAGCAAAGGGTGTTAGTCTCTGGAATAACTGCCATGATGAACTGAAAAAATGTAAGACTCTATTCAAACTAAAAACACTCTTCAGAAACAAAAGATTGAATGGTTATGAGCTGGACCAGTGATTTTCTTTTCTGTTTGATTATTTCTTGTTCTGTTCAACAGATTTTGGGTCCATTTGTTCCCATTATTCTGTTTTTCCATGAAAATGTATAGAAAATAAGAGGGGGTAGGACCAGAAAAGTTTTTGAACTTCTTCTTGCCCCTTTTGAACATGAACAATATTATTTGTATTATTTGAGTTACTTATTTGTTTGTTTTCCTTTGTGTTTTATTTTCTTGTTTTATTGCTTACAAGTTTATTTGTGTTTGTATTTTTTAACATGTTCAATAAATGAATAAAAGTAAAATATTGAAATAAAGGAGCGGCTTTTTGCTGCTCTTGAACTAACCTGCACAACCCTAATCCTACCTCAACCATGAACATTACAGACCATCTCCTACACTACCATAAACTTGTTTTCTAATTGTGTTTTTGCACTAGTGTCATTTTTATGCCTTATTTTCCACTGAATTGTATAGTTTATGTGTTAATTATGTATAAATTATGTTTTGTGTTTTGCCCGGGTCTTTTTTGCCTACGATGCTGCTGCAAACAAGATTTTCATTCTACCTGTACCTCATTATACTTTTGCCTATGTCAATAAACACAACTTAACTTAACTTCAGATTTGGATTATGGTTCACCATTTACAGACATGCTGCAATTGTTGATGTAGCACGCACATATATAACTATAGAACAATGAAAAACAAGCATGACAGAGGTTACAAGTAGATTTTGCATTCTTTGTCATTGGCAGCACAGTTTGCTCCTTGCACCAAATAAATCATCATGGGTTTCAGTGATATGCGCCAATGTAATTGCGAAAAACGCATGGTGTGACATAATTAACTGAGCAATTGAGGCCAAGCAAACATCAGATGTGCTGAGAGCTAATCGCCCACGGAAGTTCCCAAACCAAGTTGTCAAAGACTACAAATTGACCTGAAAATGACCTTTAGTGAATCTAACTTGGAGAACGTCACTTAAATGTGCATGAGAAATGTGCATACGTGAGTGAAATTTTGAAATATGTATCTTGAGCTGCTTTCTTTAACCAATAGCTGCTAATTTTGTTTGGTTCTCACTTTTCATTTTTGTCCGATTTTACTTTCCAGCATAAACCTTTGTTAGGGGGTAGTGCAGGAGGATTCAAGGGAAATAGTCGGTTGTCAAAAAAGTAAGGTAATAACTGAAAGATCAGTAATGCCAGGTCCACTGTGGGTATGAGGATCCTAGAAATAGTGTGTGTGCTTGTGAGGATTAGGAGTTAACTTGGTTATGGAGTTAAGGTTAGTATTGTAAAAACCAGGTTAGGGAGACATGCTGGGGTGGAGATTGTAACTCCATATTTCAATGGATAATAAATTAAAGATCATAACCAAAATGAGGAGAAAGAATACATTTTCTTTTAAGCACAACAATACTAGGAGAGAAACAATGGTAGGAAATGTATCTGCAACATTTTTATTTGAGTTGTGATCAATCCTTGATGATTTTAAAGATATTTAGAGTGTTTTGGGGCAGTAAGTACACCCTTAATGGCACAGAATGTCTTCTTTCATTCTGTAAAATCCCATATTGACTGTTGCATATACCAAAGAGATTACAAAATAGTGAAAACAAAAAAATATCGGATTCATCTTAAGTCATCTACCTGTTAAGACCACACAGGCCCACCATCACAGCTTACTTATTTATATAATTCCAAGGTTTATGCTTCCCCTTTGGAAATGATCACCCATGCTGTGGTTTATGGCTGGAAGGCCTGACCTGCCGACTAGGCTGTACCGTGGACGTGCCAATACTTGCCTCCGAATCACTGATGTTCAAACAGCAACCCTCTTACAGATAAATCATCATTGCAATAAGCACTTGGAATTTTGGCAGGGATTTGCCATGTGGTAAGTACTGTGTACGGCCTCTTCTTTTGGGTATGAAGAAGGCATAAAGATGTTCTAACCATTTTTATTTAAAGGAGCTATGTAAACTGTAGGGTTATGAGCAAAGAACAAGAAAGCAAAGTAAAAGGCACTACCCCAAACTCAATAGGTTAAATGTTGAGTTCTGCAGTATTGTATAACCTACGTTCTAAAAACATTCTGAAATCAGCCCCAACTTTGCCTATTTGTGGACTAAAATTGAGTCTCCATGTCTAATGGTTACTATTTAATTTGGGATATTAGTAAACATTTATTTTACAAAGAAAGCTATTCTCAGTTGCTTCTTGTCCAAGCACAGATTTTCTTGATAATACTGAAAGTTCGGCCCTACAAAATGCAGGACCTGAGGGTGTTGGATTTTTTTGTAGAAGGGGAAATGATGGGATAGTCAAGGAGGTCATTCACATAGCTTCAGTTTTAAGTCACTGTAAGCAACATAACAGGCAGATAAGTAAACTGCTTTCTTCACTGTTTGTGTAGGCCACTCCAACAGCTATTCCCAGACTTGTGGCATCCACAACCAAGAAGGTCAAGGTTAAGGACAAGGGCAGCAGGTGCATGGCAACATCTCTACTTTATATATTTCCTATAACTGACGCAACCCCAGCATTGTAAATCTATCTCCTCATCGTTGCTTGATCTAACTCCTGGAAAACTAAATCAACAAATCTGTGCAATTTCCTTCAGACAAAGCACAGTAATGATTCAAGAAAAATGAATCACCATCAGTTTCACAAGGGTAATTGTAAATAGGCCATATATGCCGGCTGCACCCCCCAACAATACCCACTTCCCATGAAGGCGTAGTTGAAGGACTAACAATTCATTATTTGTCTTTTTGTCATTCACGCTATCCAATCACCAATCACCAAATGTTATTTGAACATAGAACAACAGCATAGTTTTAGGTTTAGTTTAAATATACAGTGTGAAAACAGGCCCTTCGGCCCACCAAGTCCATATCGACCAGCGATCCCTGCACACTAACACTATCCAACAAACACTGGGGATAATTTACATCATGTTAATGTTGACCACAATGCCAATCTAACTAATCCCATCTTCCCACATGTGATCCATATCCTTTTAATGCCTGCCTATTCATGTACTGTATCTGTCTATATGCCTCTAAACAATGCTATCATGCCTGCTTCCACCACCCATCCTAGCGGCGCATTCCAGGCACCAACCAATCTCTGTATATAAACCCAGGCTTACCTCGTAAATCTACTTTAAACTCTCACCACTTAATCGTAAACTTATCCTCTATAATATTTGACATTTCCACCCCAGGAGATGGATATGTTGTCTTTGTCTTTCATTATTTTGTATACTTCTTTCATGTTACCTCTCAGCCCATTATTATTGTTCGCAAGCAGTGGTTTTAGTGACCTACTGTTCCTGAGACACCTCATCACATCCTTGCATTGTCATTATTCTTATTTTAAATGAGAGCTTTGTATTACCTTGCAAGAAGATTCATTTTTAGGTTGTACAAAAGTTGTGTCAGTCATGATCTCAGGCTCCATGGCATTTTCAAATATTCTTGAGGCTTTACAGCCAAAGCTTTTGGAATTCTTCTCTCTCAATGTTTCTGCATTAAATAAGAAATAACAGTTTGAGTTTGAGTTTAGTCTATTGTCACATGTACCAAAGTACAGGGAAAAGCTTTTATTGTGTGCAATCAATTCAGCCAAAATGCAATAAAATGATTACAATCAAGCCATCCACTGCACAACATGCAACAAACAGAGTGAATCTCCATTCAGATTAATAATGTGTGATCCAGTGGATTGGGAGCTTGAGGTTTAAACCTTAATGCATCACCTTAATAAAGCCAAAGTACCAGAGTTAAGTGAGTACTTGAAATGTACTGGGAGGAGGTGCTATGAGATGATGCCTTTCCAGAAGCAGAACTGGAGTGGAATGAATCAGACTTACTCAATCAGAAGGACCACAATTATCCCGGTTTCATATAGGTTATATAATAATGGTTCACCTTGCTGACTTTGGAACAGCCCTGCAGTTCCTTGATGCCCTACTGGCTCAGCCCCATGTTAAACTGGAAAAGGTGCAGAAAAGATTTACGTTGTTTCCAGGACTCGTGGATGTAAGAGGATTTGAGTATAGGAGCAGGAAGGTTCTACTGCAGTTGTACAGGGTCTTGGTGAGACCACACCTGGAGTATTGCGTACAGTTTTGGTCTCCTAATCCTAGGAAGGACATTCTTGCCATAGAGTGAGTACAGAGAAGGTTCACCAGACTGATTCCGGGGATGGCAGGACTTTCATATGAAGAAAGACTGGATAGACTCGGCTTGTACAGGCTAGAATTTAGAAGATTGAGGGGGATCTTATAGAAACTTATAAAATTCTTAGGGGGTTGGACAGGCTAGATGCAGGAAGATTGTTCCCAATGTTGGGGAAGTCCAGAACAAGGGGTTACAGTTTAAGGATAAGAGGGAAGTCTTTTAGGACCGAGATGAGAAAATAGAGTGGTGAATCTGTAGAATTCTCTGCCACAGAAGGTAATTGAGGCCAGTTCATTGGCTATATTTAAGATGGAGTTAGATGTGGCCCTTGTGGCTAAAGGGATCAGGGGGTATGGAGAGAAGGCAGGTACAGGATACTGATTAGTTGGATGATCAGCCATGATCATATTGAATGGCGGTGCAGGCTCGAAGGGCCGAATGATCTACTCCTGCACCTATTTTCTATGTTTCTATGTAAGCTATAGGGAGAGATTGAGCAAATTAGGACGCTATTTCTTGGAACACAGAAGGATGAGGGGTGATCTTATGGAGGTGTATAAGATCATGGGAAGAATAGATAGTGTAAATGCCCAGAGACTTTTACCCAGAATAGGGGAGTAGGGGAATTGAGAACCAGAGGACATAGATTCAAGGTAAGGGGATGAAGATTTAATAGGAACCTGAGGGGCAACTATTTTTACACAATGGGTGATAGGTTTCTGGAATAAGTTGCCGGAGGAAGTAGTTGAGCCAGGTACTATCACAACGTTTAAGAAACATTTAGACAGATGCATTGATAGGATAGATTGAGAGCGAAATGGAATAAATGCTTGACTAGTATTGATGGGGCATAGTGGTCAGCATGGGCAAGTTGGGGCAAAGGGTCTGTTCCCACGCTGTATGACTGTACGATTCTATGTCGTCTGGGAAGGTTTGCACAGCTTAAACTCAGCAAAAGAGCAGTATTGCATTCAGGTCCTAAAACTGTATGACATGATGACATTAAACATTCTGGTGCTTTCTTGCCAATTTCAAATGGACTCTAAAATTTCAGCCGGTTCAAAGATCATTGGTGCCCAAATATTTCAGATGGGTTTGCGATCAAGAAAATACAGCAAAATGCACTAGTCAGAAGTGTGTCACAATAGTTCGAGTGAGGTTGCAGCCTTAAATCTGCCGAATCTCAATTGGATAAATTCAAGTGCAAAATCTCTCATAAATCAGTAAATGAAGGTTTGTTAGAAATTAATTGCTGTGTAGCACATGTCCAATAAGTTTAGTTTAGAGATACAGCACTGAGGCCCTTTGTGCCACTAGGTCCACACGGACCAGTGATCCCGCACACTAATGCTATCCTACACACACTAGGGACAATTTACATTTATACCAATTCAATTAAGCGACAGACCTGCAAATCTTTGGAGCATGGAGGGAAACCGGAGATCTCAGAGAAAACAACTCTACCGCTACACCGCCAAAATTGGGCTTCAAAATAGGAAAATTCAATTAGTAAAATAAAATAAAAATAATAATTGATGTACCTGCAGAAATAGGCCAAGTATTGCTTTGAATTTGTATTGATTGTGGATGATCAGCCATGATCACATTGAATGGTGATGCTGTCTCGAAGGGCCGAATGGCCTCCTTCTGCACGTATTGTCTATTGTCAATTGTAATTGACTCATGGTCGTAGTCTTGTGCTTATCATTTCCCATTTAGCAACAAAACTGAGTGAGACCCTCATTGTCTACTGGATACTCAGCTACACACAATCTGTTGGAGGAACTCAGCAGGTCAAGCAACATGTATGAGAGGAAATAAATTGTCGGCATTTTAGGTGGAGACCCCTGAATCAGGACACTGCAACTCCTAGTCATTATGATGCTTTACTTTTATCGGGATTGCTGTCCATTTGAAAAGTCGCTGATGTGACAAAGGGCTTACGCCAGCTTTCCCTGCAGAGAGCAGCAAAGATCAGAATATGATCAAACTCCAGCACTTTTGCTTGTTGCCTGCAGCATTTATTTCAAGTCATTTTCAGCCAGTGGAAACTCAATTTAGCTCTGGGTGTATCTCACTCTCTTTTGAATTCTTCATTTTCAGCTTGAGCAGTTTTTATTCTCTTCTGGCCAGATTGGCCTAACACAACCATGTTTACTTTTAATTTCCATGCTATAGTTAAAATCACCAGGATGTAAGTGACACAGACAAGTGCAGATTAGGAAAAGGGGAAGTGCAACAAGACCTGGGTGAGCTTGTACATCAGTCACTGAAATTAAGCATGCAGGTAGAGCAGGCAGTGTTGGCCTTCATTGTGAGAGGATTTAAGTTGAGGTTCGGGGGGATACGACCTTTCTTGTCGTATCGCCCGTCTCCGTCTCCATCTGCGCTGAGGCCTAATGGCGGAGCTGGCGGCCTCCAATGGGGACCGACCTCGAGGCTCCGAAGGCAGAGCGAAGCTGGCTAACTTCGGGGGTGTGGCGGCGTTCCGGCAGCCCGACTTCAGGGCTGTGGCGGCATTCCGGCGGCCTGACTTCTTCGGGGCTGTGGCGGCGTTCCGGCGGCCCAACTTCGGGGCTGTGGCGGCGTTCAGGCGGCGGCCCGACTTCGGAGCCTCGGAGGCACGGCCGCGGGCCCAATGGACGATAACGTCGGGAGCTCGCAGGTCACAGGTTGGTGACCTGTTTTTCTGGGGCTCCCGCAACAACAGCTTCATCCGCTGGACTGTATGGCGGCAGCTTCGGCAGCTTCGACCGCCCCGGGCCGCGGAGTTTGAACCAGCCCGTTTGCGGAGCTCGGATTCAGCCGCGGGACTTGCTTACCACCACCCGGCAGGGTCACAACATCGGAGGCCTGGATCGCCTCAGCGCAGAGGGAGAGCAAAGAGGGAAGAGACAGGGACTTTGGGACTTTTGCCTTTCATCACAGCGAGGAGGTGCCTGGTGAACTCACTGTGGTGGATGTTAAAACTGTGTTGAGTGTGGGTTTTGTTATTTTAGTCTATGTTATGACTGCAAGGTTAAACCATTTTGTTGTACTGTACATGTGCAAAGACAATAAAGTTGAATCTAATCTAATCTAATCTAAAGGAGGAAGGAGGTCCTACTGCAGTTGTACAGGGACCTGTTGAGACCGTACCAGAAGTATTGTGTGCAATTTTGGTCTCCTAATTTGAGGAAGGACATTATTACTATTGATGGAGTGCAGCGTAGGTTCACCAGGTTAATTTCCGGGAAGGCGGGACTGACATATGATGAAAGAATGGGTCAACTGGGTTTGTATACACTGGAATTTAGAAGGATGAGAGGAGATCTTATAGAAACGTATAAAATTCTTAAAGAATTGGACAGGCTAGATGCAGGAAAAATGTTCCAGATGTTGGGGTAGTCCAGAATGAGAGGTCACAGTTCTACCCCAGAATAAGGGGTAGGCCATTTAGGACTAAGATGAGGAAAAACTTGTTTAACCCAGAGAGATGTGAATCTGTGGAATTCTCTGCCACAAAAGGCAGTGGAGGCCAATTCACTGGATGTATTCAGGAGGGGGGTTAGATTTAGTTCTTAGGACTAAAGAAATCAAGGGATATGGGGAAAAAGCAGGAATGGGGTACTGATTTAGATGATCAGCCATAATCATATTGAATGGCGGTGCTGGCTCGAATGGCCTTCTCCTGCACCTATTTTTCTATGTTCTACGTTTCTACTTCTCGGTAGGTGCTGGACATTGTTCATTTCTTCCATTTTTTGTGTGATACACTGTCCTCGGAAATCACAATACCGTCAGTAACTTAATTTTTAAACAAGACTTGTTCCTACCAATGCTGCAAGAAACCAAATGGGCAGGCATCCTTTGTGGTTATATATATACAACTAGAAGTGAATTTGCCGAGTCTCGAACTCTAATGCTAGAATGGCATACTTCTGCACCTATTTTTCTATGTTTCTATGTTTCTAGACTCCATTCAACCTAATCCCTGAATTTGAAAGTTCTCCCCCCCCCCCAAAAAAAAGATAAAATAACTATCTTCTAATGTGAAGCATGAATTCCCTACATGGGCCTACACTTCTGTCATCTACTATTCAGTTTTGAGAAATGATTTGGATGTGTAATACTGAAAAATCTCCCGAGGACAGTTGTCTCTTTGCAATATATCTACCTGCCTGTTGCTAATTCCATGCTTCCAGCTGATGTCAATTGGGCCTATCACAATAAACTCTCCAAATAATGCGAGAAGTCATTCCGTTTTATATTTCTAATGGGTGGAAAAGTATTTTGATCTATTGAAAGACCCCGCCATCAATTATAATTCAGGGACTCCAGCCCTCTGAAATTCAGGCTATTAGATATTAGGACAAATTAAACATATCAGCTCAAAATAGACTAGTCTTTGACCCATACAACATGGAAACAGGCCCTTCGACACACCAAGTCTGCGCCAATCAGCAATCAGCCCATACATTAGCACTAACCTACACACTAAAGGCAATTTACAATGTGGAGAGGCTAATTAATCTATAAACCTGTAGGTCTGTGGAATGTGGGAAGAAACCAAAGCACCCAGAAAAAAAACTTGGTAGAACAAACGAACTCCTTGCAAACAGCACCCGTAATCAGGATCGAACCCAGGTCTGTGGCACTGTAAGGCAGCAAATTTACCGCTGAGCCACTGCGCCACCCAACATCTCTCAAAGTTTTGCATGATTCTGCTTCCTAATATTAATCTGTAATTTTCCACTCAATGTCCAGAATGCCTTTGCTTGGGACAAGAATTTTAAATGTAGATCAACGGCACAGTGGCACAGCGCTAGATTTGTTGCTTTACTAGATACCCAGGTTCGATCCTGACTGTGGGTGCTGTCTTTACAGAATTTGTATGATCTCGCCATACTTTCGTGTATTTTCTCTTGGAGCTCTGGTTTTCTCCCACACTCCGAAGATGTCCAGGCTTGTAGGTTAGTTGGCTTCAGTAAAAATTGTAAATTGTCCCTAGCGTGTTGGATAGTGCAAATGGACGGGGATCGCTGGTCAGTGCAAATACAGTGGGCCAAACGGCCTGTTTCCACACTGCATAAATAAACTAAACTAAATGGCACTATTTAAACCAACATTTAACCAAACAAAAATGTTCACTTAATCTTCAGCGGCACAGTGGCGCAGCCGGCAGTGTTGCTATCTGATAGCCCTAGAGACGTGGGTTCAATCCTGACCGCAGTTGCTATCTATGTGAAGTTTGCCTGTTCCCCATGTGACCACATGGATTGCCACTGGCTTCTCCAGTTTTCTCCCACAACCAAAAGACCTGCAGGTTTGTAGGCTAACTGACCTCTGTAAATGGCCCCAAGTGTCCAGGGAGTGGATGCAAAAGTGGGAAAACACATGCGCTTGTTTCCATGCTGTATCTATAACCTAACCTTCCTAACGCTAGTGACATAAGAAACTGAAGATGCTGGAATCTTGAGCAAACAGACAAAGTGCTGGAGCAACTCAGCGATTCAGGTGGCAATTGGAGAGATAATGGACAGATCTGGGACCCTTCTTCAGACATTGGTTTTAAAAATTGACAAGAATTCGCTAACGATGCACACCACGCCCTCCTGTGGTCGTGGGGTGAGGGACAAGCAGCATCTTCTAACTCCCAACTGCTGGAGGAACACAGAAGGGTTCCAACCGCAAACCTTGTATCCTTCCACTCATGCAGCCTGGCCCGCAAGGTTCGTCTATTGTGTTTTGTTGCCCAAGGATTCCAGCATCTGCAGTCTCTTGGGACCCTCAAGGTCTAATTGTTATTACATGGCCTCGTTGGGACAAGGGGAGAGGAAAATAGGAGAGATTTTTCTTTCTATTTTAAGATCCCAGTGAGGTTACGGAAATTCCTAACCTGTCTGTTTTGAAATAGGATCCCGCTTCAGCCCAGTTCCCGGCAGCTTGAGTGTGGCCACGACCTGAGAGAAGTTTAACAGACAGGTGGAGAAACAAACCCCGAGGCGGTTACATGTCAGTAATCTACCGCTAAAGAAAAATAAATTAAATATACAGTACTTTCCCAAATATCGTCTCGTCCAGTTTTTTCCCCACTTCCCCACAAGAGTCAGGTTTAGCGACACCTGCACAAGATAACCCATCTGTTGGCGATTGTGCAGTAGCAAGCAGAAGAAGCGATTAGTTTAAAATTTGGACTCGCCTTATGAAATGGACATATTACATATTAGTACAATTCGTGTAACATAGTGCCGGAAATCATCGTTTTAAGCATAAACAGTTTTTTAAAGCGATGTAACTTTTTTAGTTACTGCCATTATTTTCGACTTGTTAATGCACCAATTTATTGGACTCAAGCGGGATGAAGCCCTTTTAACGGCTTGAGTCTGACTGAAGCGGCGCATTGTGTGCCCGGTCGGTGGGACTGGATGCTGACACGGTCGCAGCGTGGTGCAGCCTCGCAGTGTCGCTGCCCACCCGCCCCACTGCTCGCCAGCCTCTCTGCGCCCACCTGCTTTCCCGGCATTTCTTAGTAACCTCCGATTTCAGACCTCTCACAATCTCCCCCCCTCTCTCTCTCTCTCTCTCTCTCACACACACACTCGTCCCTCTATGCCCGTTCTCCTGTCGCTCCCCATATCATGTCCTCTTTCCGCTACTTATTTTTCAGACTATTGTTCGTCTTTTTTGTTTTCAACATTATAGTCCCCTGTTACAGATGTACCAGATCATTTCACTCGAGGATAAGGAACGACCTGGGTTTTCTGTCCAAATAAAATCCATTCTTTCTCAATCTGCTCCTATACCCTCCCTATGTTATTTCCATTATAGGAATATACCCCATTTCTCCCCGACTATTCCTTGTTGGGTTCGACTGATATATTTCTGCCCGTCCTGGGTTGTCGCTGGGAATGAATTCTCGTTTCGACTTTTCTCCATATTTTCTCGGCTTCTGGTTGCATATCATTCTATGTATCTCTACATCCATCTGTGCCTGCCCAATTCTTGCCTCATCCTTTTTGTTCCCGCTCTCTCTTTCGCGTTCCTTACGTTTTAGCCACAGTAACTCGTATGTTGCCCTCAGCAAACGAGGATAAAATACAATCAGTCATTAAAACAAGTCTTTTAAAAAAAAACTTACGACGTGCATCAACTTGTTCTGGGTGTGGTTTGGTTTGCGGAAGAAGTTAGTGAGTTTGTTCTGTTCAACTTTTTTTTTTGTTGAGTGACTTCACAGAAAACTTCACAACAAACTTTGTGGATCACGTGACTGTACCTGGTTGTCAGTAAACTCAAACCTCAACGGCCTTCTTTGCATTCAGCACATTTTAATTTTCCCAAAACAGGTTTACTTTCAAGTCACTTATCACAATCATGTGAAATAGATCTACAAGCTTTTAAAAAAAAAGTTTTAAATTTTCAAACTGACACACGCGTCCTGCAGGAAACCACATGAACATATTTTTCAGCCAAGTGGTTTTATTTATTTCAAACAGATCACATATGTAAGCTGTTTTTAGCAGTGGGACGTGGAATGCAAGAAGTTTTAGAAAGAGTGAAAAAGGATGAACATTTCATTAATCTCCCATCACAGAAAAATAGGCATGTTTTAGTATTATAAGTTCAGCATTTAGCTCTTAATATGTCAAATTTAATAGGCTTGGTCCCAATCAAGTTTCAACTGCCGTGAAAGTTTTTAATCGCTTTTCTTGTCAGGTGCAAGTTCTGGGTAATGTTTTGATCAAAACATCCTAAACAATAAATATTGCAGCAGACTTCACTGTTCTGAAGTGATTACAAATGTTGACATTTTCTACTTCATTCCAATTTTGCATCACCAGGAAACACTGCATCAAGGAAAAATCAAATCAGAGTGAACATAGGATCCATGATTGTTTCAATGGTTTTGCTGACAGGTTTGAAGCCAAAGACAGAACAATGTCTGTGTGAGGGTTTCTTTTCTCATGTAATATAAATTGTTAATGTTGTATTGCTCAGAAGTGAGAGGCGATGTATGTGGCCTTGTAACATCCACCAAGTTACACTATTCAGTGTAAAAAAGGGTCATAACCTGGGTCATAGGTGAGGCACGGCCAACCATACTGAAGGGTATTAATGTTTGAAGCAGGAACAATTGCAAGCGTAAAAGCAGAGAGAGAGGCTGAATGGAGCAGTTCTGGATTGTTCCTAGCAGAGATACAATAGTTTAACGTGCTAATAACTTGCACAACCCAATAAGTAACATAATAACAAGAAGCTTTGTTCTATTCAGGACTTGGCATTCTTAAAGTGTTATGTCAAATTTATGATAGATATTCTTGATGAGACTTTCTTCAATGGGCATTCAGTAACATGAGGCCCTATTGCCTAGATTATCCAGATATTCTTTTGACAGCTGGTGCTGTGGTAACTCCACAGTCGTTTCCTTGGTGTCCCCTCCACCCCCCCACCCCCCCCAAAACAAAACCTGCTCTACCTCTCACAATATTGATTTCATTAACCAAGAGGCACAATGGGCATGCTATTCCCCACTCGACAATTCCAAGAAAGATGCGAGCAGCAGCACAGCAGCATCAAGCAATGTTAACAAAGCCTTTGACTCCATCATTTAGACAGGAGTGTGAAATACCTTCCTGAGATTCAACTGCCCACAGAAAGACATCTCTATCTATTACGTAGTTTAGTTAGTTACCAAGGTACAGTGAACAGGTTTTTGTTGCACGCTACCTGGTCAGCTGAAAGGCTATACATGATTACAATGGTGATTACAACTATACATGATCAAGGCCTTAAGCCTTGATGGAATTGAAGAAGTCACCAAGAATGTTGTTAATCAATGTACTACAGCATAATTAAACATAATGATACAAAATTGTTATAATGAAACATATGCAATGTAATTTCCTCAAATATGCCGCCGGTAATATCTAACCTCACCTTCTTGCATTTCTTCCATTGTCCAATTTATCAAATTTGTTCAAAATCTAATAATGGACAAGAAAAGATGTTTCACTACTAAATATTGAGATGACTGAAGCCAACGTCTTCCTATAGATCTTATAGAGGTATATAAAACCACAAGGGAAATAGATAGGGCGAGTCTTTTACCCAGAGTACAGGGAATGAGAACAAGAGGACATAGGTTAAATGTGAGGTGAAAGGATTTAATAGGAATTTGAAAGGCAACTTTTTCACTCAGAAGGTGGTAGGTACATGGAACACACTGCCATGGGAAGAGCTTGAGATAGGTACCATAAGGTCATAAGGTATAGGAGTAGAATTAGGCCATTCAGCCCATCAAGTCTACTCCGCCATTCAATAATGACTGATCTATCTCACCCTCCCAAACCCATTCTCCTGCCTTCTCCCTATAACACATGTACTTATCAAGAATCTATCTATCTCTGCCCTGTACATGGTCTACTGTAGTTGTGCAGGGTCTTGGTGAGACCACACCTGGAGTATTGTGTACAGTTTTGGTCTCCTAATCTGAGGAAAGACATTCTTGCCATAGAGGGAGTACAGAGAAGGTTCACCAGACTGATTCCTGGGATGTCAGGACTTTCATATGAAGAAAAACTGGATAGACTCGGCTTGTACTCACTAGAATTTAGAAGATTGAGGGGGGATCTTATAGAAACCTATTAAATTCTTAAGGGGTTGGACAGGCTAGATGCAGGAAGATTGTTCCCGATGTTGGGGAAGTCCAGAATAAAGGGTCACAGTTTAAGGATAAGGGTGAAATCTTTTAGGACCGAGATGAGGAAAACATTTTTCACACAGAGAGTGGTGAGTCTGGAATTCTCTGCCACAGAAGGTAGTTGAGGCCAGTTCATTGGCTATATTTAAGAGGGAGTTAGATGTGGCCCTTGTGGCTAAAGGGATCAGGGGGTATGGAGAGAAGGCAGGTACAGGATACTGAGTTGGATGATCAGCCATGATCATATTGAATGGCGGTGCAGGCTCGAAGGGCCGAATGGCCTACTCCTGCACCTATTTTCTAGGTTAACAATATCCATTGACATGGCCTCCACAACCTTTAAAGGCAAATAATTCCATAGATTCACCCCCCTCTGACTAAAGACATTTCACCTCATCTACTTCCTAAAAGAATGTCCTTTAATTTACTATAGCAACATTCAGAAGACACTTGGGCAGGTGCATGAATAGGAAAGGTTTAGAGGGTGTTGGGCCAAACACAGGCAAATGGGACAAGCCTAGATGGTCAGCATAGACAAATTGGGCTGAATGGTCTGTTTGGACACTTATTATTATAGACACTGAATGGACACTTATTATTATTTATTCAAATGGTTTGCTATGTCGCTCTTCCAGGGAGATGCTAAATGCATTTCGTTGTCTCTGTACTGTACACTGACAATGACAATTAAAATTGAATCTGAATCTGAATTTCTGTGCCATTTGATTATGACTATCCCGCTTGTGCATGTTTGGATCAAGGCTGCAAAAAGGTGTAGAGATAGCACAAGTTGGCAGAACCAATCTGGGCATTGATGATTAGGTTATTGGTGAATATGCTTGGTAAAATTGTCAAGGAGAACAAAATAAATATGATAACTGTTCGTATTTCTGAATTTATTTCAATGAGTATAAATAATTAAGCCATGGTATTAAATAATTGGTGAGAAAATGGACCATGATAGCTCTTTCTTGACCTCTTGTCATTATGTTACTGATGATTGAGAGCCAATTAATGGAGACGTAATTGGGTAGGTTAATTTGTATTGCTTTTTGTGGACTAGATAAACCACATTTTCCACATGGTCAGGTACATACAGGTAAGCAGTTCTATTATATATTGAAACATTAGCTATATGGTTTTTTTAAATGCATCTACAAGCATCTCCTTTTGATATTTCTATTTACAAGTGCAAATCAAATTGGAAATGAACTGGGTCAATAATCATTCAATCTTGTCAAAAGCACCAGAATCAGACATTTAAAAGTGTTACATACATAATAACTTGTTTAATGGCAGGCTTTTTATTTTCCACATTGACAAACCAGATATAAAGTTTCCTCTATTATTCTTTGTTATGAACATATACATAAAATGACCTTCACCTGGAGCTCTGTGTTTTTTTTTAATTATCACAAACCAGTGTGTCTTAAGTTTGAAACTGAAAAAAACAGATTTAAACATTAAAAAAAAACTTTACTGCATTTATAAATTATTTTCTTTTAGTTCCATATTCCTAGGTTACAAAAGTTCAACCTCTGTACACAGGTACATTTAATTTGACTGATGCAAAAGAGCTCAAACGTACAACAGCAAATATTTGCAAATATCAGATAACAGCAGCTGTGTCACCTTTTGGCTTCACATATTTTTATATTTACAGCTCTTCAAATATCTAGTTGATGAGTTTCAGTCTATGTCACTGGCGGCCTGAAATAATGCTATTACAAACTCGGTTCTGGCTGTATTATAAAGAGCTTTTCAGTTTTCTTACAGCGCTCTATAGATTTGTGTTAATTTATTCTACCATTTTCCTATAAGTAAAAAAGGAAGCAGCAAACCTCTCTAAAAGGAAGTGGTGAAGGCAGGAGGTGGGGAGGATAGTGAAACTGTTTTAGGTTAATTGGAAAAGCTAATTTCCTGCATCAGGTACAGACATCTGAAGACTTTGTAAAAGCATGGCAAATGAACTTAGGCAAATATTTGTCAAATGTAACTTTTATTTTTAAGAACTGATCTCTAATTCAAAGTGTAAATTATGTTGATCAGAGAAGGGGGAACAAATGTATCTGTTTTTAATTGTTTCAGAGTTTGAAAAAGAAATGAAACTTTGCTAAGGTATTTCTTTTAACTTCCTTTATTATGCAATATCTTCACCAGTAAATTCTGAACCAGCAGTGAAACATTGATCTCATTTTATGTTAGAGAATCGGCGCAATATTTGACCAATTTTCCCCTCAAGCCCATTCAGTAAATCACCATTCAGTAAAATCATGGCCTATCTGATCTTGCGCTCAACTCTATTTTCCTGCTATTAGAGATAATTCTTGGCACCTGACTTACCGAAAATCTTTCCATCTTGGCTTTAAATACATCCATAATTGAGCATCCAAATATCTTCCAGTAGAGAATTCCAACAATGGGGGTAGAAAATTAACAATTAATTATTTAACGCTCCTTTTGATGAAAAGTGGATTTGTTTAACATATCATGTTTGGCACGAACATCGAGGGGTGAAAGTTTCAACCAAACATGATATAAGTTAAACAAATTTTCTCTGTCTGCATGTTATATGCATGGCGTGGGGTCAGAGTTTAGAAGTGAAATGTAGATCCAGGTGAGAATGGTTTATTGACAGATGGGTTAGGAGGGAGAGAGAAGGAGGGAGACACTAACCGAGTCTAGTGGTGGAGATAAGTGGAAAAGGCATGATGTGTACATGGTGCATAGATAATGAAGAGAGGAAGGGTTGAGATGGAGAACCAGGGAGAGTGGGATACTGGGTAGTAGGGAACAGAGGTGGGGGGTGGAAGGAAAATAGAGGAATAGGGAATCCAGAGGAGGAGGAGGAGGCAGAGGGGAAAGAAAATGGCTGGCAGATGTGGGAGTGGTAAGAGAAAAGTGTGCTCATTGGTTTGAAACATTAACTCTGTTTCTCTCTGCATAAATACTGCCGGACCTGCTGAGAATTTCCAAGATTTTCTGTATTTAATTGCCATTTCTGTCAATTGACATTGACAAGGTGGCACAGTGATGCAGGGGTAGAGTTGCTGCCTTACAGCTCCAGTGACTGGGATTGATCATGACTGTCTGTACAAAATGGTGCTGTCTGTACCAAATTTGTACGTTCTCCCTGTGACCTTGTATGTTTTCACCGGGTGCTCCAGTCTCCTCCCATACTGCCTCTTGATGTTAAAATTGCTTGGAGGGAGAAACATCTTCTCATCATTTATTTTGTCAAGCCCCTTTAGAATCTAACATGTTTTCTGTAAAATCAACTCTTAAGGAAGTAGCCCCAGAAATAGTGAATGCATTAGTGATTATTTTTCAAAACTCTTTAGATTCTGGAGTAGTTCCTGAGGATTGGAGGGTAGCTAATGTAACCCCACTTTTTAAAAAGGGAGGGAGAGAGAAAACTGGGAATTACAGACCAGTTAGTCTAACGTCGGTAGTGGGGAAACTGCTAGAATCAGTTATTAAAGATGGGATAGCAGCACATTTGGAAAGTGGTGAAATCATTGGACAAAGTCAGCATGGATTTATGAAAGGTAAATCATGTCTGACGAATCTTATAGAATTTTTCGAGGATGTAACTAGTAGAGTGGATAGGGGAGAACCAGTGGATGTGTTATATCTGGACTTTCAGAAGGCTTTCAACGAGGTTCTACATAAGACATCACTATACAAACTTAAAGCACACGGTATTGGGGGTTCAGTATTGATGTGGATAGAGAACTGGCTGGCAGACAGGAAGCAAAGAGTAGGAGTATACGGGTCCTTTTCACAATGGCAGGCAGTGACTAGTGGGGTACCGCAAGGCTCAATGCTGGGATCCCAGCTATTTACGATATATATTAATGATTTGGACGAGGGAATTGAATGCAATATCTCCAAGTTTGCAGATGACACTAAGCTGGGAGGCAGTGTTAGCTGTGTGGAGGATGCTAGGTGGCTGCAAGGTGACTTGGATAGGCTGGGTGAGTGGGCAAATGCATGGCAGATGCAGTATAATGTGGATAAATGTGAGGTTATCCACTTTGGTGGCAAAAACAGGAAAGTAGATTATTATCTGAATGGTGGCCGATTAGGAAAGGGGGAGATGCAACAAGACCTGGTTGTCATGGTACACCAGTTATTAAAAGTAGGCATGCAGGTGCAGCAGGTAGTGAAGAAGGCGAATGGTATGTTAGCATTCATAGCAAAAGGATTTGAGTATAGGAGCAGGGAGGTTCTACTGCAGTTGTACAGGGTCTTGGTGAGACCACACCTGGAGTATTGCGTACAGTTTTGGTCTCCTAATCTGAGGAAGGACATTCTTGCCATAGAGGGAGTACAGAGAAGTTTCACCAGACTGATTCCTGGGATGTCAGGACTTTCATATGAAGAAAGACTGGATAGACTTGATTTGTACTCGCTAGAATTTAGATGATTGAGGGGGGATCTTATAGAAACCTACAAAATTCTTAAGGGATTGGACAGGCTAGATGCAGGAAGATTGTTCCCGATGTTGGGGAAGTCCAGAACAAGGGGTCACAGTTTAAGGATAAGGGGGAAATCTTTTAGGACCGAGATGCGGAAAACATTTTTCACACAGAGAGTGATGAATCTCTGGAATTCTCTGCCACAGAAGGTAGATGAGGCCAGTTCATTGGCTATATTGAAGAGGGAATTAGATGTGGCCCTTGTGGCTAAAGGGATCAGGGGGTATGGAGAGAAGGCAGGTACAGGATACTGAGTTGGATGATCAGCCATGATCATGTTGAATGGTGGTGCAGCCTCGAAGGGCCGAATGGCCTACTCCTGCACCTATTTTCTATGTTTCTATGTTTCTCTATCTTTGCTCACAAGACAAATTATTTATCCTTAGTCAACCTGAGAAATTGTAAGGGGAAAAAGAACCTAATGGGAGTTATCTGCAGGCCCCCTGCAGTAGCCTGGATATAGGGTGCAAGTTGAATCAAGAGTTGAAATTGGCATGTAGCAAAGGTAATGCTATGGTGGTTATGGGAGATTACTACATGCATGTATACTGGGAAAATCAGGTTGGTACTGGACCCCAAGAAAGGGAGTGTGTGTAGTGCTTCTGAGATGGATTCTTAGAGCAGCTTGTACTGGAGCCTAGGAGGGAGAAGGTAATTCTGGATTTAGTGTTGTGTAATGAACCAGATTTGATAAGGGACTCAAGGTAAAGGAGCCATTAGGAGGTAGTGCCCATAATATGATAAGTTTAATCTACAATTTGAGGGAGAAAGGAAAATCAGAAGTGTCAGTATTACAGGTTACACAAAAAAGCTGGAGAAACTCAGCGGGTGCAGCAGCATCTATGGAGCGAAGGAAATAGGCAACGTTTCGGGCCGAAACCCTTCTTCAGACTGATCGGGGGCGGGGGTGGGTGGGGACAAGAAAGGGAAAAGGAGGAGGAGCCCGAAGGCTGGGGGATGGGAGGAGACAGCAGGGGGGCTGAGGAAGGGGAGGAGACAGCAAGGACTAACAAAATTGGGAGAATTCGATGTTCATGCCCCCGGGATGCAGACTCCCCAAACGGAATATGAGGTGCTGTTCCTCCAACTTCCGGTGCTGCTCGCTGTGGCCATGGAGGAGACCCAGGACAGAGAGGTCGGAGACGGAGTGGGAGGGGGAGTTGAAGTGCTGAGCCACCGGGAGGTCAGCTTGGTTATTGCGGACCGAGCGGAGGTGTTCGGCGAAACGATCGCCCAACCTCCGCTTGGTCTCACCGATATAGATCTGCTGACATCTAGAGCAGCGGACGCAATAGATGAGGTTGGAAGAGATGCAGGTAAACCTCTGTCGCACCTGGAACAATTGCTTGGGTCCTTGAACCGAGTCGAGGGGGGAGGTAAAGGGACAAGTGTTGCATCTCTTGCGGTTGCAAGGGAAAGTGCCCGGGGAGGAGGTGGTACGAGAGGGAAGGGAAGAATTGACAAGGGAGTTATGGAGGGAGCGGTCTTTGCGGAAGGCAGATATGGGGGGGGGGGGGAGATGGGAAGATGTGGCGAGTGGTGGGGTCACGTTGGAGGTGGCGAAACTGACGGAGGATTACTTTTTGTATGTGACGGCTGGTGGGGTGAAAGGTGAGGACTAGGGGGACTCGGCCCTTGTTGCGAGTGGGGGGATGGGGAGAAAGAGCAGTGTTGCGGGGTATGGAAGAGACCCTGGTGCGAGCCTCATTTATGGTGGAGGAGGGGAACCTCCGTTCCCTGAATAATGAGGACATTTCAGATGTCCTGGTGTGGAACGCCTCATCCGTGGAGCAGATGCGGCGTAGACGGAGGAATTGGGAGTAGGGGATGGAGTCCTTACAGGAAGCAGGGCGGGAAGAAGTGTAGAAGTCAGTATTACAGTTGAGCAAAGGGGACTATGGCGGCATGAGGGAGGAGCTGGCCAAAGTTGACTGGAAAGAGACCTTAGCAGGGGTGACAGTGGAACAACAATGGCAGGTATTTTGGGGAATAATAGAGAAGGTGCAGGATAAGTTCATTCCAAAAAGGAAGAGAGATTCTAAGGGGAGTAAGAGGCGACCGTGGCTGACAAGGGAAATAAAAGACAAGAAGTATAACATGGCAAAGATGAGCGGGAGGCCAGGGGATTGGGGACATTTTAAAGAGCAACCGAAGATAACGAAAAGGGCAATATGGGGAGAAAAGATGATGTCCAAAGGTAAGCTAGCCAAGAATATAAAGGAGGATAGTAAAAGCTTTAGGTGTGTGAAGAGGAAAAAATTAGTTAAGACAAATGTGGGTCCCTTGAAGACAGAAACAGGTGAATTTATTATGGGGAACAAGGAAATTGCAGATGAGTTGAACAGGTACTTTGGATCTGTCTTCACTAAGGAAGACCCAAACAATTTCCCAGATGTATTATTGGCCAAGGACCTTAAGTGACGGAGTAACTGAAGGACATTCACATTAGGCAGGAAATGGTGTTGGGTGGACTGATGGGACTGAAGGCTGATAAATCCTCAGGGCCTGATGGTCTGCATCCCAGGATACTTAAGGAGGTTGCTCTAGAAATTATGGATGCATTAGTGATCGGTTTCCAATGTTCTATAGATTCAGGATCAGTTCCTGTGGACTGGAGGGTAGCTAATGTTATCCCACTTTTTAAGAAAGTAGGGAGAGAGAAAACAGGGAATTATAGACCAGTTAGCCTGACATCAGTGGTGGGGAATATATTGGAGTCAATCATAAAAGATGAAATAGCGGCACAGTTGGATAGCAGTAACAGGATCGGTCTGAGTCAACATGGATTTACGAAGGGGAAATCATGCTTGACTAATCTTCTGGAATTTTTTGAGCATGTAACTAGGAAAAAGAACAAGTGTACTGGTACTGTCAGAAAGCCTTTGATAAGGTCCCACATAGAAGATTAGTGGGCAAAATTAGAACACATGGTATTGGGGGTAGGGTACTGATGGATAGAAAATTGGTTGGCGGACAGGAAACAAAGAGTGGGGATTAATGGGTCCCTTTCAGAATGGCAGGCAGTGACTAGTGGGGTAATGCAAGGCTCGTTGCTAGGACCACAGCTATTTACAATATACATTAATTAATTAGATGAAGGGATTAAAAGTAACATTATCAAATTTGCAGATGTCACACATCTGGGTGGCTGTGTGAACTGTGAGGAGGATGCTATGAGGATGAAGGGTGACTTGGACAGGTTGGGTGAGTTGGAAAATGCAGTTTAATGTGGATAAATGTGAGGTTATCCACTTTGTTGGCAAGAACAGGAATGTAGATTATTATCTGCACGGTGTCAAATTAGGAAAAGGGGAAGTACAATGAGATCTGGTTGTCCTCGTACATCAGTCACTGAAAGGAAGCATGCATGTACAGCAGGCAGGGAAGAAAGCTAATGACATGTTGGCCTTCATAACAAGAGGAGTTGAGCATAGGAGCAAAGAGGTCTTTCTGCAGTTATACAGGGCCCTGTTAAGACCACACCTGGAGTATTGTGTGCAGTTTTTGTCTCCAAATTTGAGGAAGGACATTCTTGCTAGTGAGGGAGTGCAGTGTCAATTCATGAGGTTATGACGTCTGTCATATGTTGATACAATGGAGTGCAGAACCAGGGGGCACTGTTTAAGAATAAGGGGTAGGCCATTTAGAGCAGAGATGAGGAAACACTTTTTCACTCAGAGAGTTGTGAATCTGTGGAATTCTCTGCCTCAGAAGGCAGTGGTCGCAGATTCTCTGGATGCTTTCAAGAGAGAGTTAAATAGAGCTCTTAAAGATAGCGTAGTCAAAGGATATGGGGAGAAGGCAGGAATGGGGTACTGATTGCGGATGATCAGCCATGATCATAATGAATGGTTGTGCTGGCTCGAAAGGCCGAATGGCCTACTCCTGCACCTATTGTCTTTTGCCTACTATCTATTGACAAATTACTGTTAATTGCCTCTAGCGCAAGAGTAATTCTCCCCTTACAGGGAGACGAACATTGAAACCAGTAACTTGGATAAAGTTTCAAGAGTCAAGAGTGTTTTATTGTCATATGTCCCAGATAGAACAATTCTTGCTTACAGCAGCACAACAGAATATGTAAATATGGTGCCCTGTAAACAATATAATAAACGAGAAAAAAAAGTTCAGTGTGTGTATATGTATATATACACACATACAGACACACACAAACAAACAATAATAGTATAAAAAGACAAATCCAATGCACCTAAGCCTTTGTGGTTCAGAGCTTATTTTGGTTGTAGTATTTAATAGCCTGATGGCTGAAGGGAAGAAGATCTGGATTGGCTCAGCAACCAAACATGACACCTGGAGGTTGCAGCGAATCATTCGCTCAGCAGAGAAGGTTATTGACTGCAACCTTCCCTCCATTGATGAACTGTCCGCTGCAAGAGCCAGGAAGCGAGCAGGCAAGATCTTCTCTGACCCCTCTCACCCTGGCCCCAAACTCTTAGATGCATTTCCCTCTAGAATCACTTCCCTCTGGAAGGCGACTCCGGATTGTTAAAGCTGCCACAGCCAGACATAAAAACAGTTTTTATCCACGAGTAGTTGCTCTACTCAACAGCCAAAAATCTGTAGCCTCCATTTGATCTGGTATTTTGTTTTTTCACATGCTTGATCAATGATGTTTTATCATTAATGTTTTATTATTATTAATGTTTAGTGTTTTCCGAGTCATTCGTAACTGTCACTGTTTGTCATGTTGTTACTTGTGGGCAGAGCGCCAAGGCAAATTCCTTGTATGTGAATACTTGGCCAATAAACTTACTTACTTACTTACTTACTGTTCCTGAACCTGGATGGTACAGTTTTCAGGCTCCTGTAACTTCATTCTGATAGCAGGGGTGAAATGAGTGTATGGCCAGGGTGGTGTGGGTCTCTGATGATGCTGGCTGCCTTTTTGTGGCAGCATACTCCTTTCAACAACATTGAAAGCAGTAACTCAGATAAAGTTTCACTAACATTGGAAGATGACACTTCCTCATTTTTATACTTCATTCCCTCTGCACTAAAGTTTTGCTCATTTGACTTCCTAATTATTACTGTAGGTGTGTAGGAGTGGTTGGTTTCTATTCCAGCATAATATGACCCTTTATATTCTGATTGTGAGGAACTCTCTGATACTTGAATTTCTTTCTGATACATGAACATTCAACTATTTAATTTTCAGGCACCTGTAACTTCATTCTGATGGCAGGAGTGAAATGAGTCTATGGCCAGGGTGGTGTGGGTCTCTGATGATGCTGGCTGCCTTTTTGAGTTTGAAGAAGGTTCTCGACCTGAATTGTCATCAATTCCTTCTCTCCAGAGATGCTGCCTGTCCTGCTGAGTTTCTCCAGCTTTTTGTGTCTATCAACTATTTAATTGACTATAAAACCAAAAGGCTTGTTTTGTAAGCTCTGATCTCCATAAATCTCAATTTAGGGAAGCCTAACATGGCCAGGACCTACACAGTGAATAGTAGGGCTCCGGGGAGTGTTGTAGAGCAGAGGGATCAAGGGGTGCAGGTGCATGGTTCCTTGAAGGTCGAGGAATCACAGGTTGATAAGGTGGTCAAAATGTCTTTTGGTACATTGGCCTTCATCAGTCAGTATGAAGTATAGAGGTTAGGAGGTTATGTTGCAGTTGTATCAGATGTTGGTGAGACCGCATTATTGTGTTCAGTTCTGGGCACCATGTTATAGAAAGGATGTTGTCAAGCTGGAAAGGGCACTGAGAAGATTTACGATTATATTGCCGGGACCAGAGAGTCTGAGCTATAGGGAGAGGTTGAATAGGCTGAGACTATTTCCTGGAGTGCAGGAGGTAGAGGGGTGATCTTAGAGAGCTGTATAAAATCATGAGTCTCTTGCCCAGAGTAGTGGAATCGAGGACCAGAGGACATAGGTTTAAGGTGAAGGGGAAAAAATGTAATAGGAAACTGAGGGATTTTCACACAAAGGGTGGTGGGTGTATGGAACAAACTGCCAGAGGAGGTAGTTGAGGCTGGGACTATCCCAATGTTTAAGAAGCAGTTAGACAGGTAATAATAATAATAATAATATATTTTATTGTCATTGCACATAAGCGCAACGAGATTTGGTATGCAGCTTCCATCCGATGTCATAACTTAAATAACTAATAAAATTTAGATTTAGATACCCCGAGAACATGTTATTTAAAAAGAACATTACAACAGTAAATAGTCAAAACAGTTCAAACAGACTAAAGTGCAGATGTGTCTGTGCGACGTGACCATCCGAGGGAGACAGTCCATGGGGGTGAGGGGCACTCAGCAGTGCCGGTTCAGAGACGCTATAGCTTTGGGAATGAAGCTGTTCCTGAGTCTGGAAGTTCGGGCATAGAAGGTCTTGTAACGTCTGCCGGAGGGAAGTAGTTCGAACAGTCCATTACAAGGGTGTGAGGAGTCTTTATGGATGCTGACGGCCTTCCTGAGGCACCGTGTGGTAGATGCCCTCCATGTCTGGTAGCTGTGTCCCAATAATCTTTTACGCTCTGTGGACGATGTGCTGAAGAGCTCTCCTCTCCGCCTCCGTGCAGCTGAGATGTCACAGAGATGCCATGAGATATGCTCTTTGTGGTGCAGCGGTAGAAGGTTGTCAGCAGCTGTTGGGGCAGACTTTTTAATATTCTCAGGAAGAACAGTCATTGCTGTGCCTTCTTGACCAGCGCAGTGGCGTTGGTGGACCATGTGAGGTCCTCTGAGATGTGAGTGCCTAGAAAGTTAAAGCTGGACACTCTCTCCACACTGTCCCCGTAGATGGAGATTGCGGCGTATTCTCCATTATGTGACCTCCTGAAGTCAATAATCAGCTCCTTGGTCTTGGAGGTGGTTAGTGACAAGTTGTTACGTGCGTACCAGTCCGCCAGGTTCTGCACCTCCGCTCTGTATTTTGTTTCATCACCGTTGGTGATCAGCCCAATCACTGTTGTGTCATCTGCAAACCTGACGATGGTGTTGGTGTCGAATGCAGGAACACAGTCGTGTGTGAAGAGGGAGGAGAGCATGGGGCTCAGTACACAGCCCTGTGGTGTGCCGGTGCTCAGGGTGATGGATATGGATAGGTACATGGATAAGACAGATTTCGGGTGACAAGGAGCAAACGCAGGCAGGTGGGACAAGTGTAGCTGGGACATGTTGGCCGGAGTAGGCAAGTTAGGCTGAAGCGCCTGTTTCCACACTGTATCACTATGACTCTAAAACACTGAGTACACTTTTAAACTGCTGTGAATGGGAACTACGGTCATACTTGGTCATAAGGTCATGTGTAATAGGAGCAGAATTAGGCCATTCGGCCCATCAAATCTGCTCCACCATTTAATCATAGCTATCTCTCCCTCCTAACTCCATTCTCCTGCCTTCTCCCCATAACTCCTGACACTCGTACTAATCGAGAATCTATCCATTGACTTGGTATCCATGGCCTTCTGTAGCAAAGAATTTCACAGATTCACCACCCTCTGAATAAAGAAATTCCTCCTCATCTCCTTCCTAAAGGACGTACCTTAATTCTGACGCTATGACCTCTAGCCTCTTCACCTCGACTAAAGTAAAGAGGAAATAGACTATTATATCTGTACACTATAACTCATTATTATAATCTGAATTTTGGATGCAGCTGCCACTGAAATCTTAAATAACATGGAGAAGGGTGTCTAGATCAGCCCAATCACTTTCCCAATTAGTAATTTAAGCACAAAGTGACACAATACCTGTTTATTTCTTTTAATTATTCAGGTATTGTATCCAGTAAAAGAAACGTCGGCAGTTTACCTTTTGCATGTGGTGTCGGCTTTCTTATTGTAAGTCAGTATATTACATATCTATATTTGTCAGAAGGTCACATTGAACGGATTTGGTATGAATTGCATAAATGGGAATTGGTTGAGAAGCTGCTCTAGTTATCTGAAGACATTATTGTATATTTGAATATCAGTTAAATAATTATTCTACTATGGAGCACTCTTTACATATTACTCTGAACCACGTGCTTAAGAAAGTGTATCAAATTTCAGGAACAAATACACGGATTTTAATTTTGATTAACTGTTTGGATGTTTGGTCTGCTGCAGACCAGCAATATAACTAGGAGATCTTATCATATGCGAGGTAAATACCCCTTAATCTATAGCAAAGTCTCATTAGAAAAAAAAACCCAGATAGATCCATTGCACAATTTTCCAAAGAAACATCTGCTAAAGCAACTTAAATTATTTCATCAGTGTTAGTTATGGAACATACACCACAAAACAGAAGGTATTATCAGCTTCTAAAGAGATTTGCATGCAAGTTTACTGCTATGCTATCTGATCCAAACTCTGGGCTGAGTCATGCGTAGAAACTGATTGAGTAATTTAGAGGAAAAGCTGCACGATGTTTTGTAGCCTCTCTAATTGTAATTCATGTGAGAAGTGTAATAATTCACTAAATAACATAGAGTACTGCCAAAACACTTGCATTTTGATTATTCCACCAACTACACTACACATTTGCATATATATCATATCATAAGACCAGAAGGTCGTAGGTGATGGGAGCAAAATTAGGCCATTTGGCCCATCAAGTCTAGTCTGCCATTCAATCATGGCTGATCTATCTCTCCCTCCAAACCTCATCAAGTGTTATGCCACTTTTCCATAACCCTTGACACCCATACTAATCAGGAATTTATCTATCCATTGACTTGTCCTCCATAGCCTTCTATTTATATAATTTCCTTTTTGTTTGCTATGGAAAGTATAATTATCACATTTGCATTATTTAAAGATTTAAGCTGATAGCAATTTTTCTGAGTCCTTTTGATCTTCTCAAAATAACATTATAGTCCTCTCAAAATAACTTCTTGACTTGGGGCAAATGTCAATTCATGATTCAGCCCATAGGAATTTTATGTCATATCTTCACAATTTCCATGGGCCAACTTCTGTAATACACTCATGATCATCTGAATCATCAGTATTCCTTTGTATATCTCTTGCAGGAAATAAATGATATATATATGTGTAATAAAATTCCAATAATCTGGCACCTTTTGGAATTTGAAGATCCTGGAAGGGCAGATATTTCAGGCTGAAGATAGACACAAAATACTGGAGTCACTCAGGCTGTTGGATGTTTATAATTAGCTGAATTAGCTGAAAATACTTCAATTTCACCTTTTCTTATACATCATACAACAGCGTGATCATTTAAAAAAATCAAAACCAATGAGTTTACACAGGGAGTAGGAATTCGAACCTGCTGAGTTTCACCATTTAAGCTTCAGTTTGTCAGTGTTTGCTTGACAAAAGCAGCTGTAATATTGTTTAAGCACCTTGGACACTAACTCCAGCTGCAAACTTACACCCTTAAGGGCCTGTCCCACTTGGGCGTCATTTGCGCGACATTTACACGACAGGCCGGTGGTGACTGACGAGCGACGGTGGCGCGACTGTCGCGCGCAAATCACGTGTCATCATTTTTTTTTCTTTTCTTTTTAAGCTTTCATTCTTATTAGAAGTACAGTAAATTGCAGTAATACACATCACATAAATCTTATTACATTTTGTTGTACCACTTCGTTTTTCGAGCTTTAAAAAAGGTAGAAATAAAATAAGTAAGGAAAGTGAGCAATAATCGCGAAGGTGCAGGAAAGTGTTGGGAAAAGAAAGCCCCTTGGGGAAGAAATTAGAGAAGGAAGTAAAGAAAGGAAATAAGACCCTAGAAAGAAAAGAAAAAAAAGGAAAAACAATCGCTCTATTGTAACACAAAACTCCGCAAAAAAGGATATACCAACCGTGTTTTAAGAAAAAAATTATTGTATACCCCCTGTTACCAGATCCTGGTACCATTTATATTTTAAATTACTATTGCACCTTATGCTTGTAATAGTTCTGTAAATGCAGACCACGTCTTTTGGAAGTGGTCTGCATTGCCTGCTAGGAGGAGTCTCATCTCTTCCAAGTGTAGTGTTTCGAACATGTTTGAAATCCACATTTTTATTGTTGCTATTGGAGCATTTTTCCAAAATTTGAGTATAAGCTTTTTTCCCATTATTAGCCCGTAATTAAGAAAGTTCTTTTGAAACACATTTAATTCGGGGTTACCTTCCGATAGTCCAAAAATGATCCATTCTGCTTTTGGTACAAGTTTTATTTTAAATAATTTTGTGAAGATTTCAAATATTTTGTTCCAGATTTTTTTAATTTTTATACAAAAAGCAAAAGAGTGCGCTATGTTAGTATCTTGTGACTGACATTTATCCCAAATGGGTGAGACATTGGGGAAAAGTTTATTTATTTTAGTTTTTGAATAATATAGTCTATGTAATGTTTTATATTGAATTAGAGTATGTCGTACGTTGATCAAGCATTTATGCACATATAGTAAGTGTTTATCCCAGCTCTCTTTTGAAATTTTTATAGCTAGTTCTTGTTTCCAGTCTCTTCTAATACCATCGGTTGTAGGTATTTCTATATTTAAAATAATGTTGTATAAGTATGATATTAGATTTGCTGATTCAGCCTTTGTCTTCATGGCTTCATCCAATAAGTCTGGGGACATGTTATGATAGTCTTTTGTGTATTTTTTCAGATAGTCACGGATTTGAAGATATTTAAAATATTGATTATTTTTCAAATTATATTTCAGTTGTAATTGTTGAAATGATAATAATTTTCCTTATTCATACAAGTCTCCGAGTGTTTTGATTCCCATTCTGTCCCATTGTGTAAATGATTTATCTATAATTGAGGGTTTAAACGACGGGTTATTGACTATTGGGATTAAAAGAGATAGATTTCTTAATTTTAGATTCTGTTTTATTTGTTTCCAAGTTCTAATTGTGCTATGTATAATTGGATTTTTATTATAATTTTTGTTATTCAGATTCATTGGTGAGAGGAGAGTCGCTCCTGTATTACACGGAGAACAGTCCTCTCTCTCCATTACAATCCAATCCGCCTGCTGGGCAGAGTTGTCCAGCAGGTGAATCATATTTTTAATATTTACTGCCCAATTATAGTACATAAAGTTAGAGAGCGCTAGGCCACCCATCTATTTTGGTTTACTAAGGTGTGTTCTTTGTCTTCTGTGGGATTTGTAATCCCATATAAAATTTGTAATGTCTGAGTAGTTTTTTGAAAAACTTTTTTGGAAGATATATTGGAATTGATTGAAATAAATATAGGATTTGTGGTAAAAAGATCATTTTTATAGCATTTATTCGACCTATTAAAGACATCGGGAGCGTTTTCCAGAATTTAATTAAATGATTTAGTTTCTTAAGTAAGGGTCTATAATTGGCATTAAACATAGCATGATAATTTCTACTGATTTCAATTCCTAAATATTTAAATTTCTCTGTGGCTATTTTAAAGGGGAATTTCAAGAGATGTGTTGAGTCTTTCGGTCTTATCGACATAATTTCACTTTTGTTCCAGTTTATTCTGTATCCTGAGAAAGATCCAAAGTCCTCAATTAGATATAATATGTTTGGTATACTGATTTGGGGTTTTGTGATATACAGTAATACATCGTCTGCGTATAAGGATATTTTGTTATTTGAATATTTTGTATTATAACCATAAATATCTGGGTGTGTTCTAATTTTTTCTGCTAAAGGTTCAATTACCAGAGCAAATAACAGCGGTGATAATGAACATCACGTGTCATCATGTGTCATCATGCGTCAGCACAGCCGTCTGGTGCGAGTGACATCATTAGAATACCCTGCTTCCCTATTCTGCATCATGACCATCATGGAAGAACTACAGATTTTATTGCTACAGCAACAACAGAGATATTCTGTTAGCAGCAGCCCTCATGCTTACATATCAGCCAGGCAGGAGTACAACAAGAAAGACTAGCAAGAAACCCAGAAAGAGGTCTGTGTGTACGAGGTTAGAGGTTACATGACGCGTAAAATGCGGGCCGACTGTGTATGGGTGGCGCACAGCATCGCATGTTTACGGACATTGACGCACGGTGACATAACCATGCATCACCACGCGATACAGCGTGCAACGCTAATGCATCAGCGTGCGTAGCCAATGCTTCAGCGTGCGTAAGCGACATGTCACGCATGTGGCGCGCGAGGATTTCGGTACACTATGAAATCCTAGAGCGCCGCACAATACCGCGTGTCACTACATTCGTTTCCATGCCTCAACATGCGCTATTCGCGCATCACCCACGCGCCCCCCACATGTCACAATGCGTCGACCAATTTTCTTCATGACGCGTAAATGAAGCCCAAGTGGGACAGGACCTTTACTATGCACTGTAATGGCTCGATTATAATCACGTATTGTCTTTCTGCTGACTGGATAGCATGCAACAAAAGATTTTCACTGCACTTTGGTACATGTGACCATAAACTAAAGTGAACTGACCCTGGTGTTCTGCTCACGGTGCCAGCCCCTAGCTCAGTCTACACATCTCACTTGCAGTCTCAATTGCCGCCTCACACTGTGAGCTAATGAATGAGACAGATGCCGAACCAACTGGATTTCTGAACAATAAATTACCAGATGATCAAAATATTACTGTACGTATCTAATTCCATTTTCTGCTTTCAAAAACGTTCTCCACAACTCATACTTGAACTATTCTTCCGTACCCAATTTTTGAATGGCAGTTCTGTTAGTTGGCACTCATTCACAAATTATGTTCAATAAAGTGTCTCTCTCCATATTTGAATTATGACTTTGTTAAGGCCCCGACCACGGGTGAACACTCATTAACACTAAACTTGCATTGACTCAATTTTTTTAAATCCTCATTCTCGTCATCTCATCAACCTACCAACCCACACAGGGTGGTGGGAGGTAAGAGGAAACCAAAGCAGTCAAAGGAAATCCCCGCAGTTACAGACTGAACTTGTAAACTCTAACAGATCGTTGTGAGGCAGCTGATCTACACATCTGCGTAACTGAGCTGCCCCATTTAAGTTACAACTGGATACAACACAATACTCCAGACCCAGTTCTAGCCAAAGATATAGCCATGTTCGGACCCACAGAGGCGTAAACTGCCTTCTCCCATCTGCAAGTGTGAGATCAATTGAAACAAACGTGTTTCTGTTTAACTTGAAGAATGCACAGCAGGAGTTATTCTTTTCATCATAACACAATTAAGCCTATAACTTTTTTTACTTCACTAAACAAACTACCTTTCTCTTTTTATGGTATAGAGAAAATTGCTAACATACTGAATGGATTTCACTGAACAGGATAGAGTTATTTTGCTTCTCCTGGAGTCATAGAGTCATACAGCATGAAAAAAGGCCCTTTGGTCCAACTTGCCCATGCTGATCAGGATGCTCCATCTGCACTAGTCTCTACGTTAGCCCATATCCTTCAAAGCCTTTCCTATCCATATCCCTGTCCAAATGTTTTATACTTTTTGTGATAGTACCTACCTCAACTACCTCCACCGGTAGCTTGTTCCTTATACCTACCACCCATTATGTACTGAACAGCACAGTTTGTGCAAAGGCATTATGGCAGACACTGTCAATTTTCACTGTTATATTCATATTGGAAAACATGCACTCTATGTATGTTTTCCAGTATGATCAGAAATTCGAAGGTAACCAGCTAGAGTCTGAATAGCCATTTTGTTAGTGCTTCTTCTGAATCCATTCCTAGCAGTCCAGACGAAGGCCAAAAGGTTGAGTTCCTCCAGTAGTTTGATATTTGCTTCAAATTCCAGACATTCAGTTGTAACATAACTGTTACATTAAATCAGGAAATGAATAGAACTAGATGGATCATGCAGCATTGGCGGAGGAACTGAATTCAGAGGTGTGAAGGTGGCTCCAAATCTAGTTAACATTATAATATCCTCCTCATTAACACCTTGGGACTCCTGCCTAAAATGGATTTATGGGTATATGGGAAAAATGTAAATAGGATGAGAGTAAGTGGGGGGCCTTTGTGGGGTAAATGGCCCATTACTGTGCCATATGACACTGTGACTCAATAGTGAGGCAAGGCCTCTACATTTTGTTTCACTGTAAAGTGTTGGTCATCATCACTAAGGTTAGTTGTTCTTTCTGTATTCTAGATTATTAGGGAACTAGTTATACAGTATGGAAACAGGCCTTTTGGCCCAAATTATCCATGCCGACAACGATGCCCAAGCGAAGCTACTCCCCACTTGCCTGCGTTTGGCCCATATCCTTCTAAACCTTTCCTTATTTTGAATCTTTAATATCCAACTGTTGTGGTAGGATTTGAAGTCGGGTCTCAGGATGATATATGTGGTTATGTAACCACTGATCCACCGCTGTACACTACCTGCCCTGTGCCCTGGCAAGTTTGAGCATACTCTCACATACACACAGGTCTGAAGAAGGGTCTCGGCCCAAAACGTCACCCATTCCTTCTCTCCAGAGGTGCTGCCTGTGGTGCTGAGTTACTCCAGCTTTTTGTGTCTATCCCACACAAATAACAGATTACATCCATGTTAAAAGGAGGTCGCATCGCGGTGATATTGCGATTTTCTGTAACATGAAGATGCGTCAATGCAAGAAATGCGAGCTGAAAAAAAGATTGTTTATTAGTATTTATTCATTAAAATATTTTTCTTAAGAGGGAAATCAAGAGGGAAATAGAGGACATGAGATAGCTCTGGCAGACAAGATAAAGGAAAATTCTAAAAGATTCTACAGGCACATTAAGAGCAAAAGGTCACCGAAGGAAATACAAGAACCCCCCACCACCACCACTACCAAAGGATCAAGCTGGTTGTCTATGTATCAAGCCACAGGAGATAGACCAGGTGTGAAGTTGTTAATATTGGCTAAATAAAAGAGGTCACAAAATGGAGAATCTTTGTATTTGCAGGGCCTGCTTGGCCTCTTTCTGTGAAAGTTGCAAGCTGGGTGTCATGGCTCCAAGGAGTCTGGACTCTAGATGGAAGTTGAGGATAAGGTGAGGTCCAAATGTCCTTCCTTTTGTTAATATGTATGAGGGTTTTGCAGAAGAGCTAAGCAGTCCTGCAAATGCATGATTAGGATTGGTTATAGAGGGCGGTGTATAAAGGTATTGTTAATTATGTTGCAGAGTGTTTGTGCTGTTATCTGCTGATTGGTTAAAGTGTGAAGCCATGTTCAAATTGTTTATACAACCTGGGAAAATGTTTCTTTACTTTGGTTTACTGTCTTCCATCTAGAAGCTTCTTTGGAAACAATGTACTGGGGTACTTTGTGATCTTTGTGATTGAGTTAAGGAACTGTCAATAACTGTATAATATGATTGATATTTGTGATTGGCTTGCAGGGGCTGCCCCCCCCCCCCAATCAGGGAGTTGAGTCATTTCAGATTGTGAGGGGAGAAATTGGCGCAGTTTTCGCATCGGTTTTCCACACTTCGCTGATCGATCATTCGCGCGCTTGTGTTGGGGTTCCCAACAAGATCTAAAGAACAGTAGTCTAGCAAGCACTGAGGGTAGAGGAAAGGAAGTCCTTGCCTTAGGGTGTGGTGGGAGTTAGGCTCACAAGGCTTTTCTCTAGTGGGTTAGAGACTCCGCACCTAGCACAGCTGTTGCAGTCATGTACCATTGAGTTGGCCTGGCACCAAAAGTGTAGTTGAGGGGTTTGAGTCCCTGCTCAGACTGGGATATCCAAATTGGCTGGGGTATTTTAAGAGAAAGGGCTGTCGGTTTCAGCACTAAGAGGTAAAGTACTGCGTCGTTGCTGAGGGTGTGATTGGAAAGGCACTTTAAATATCGGCATCGAATTCCAGCGTGAAGCAGACATGCGCTGAAGCCCAGTACCGAGCAGGTTGAAAGGAAGATGCCCGTGGGGTGAGCCTATAAGGGTTTGAGGCCCTGCCTGTGTGAGTAGTACCTGAAACTTTGGAGAGGGAGGGGTTCCGTAACGGTGCTAGGAACTCAGTGGTTGGAGTATAATTGGCTGAAAAAACTTGAGAACTACTGAGAATTAAAAATAAAGATGCGTCTATTCTAAAATTTGAATTTGTGTGGGAAGGAAGCTAAAAGATGATTGGATAAGAGAGTAAGAAAGTAAAAAGTTTAACTTTTCGATCCACATTTACCAAATTCAGGCTTCATATTGAAGGACTGGTTATTCTATAGAGATCTTGTATTTCTATTTCAAGGCTTTCATATTTATGGCACTGGCTATTGTACATTAATAAAATTGCATATATTAAATTGTTAAATAAAATATTTTTGGAATTGTTAAAATTTGGTGATTTACAGTTTAAAGTGTGTTTAAAATGTTGCCGTTGCTTTATTGTATATACTGTGTATTGCCTTTGATTTAAAGTTTTGAGTATTAGATACACTGTTGTAATAGTGTTTCGAATCGGGACTGTATATGGACATAGTGTGATTAAGACTGCTATTATAATTGGAGTCCGAATCGTGGCTGTTCAAACAAGGGTTTGTATCCTTTAGATCACTGATTACTCTTTACTCAGAGAGTGGTAGCTGTGTGGATACTGCACAACTACTAAATCATTTGGCTAATCTAGGGTGCATTGAGTATAGAAGTTGGGATGTAATGTTAATATTGCACAAGGCATTGGTGAGACCAATTCTGGAGTATGGTGTACAATTTTGGTTGCCCAATTATAGGAAGGATGTCAACAAAATAGAGAGAGTACAGAGGAGATTTACTAGAATGTTGCCTGGGTTTCAGTAACTCTTCAGCAACTAAGTTACAGAGATAGGTTGAATAAGTTAGGTCTTTATTCTCTGGAGTGCAGAAGGTTAAGGGGGGACTTGATAGAGGTCTTTAAAATGATGAGAGGGATAGACAGAGTTGACGTGGACAAGCTTTTCCCATTGAGAGTAGGGAAGATTCAAACAAGAGGACATGACTTCAGAATTAAGGGACAGAAGTTTAGGGGTAACATGAGGGGGAACTTCTTTACTCAGAGAGTGGTAGCTGTGTGGAATGAGCTTCCATTGGAAGTGGTGGAGGCAGGTTCAATTTCATAATTTTAAAATAAATTGGGTAGGTATATGGATGGGAAAGGAATGGAGGGTTATGGTCTGAGTGCAGGTAGATGGGACTAGGGGAAAATAATTGTTCGGCACGGACTTATAGGGCCGAAATGGCCTGTTTCCGTGCTGTAATTGTTATATGGTTATATGGTTATGGTTACCTGTTAGAGGAAGAGTAAACGGAGGTAGAGGAAGAGTACTTGTTAGTGAAGAGTATCTTGATGGTAACTGTACCTCTAAGTCTAAGCATTTAATGCGAGGAAAAAGTACCTGATAGAAATGAGTAGCTTGATAGAAAGAGTACCGCTCAGGGGAGAGTACTTTGATGGGCAGGTCTGTATCTAAGGGAAGGGTTCTGTTGGTTGAAAACAGCACGACAAGGGATTAAAAATATACTGTGATTTGCTTTTGTAACTGTACAGTTAACGAATGTGATATTGGATGAATGCTTGTGTTTTACATTGGAGTGTGTTTTGCATGATAGTAATAATTTGTACAGTTTCTTGGCTAAGTACGATTTTGCTTGTGTATTTGGAGCTCATTTTTCTGTGCTGAGATTAATGTGTTTTGAATGTAGGAGATTTGCTGCTGAAGAGTGTGTTTGATTGTTCACTGAAGCACCTTAACTTTTTGTCGGCCAAGGATTGTTACTTGAAATTGTTTCCAGATTGAAAGTTGCACGAGTTGTGAATCGTAATTTTTTTGGGTACCCAGCATTGAGAAGAGAGTTGATTGTGCGATTGTGTTTGAAAGGTGTGAGACCTGTTGATGCGCTGCGGGACTTTTGCCCATTGTTCGGGAGCGAGTTTGATAAGTTTGGATATTGCGAGTGAAGTGTGAATTGTTGGAATATTGTGTGAATTGCAGAGAATTTGTGTCCATTGTTGGTAAAGATGGAAAATCAGATCAAGCGAGATATGATAGAGGATCCAGAAAGTCTGCTCCAATTAGTAGGCAGTGAGTTTCCACAAAAGGCTGAAAGACTAAGGAATTATTCGGAAGCATTGAATAGGAAATTGGGAGGCAATTTATGGCCCGAAGTTGGAATATAATGTTGGAACATTAAAGGGAGTGAAGTATATTGAAACGATTATTTGGCAATGCAGCAATAGTGATGTAACGAAGGAACTAATAGGATTGTGGAGGAAGTATTATATTATAAAGCGCAGAAAGCGAGTAGACAAGCTATGAGAATGGTGAATATGCAAGAAGCAGCTTTAAAGCTTAGAGCTGAAAGATGATGAAGTAAACTGACCTCTAGGCACCTTGAAAGAGGGGTGTGGATGTATTAGGGAGAGTAAGGAACAGGAGAGAGATAGATCTGGCACCAGTAAATTTAGAATTTAAGGACCCGGTAGTTGGCATTGGCTGTGAAGGGGGAGGAGATGAATATTTGGAAGATTGGGCAAGTGTTAAAATTAAAAGAAGTTCTCAGCCTCCACCATGTTCCTCTTGTGTTCCCTGGGCTCCACCCACAAATTGTATAGCTTGCACACACAACAGACATTCAGAGCCTGCAGCACCTTTAACACCACCTGCAGATTCCACGATAAAGCCTGTTTTACAAACAGCAGCAACACGAGTATAGGATTCTTTGACTCCATCCGCTCCACTATTGGCAGATAGTCAAGTAGCTCACAGTACCAGGAGTAAAACGAAGACGGTAGCTGTATTTAAGGAGAGAGAGGTTATTAGAGATATAGTACAGCCCCTAGAATATTTTTGCGAGCCTAAACCTCGACGAATTAGACGAGTAGCAGGAGATCAAGGAGGTTCCTTTAAGAAGCACCGTAATCCCCCTAGTGAAGAGGAAGACATATCTGAGGGTGAGACAATAGCTGGAGACATTGAAGGAGATCCCGATTTGGCAAAAATTCTGAAAGCAGAGCAAGGATTCCGTAGGCAGTTCCCAGTCAGGGAAATGCCAAATCCAGCTTTTGATGCGGCTAATGCAGTGGGTGCAAATAATCCCAGGACTATTGAAGTATATACCCCATGGAAACCCAACGAAATGATGGCAGTGTTAAGTGATAGAAAGAAGTCACCTACTTCCGTTGTAGATTAGTTAAGAACCACAATGAGTGTGTATCACACAGACACCCAAGATCTATGGGCTGTGATACAACAGATAATGACTCCGATAGAACGTATCAGATTCTTAACAACCTTAGGACACCCAACTCATGAACTACTGGCTAATGTGATCGCTGATGGAAGAGCGAGGGAAGATGCAGTTTTAACTGCACTTGCCAATACTCTTCAGAAGCCTATAGATATTTCAAAGATTCTGGATGTGAGACCAAAAAAGGGAGAGGGAGCAAATTAATTTGTGGAAAGATGTTCTGAGTTATACATGGATCAATCAGGGGATCTGAATTTTAGGAATGGGGTAAATTCTCCTCAGTACTGTGCAATCTTATTGAACTGCCTTCCAACTAATGTAGCTGAATCGATTAAAACTAATAATATGGACTGGTCCGAAAATAGTTCCAGTCAGATGGCTCGAGAAGTAAGATAAAAACTGGAAAGATGTCAACATGCAGGAAGGCCAGCCTGCAGTAAAAACTAAACAGAGTACGTGATTAGAAATGAGGCACCAAACTCTGACTCAGGAGTCCTCAAATATTAGCAAAGAATGGAATGGAAGAATTTAGGGTTCCAGAGTATTTAGATAATTATTACGATAATATACCTGCCTTAGAGCCAATTTTACTGGGACCAAATTGTAGAAGTCATTGAATAAGAGGACCAGATCTGTGCTATACTTGTGGAGGGGCAGGTCACTGGAGTAGGGGGTGCCCAACCAGAGGAAGGAACAGAAAAGAGTGTCACCAAAGAGATTTCCAAGATCAGAGGGATCAATGAGCATTCAGAGATCAATGGGATCAGAGAGGGAACTGGCAGGAAAATCAGGCACAGAGAAGACCAATATCCTTATCTCACAATAACCCCTTTCCACGTCTATGATTAGCAAATTTAATGGTGACTGGATGCAAATGGTACGAAAAATCTGTGCTGTCACTACAAATAGAAAGAAAAATCTATACTTTCTTGGTAGACACAGGAGCATCCATGCCATCACTCCAATCAATTTACAATCTCCCTGAATCACAAGATGTCCAGAGCCTGTCCGGTTTTCAAGGACAAGTCTGCCAGTATCCCATCTCTGAGCCAGTTGAGGTGGTCTACAGAGGAAAAGCAATAAAGCATAGATTTGTGATAACAACTGGATTGGATTGCAATTTAATGGCCAGAGGTTTGCTCTGCGCATTTCATTTAAAGATCGAGTGCGGCGATGGTGGGATAGTAGTGATCCCCTGGGCTCCCGAAAGGCAATGTTATTCGACAGTGACCCCGCAATGGTTGTCCTTTGATTTGGATGGAGAACCCACACTCCATATTACATTGGCTAACGACAGGAGAGGTAAGGATAGAGAGATGGAAGCCTTCTTTAACCCCTATGAAGGAAAGGACTGGGAAATAAGAATTTTGGAACTAGTTGAAGGAAAGGCGGGCATTGTGGAGTACGCTGAGGTACCTGTGAAATTTTGGAAAAGGACTGCGGGGGTTGCTCCTCACATTACAAGGAAAGTAAATTACCCGGCGAATGCAAAAGATCTAGGAGCAATGGTGAAAAGGACATTTACCATGGCAAACCCGAATAAATAAAAAGAACAAAATTTATCTAACCAGTATGTTAAGTTTTATCAGGCCCCAAGGTTAGTTATTACCCGTCCATGTCAGCATCTGGGGAGTGAGGTATGCGAGTATGTGGACCCTCAAGTTTGGGCAGAAGACACAGTTCAGGTAGGATGCATGAACTTCAATCCCATCCAAGTAGCTCTCCAGAAAGGGGTAACACTGCCTTTGATAAAACAGTTTCCATTAAAACCACAGGCCATTAACAGCAGACAAATTAATTTGGGGGCTGCTAGAACAAAACATCTTGGTAAAATGTCAATCAATCTGCAACACACAAATCCTCACAGTTCCGAAACCGGGGAAGAAAGGCCAGTACAGATTGGTCTAAGAGCTAAGATCGATTAACACAGTTATAGAACCGCTCCATGCTCTAGTTCCTAGCCCTGCTCACAGCTTAGCTTTAATCCCAGCTGAAGCAAAAATCTTCTCAATAGTCGACCTGCATCACACATTCTTTCCATAAGAACAGCCAGCATTTGTTTGCTTTTGTATATAATGGCCAGCAATGCACCTGGACCAGATTGCCTCAGGGATTCATCAATTCACCTACTTTGTTTTCCAGGTGTCTGGAAGAACAATTGAGTGCTATAAATTTTAGAAGAGGATCTACTTTAGTGCAGTACGTCAATGATTTATTGGGGGCCGGCAGAGTTGAACCGAGCAGCCGTGAAGATACTGCACAACTACCAAATCAAGGGTTTGTATCCTTTAGATCGCTGATTACTCTTTACTCAGAGAGTGGTAGCTGTGTGGATACTGCACAACTACTAAATCATTTGGCTAATCTAGGGTGTATTGAGTATAGAAGTTGGGATGTAATGTTAATATTGTACAAGGCATTGGTGAGACCAATTCTGGAGTATGGTGTACAATTTTGGTTGCCCAATTATAGGAAGGATGTCAACAAAATAGAGAGAGTACAGAGGAGATTTACTAGAATGTTGCCTGGGTTTCAGCAACTAAGTTACAGAGAAAGGTTGAATAAGTTAGGTCTTTATTATCTGGAGCGCAGAAGGTTAAGGGGGGACTTGATAGAGGTCTTTAAAATGATGAGGGATAGACAGAGTTGACATGGACAAGCTTTTCCCATTGAGAGTAGGGAAGATTCAAACAAGAGGACATGACTTCAGAATTAAGGGACAGAAGTTTAGGGGTAACATGAGGGGGAACTTCTTTACTCAGAGAGTAGTAGCTGTGTGGAATGAGCTTCCAGTGGAAGTGGTGGAGGCAGGTTCAATTTCATAATTTAAAAATAAATTGGATAGGTATATGAATGGGAAAGGAATGGAGGGTTATGGTCTGAGTGCAGGTAGATGGGACTAGGGGAAAATAATTGTTCAGCACGGACTTGTAGGGCCGAGATGGCCTGTTTCCGTGCTGTAATTGATATATGGTTATATGGTTATGGTATTGTCTCCCAGTCAAGGGTACTGATGGACCAGGAGAAAGTAAAATTTTTGCGAGTCATGGTTTCGGCAACTGAAAGGAGTCTGGAAAAATGCGGACGCTAACCAATTTGTGAATTCCCGATTCCTAAGGATGCAGAGGGGATGAAGCAATGGCTTGGTGTGGTCAATTACTGCAGACTTTGGATCCCTAATATAGCTAAGAACTGACACCCTATACAAGCAAAGAGGGCGAGTTTCAATTAACTAGGAAAGCACAAGAGATCTTTGAGAACTTGAAGAAGTCACTGATGCAGGCCCCAGCTTTGCGAAGACCACTTTACGACAGACCCTTCCAATATTGCACCATTCTCTCTGAGTGTTCAACAGCAGTCCTTACTCAATAGCATGGGGATAGGCATAGACCAGTTTCCTATCACTCTTCTAAATTAGATTGTAGCCAGGGGACACCCACTATGCACCCAAATTCTAACTGCCATATATAACAGTTTACAGTCTGCTGCAAATTTGACCCCACAAATAGTGGTATATGGCTCACATTCAATTTGTAAAATTGTTGGGACAATTACAGACACAGCACTTAACAATGGCTCGTCAGAACAAATATGACATTTACTTATTAAATAATCAGAAACTTCAAGTTAGCCACTGTACATTAATTAACCCAACATCTTTTCTTGTCTCACCCCCAGAAGAGCAGTCAGAAGTGGGACATGAATGTTTATTTATCTTCGAGGAGCAGACATCTGTGAGGGAGGACTTGAGAGACGCACCCATAGAGGACCCTGACATAACATTGTACGTAGATGGGAGTGCATCTATTGGACCGTGGGGTGAGAAATTGTCTGGGTATGCAATTGTTAATCAGAATGGGAAAAATGTAGAAGAAGCTGCCTTCGAGTCACCTTATTCAGCACAACAGGCTGAATTATTTGCTTTAATTAGGGCTTGTATTATGGGAAATAATCTAAAGGTAAACATATCTACAGATTCCAGGTACACATTTGGAGTAGTGCATGATTTCGGACAATTATGGAAAAATAGAGGATTTCTTACGTCAGCTGTGACTCAAATATCAAACAAACAATTGGTGACAGATTTACTGAAGGCCCTGATGCTGCCCAGACACATTTCTGTTATAAAATGTAGTGCACACAAGAGGACAGACCCCAATAGACATTGGAAATCATAATGCCGACCTGGCAGCAAAATAAATATCCCGAGAACGTAAGATGGTAGTGCCAAAGATGATGAGGCACACTAAAAGTTTAAATAACAAGTCCCCCTCAGAGAAGCTGATGCCAACCATCCAAGAGATTGTTCAGTTGCAGGAGGAGGTTACTGAAAGGGAGAAAGAATGATGGAAGAAACTTGTGTGTACACTGGATTGTATGACAGAATTGTGGACCACACCAGCAGGGCAAACTTGCATGACAGATTCACTAGTATTATGGGTTATCGAGTGCATGCACTATGCAACCTATTGTGGTGCAAGAGCAGTAGGAGACACTCTTTTGGCTACGGTGGCATCCAAGGTTACAAACATTAGCTCAAAAAGTAAGTAGCAGTTGCCTGGTTTGCCAGAAATACAATCCAGGGAAAGGAGTAGGATGTGGAAATGGGAAGACACCGTTCCCCATGGGTCCTTTTAAGACATTACAGATGGATTAGATTGAATTGGAATGGTGCCAGTGTTACAGATATGTACTTGTCATAGTTGATGTATTCAGCCGGTGAATGGAAGCCTATCCAACCTTTGATAATAAAGCGGCTACTGTTGTCAAGGTATTAATGAAATAAATTGTCCCTAGATTTGGCATCCCTATTCGATTTAGTTCAGATAATGGTCCACACTTTATTGGGCAGATTAATAAAGAGTTTTGTGAACAGTTGGGCATTTAGCAGCAATTACACTGTGCTTATCGACCGCAGGCTGCTGGACTTGTAGAAAGGGTAAATCTGACGCTTAAAACTAAATTAGCTAAATTAAAGGTGGAGACTGGAATTGGTTGGATTAAATTACTTCCCATTGGATTAAATTACTTCCCATGGCTTTATTTCAGATGCGAGTCACACAAAGGCAGGGAAATCTGCTTTTGTTGACAGCTTCGACTAAAGTGGAGTCTGGAGACTATGTCCTTGTAAAGAACTGGGTAAGGAAAGGATTGGAGGTTCGCTGGGAAGGACCTTACCAGGTGCCCCTAACGACCCCAATGGTGAGAGTAGAGGGCAAGAATGCATGGGTGCATCTCCATCAGTGGGAATGTAGGCTGCTAACTTGATTTATTCCATATTCTCTTAGAAACTTCATACTCTGCGATGTCAACAACAGATTATCAGAATGGATGGAGGGGATTTACACCCAAAACTCAGGTGAAGACTCCTCAGACGGAAATCATGAAGCTACGCCCATGCAAAGTCGGGAAGCTTGGTGAAATTATGGGAAAATACATCAGCATCTTCTTGTTAAAATATCTGTTATAGTAAACTAGTCATTGTTGTGTTTTGGTGAGACCTGTGATTAATGGTGTGCCACGGTGAGTAGGAACGAATTGCAGATGCTGGTTTACACCGAGGAAAGACATAAAATGCTGGAGTAACTTAAAGATAAAGATAAATTGCTGGAGTAACTCAGCGGGACAGGCAGTATCTCTGGAGAGAAGGGAAGGGTGACATTTTGGGGCGAGACCCTTCTTCAGACTGAAGAAATGGTCTTGACTTGAATCATCTCCCATTTCTTCTCTCCAGAGATTCTGCCTATCCCGCTGAGTTACTCCAGCAATTTATCTTTATCTTTGGTGTACCACAGTGAACTGTGCTGGGTCCACTGTTGTATGTCATTAGTATTAATGATTTGGATGACAATGTGGTTAACGTGGTGAGTACATTTACAGACAGCACCATGTTTGGTGATATAGTGGACAGTGAAGAAAGCTATCAAAGTTTACAAAAGGATTGGAATAACTTGGGAAGTAGGGCAAGGAATTTCCGATGGAAGTTAATTCAGAGAAGTGTGAGATGATGCATTTTGGTAATTCAAACCAGGACATAAATAAGTAAATGGTAGAACTCTTGAAAGTGGTGCAGAACAGACAGATGTAGGAGTATCAGTGCATCATTTTCTTACTTTAGTTTAGTACCCAGGTACAGTGAAACACTTTTTTTGCATGCTCTCCAGTCAGCGAATAGACATGAATATGATCAGACCGTCCACAGTGTACAAATACTGGATAAAAGATATATTGTTTACTGTAAGATAAAGTACAGTAAAATCCAATTAAAGATAATTCAAAGGTGTCAATGAGGTAGATGGGAGGTCAGAACTGTTCTCTAGTGAGAGGATGGTACAGCTGCCTGATAACAGCTGGTAGGAAACTGTCTCTGAATCTGGAGGTATGTATTTTCAAACTTCTGTACCTCTTGCCTGATGGGAGAGTGGAGAGGAGGAAGGGACCTGGGTGAGGCTGGTCCTTGATTATGCTGGTGACCATGCAGAGGTAGTGTGAAGCAAAGATCCTATAGCAGAGCAAGATGGCTTACTCTCACGCAAAGGCATAGTACGGTCATGGGCAGATTCATGGGTGATTATAGGACCCATTTTAGCAACCAGCCTCCGCCATCTTGTTCCGCCATCTTACTCCACCATCTTGTTCAGCCATCCTGTTCCGCCATCTTGCTTGCGGCCAAAAATCGGATCTTTGCTTCCGCCTCCGCTCCTGTATCTTCGCTTTGGTCTTTGACTTGGGCGGGGAGAGGGAGGTGCGCGGCCCGGGGCAGCGGGGAGAGAGAGGTGCGTGGCCCGGGGCAGCGGGGGTGAGGGGGGTGTGCGGCCCGGGGAGAGGGGTGTGCGGCCCGGGGCAGCGGGGAGAAGGGCTGTGCTGCCCGTGGAGAGGGAGGTGCGCGGCCAGGGGCAGCGGGGAGAGGGGCATAGGGGGGGAGACATTGTAGTGTGGGGGGAGGTGAGGGAGTGCCGGGAGGAGGGGGGGTGGAGAGTTGAGGGGTGGGATAGGGCCTAGTGTGTGTGAAGTTGCAGGGAGGTTTACAATGTTTCTTACTTACAATGTTTCTTATTTAATTCTTACAAAAAGTCCCCCCCCTGTCAATCACCCTGCGAGTCGGGTCGGTTCCGGTTACTACAAAATCAACTCAAACACTGCTTGTGAGCCATTTAAAAAGAAATGATTAAAAAAACATTAAAAAAAGACAATTACCAGAGTCAAATTTTATTCTTGACAAGAATTGAACGGACATGAACTGACATGAACAACATGAACTGACAGAATTGTGAATCTATCCCTATATCACACACACAAACTGTTGTCCCGCAACGTTGATTACACTGCGAGTCGGGTCGGGTCAGGTAGGACCCGGTTACTAAAATGGGCGGGGAAAAATGCCCAGGATCCCCTCCATAGCGTACTACACATCAGCCCATTGTATTTCGCAGTAGGCTATCTTGCTCCGCTATAGGATCTTTGGCGTGAAGTGTAAATCCAGTCAATGGAAGAGAGGGTGGTTTGTGTGATCCTGAGAGAGGCGAGTCAGGTTAGGTGAACAATGTGGTGAATGTAGCCTTTGCCTTTATTAAGAAGGATATTGAGTACAAAAGTTGGGACACTGTGATGCAGCTGTACAAGTCATTGCTGCAACTACACTTGAACTACTGTGGAGTTATGAAGCTACAGGAAGGATATTAAAGTGATTGAACAACAGGCTACACAACAACAATATTAATCCTGCAAGCACCATCAATTTGGAGATCTGACCCACCTATTGACAAAGAAGGTATAACAGTTCATGAGATTTTAGATGGATTTGAGAATGCAGTCAGTAAGTTTGTTGTCGGAGGATGAGACCAATTGCTGCAAAATTAAAATTTGGAATGCAAGAGAACTGTGATCAGGCATTACAGATAGTTTAATTGCATTATTGAGGTCTTCTCAACCAAATAATTCAGTTGTTCCCAAATCCGCCAAGCAAACAATACCATGGATTACAAATAGTTGTTGATAAGCTGTACTGATCTTTAAACTAGTTTAGATGACCTATGTGGAAATTTGGCTTCTTATTTTATCACATGTTATTATTATAAAAGATTTCCTTCACCAACTGTACACAAAAAAAGTTAAGTGTAAGAAAGAACTGTAGATGCTGGTTTACACTGAAGATAGACACAAAATGCTGGAGTAACTCAGCAGGTCAGGCAGCATCTCTGGAGAAAAGGAATAGGTGCAATTTTGGGTCAAGACCCTTCAACAGATAAAAAAAAGTTTAACTGACTTAAAGACACAAAGAATATTTAAAATTGTAAGAACAAATTTCACCACAACATAAGTTACGTTAGTCTGTTTTCTAATGTTATGAACAAATGAGTTAGTACAATTCCTCAGCTAACCTTTAAATAGTCAAAACCTCTGCTAAAATAATTCAAACAATAATGTAGTACCAAGCTTATTAAATGTATCTAATTTTTAAAACATGCACGTTGAACACAATTAAGCCTTAACTAAATGTTAAAAATTGTTTTAAATTGAAATTCTGATCAAATGATAGGGCAAAGGTTCTAAGCCACTGACATGAATGTGTAAAGGTCATCTCATAAGAATAATCTCCAATGTTATGATCTTTACATGATATATTTATCTGGTTTGTTGAAACTTTGCCAAAAGACACAGCAGGTTCAGAGACTATGAAGCTTTCACAATGAATGTAAGCTTGTTGAAGCGTATTAGATACATCTGGTCAGAAATGTGATCATGCCCAAAATTTGCTAAGTGTGAGTGAAGGAATTATCTCTGCACCTGGAATGATAGGACAGAGGCCCAGTCTGAAGGCATTATGGCCTAGAATTTGCAGTTCCAATAACAGCAAATTAGGTCCCCGCAGGTGCCGGGACCTAATTTGCGAGTTTAGTAGAGTTTGCGCTCGACTCATACTCGCTGCATGGTCGACACGTGGTCCTAGGAGGTCTATGTAACTCTCCTTCATGCTCAAGAGAAGTTCCCGCATACTCGAGGCCTCAATTTTGTCGAGGAGTATTTTTTAGCATGCTGAAAATTATCCACAAGTCAAAATTGGTCGGCATGGAAAAAAATTGATATTTATTTTACTCATAGGTTTAGTCGAAGTAGGTCATAGTACGGCGGCATGTTATTCGAAGGTGGTCATCTTCACTCTCCACTATTCGATGTCCAATTTTCCTGAATAGTCAAAGCTAGTCTTCAACATTGTCGAAAGAGGTCGAAGGAGATCAAAGGAGGTCTTCTACATAGTCGAAGGAGGTCTTCTACATATTCGTAGGACATTCTCTACATAGTCGAAGAAGGTCGTAGGAGGTGTTCTACTTCGGTGATACAACAAGACCATGAAACTTTTGGTGTAGCTGCTTGCAGTGTAGCTGCCTGCAGTGTAGCTGCTTGCAGTGTAGCTGCTGCTGGTGTTGACGATGGCGGCCACAGTATACTGCTTGCTGTTTTGTATGTGTGTTCATTTGTGTCGTCTCTGGAGCACTCGCCCGTCTCCGGCGATGGGGATGATGCACACCACTCTCGAGCAAATTCCTGGCAAATGTACGTTCTCTAAAGAACAAAGTGGACGAACTGCAACTCCTGCATTGGACAAACAAGGACTTCTCTCGAGCTGCTGCCCTGCGCTTCACCGAGACCTGGCTTGGTGAGTCGACCCCGGACAGCGCGCTGCAACTGGTTGGCTTCCAACTTCACAGAGCGGATCGCGAAGTGGAGGCAGCGGAGAAATACAACAAGACCATGTGGTGGAATATGCTTCTATACCAACCAGGACTAGTGCAGTGACATCACGGTATTGTCAAATTTCTGCTCTCCCAACCTAGAATCCCTCTTTATAAACTGCAAACCCTTCTAATCTCCGAGGGAATTTAACTCCTTTATTCTCGCTGGAGTTTACATTCCCCCCCCCCCCCAAGCCTGCGTACGTGAGGCGCAAGTGCAACTCGCTAACCAGATAATGAGGGTAGAGAGTGACTTCCCGGACTCCATGGTCATTGTTTTGGGGGACTTTAACAAAGCTAACCTCAGCCGTGACCTTCCAAAATACAGACTTCATGTTACCTGCCCCACCAGAGGGGAGAGAACACTTGATCACTGTTACACGTCAATCAAGAACGCATATCGCTCTGTTCCCAGGGTGGGTCTGGGTCTCTCTGATCATTGCATAGTTCACATTCCGACCTACAGGCAGAAACTAAAAGCTGCTAAGCCTGTGGTCAGAACAACAAAAAGGTGGACAAGCGAGGGCATTGAGAACCTACAATCCTGCTTTGACTGCACGGATTGGAATGTGTTCAGCGAAGCAACCACAAGCCTCGATGAGTATACGGACACTGTACCATCATGTCATCTTTCACGAGGACAGTTGCATTCCAAATAAGACCCGGACATGGTTCAACAACAACAAGCCCTGGTTCACTGCAGAACCCAGACAGCTCCGACGATAGTCATGAAGACACTCGAAAGGCTTGTGCTGGCCAAGCTGAAAAAATATCACAAACTCCCTGCTGGACCCTCTGCAGTTTGCATATCGGGCTAATAGATCAGAGGGTGATGCAGTCAACCTAGGCCTGCATTTCACCCTCCAGCACCACCAGACTTTCCCACCAGGGGACCTAATGCACCCACATCTCCAGAACTGGGAAGACCAGTGGGGGGAGAGGCTATTCGAGAAGAAAAGCCCGAATGCCCCCCTGCTATGCTTGCACAGTGACCAAATGGGAAAGCACATATCGGACCCCCCAAACCACAGAGACCACCTCATAATTTTGTTTGTTGATTTTAGCTCTGCATTCAAAACCATTGTGCCAGAGCTACTACACCCCAAACTCTCCCAGTTGACTATGCCTGAACCCCTCTGTTAGTGGATCACCAACTTCCTGACAGACAAGAAGCAGCATGTGAGTCTGGGAAAGCACATCTCAGACCCGCAGACCCTCAGCATAGGAGCACCGCAAGGCTGCGTACTCTCCCCTCTCCTCTACTCTCTCTACACCAACTACTGCACCTCCACAGACTCCTCTGCCAAGCTTCTCAAGTTTGGGGATGACTCAACCCTGATTGGACTGATCCAGGATGGAGAGGAACCTGCCTACAGACAGGAAGTGACACATCTGGCATCCTTGTGTCTTCGTAACAACCTGGAGCTCAATGCTCTTAAGACAGTGGAATTGATCGTAGATTTTAGGAGAGCTCCCCCTCCCCTCAACCCACTCACCATCAACAACACTAGTCACATATGTGGAGTCCTTTAAGTTCCACAGTCAAAAAGGCACAACAGAGGATGTACTTCCTGCGGCAGCTGAGGAAACATAATCTGCTGCAGGCAATGATGGTCCAATTCTATACTGCTAACGTAGAATCTGTCATCAACTTTTCCATCATGGTCTGGTTTGGTTCAGCCACCATGCATGACATCCGGAGGCTGCAGCGAATCGCCGATCAGCTGAGAAGGTTATTAGATAATAGACAATAGACAATAGGTGCATGAGTAGGCCATTTGGCCCTTCGAGCCAACACCGCCATTCAATGTGATCATGGCTGATCATCCCCAATCAGTACACTGTTCCTGCCTTCTCCCCATATCCCCTGACTCCGCTGTTTTTAAGAGCCCTATCTAGCCCTCTCTTGAAAGCATCCAGAGAACCGGACTCCACCGCCCTCTGAGGCAGAGAATTCCACAGACTCACCGCTCTCTGTGAGAAGAAGTGTTTCCTCGTCTCCGTTCTAAATGGCTTACTCCTTATTCTTAAACTGTGGCCCCTGGTTCTGGACTCCCCCAACATTGGGAACATGTTTCCTGCCTCTAGCATGTCCAAGCCCTTAACAATCTTATATGTTTCATTGAGATCCACTCTCATCCTTCTAAACTCTAGAGTGTACAAGCCCAGCTGCTCCATTCTATCAGCATATGACAGTTCCACCATCCCGGGAATTAACCTTGTAAACCTTGCAGTTATTGGCTGCAATCTTCCCTCCATTGATGAACTGTACACGGCAAGGGCCGGGAAGCGAACAGGTAAGATCTTCTCTCACCCCTCTCACCCTGGCCACAAACTCTTTGATGCATTTCCCGTCAAAGCCACCACAGCCAGACATAAAGACAGCTTTTTTTTCCACAAGCAGTAGCTCTACTCAATAACCAAAAGTCTGTAGCCTACCTTTGCTCTGGCATTTATTTCATTCATATGTTTAAACTATAATGTTTTATTCTTAATGTTTTATGTTTTATTCTTAATGGTTTACTGTATATCGTGTTGTTACTTGCGAGCGGAGCATCAAGGCAAATTCCTTGTATGTGTACATACTTGGCCAATAAACATTCATTCATTCATTTACAATTTTACTGGAGCCAATTGACCTACAAACCAGCATCTCTTTGGAATGTGGGAGGAAACCGGAGCACCCAGAAAGTACCCTCGCAGGTCACAGGGAGAACATACAAACTACGTACAGACAGCACCCATAGTCAGGATCGAGACCAGGTCTCTGGTGCTGTGGGTCAGCAACTCTAACCTAAATATATAGCTAGTGCAGCCAAAGGAATGATGTGACAGCAACTTTGCATGAAAAGACCATGCTGCAGTAAAGATGGCCATTTACTGTACATGACATGTTAAAAGAGAATCGTCAGCTATGTTATAAGTTCCACCTTATCTGGCTGCGGGAGTAACCACAAAACTACATTTCAGCAGTTGTGGTATTTTCTGTCAGGCGCTGCAACATCACCAAGTGCACAACAAGGCCCGACATGTATCAGTTCATGGACAGTACATTCAAAAAGATTCAATTACTGATGTAGCCTCAGCACAGCAAGGAGAGTAGTCACAGGATTGTTTACTTTTATTAGGCTCTTGGGCCTGAAAATTGAATCATGTCTCATGAAGCAATGAATGGTGGCCCTATGACATATATTGGTTGGAAGGTAGATCAGTCCTATCCAAGTCGCTATCAAAACATGGAGGGGACGGGGACCCAAATGTTTTGGCGGCCACGCGTGCATGCGCACACTCTTGGTTCTTGGTTTCTTGGTCCTCCAAAATATTCCAAATGGAATTTAAACTGCAGGTGGTGAAGGGAGGGCTTAAGCCAGAAAGGGTTATTGGGAAGAAAGAGCTACTTTAAATTTAGTTGCTTCTGGTTGGGTAACTATAGTTGGATGGAGATTATTCCATGCTTTAATTGTGCGGGGGAAGAATGAATTGCTGTATACATCTGTCTTTGTAGCTGGGATCACAAATTTAATCGAATGCCCTCGTCTGCTCCTAATTGGTTTGGGTTTGGTGTATTTCTTGTAGTCTACACACGCGCGCGAGGCTTCGGAGGCTCAATCCAGCGCTAAATGCAGCTTAACTCTGCCTGTCTCACCAGGTTAACTACAACCCTATCTGGACTGATGGGACACCAGCGCGCTTCTCCGCACTGGCCATATTCCATGAACTGATACATATTAATTTATTTTGAAATCTTTTTATTTGAATTTCACATCAATTTGCATACATACAATGATAACAGACAGTGACACTCAAGGCATAATTGTGCAACAGTATGTAAGCGGCCCTCAAAGCCCTTACCTTTACCCAACTTCAACCCACCCGAATCAGGTCGGAACCAAACGGGGAAAACAACACTCACATACATACACATCCACACAAATACGTAGAGATAAACAAAACAAAATGTACTGGGGGGGGAGTCACTAATAACAGTAAATAAGTAGGTGATTAAATAAATAAGTGTGGGGGGGGGGGTGCTAAGGGGGGAGCAGCTGCAGTAAAGCATGACAGTGATGGAGAGCACTCAGTCCTCTTCCGAATCCGGGGACAAGTTAAGAGAGTTAACAAGTTCCAGGAAAGGGTTCCATGTGTCTAGGAATGTCTTGGTAGAGCCTTTCAGAGTTTTTCAAGCTTTAAATTGTAGAGCACCTCCTTGATCCAGCGGGCGTGTGTCGGGGGACAGGTGAGCCTCCAGTTAAGCAAGATCAGTCTCCGGGCTAACAAGGTTGTAAAAGCCAGGACCCGCTTCAACGCAACAGAGAGGTTGGTGTTGGGAGGGCTACCAAAAATGGCTGACAGTGGGTTTGGAGGAATAGTCTGGCCATAGGCTCTGCTTATCACGTCGAAAGCACTCCTCCAAAAGGCTGCTAGTTTAGGGCAAGACCAGAACATATGGCTATGGTTGGCAGGGGATTGATTACATCTGTTGCAGGTGTCCCTAACAGCGGGGTAAATTCTAGATAATCTTGCATTTGTGTAGTGGACTTTGTGAAGGGCTTTGCATTGGATTAGGCCATGACGGGCACATATGGAGGAAGAATGGATCAAATCCAAAGCAGAGTCCCATTGCTGGTCTGTTAGTTTTGTATTCAGCTCGCCCTCCCACTCAGCTTTTAATGAGGTATGAGGTTTCAATATAACCGACCCTAACAAGTTATACAAAACAGAGATGCATTTCTTCCGGTTGGGGTCTAGCGCTAGGATGGTGTCGGTCAGGGTTTCAGGGGGGCGATTTGGGAAATGGGGGAATGTCTTCTTCACAAAATCCCTAATCTGGAAAAAACGAAAAAGGTAGGAGTTTGGGAGGCTGTAGTTGGACGAGAGCTCCGCAAAGGACAAGGAAATGCCATCCTTGTATAGGTTTTTGATATTACTGATACCGTTACCATGCCAAGTTTTGAATGCGGGGTCTGTACTTGAAGGTTTAAAGATGTGATTTTTAAGCAGTGGGGTCAAGATGGAAGGGCCTTGTAAACCAAAGTTTTTCCTGAGTTGGCTCCATATCTTGAGCGAAAGGGACGCAATTGGGCCTGCACCCACACATGTTATAGAAAGGGGGAGTTGGGAGCATAGGACAGACCGCAACGGGAGATGTGAACTCGCCTTTTCCATGTGTACCCAGGTCGGTAGGTGGTCGCAATCGTCATTCATCCAATACAGGAGTTTTTGCAAGTTATTACTGTTAATTAACAAACACATATTAATTAACAGTTTAATTCTGGTAAAGGAGGGATGTCATGATGATGAGTCATGATAATAATATGCAAATATCTTGATCTTTGTATCAGCTGACTTGGAGGTCATAACGCATGTGCGCTGTGTAAGCCAAAGTAGGAGGCCATGGCCCGAAGAGACAATAAACATAGAGACAAAGGAATGTTACCTGTGAATATTGTGTCAGTATTATCATTCCACATCTTAGGCGAAGATGTGACACATAGTACACAAAAGAGTCACCATGAAGGCATCGACAAAGTTATAAAAAGCACTCATCTGTTCTTTATTCTCCCCCCTCCCTCCTCTACCCTCTTCCACTGGGTCCCCCTTAATTCTTGGTGGTTCCCCCACGCTAGATCCCCCTTTGTTCATGGTCGTTTGTGCATGGGCAGGAAAATTAAATTGTATGTAAATATGATGGGAGAGATGAAAAAAACAGTGGTGAATCTCTGGAATTCTCTGCCACGGAAGGTAGTTCATTGGCTATATTTAAGAGGGAGTTAGATGTGGCCCTTGTGGCTAAATGGATCAGGGGGAATGGAGAGAAGGCAGGTACAGGATGCTGAGTTGGATGATCAGCCATGATCATATTGAATGGCAGTGCAGTCTCGAAGGGCCGAATGGCCTACTCCTGCACCTAATTTCTATATTTCTATGTTACCTGGATATTTGGCATGGGCATGGGAAGTGATGGCAGGACCTGAAAGAAACACAGCAAGATCGGAAATTTTGTTTAGTTTAGTTTAGAGATACAGCGCGGAAACAGGCCCTTCAGCCCACTCTGTCTGCACCGATCAGTGATCCCCGCATATTAACACTAATATTCGCATATTTCCGACACACATTAGGGACAATTTACACATACACCAAGTGAATTAACTTACAAACCTGTATGCCTTTGAAGTGTGGGAGGAAACGGAAGATCTCGAGAAAACCCACGCAGGTCACGGGGAGAATGTACAAACTGTCGGAATCAAGCCTGGGTCTCTGGCGCTGCAAGCCCTGTAAGGCAACAACTCTACTGCTGCGCCACTGTGCCACCCTAATATGGCGGTATTCAACAACGTTTTTGCTAAGAGTGAAAGTTATGTTTCAATTTACAGAGATATATCAACAAATGGTGTACCGAGGAAAATAAAACAATGTCAGCAGTGCACATAAAAAGGCACAAAGTGCTGGAATAATGGGCCTGTCTCACGGCAAATATTTATGCAACTGCCGATGACTGTCATAGTCATAGCATGTGCCAAAAAAACGGCGACAACCTACGTCATCCTGGCGACAACCTATGACAGCATCTATGTCAAGCTACGCTCATTGGCATCAAACCCACCGTCGGCGAAAATTTTTCAACATGTTGAACATTTAGCAATGATCAGAAAGACGCTACGACTTTTTGCGCGACTGAGGCGATTACTCCCGGTGACCACCGGCGAACATGTAGCAACAAACTAGTCGCCTATAGTCGCCTAAGTTGGACACACAGCTCAGCAGTGAGGGCAGCATCCCTGGAGATCATGGATAGGCACGTTTCAGGTCGTGATCCTTCTTCAGAAACGTCGCCATGTTCTCCAGTGCCACTACAGCGCTGTGCCTTTTTTGTAAGCCAGCATCTGCAGTTCCTTGTGGTGTCAGCAGTCTATTTGCATAACTTGCAGTATGTTGATCATATATGTACAAATTTGTTTTTGTTAATTTTAGTTATGTTAACTGGAAATCTAAACTGAAAAAAAAAACTGAATGATTGAAAATGGAACTTTGAAAAATACCTCCGTTTCATTGAGTCCTTTTAGAACAAACTAAAAGCTTCCCATTTGACTCTTTGCAAAAGTTAAAAGTCTCAATTTATGTTGGACCAATACCGAATATGTTGAAGGAGCTGTAAGTCTTGACATTTTTTGTGTTAGGAAACAAGACATTAATTAGGACACAAAAGCCTATCTTTATTATTCAGAAGCAATTCTGCTGATAAGGGGAATAATAATCCATTGCATAACCTTTTCATTGTATAGACGTGTGGTATTTTTCTCAGTATTTTGTGTTAATTGTAAATAAATGCATCAGTTGCTGTAGTTTGTTAAAGCTCTTACCAATGCATAACATCTAATGTTTCAAAATGAAGTGAGTTTGAGTGCCTTCATGAGTATTGACTTACGCTGCCCTGTAACTACTTGTACAGCAGTGCAATCTAGAGATGGAACAATAGTGCCTCCTTCTCAACTGAAATAAATATACAGGCAATTTGCAAATGCCCTCATGTGCCTTGATGAGCTCCACAAATGCATTGGGAAAAACATTGGGAAAGATGAAACATAGAACAAATTTAAGCCGCTGTATTTCCCAGCAAGTGAACGTGCTATCAGTGATTTTGATTATTCTCAGTTGAATCACATTGCGTTTAATTCATGTATTAAAATCCAAAATGAATAATATTTCCAGAAGACCACAAAAATAACCTCTCAAATCTGTAAGTGTGCCGATTGGATGTAAAATGTAGGTGTTTGTGGTTTTTAAGTTCATTTAATGGGTGCCAACATAACATTTTGTATCTCAATTACATTTAACAATCCCCCAGCCCTATTATCACTATCTGTTCATGATAGAAAGGAAGGCATATGCCTGTATGTGAGAAGATCCTAAGGTGAGTAAATCCGTTCTGCAGGAAAATTTTGGGTAAGAATCATTTCTGTGAGAAATGGCCATAAGGAGAAAGAAAATAATACTTTCTATTGTAATAACTACCTTTCCTCTCTCTATCACTTGAGAAGATCTTACTTGAATGATCTTTTTTTTCCAATTCCCATGTGGAGAAGGATGTCATATTTTATTTTTTTAAAGTTGCATTTCATATCGATAACCTTTATGCCAAACATTGAGTACCACGTGGAAGAAAGCAGAGCCAGCTCTAATTACCAAGGCTACATTACAACATTGCAGGTTCTGTAACAGGAAGTCCTTATAGATCTGATGTGGTCAAGATTCAAGATTCAAGATTCAATTTAATTGTCATTTGGACCCCTTGAGGTCCAAACGAAATGCCGTTTCTGCAGCCATACATTACAAACAAATAGACTCAAGACACAACATAATTTACATAAACATCCATCACATCGCTGTGATGCCCCCCCCCCCCCCCCCCCCCCCCCCGATGTCAGAGTCAGTCAAAGTCAAAGCCCCCAGCTGGCGATGGCGATTGTCCCGCGGCCATTAAAGCCACGCCGGGTGGTGCGAGGTCGCACACCGGGTCTTGGTGTTAATGCCCCCGGCGTGCGCTCGCAGAGTCCCGCGGCCATTCCAAGCCGCGCGGGGCGGTGATGTCAGGCCCCGCTCCAGGAGCTCTTCAACCCCGCAACTCGGGCGGGAGAAGTCGCCGTTGCAGGAGCCCTGAAAAGCGGTCTCCCTCCAGAGACCCGCGGGCTCCTGCTGCCGCCGTCCGCCAGACCCGCAGTTGCAGCCTCCGAATCTCCGGAGGTCGGGCCGCAGCAGCAGCAGCGCTCCACCACCGCTCCACCCGCTCTGGACTCGGCCAGCTCCGCGACGGTGAGGTGAGTCGTCGGCACCAGAGTCCCCGGTCTTCTCCTGTTGGAGGCCGCTCCTCGTTGGAGCCCCAACGACAACGGAGACCCGACAAGAAAAGGTCGGGTCTCCCATGCAGGGAGAGATTTAAAAGTTACCCCCCTCCCTCCCCCCACCCCCCCCACCCCCCCCACACACACACCCCACAAAAAATAACAAAAACTACATAAAAACATAGACACAAGGTTGTATTCTGTGTATCAACAGTCCAGTTTGCCTAAACCTACCTGATCTCTTGGTTGCTAAACACTTTAACACCCCCTCACATTCCCACACTGACCTTTCTGTCTTGGGCTTCCTCCATTGTCCGAGTGAGACCCAGCACAAATTGGAGGAACAGCACCTCATATTTCGCTTGGGCAGCAATATTTTAGGAAATTCATTTGTAATTATGTCATCAGTCAGCATCATTTAAACATTGAAAATTAGTTCTTAATTCATGAGAATTTCTTTTTTAAATGCACGCGACAATCTTTCAAACCGATCCCACTACCAGTTGCATATTTCCTTCTCTCCCTACTTTCCAGTTTCTGCAGTGACTACTCTCTACATCACTACCTGATCCACTCATCTCCTTCCTATCCACCCCACCCTGTCTCCTGGCACTTTCCCCAGCCATTGAAAGAGGTGCAGCACCTGTCCCTTCACCTCCTCACTCAACACCTTCCGGGGACCTAAACAGGCATTCGTAATGAGGTAGAGGTTTACTTGCATACCCTCCAATCTGATCTATTCCATGGTGCTCACAAAGTGGCCTCCTCTGAACTGGAGAAATCAAGATTAGTCTAGGTGATAGTTTGGAGGAGCACCACCGTTCTGTCCAAAGCAACCATCTGAAACCTTTGGTTGTACGTTCTCTTAAGTCACGTTCCCACTCCCACACTAACGTCTCTCTCCTTGGGCTTCTGCATTGTTACAGAGAGGCCATGCATAAATTAAAAAACGAGCATCTCATATTCCACTTGGGTAACTTACAACCCAATGTAACAAACAATAGCTTTTACAACTACATGGAGACCCCCCCCCAGTTTAGTTTGTCTTTAAACTGTAATCTTCCTGTGAAGGAACGTTGGTGAGCAGGACAATCCTTCTCTCTAGAGATCCAGCATTTTGTGTCTATCTTGCTGTGAACAGCAGCATTGTTTTTTATTGCTCTGCACATTTAAAATAGTAAACACGGGGCTTCTGTGACTCTGAACATAATTCAATTAACACAAGGCCCAACATAAGCTTTCAAGATCTTCACCTTTCACCTTTCATATTGTAGCATCTTCTCAAAACAGATTGCACCAATTTTCCAAACACTGACGTCAAAGTAACTGGTCTATAGTTCTCTCTTTTCCCTTTCTCTCCTTAAATAGTGTCTTTGTTCACATGTTTATTTTGAGTCTTGTCATGAGTTCAGAATTAAACCACTCATGACTTGTTTGTGGGAAAACGCCACAAATATATCTTTCTCTAGGGAGAGAAATCGGTAGGATTCAGATATAGGTAGGCTCACTCAGAAATTCAGAATGAAGCCAAATCAATTTTACCATAGCCTGGTTTTGGCTTCTCACATTTTCCTCTGCATTTCGATGTATTCATTCTCAATCTTCTTCGAAGGCAATTTTTCAGGATCAACCATGACTTGCTTTCACCCTAGTTCTGAAGAATGAGAAATGTCTACCAATTAATTTTTTGAGGTGTGGTGGCCTTTGCAAATACCACATCCACTTGACTGAATTAGAATTATTTTGTTTTAGTTTATCATGTATACCGAGGTACAGTCAAAAGCTTTTTGTTGTGTGTTAACCAGTCAGCGGAAAAACTATACATGATTACAATTGAACCACAGTGTACAGATACATGATAGAGAATAATGTTTAGTGCAAGATAAAGTCCAGTAAAGTCCGATGAAAGATAGTTTCAGGTTCTAGACATGAGGTAGATAGTAGCTCAGGACTGCTGTTTATTTGTTGGTAGGATGGTTCAGCTGCCTGATAACAGCTGAGAAGAAACTATCTCTAAATCTGGAGGTTTGTGCTTTCACACTTCTGTACCTTTTGCCCAATGGGAGAAGGGAGAAGAGGTAATGACTAGGGTAAGACTAATCCTTGATTATGCTGGTGGCCTTGCCGAAGCAGCATGAAGTGTAGTTGGAGTCAATGGAAGAGAGGTTCGTTTGTGTGATGGTATGGCCCGCGTCCACAATTCTCTGCAATTTCTTTCAGTCTTGGATGGGGCTGATCCAAAATACAGACTGACAAGAAACACAGATGAAGTCTGAAGATCACAGTCTGAAGAAGGGTCTGGACCTGAAACGTCACCCATTCCTTCTCTCCAGGAATGCTGCTTGTCCCGCTGAGTTACTCCAGCATATTCGAAAAGAAGATACACTGTGTCTGATGGAAGACAAAGCCTTGATTGCAGCTTCAAACTGATTTCCAACTCATTACTCCGTATATTGAAGAGCTACCAGAAGATTGACTTTAAAATAAGAAGGCTGAGGATCCGCAAATCTGTCTTCTAATATTCCGGATCAGTTGACAATGCAATGCCTCATCAAACGCTTGCTAATGTCCTTATGGAGATCAACTGCATTGCCCTCAACCAATCTTCTTGGTCACCTCTTCAAAAAACTAAATTAAATTTATGAGAGTTAATTTCCTTGGCACAAAGCTATGCTGACCATCCCTAGTCTATCCATTCCTTTCCAAATGTATTTGGATCTTGTCCTTTAAAATTCTGTCTAGTAACATAACCTCTATAATAACTAGACATGCATTTTCTAGAGTTCAGGAAAAATTACTGGTTAGCAAAATGGGTTCAGATGTTGGATGCTATGGGGACATTTTACTGACGGAGGAGGCCAAAACTGGTTGAAGATCAGCCATGATTTTGAGTGAAGGACCAAGCTGCAGCCGGGGACTCATTACATTGAGGTGCGAGCATTATAAAATTAATTAAAAAATATTCAGCATAGATCATGGGGAATTGCTGAATTGCTGTGAATTATCACAGAACACAGAGGGCATGCTTGCCAGGGTATGTCTTGTTGGGGGTATGGAGGAGGTTGGTTGCAGGGTGGACAAAAATACAAAGGATTAATTTGGCAGACTAGGGAAACCACTCCCATTGCTCCAGACTCACAAGCAACTACAAAAAAAACACGTATCTATTGGTAGACAGAAAATGCTGGAGTAATGGGTTAGGTAGCTGAGAAAATGTATAGGTGGCGTTTCGGGTTGGGACCCTTCTTCTGACTGTCTCCTGACCAGATGAAACTTGCCAAAAATACATTAAATATATAGGTATTCCCAAAGCTTGAATCAGACAAGTTCCACTACCTTCAGAAGTAGCCTTCAACAACCCCTTCCTGCAGCATTGTTTTGAGAGTTCAACATTGGATAACAATGCTTGCTGTGCATTGCCTGTTCTGAAACAAGTGGAGTGAAAAAGTACAGTACTTAAGTGGAGTGAAAAAGTCAGGTTCAATAATGATTTTCAAACAGGAACTATATATACACTTGAAATCAGTTTAGAGAAAGCATTAAGTGTGTCTAATTGAATGTCTTCTTCAAAGAGCCAATTCAAATAATGTTGGCTGGATATGCATCTTTGCTGTATAATTTAATGTTACATGTTGCAGTAAGGATTTAGGAGGTTGTATCCACAATGAAATTAGTTTTTGCTTTCTGAAGCAACATAGCACAATTGATTAGAAATAACATATTACAATGCATTCTATACCGATTCCATAAATTAACCAACATATCCCAGCACTTAATTGAAAGAAGACACAAAGTGCTGGAATAACTCAGCGGGTCAGGCTGCCTTTCTGTAGAACATGGATAGGTGACATTTCAGATCAGGATCCTTCTGCAGACTGATCGGAAATCCCCACTTATATTTAAACCTTGCACCATGATATTGTGGTTTTTGAGATCATATATTGCAAGTGTTGAGCATTGGAGCATTGTACATAAATGATCTGCAGAGATAATCACTTGTTTATCATTCTATTGTAACAATTTATTTTACTAGGACATGGATCTGTTCTGTTAGCATATCAATTATGTTAACCATATAATATAACCATATAACAATTACAGCACGGAAACAGGCCATCTCGGCCCTACAAGTCCGTGCCGAACAAATTTTTTTTCCCCCTAGTCCCACCTGCCTGCACTCATACCATAACCCTCCATTCCCTTCTCATCCATGTGCCTATCCAATTTATTTTTAAATGATACCAATGAACCTGCCTCCACCACTTCCACTGGAAGCTCATTCCACACCGCTACCACTCTCTGAGTAAAGAAGTTCCCCCTCATGTTACCCCTAAACTTCTGTCCCTTAATTCTGAAGTCATGTCCTCTTGTTTGAATCTTCCCTATTCTCAAAGGGAAAAGCTTGTCCACATCAACTCTGTCTATCCCTCTCATCATTTTAAAGACCTCTATCAAGTCCCCCCTTAACCTTCTGCGCTCCAGAGAATAAAGACCTAACTTATTCAACCTATCTCTGTAACTTAGTTGTTGAAACCCAGGCAACATTCTAGTAAATCTCCTCTGTACTCTCTCTATTTTGTTGACATCCTTCCTATAATTGGGCGACCAAATTGGACTGAGCTGCTAAATGTGGCCTCTTTAACTTCTTGAACTTCTTTAAAAGGAATTTGGATTGATACATGGATAGGAAAGGTTTAGAGTGATATGAACCAAATGCAGGTTAATGGGACTGGCTTTGATGGGGCATCTTGCTCGCCAAGGACAAATAGGCCGAAGAGCCAGTTTCCGTGCTGTATGACTCAATGAATCCTGACAACTGCAACACAATGTCCTAATTCCTGTAGCGGAATTGAGCCCAATGCATTTTAATACCCCGAATGTGTTGTCAGATTGGTGAAAACACCAACATTTTGATTTGTTTATCCAGATTGCATTTGATAACTTTAACTGCACAGCATTACAACAATACAGCATAATCTGCTTCTGATGTTCATTGCACTGCTACAGCATGCCAGCATGATTACATGGAACACATTAACAAAAGAAGTGGTGGAAGCAACAATTATTATGATTTTACTTCGGAGTCACGTGAGTGATTCCGTGAAGAACCCAGCCCAGTGCGCAGGTGCGGCATTATCGCACAGCTGTGCAACGCGGCCAGCGGGAGTCGGGCGCTCCCGCAACCAAGGACGTGAGGTAAGTACTTACCTTAATCGGGCCTTGTGGTTTTTTGCTCCAGGGGGAGCAAAGCAGCAGAGGAAGCGGCCCCCGTTCGACTCCAGCGAAGGAGCCGACAGTGGAGGGGGAAAGGCGCAAACGGGACCGCACAGGCTGCGGACCGCTGACAGGGAGCTGCGCTATGCCGGTCCGCTGAACAGCTGTTTGGTTAACAGCAGCGGACCGGCGGGAAATTTAAAAACCCGACCGGCAGCCCTGCAGACTCCTGACAAGGAGAATCGCCGCCCGGGAACCGCTAGAATGCCGCCTGAAAAACGGCAGGCAGCCTCTAAATACAGGTAAGACAAAAATCTTACCAAAATTACAGGTTCTATAGGAATCAACTTCCTCCAACACTGGAACAGGTGGAGACAGCAAAAATAAGTATGTCTGTCTCCCCATGCCAGAGGAGGTCATGGAGTTCAAAACCTCCAGGGAAAAAAGGGGCACTGGCTGAATGCCAAGGGAGCTGACACTCCTACCCCAGTGCTATTGCACTAGCCATCTCCCTTGTCGAGGGATTGATGCAACAGCGGAGTTTGAGCTATGCCTCCTCCAATTTATAGCACACCCTTTTGCTCCCTCTTTTGAGGCTAGCTAAGGAGGCCAGGGCTGGGCTGGCTTAAACGCTGGGCAGGCTGACGAGAACAGCAGTATGCCAGGGGACCAGGATCAGGAAGAGCTACTGGGTGTCGTGGGCCACTACATGGCTCCTCCACGCGACCATCTTCCCAACAAAGCCCTGCAGGAGCAGGCCTTTCTAGAGGCAAATCCGCAGGCAGCTGGGTCAGCAGACTCGCAGACAAGAGCTGAAAGCAGCGAATTCTGAAGCTCCTGACAGAAGGGTCAAGATGTCACCGCCTTTGCTCGTTTTCCACGGATCATACTCACCTGGCAGGCGAGACGCCATGATCACCAAGGTGGTTCTCCTAGGATGAGACTATCCCGTTGCACTACGAGGGTGCTGACGCCTAAGATGTTCCCAAATTTGGGATACTCGACTGACATTGGTGCATATAAGACCTGCCCGCAACCCCAAATATACGGGGCTATGCAAACCGCTGCTGCGGGAAGAGAGGCAGCTAAACCTGTGCGCCTCATGAGGGCAGGCCATGGAACGAGCAGGACATCGCATCCAACACCCAGCTGGCAGCACCCCTCGGCATCCACCAGCAATATCGAACAAGGACTGGTGAAAGCCTGGCGACCGCTTCACATTACCCCCAAAGTTCTTTTTAGACAGGGGCCCAGAGCGGAGCCGTGGGAAAATGCGCCGCCCCACCGACAGCACCAGCATACCAGCAAACTAGGCCTTCATGAAAAAACAATAAACATGGAGGTAGGTAGTCTGGTTCCTCCCAGTTTACACTAAATAAGGGTGTTCTACTAACTGCGGGGGGGGGCATTTACACTTGTTGATAAAGCATGGGATGCTGTCACAAATAACTAAAATATACTCAACAGTATTAGTGGATAAAAACAAATTCAAATTGGGCATATTACCGCCAGTTCAGCAATGCGCCCAAAGGGCATTTTCTCCCTCTAAGAAAGAGAAGTGAGAAGGTCAAGCTGAACTAGAAAGGCTCATTACTAAACGGATCATGGGAGTAAACATGAACCATTGGAATTTGTATCGAATATATTCACCAAAACTACAAAAGATGGTGAATGTAGCATCATCATTGATCTAATATCACTAAATAAATCTGTTGAGTATATACACTTTAAGATGGAGACGGGTTTTTGTCACTGCCAGACATCTGATCTCCAAAGGATACCTATGGGGAGCATTGATATGGAAGATGCTAACTATCTTATACCCATACACTAGGATCATTATAGATACCTAAAAAATTTTACCTGGATAATGGATATCCCGGTTAGGGCAACAATGGGAGTATAGAGCATTCCCAATGGTTTAACCTCAGCCCTAAACTATTATAAATATTAAAAATGGCCATGAAATTATTAAGAAAACAAGCATAATCATGGCATATATTGGATGATATCCTCATATTAGGGGAAACAAAGGAATTAGCTGTGGCAGCAGTTCTAGCTACGAAACAGCTCCCTAAAGCTCTGAGGTTCATCCCACGCCCAGATAAACCAGAATTGAAGCGTTAACTACCATGGATTATCTGGGCTTCAATAACAATTCCATCCATATGACTGTTACTTTGCCAAGGTACTTGGGTCACTATAATCAAATCATGAATGTACCCACTGAAGCTATATCACAATTACGGTGACGGGCAGACATATATTTGGCATAGTTTTCAGCCCTATTATCATCACCAATCCCAACTTGGTTATTAAAAACCGATGCCAGTACTTTAAGCTGGGGAGCAACTAAACTCCATATCCAGCACAGGTAACAGATGGACCAATTCACAAACATCGTTACTACACACACCGGGCTTCAACTACTTGGGATTGGTGATCGCCATATGCATTTCAAATGCAGCACGTACATATGTGGTTACGGATTGATAATACTATGGTGGTGGCTTATATCAACCATATGGGAGCATAAAAATCATTATTGTGCAACAAATTGGTCAAACAAATCTGGCAATGGTGTGTCAAAAGACATTTTAACTATCAGCTGCCTATGTCCTAGGAAGCTAGAACTCAGTGGGAGACACCATGTCACGGGTAAAAATTTATGATAACATTAAATAGATGTCAAACCCAAGATATCTGCTAAAGGTATTAAGCAGTTTGAAAGCCAGATATCAATTTGGTTGCACAAGACGGAATCACCAGTAACCTATGTATGTGACTTAGGAACCAGATCAGAGGCAGCAGCGATAGATGCCTACACGCTGGAAGGGGGAATTTCTGCTTTGCCTTCCTCCCTTCTGCCTCATCAGTCGGGCACTTCGCAATACAGATGGAATCTGTCTCCGAGATATTGAACGTGCCCGACCGGCCTACACAGCCATGGTTCCCAGTTCATCACGACATGGTGGGCGAGTCACCTATGGATTTCCCTAGTGGACCATGGTTGCTGACTCAACCCAGTATCAGGCATAAGCCACCCATGCCAGAAAAACTCCTGGGTGCAGGGTTAGAATAGACCTTACCAGGGACTGGGATTATCCAAAGGAACCATTACCACCATGTCGGCATCCCTCCGAACAGTCACCAAGAGCTAACATGGGTAAAATACTGCCACGACGCAGGGACAACATACCAAACTATTCAATCACTGACGTATTGGAGTTCCTGGAACATCTACACCATGACTAAAAGGTGAGTTACAGTGCCGTAAATACAGCATGGAGCGCCTTGTCTGCTTATCTAAAACAGCAGGACAGCAGAGCATGGGATCCCATCCACTGAAGATAAACTTATGAAGGGCAACTATAATAATAAGCCCCAAAAACCCAGGTATACCCATGTATGGGATATCGGTGTGATATTGACATATCTCAGAGAATGGCACCAGCCAGATCCCTCAGTCTTGCTCAATCTATGTTAAAAACGCTCATGCTTATGGCTCTTGTGTACGCTCACAGAGTCCAGTCACTCCATAAAACTAGACTGGATAACATGGTGATTACCCCAGACGCATCACGTTCATCATTCTAGGTCTGGTAAAAACCTAACTCGCAGGTATATGGGACTAGGCGAGATTATGAGTTCGGCACGGACTAGTAGGGTCGAGATGGCCTGTGTTTTCCGTGCTGCAATTGTTATATGGTTATATGGACCAGGAACGCCCTATTCAATGGTGGGATTCCGGGCCTACCCACCAGAGTCCAGGTTGAGTGTGGTGACCCATCTACTACAATATATAGACACAACCCACAATCTTAGAGGGAGAGGAAAGCCTATGGGTCAACCACAGAAACCCCAAGACGGGGTACGAGCCAAACCACTCCAAGGTGGCTCAAACAGGTACTGAAAGCTGCCGGAATAGATAATAATACATTTTAATCCCATTCCACTAGGGCAGCATTGATATCAGCGGCTGAACGAATGGACATCCCGGTTGACCACATTCTCAATACGGCAGAATGGTCAAGGGAACGACGTTCAGAACATTTTTTATTGTAAACCGTTGATAAGCCTGATTTAATTGCAGAAAGAATATTACAAACTGCAATATTAATTTAAGCTCAGGGGAGCTATTTATGTTGTTATTGTTAACAAATACCTTTCTGTTTCTTGTGAAAGCAGATCCACTGGTTGATTACGATAACACTTCCTCCCTCAAAAACTTCGGCAGTGAGTGAAATAAAAACTGTTACACGGTTTGAAATCACAGACCTTTGAAGTCTTCACGGAATCACTCACGTGACTCCGAAGTAAAATAGTAAGATTAAACGAGTACTTACCAGTATGAAGTTTGATCTGTATTTTATGAGGAGTTACGGTGAGGTATTACGTGCCCTCCGCTCCCACCCTCAATATATAGATCAAACTAATAAACTGATGTCTCATGATCTTTACTATCTTACTTCAAATATTGTGTTTATCCCGTGATTTCACACCGCTGCTTCGAAGTATGCCGCACCTGCGCACTGGGCTGGGTTCTTCACGTAATACCTCACCGTAACTTCTCATAAAATACAGATCAAACTTCATACTGGTAAGTACTCGTTTAATCTTACTATTAAAATACACTTGAATGGGTACAAAGGAGAGGTTTGGAAGAATATGGGCCAAGTGCAGGCAACTGGGACTAGTTTGGTAGCATTGTCAGCATGGGTGAAGCAGGCTGAAGGCCCTGTTTCTGTGTTATTTTGCTTTATTATTCTATCAATATACCATGCTGAGCACTACTGATAAATAATGGATCGCAAGCGAGTTATTGTAATGGAGTTCATTATGAAAAAGTTTCACAATAGACAATAGACAATAGGTGCAGGAGTAGGCCATTTGGCCCTTCGAGCCAGCACCGCCATTCAATGTGATCATGGCTGATCATTTCCAATCAGTACCCCGTTCCTGCCTTCTCCCCATATCCCCTGACTCCACTATTTTTAAGCCCTATCGTGCTCTCTCTTGAAAACATCCAGAGAACCTGCCTCCACTGCCCTCTGAGGCAGAGAATTCCTCACTCACAACTCTCTGTGAGAAATAGTGTTTCCTCGTCTCCGTTCTAAATGAACATTTATTCATCCAACCATTGAAACCTATCAATGTACTTAGTGGTCTGTTTGGCCCATCTTCCATTGGTTTCCATTGTTGTTCAATGACAGATCATTTTAATTTCCTAAAATATAAATGTCACTTTACACTATATTGAGTTAATAATCTGTCAATTTTTATTTGAAAACTAGACTAAGTGGGACTAAGTGGGACCCGTTGGGTCCCATGTTTACACGGGAGGGCTGGTCCCCCAATGCAATATTCCACCTCTCCACCAATTCCAATATTGGTGGCCAGTGGGGGTGGCTTTCTGGAGCGCTAGTATAGGTGTTGTGGGGCAAAGGGACTGGTTTCCAGAGGGCTAGTATGGACATTGTTAGCCAAATGGATTCTTGGTCTGGCAGTTCAGTCACTCAGGCCTGGTGTGCTGGCAGCTCAGTCACACAGAGCTGGTGGGATGGCAGCTCAGTCACTCGGGCCTGGTGGGCTGGCAGAACAGTCACTTTGGGCTGGTGGGCTGGCAGTTCACTCACGGGTATTCCTTGAAATTCCATTTCAAGCAGAGTGCAGGCCACCAAATTCAATTTCATAGCATTTCAAGCAGAGTGCAGGGCACCAAATTCAATTTCATAGCATTTCAAGCAGAGTGCAGGCCAAAAAATTCAATTTCATAGCATTTCAAGCAGAGTGCAGGGCACCAAATTCAATTTCATAGCATTTCAAGCAGAGTGCAGGCCACCAAATTCAATTTCATAGCATTTCAAGCAGAGTGCTGGCCACCAAATTTCACACACACACACACACACACACACACACACACACACGCACGCAGCACGCATGCACGCATGGCACGCGCACGCGCACGCACGCACGCACACGCACACACACACACACACACACACACACACACACACACACACACACACACACACACACACACACTGACTCACACACCATATTTAAGACAGTAAACTTTCTTGAATCTACTCCCACGGCTGAATGCGATCTCTCCACCGTGGGCCTTCCACAGTCAGTGGCACATTTCCGCAATTAGCAAGACCTCTGCACTGTCCGGCAATTACGCAATAAGCGTGACCTCTGCACTCACCGAAAATTACGCAATCAGCACGACCTGTCCACTAAGTGAAAGTCACGGAATGAGCGGGAGCTTTGGACTAAACACAGTCGGACCGAACAAAGCATTTATTCCTTCCAAACACAGTCGGACCTAACAAAGAATTTATTCCTTCCAAACACGGTCAGACCTAACAAAGCATTTATTCCTTCCAAACACAGTCAAACCTAACAAACTATTTATTCCTTCCAAACACAGTCAGACCTAACAGAGCATTTATTCCTTCCAAACATAGTCGGAACTACAAAGCATTTTTTCCTTCCAAACACAGGCAGACCTAACAAAACATTTCTTCCTTCCAAACACAGTCAGACCTAACAAAGCATCTATTCCTTTCAAACATAGTCGGACCTAATAAAGCATTTCTTCCTTCCAAACACAGTCGAACCTCATTGCATTGCAGCTTCAAGCACAGGCAGGGCAGGCCAAATAACTCATTGCATTGTCACTTCATTTCCAATGTTAAACACTCATAACTTTTTTTTATTTATCATCGATCGGAAAAATCTTCAGGGCTGCCTCAGCAGAGGAGGACTGTGAGTAAGATGGCCAAATATCATAGTGATATATGGTAGCGTTTTTTCTAAAATCAATATACAGTACAGACAGGAAGTGATCAAGATGAGACTTTTAGTTATATAGATAATCAATGATGTTAGCATTTGTTATAATACAATTGCACAACATCATTAACTAAAATAAATTATCATTTTAATTAACTCTATCATCATTATCTCTTCAACCATTTTGCATTTTTTTTACATTCAGTTTCTTAATTATGTCCAGGTTACTGAAATGCTGGATTAAATGGAACACATTAGAACTGTCAAAGCAGTTATTTTACTTGCATTTACAATTTGTCCAATGAATTATCAAATACATATATGTTGCTTGAAAGGATATTGGCATTATTATCGACAATAAACCTAAATTGTTACAGCAAAATAATGAGTACATTCATCATTTAAAATAAAGCAGTCCAGTGAGAAAATAATTTGTCAAAGTTTCAAAATTAGCCATTTAGTTCAGAAACGTAGGCAGAGGATACAATTACAGTACATATTCCATTTATATAATTTATTTAACATTTACAATGAAAGGTAAGTAAATCACAAAAATTACACCATGTCAGTGTAATCTTGGTGATTTACTTAATTTTCATTGTAAGTAATTGTTACCAATGTTGATTTTTTATTAAATTCACACTTATGCTCACATATCTGATATGTACTCTGGTTCAAATAACATTTGGTTTGATGTCCAGGGAATAGTAGTGGGAAATGTACAAGTAATTTAACATGGTTGCAGTAATTCAACAAAGGATATGAAATATGAAAGTCTGAAGAAGGGTTTCGGCCCGAAATGTCGCCTATTTCCTTCAGACCATAGATGCTGCTGCACCCGCTGAGTTTCTCCAGCAATTTTGTGTACCTTCAATCTTCCAGCATCTGCAGTTCCTTCTTGAACAAAATGATATGAAATAAATATCCGCATTTGTACGATGTTACATATTGGAGAATCTGTGAGAAATACAGTATGTCTGTGGTAAATTTACAAACCACACTCAATGGAAATTAAAGACCTAATAATTTCCTCAAGAATTCGAAGACCATTGTAAATCAGATATCCTTCACTAGACCAGGAGACTGTTGATTGCATGAAGTGGAGCACGAGATCCAAATTTTTTAACAGTGGAACTTTTCATGTGGCCATGGCTCCGTAATTTCAAAATGCAGGGTGGTAGAGAAAGATTCTGTTTCCCTGCCAAATTAATTCCTTACAATGGAATAATCACAGTCAGTACCCCTAGGCTAGAGTGAATGAATTGAGCCTCTGTCGGGCTGCAGTGTTGCAATATGAAGTTCAGCAAACAAAGAGTCTCATCAGAGAAAAAGATGCTAATAGAATACTAATGCATGTCAAATGTTTGTCATTTCGGTTTACCTAACGGCTTGTGAATTTTTGGGACATTTCTGCAAAATAGCCAACATTTCTTCACATGCATTTTAGCAACTTTTGACTTTCTGCACATTCACCCCCAAACAGAAAACATGAAATTCCAACTGCTTTTCCATAAATCTTCTGGGGTTTTTTCTGAGATTGCCGGTCGGAGAAAAGATAAAAATAAATGAACTGATGTGGTCCATTTGGACCCCAAGTCTTTTGATAAGGTATTGGTATTAGTATTGGTGTATTATTTTAATGCACCAAGATACAGTTTACTAATGTCATGTGCACTGAGTTATGTCCTCTAATCTGCAAAGATGGAAATTGCATTACAGCAAAATCTGGCCGCAGTGTCATAAGTGTATATAGAGTAGAGTAAGGGGCTGAGAATGACTATTTGTGGTGAACTGGTTTTGAAAATTGTGAAGAATGTTTTCTCACCTATCTACACTAATTGCCGTTTATGTATCAGGAAGTTGAGGAACTAGTGATAGAGGGGGATACTGACTCCTAGGTTGAGAAGTTTGGAGATGACCAAGGTTAGGATTATGATGTTGTAGGTAGAGTGATAGTCAATAAATAGGAATGTCCAGATTTTCAAGTAATGAGCTTGAGTTCACAATCGAGGGAGTTCACATCCACTGTGGTGCTGGTGATGGTAGGCAAACTGCAGTAGATCAAGGCCGACTGGAAGCTAGAATTAATATGTGCCATGACCAACTTCTCAGTGAATTTCATGATGTTGGATGTCAGAGCTATTGGGCAAGAGTCATTAAGACATGCTACCCTGTTTATCTTTGGAACCAGGATGATAGTAATCTTCTTAAAGTCGGTGGGAACCTTGTCTGAAGAATGGTTTCGGCCCGAAACGTTGCCTATTTCCTTCGCTCCATAGATGCTGCTGCACTCGCTGAGTTTCTCCAGCTTTTTTGTGTACCTTAAAATGGAGTAGTGAGAGATTTAAGCTGTCCATGATTGCTCTTGTCAACTGGCCCGTGCAAGTCCTGAGGACATCGCTGAAGCCTCTGTCGAGGCCAGTTGCTCTCCGTGGGTTCACTCTCAGGAAGGCCAATCTGACACCTGAGGCGATGACCATGAGTACAGGTGCAATCAAGGCTGTTGGAGTGGATGATGCGATTCCACCAACCTTCTGCTCATAGCGAGTTTAGAATGCACAGAATTCATCAGGGAGAGACACAGTGTTGCCAGCGATACTGCCCATTTTCCCTTGGTAATGTATTATAACATGCAAGCATTGTCATAATTAGCAGGTATTTATGTGGTTATCGTAAGAGTCTAGTTTGGTTTAGAAATCTTTTCGGCATCCTTGAGAGGAAGAAGATTAGATTTTATTGCCTTCCTTCACAGTGAGGAATGTGGAGAATCTTGTTGTTGCTTGGAGAAGGTAACAACAGAGCAAACAGAAATAAAATGTACCTGGAGACAGTAAGACTGATTGGAGAACTAAGAAGCGGAGAGATGAAGAGAGAAGGAAAGCTCCAGCATTTTTGTGTCTATCTTCGGTTTCAACCAGTATCTGCAGATCCTTTCTACACAGTTCATCAATGGTTTCTGGTGGGGGAACACTCATATCGTTTTCTTTGGCAGGAATTACTTGACACACTTACTGATGAAGTCTGTGGCAGCAGTGGCATACTCATTTGGGTTGGTAGTGGAGTTCTTGAATATTGACCAGTCCACCGACTCACAGTGGCCATCTCAGTAGATGTCATCTGTTTCCTCAGACCAGCACCATGCATCTTCCTGTACCAGATCCTCCCGCTTCAATTTCTAAAAGTAAACCGAGTAAAAGCACAGCCAGGAGCACTGAATTTCCAAAATACTCGTCGAGGGATGGAGGTCCCTCGAGCAGTGGTTGGGGGTGTTTGTGCCTTTGGTGAGACATGAGATAGTATTTTGGTAGCACACTATTGAATCAGATTGAATATTTAATAGACAATAGACAATAGACTGTAGGTGCAGGAGTAGACCATTCGGCCCTTCAAGCCAGCACTGCCATTCAATAAGATCATGGCTGATCATCTAAAATCAGTACCCCGTTCTGGCTTTTTGCCCATATCCCTTGATTCCTTTAGCCCTAAGAGCTAAATCTAACTGTCTCTTGAAAACATCCAATGAATTGGCCTCCACTTCCTTCTGTGGTAAAGAATTCCACAGACTCACAACTCTCTGTGTGAAAAAATAGTTTCCTCATCTCCGTTCCAAATGGCTTAGCCCTTATTCTTAAACTGTGGCCCCTGGTTCTGGACTCCCCCAACATCGGGAACATGTTTCGTGCCTCCAGCGTGTCCAAACTCTTAATAATCTTATATGTTTCAATGAGATTCCCTCTCATCCTTCTAAATTCCATAGTATACAAGCCCAGTCATTCTATTCTCTCAGCATACGAATCCCGCCATCCCGGGAATTAACCTGTGAACCTACCCTACACTCCCTCAATAGCAAGAATGTCCTTCCTCAAATTTGGAGATGAAAACTACACGCAATACTCCAGGTGTGGTCTCACAAGGGACCTGTACAACTGCAGAAGGACCTCTTTGCTCCTCTTGTTATGAAGGCCAACATGCCATTCGCTTTCTTCACTGCCTGCTGTACCTGCATGCTTACTTTCATTGACTAATGAACAAGGACCACCAAATCCCATTGTACTTCCCCTTTTCCCAACTTGATACCACTTAGATAATAATCTTCCTTCCTGTATTTGTTACCAAAGTGGATAACCTTACATTTATACACATTAAACTGCTTCTGCCTTGCATCTGCCCACTCACCCATCCTGTCCAAGTCACCCTGCATACTCATAGCATCCTCCTCACAGTTCACACTGCCATCCAGCTTTGTGTCATCTGCAAATTTTGTAATGTTACTTGTAATCCCTTCATCTAAATCATTAATATATATTGTAAATAGCTGCGGTCCCTGCACTGAGCCTTGTGCTACCCCACTAGTCACTGCCTGCCATTCTGAAATGGACCCGTTAATCCCCACTCTTTGTTTCCTGTCTTCCAACCAATTTTCTATCCATGTCAGCACTCTACCCCAATACCATGTGCCCTAATTTTGCCCACTAATCTCCTATGTCGGATCAGATTAGAAAAATCAATTAAACCATACTGTCTCACATTGAGGAGTTATAAATGAACAGGAATATGAAAATAAGAACAAGAACAAGAAACAATTTCTCAGTTGGGGATATGACTAAGAGGAATCGTGTTTGTGGTTCAAGCAACTCACAATCTATTTCAATGATCTGGTTGAAGGGATCATAATATATCTATAGAAATATATATATATATCATATCATTATATCATATCAACATATTATTTATTAAAAGTCTGATGTTGTATGTGTGTTTATGTGTATATGTGTGTGTATATGTGGTTGTCTTTACATCTTCGCAAAAACACTATGCGGTAACGATTACATTTTTAAATATTCTGATTGACATTTTTCCCCTCGAGGCCGAGAGCTCCTTCACTGAACATTCTATGCTTTATTTCTAGACTTATTATTAATTAAATTAAAAATAAATAAAAATACTGAAATTATAACGACCAGCGTCAACTGATGATATCACAATTGCTCGGCTAGCAGTTATCAGCTTCACAAGATTTCATCCTATATTTCACGTTATTCATGATTAAAGCTTTAAAAATGCCAACTTTCACAAGATTTATACTGTTAGAACCATTCCTGCCATCTTCCAACAAACTTCGACCCAATGTTGCGACACAGGAACACTGAACCTTTCACCTCACTGGAGGGGGAGGGCAAATTGCTATTGCAATATGAAGGTAAGTGCAAGTGGGGCATCCGAGTAGAGAATAGGTGTGTTGGAGGAGCAGAACCAATGGGTCTGCACTTGGTATAGTATTTACTAAAACTCTGATCTTGTTTGTGGGTATAGGTGTGTGTCTTCACATCTTCGCAAAAAGACTACGCAGTAACAATAACATTTTTACATATTCTGATTCACATTTTTCCCCTCTAGGCAGAGTCACCTTAACTGAACATTTTATGCTTTATTTCTCGACATTACTGATTATTGTTTAAAAACATCAAAAGACTGAAATGAACAGCTTTCACTGCAGCAAGCACCCCCCGGGTTATTCACACCCCATGCCCCCCCCCCCCCCCCCCCCTCTGAGTTATTCACAATCCCTACCTCACCCCCCCCCCCCCCCCCCATGGGTTATTCACACATGCTCCCCCTCCCCCGTGGGTTATTCACCCCCCCCCCCCCCCCCGGGTCATTCACACTCCCCCTCTCCGGGTCATTCACACCCCCCTCAGTTATTCACCCCCCCCCACACACTCAAAAAGGCAGCCAACATCCCCCTCCCCTCTCTACCCTCCCCTCCTTCTCTACCCCCAACCCACCCCCTATACCTCCCTTCCCTCTCTACCCCTCTCCCTCTCTCTCCCCTCATCCTCTCTGCTCCCCCTCCCTCTATGCCCCCTCCTTCTCTATCCCACTCCCTCTGTACCTCCCTCCCACTCTCTCTCTAGCCGCGCCTGTACAGCTGCGGGCTATGCGTATGTGGTTAGGGCGGAGGATGTGGAGAAATTAGTGAATGAATAATATTAATATAATATCAAGGGGGGAGTAGAGGGCATGTGTGTGGAGGGTGGTTAGTGTGTGTGTGCGAGATGCCGCAGGCCCCCCCCCCCACCACGCTACCATGCGCTGAGGGGACAGGATCCAATGGGTCCCACTTGGTCTGGTATATTTATCTATATAATTAAAAGTCTCATCTTGACCACTTGGCTGTGATTTTTTGGCTATCTTACTCATAGTCCTCCGCTGCACAGGCCCTGAGGATTTTTTCCATTGATGAAAAATAAAAGACTTATTAGTGTTGAGATTCTCTCTCCTGTCAACCACCACCATGAAGGCCACACCCCTTTTGGTGGGAGGGGTAGGGACAATAAAACCTGGAGGTGTGGGCTCAGTCTGTCTGCACGATGGTGAGGGAGAGGTCATGACTCTCTGTCTGAGCTTGCATACTCACAGGACACTGTGAATATGCAATGTACTTGAATAAATGATTTATTAGTTCTTAATGAAAATGAAATGAGTTGTTTGGCCTGCCTTGTGCTTGAAACTGCAGTGTGTGTGTGAGTGTGTGTGTGAGTGTGTGTGTATGTGTGAGTGCGAGTATGTGAGTCTCTGTGAGTGTGTGTGTGTGAGTGTGTGTGTAAATGTGTGAGTGTATGTGTGAGTGTGAGTGTGTGAGTGTGTGTGTGTGTGTGTGTGTGTGTGTGTGTGTGTGTGTGTGTGTGTGTGTGTGTGTGTGTGTGTGTGTGTGTGTGTGTGTGTGTGTGTGTGTGTGTGTGTGTGTGTGTGTGTGTGTGTGTGTGTGTGTGTGTGTGTGTGTGGTGGAGGGTGTTTGTGTGAGTGTGTGTGAGTCTGTGTGTATATTGGAATTGGTGGGAAGGTGGAATATTGTGTTTGGGGACCAGCCCTCCCGTGTGAAGCTGGGACCAAACGGGTCCCACTTATTCTAGTATATATATGTGCGTGTGTGTGTGTGTGTGTGTGTGTATGTGTGTGTGTGTGTATATATATATGTATATGTGTGTGTGTGTGTGTGTGTGTGTATATATCTATCTATATAATATTAAAACTCTGTGGCTGCTGGCTGGCTGGCTTCTGGCTGGCTGTGTTCCTGCCTGGCTTGTGGTTGCCAGCCTTTGACTCATTGCTACGCCAACGCCAGACCCAGAAACGCCAACATTTCGGTAGAGATTTCACTTTTCATTCCAAGTATCCATTCCTCATTAAATGTATGTACACATTTTTAATAAAATCCTTCTCCCTCCCCCCCCACTCATACATTTTGCCGCATCCTGCTGGCCAGCGACCATAACGGCTGCTGGCGCCCACCTCTTGCCGCAAAGACGCCATTTAAAAACAGCCGCACTACTGACTGCGGGAACGGCTTGACTTAGAGGACCACGTCTCCCGCGGGGGCTACGGTTAGGGAACGGCTGCATTGGGGGAGCAGACCCAACGGGTCTGCACTTGGTCTAGTATATATATGTGTGTGTGTGTGTGCGCGCGCGTGTGTGTGTGTGTGTGTGTGTGTGTGTGTGTGTGTGTGTGTGTGTGTGTGTGTGTGTGTGTGTGTGTGTGTGTGTGTGTGTGTTTGGTGTGTGTGTGTGTGTGTGTGTTTGGATACGCTAGACGCATGCAATCGCATGCTGGTGGGACAGGACCTTAAGTGAATGGACAAGCACAAGCAGATACAATATAGGTGGAAAAATGTGAGTTTGTAAGCTAAATAGAAAAGTGACATTTGAGTTGTGAAGTTGGCACAAGATGCCAGATAGCTGACTACGGCTTTTCTAATGTCCTTACATTCTAATGAAACCATTGTTTCTTCTGACTGCATCATGTTCCAACCAAAGTTATATGCTGCATATGTTCCGTAGGATTGCAATACTCTTGTAATGGCAATTTCAACTTTTCCAATGTCCAACTTTCCATTGCCATTGCTACACAGGCAGGTAGGAGTGGTTGTACGCAGATGATAAAAAGAAACGGATCCTGCAGTCGTTATTTCCAGTTTAATTGATTCTTTATTGAAGTAGTTGTACAGACAAAAAAGTAAACATACAAGATCCTCTTAATTCTTGTTATAAAATTTGTAGCTTTCCATTCTTACTATCTGATCTGGTAAGAACTGCATTTTCTCTTCCGTGCCTGCTAGTCTGATCTGCCCACACCCTCCCCTGGTATGTTATATGTAACGTTCATCTAAGTATCAAAAGCCCATCCCCAAGCATTCAGAATAATACTGCTAGAAATATCTAGACAAAATAATATAATATGCTAACAGTAACTTGCTAAAGCATGAATGGCTCCTGCAACTCATGTTGTTTACATTCTGATGGTAGAAGCATCAATGGATCATGGAGATCATTGTTGGAATGTGAACTTGCTGGATTGTTCACAAACATCCTGCAGACGATTGGACTTGCTGTGGGAAGATTTTCCTCATTCATTTCAATTGACAGGAATGACAGTGCAATACCTATTAGGTATTAGATAACTAACGTTGTGCTTCCAGCTACTAATGGCTTTAATTTGCATCTAAAATTGTTAAGGAATTGAACTGGCTAGATGCAGGAAAAATGTTCACTATGTTGGGGGAGTTCAGAACCAGGGGTCACAGTTTATGAATAAGGGTTAGGCAATTTAGGACTGAGATGAGGAAAAACGTTTTCACCCAGAGAGTTGTGAATTTGTGGAATTCTCTGCCACAGGCGGCAGTGGAGGCCAATTCACTGGATGTATTCAAGAGAGAGTTAGATATAGCTCTTAGGGCTAATTGATACAAGGGATATGGGGAGAAAACAGGAACGGGGTACTGATTTAGGATGATCAGCCATAATCATATTGAACGCGGTGCTGGCTCGAATGGTTGAATGGCCTACTGCTGCACCTGTTTTCTACATTTCTATGTTTCTATCTCACTCACAATCTGACAGTCTTTGTTCTCTTCCATTGTTCCAACAAAGCTCAATGGAACAGTATCTCAACTTCCAACTGGACACATTAGAACCAGGTGCGTCCAATGGAAGATATTTGACCGTAAAATCAGCTTTGTTTCCTTGGCTAAGAAAGAACTGCAGATGCTGGAAAAATGGAAGGTAGACAAAAATGCTAGAGAAACTCAGCGTTTGAGGCAACATCTATGGAGAGAAGGAATTGGCGACGTTTCTGGTCAAGACTCTTCTTCAGACTGATGTCACGGGGGGGGCGGGAAAAAGAAAGGAAGTGGGCGGAGACAGTAGGACGTATGGGAGAAATGGGAAGGGGGAGGGGGAGGAAGGAGAAAGCAAGGGTTATCTAGATATCTAGCAAGGACTATCTAGACCCCACATCTAATGTTTCCTTCTTTACAGCTGATTCTCAGACTCTTGTATTTCAGGTCTCCGGAAGCTGCAGTATTTCAGCCCCAGCATTGTTCTCATCCCTCTCTCCTCAGCTCTCATCCATTTCTATTGAGCTACATCTCATCCAGACAGATAATACATCTCATCCAGACAAACAAATTAGTATTCATCGCTCTGTGCTCTCTGGCACCATCACCACCCACATCATTCAGGCACTCCGTTTCTCCATTCTCTTCCAAACATTCTCATTATTCACTCCATCCTGCTCTTTCTATGCAAAATTAAAACATATTTTATTTATTTCTATCTTTTCCTAGATTTGATGAAAATCACCAACTTTGATTCCTTCTCAACAAATGCTGATTTATTTGCTAAATATTTCCAGCAATTTTCATTGTTTATTTCAGATTTCCAATATCTTCAAAACTTTTGATAACATTTCAATTAGGTAAGATGAAAATGTCATTATATTTTTATTAGTCATACATTATGGAAATAGGCCCTTCGCCCCAACTTTCACATGACGACCAAGATGTCCCATCTACACTCGCCCCACCTGCCTGCATTTAGCCTATTTCCTTTCATCACTTTCCTAGCCATGTACCTGCCCAAATGTCTTTTAAATGTTATGATAGTATCTGCTTCAACTACCTCCTCCAATAGCTCATTCTATACACCCACCACCCTTTGTGTGAAATTGTGCCCCTCAGGTTCCTATTAAATGTTTTCCTTCTCACCTTAAACCTATCTCCTCTGGTTCATGATTCCCTTACTCTGGATAAAAGCTTTTGCACATCTACCCTATCTGCTCCTCTCATGATATATAAGATCACCCCTCATCCTCGTGCACTCCAAGGAATACATTCCTGGCCGGCTCAACCTCTCTCTATGCCTCAAGCTCTCAATTCTTGGCAACATATATATATATTTTTTTTAATTTTATTTTTTTAATTAGAAGTACAGTAAATTACAGTAATACACATCACATATATCTTATTACATTTGTTGTACCACTTCGTTTTTCTAGCTTTAAAAAAGGTAGAAATAAAAGAAGTAAGGAAAGTGAGCAAGGTCGTGAAGGTGCAGGAAAGTGTTGGGAAAAGAAAGCCCCTTAGGGAAGAAATTAGAGAAGGAAGTAAAGAAAGGAAATAGACCCTAGAAAGAAAAGAAACAAAAGGGAGAAACAATCGCTCTATTATAAAACAAAACTCTGCAAAAAAGGGTATACCAACCGTGTTTTTTTTTTTACCTCCCGTTACCAGATCCTGGTACAATTTATTTTTAAAATTACTATTGCACCTTATGCTTGTAATAGTTCCATAAATGCAGACCACGTCTTTTGGAAGTGGTCTGCTTCGCCTGCTCGGAGGAGTCACATCTCTTCCAGATGTAATGTTTTGAACATGTTTGAATTCCACATTTTTATTGTTGGTACTGGAGCATTTTTCCAAAATTTGAGTATAAGCTTTTTTCGCATTATTAGCCCGTAATTAAGTAAGTTCTTTTGAAACACGTTTAGTTCGGGGTTACTTTCCGATATTCCAAAAATTATCCATTCTGCTTTTGGTACAAGTTTTATTTTAATTAATTTTGTGAAGATTTCAAATATTTTGTTCCAGAATTTTGGGATTTTTATACAAAAAAACAAAAGAGTGCGCTATGGTAGCTTCTTGTGACTGACATTTATCACAAATGGGTGAGACATTGGGGAAAAGTTCATTTATTTTAGTTTTTGAATAATATAGTCTATGTAATGTTTTGAATTGAATTAGAGTTTGTCGTACGTTGAGAAGCATTTATGCACATATAGTAAGTGTTTTTCCCTGCTCTCTTTTGAAATTTTTATAGCCAGTTCTTGTTCCCAGTCTCTTCTAATTCCCTCGGTTGTAGGTATTTCTATATTTAAATTAATGTTGTATAAGTATGATATTGGATTTGCTGATTCAGCATTTGTCTTCATGGCTTCATCCAATAGGTATGGGGGCATGTTATGGTAGTCTTTTGTGTATTTTTTCAGCTAGTCACGGATTTGAAGATATTTTAAAATATTGATTATTTTTCAAATTATGTTTCAGCCCTTGCGTAATTGTTCAAATAATAGTTGCATGTTTTTCCTAATTCATACAAGTCTCCCCCGTTTTGATTCCCATTCTTTCCCATTGTGTAAATGATTTATCTATAATTGAAGTCTTTAAACGACGGATTATTGACTATTGGCATTTTTCCGATAAATTTCTTAATTTTAGATTCTGTTTTATTTTGTTTCCAAGTTCTAATTGTGCTATGTACCATTGGATTTTTATTGTAATTTTTGTTATTCAGATTCATTGGTGAGAGGAGTCGCTCCTGTATTACACGGAGAGCAACCCTCTCTCAAATTACAATTCATTACTATGGGGTTAGAGCCACTGATCGAAAGTGATTATGGCATATTTTTAATATTTACGGCCCAATTATAATACATAACTTTATTTACATTTATTTTTTAATTTTATTTTTATTGCAGTGACATGTTAATCACATTCTGTACATAAAATATATCTTATTACATTATGTTGTACCACTTCATTTTTTGAGCTTTAAAAGAGAAAGAAATAAAATAAGTAAGAAAAGTAAGCAAGAATCGTGAAGGTGCAGGAAAGTGTTGGGAGAAAACAACCCCTTAGGGAAGGAATTAGAGAAGGAAGCAAAGAAAATAATTAAGACCCTAGAAAGAAAAGAAAAAAAAAAAAAAAAAAAAGGGAAAATCAATCGCTCTATTATAACACAAAACTCCGCAAAAAAGGATATACCAACCGTTTTTTTTTTTATACCCCCCATTACCAGGTCCTGGTAGCCTTTTATTTTTTCAATTACTATTGCACCTTAGCTTGTAATAGTTCCACAAATGCAGACCACGTCTTTTGGAAGTGATCTGCTTTGCCTGCTAGGAGGAGTCTCATCTCTTCCAAGTGTAATGTTTCGAACATGTTTGAAATCCACATTTTTGTTGTTGGTATTGGAGCATTTTTCCAAAATTTAAGTATAAGCTTTTTTCCGATTATTAGCCCATAATTAAGTAAATTCTTTTGAAACATATTTTATTTCGGGTTACCTTTGATATATTCCAAAAAAGATCCATTCTGCTCTTGGTAGAAGTTTTGTTTTAAATAATTTTGTAAAGATTTTAAATATTTCGTTCCAGAATTTTTGAATTTTTATACAGAAAACAAAAGAGTGCGCTATGTTAGCTTCTTGTACTGACATTTATCACAAATGGGTGTGACATTGGGGAAGAGTTTATTTATTTTAGTTTTTGAATAATATAGTCTGTGTAATGTTTTATATTGGATTAGAGTATGTCGTACGTTGATCGAGCATTTATGCACATATATTAAGTGTTTATCCCAGCTCTCTTTTGAAATTTTTATAGCTAAGTTCTAGTTAAAATAATGTTGTATAAGTATGATATTAGATTTGCTGATTCAGCCTTTATCTTCATGGCTTCATCTAATAAGTCTGGGGGCATATTATAATAATCTTTTGTATATTTTTTCAGATAATCACAGATTTGAAGATATTTAAAATATTGATTATTTTTCAAGTTATATTTCAGTTGTAATTGTTGAAATGGTAATAATTTCCCTAATTCATACAGGTCTCCGAGCGTTTTGATTCCCGTTCTTTCCCATTGTGTAAATGATTTATCTATAATTGAGGGTTACATAGTACATAAAGTTAGGGAGCGCTAGACCACCCATCTCTTTTGGTTTACTAAGGTGTGCTCTTTGTATTCTGTGGGATTTATAAACCCATATTAAATTTGTAATGTCTGAGTTTTTTGAAAAACGTTTTTGGAACATATATAGGTATTAATTGAAATAAATATAGGATTTGTGGTAAAAAGATCATTTTTATCACATTTATTCGACCTATTAAAGACATTGGGAGCATTTTCCAGAATTTGATTAGATTATTTAGTTTCTTAAGGGACTATAATTGGCATTAAACATAGCCTGATAGTTTCTAGTAATTTCAATTCCTAAATATTTGATTTTTTCTGTAGCTATTTTAAAGGGGAATTTCAAGAGATGTGTTGAGTCTTTCGGTTTTATCGACATAATTTCACTTTTGTTCCAGTTTATTCTGTATCCTGAGAAAGATCCAAAGTCCTCAATTAGATTTAATATGTTTGCTATACTGATTTGGGGTTTTGTGATATACAGTAGTACATCGTCTGCGTATAAAAATATTTTGTTATTTGAATATTTTGTATTATAACCGTAAATATCAGGGTGTGTTCTTATTTGTTTCAGCTAAAGGTTCAATTACCAGAGCAAATAACAGCGGTGATAATGAACATCCTTGTCTATTGCCCCTTGATAATTGGAATTTCGTAGATAGTATATTATTAGTTAATATTCTAGCCGTGGGTTTGTTATATAATAATTTTATCCATGCGATGAAGTTCTCTCCCATTTGAATTTTTTGCAATACTTTAATCATATAATCCCATTCTACTTGATCAAACGCTTTTTCTGCGTCCAATGAAATGATAGATTACTCTTGTTCTTGAGATTTGTGAGAGTGCATTGTGTTAAGCAGATGTCTCAGGTTATTAAATGAATGTCTCTTAGGTATAAATCCCATTTGATCATTTATTAATTTACTAACATATTGACTTAGTCTTCTAGCTAGTGTTTTCGCTAATATTTTTTGATCCGTATTTAACAAAGCAATAGCTCTATATGAGCCTGGTTCTTCTATATCTTTATCTTTTTTAAGTATTAATGTGATCGTTGATTCTGCTAGTGTTTCAGGTAAGATTTGTTCTTTAAAAGCGTATGTATACATTTTCTGTAGTGTAACTATGTTGTCAAAACATTTATAAAATTCATTACTGAATCCGTCTGGTCCTGGTGTTTTCCCATTCTTAAGTGTGTTCATTGTGTCTTCTATTTCCTTAGATGTAATTTGTGCTCCCAGTTCCTCTTGTTCCTTCAGTTCTAGTTTTGGAAGGTTACAATTGTCCAGAAATTCTGAAACGTTATTATTGTCTATTAGCGTTTTCGATGTGTATAAATTCTTGTAAAAGTGAGCAAATCTTTTATTGATATCATTAGGTAGTGTTAATAATTCCCCTCTATCTGATTTAATCTTTTAAATTGCATGATCTTTTTCTCGTATTTTCAGTTGGCGTGCCAAAGGTTTATGGGGTTTATCCCCAAATTCGAAATGTTCTTGTTTTGTAATTTGGAATAGTCTTATAACTTTCTCTGACAATAATTTATTTAGCTTAAATTTCAGTATTAACATTTTATTATGTTTATCCATAGTTGGATCTTTAGCATTATCTATATCTAGTTGTCTGATTTGTTCTTCTAATTGGCTTTGTTCATTCTTATTCTTTTTGTTTTGAAAAGCTTGATACGAGATAATGACTCCTCTAATAAATGCTTTGAAGGATTCCCATAGTAAAGTGGACGATATACCTGGTGTATCGTTTGTCTCAAAAAATAGGTCCATCTGTTTTTTTAGATATATACTCCCTTGTGGGTCTTTCAGAATTTGCAGAACGATTTGTTCGTAGACATTCCTCTAATTTTAAAACGAAAGTTAGCTGGGAGTGATCTGAAATCGTATTGGTGTGATATTTAGGGTACATAGTATAAGGGATTAGTTTTGTATCCACTAGGAAGTAGTCTATACGTGAGTATGTTTTGTGTACCATTGAATAAAACGAGTATTCCCTTCCAGTCGGATTTGCGATCCTCCAGACGTCTGCTATATTTGATTTTTTTAATATATGTATTTAAGAGTTCACTAGTTTTAGATTTCATACTACCTCTTTGTTTTTGCATCGTTTTATCTCAGTACGGATCTAAAACACAGTTGAAGTCTCCTCCAATTATAACATTTTGGTAGTTAAATTCTGCGATTTTATTCAGGATTTTATTAAAAAATTGAGGATTATCAAAATTGGGCGCATATATATTTACCAAAGTGATTGGCGTAGAATGGATCTCTCCTGTAACTATAAGATATCTCTCTTCCTTATCTGATATAATGTTCTTTGATTTGAATGGCATTCCTTTGCGAATAATAATTGTGGTGCCTCTGGATTTCGAAGTATATGAGGAGTGAAATGTTTGACCTATCCAATTCACCCTCAATCTCATCTGATTTTGATGTTTAAGATGCGTTTCTTGTAGAAAAGTAATGTCCGTGTTATATGATTTCAACTGAGCTAGTATTTTGCCCCTTTTAATTGGTTCATTAATACCCCTTATATTCCAGTTACAGAGTGTGATTCCTCCCATTTTCTTTTGTTTATCATCTTGCATTTTCTCTGATTTTAATACCCTTATTTATTACGGTGCATCCATACCTCAGGACTCTGGATATTTGGGGGGCGTTTATATTACTAACTTCCTTGGTAGATCCCTTTTGCGATTGTCCTTGAAAAAAAAACCACATAGTTGTGACATATTGTGATAAAAAAAAAATTGAACAAGTAAAATTACAGTGTCTGGAGCATTCGACACTGTAGTGAGTGTCCCACCCGACTGTGGGATTCGACATCTATTCGACGTCCGAAGTTGATGTTGTACAATTAGCTCCACTCCCTTAATTACTCTAAACCTAGGAGGGCGGTACCATTTCAAAATCAGTTATATTTCACCCAATTAATATATATATATATATTTCATTCAGACTTATCAGATCTTGTGTTCAGCTACTGTGAAATTTATATATCTAACACTTTCATCTACTAATTATTTATAATTAGTTATACCTTTGATAATAGTAAGCTGTTAGTTGAAAGGGTTAACCAGAATCAGGCTCCTGGAATTATGCCAGGTGCCTGAGTCTCCTCCCTTCCCCACACGAACTACATAGCACTTAAACTTTCAGTATTATCTACTTTAATTCTAAAATTTGTTATTTATTATTTCTTTATCCCTGCTTAATTGTCTCGCTCTATATACGAGCTAGTCAGTCTTTTTAACACTTTATTACATTTTGCCCATTATATTGCTCAGGTTAGTTTCCATTTATATTTCTATATTAGTATTGTTAATTATTGTTAATTCTCTATATTTTGTAAAGCTATTTTAAGATCTTAAACCACCATTTGTCCTTGTGATGTTTCCCACATTCGGCTCTGCTGTTTGTCTCTGCGTTGCTTATCAGTCTTTCCTTCATTTTGAACAAAGAATGTCCTTGAGTTGAATTCCAAAGCGTCCAAAGGAGATAAGGTGTCTATACCAGCGCACGTGGAAATGCTCTTCCATTTTAAACTTTTAGAGAATGGTGTTTCTTCCCTTATCTTCAGGTATTCTCTGTGAAGTCATAAAAGGAAAGAATTTGTCCATATCGTCCCACTGCCTTGATTAATCTTCTGTTTCTGCCACAATCTCTTGGGCATATTTATAAGATGCGTCCGATATTAGTGAAAGTTTTCTCTTTTCCCTTGAAAGTAATGCGCATCCTGGACGGATAAAAAAACCGCCACATCTGACATCTTTAACTCCATGGAGAATCTGTCTTGTCTGTGAGAACGTTCTTCTCTTTTGCACGATCTTATATGGATAATCCCGGAGGTGTTTGATAGAGTCGTTTCCAAACGTCATCTTCACTCCGTATTTGATTTTTTTCATCAGCTCTTCAAGTGCTGAAATGTCCCGAAGTTTGACTATAATCTGTCGTGGGTGGGCTGGATCTGCTTGTGATCTTGGCTTAAATCTGGGTATTCGATGTGCCACTTCAATTTCCGGTTCCACAGGTAAATTGAGTACATGTTTGATTAAGATGGCAGTGAACTCACGGGCATTGTTTCCCTCTGCCCCCTCTGTTACTCCCAGTATTCGGACATTTTGGCGTCTTGAGCGAGCTTCGAGATCAAGACATTTATCTGAGACTTTCGCCAGTTGACTCTTGAGGCTGTCTAGTTCTAGCTTCATTCCCTGCATATCTTCAGCCATTTGTTCAACAACTGTTTCCATGTCTTTCATTGCAGTTACTTGTGAAGAAACAATTACATGCACAGCCTCAAACTTCCTCATAGACTCTTCTTCCCCTTTATTAATTCTCCCCGTTAGCTCTTCATGCACATCCTCAATTCGTTTTTGTATAATGCCAATGCAGTCAATAACTTTTTGATTACCAGCATTGATGTTCGACATATTTTCCATCAATTTAACATAATATTTTCCATTATTTTTGAGTTTCCAGCCTCAATATCCTTTCTCAGTTATCTTACCGAGTTCTTTATCTCCTCCATTTCATTTTTCTCCGTAGTAGCCATTTCAGTTTTGGATCTTGTAGCCATTCCAAAATCCACTTCAGAGGTCTGTTCTTCAGTTTTCTGGGTTTTCAGCAGTTGTTTTGAGATTGTTCTCTGAGGGCTCTGATCTGAAGACGTTTTTTTCATTTAAAAGCCTTTATCCTCCGTTTAAATCACAGCGCTTACTGATGACGTCATCAGCGCGACGTCCCGGGGCTCCGGTAAGTTTTTTGAATTGGTCCCGACCTCCAGACCCGATTTTAACGCGAAAAATCGCGATTTTACAGCAGCGGAGCTAAAAGTTGCGACTGCTAGTCCAGCATGGCGCCACCGGAAGCCGGCAACATATTTTAAATGTCTTTTTTTCCCTTCTGCTTTTAGAGACTGTAATTTTTGTAAGACTTTTGCTTTGTTTTTGAGTGACGCAGTTCTAGCTAAATCAGAAGCATGCATTTGGCAGCTGTCAAAGTTCTTTCCAATTCCCACAAATTCCCACATTAGGGCTGGGCCTCATCAAGAGCAATTAGGCCAAATGTTTCACCCCAAAGTAGTAATTGTCTAAATTACCTGAGGTAAGGTGAAGTCATTGGAAAATAACGGCAAGGGTAAAATGGTCTCAATCGAGCACTGATTTTGGCCCGATAATTTAAGGACACTCGTACAGTATGTTAATGTTGAGACGGTGGACTCTGTGGGCCAAAACGCCTGTTTCTATGCTGTATCTTTTAATCAGTCAATCAATATGTGGAATGTTTCGTATGGGAAGGAACTGCAGATACTGGTTTACACCAAAGATAGACACAAAATGCTGGAGTAACTCAACGAGACAGGCAGCATCTCTGGATAGAAGGGATGGGTGACGTTTCGGGTCGAGACCCTTCTTAAGACTCCTTCTTATGCTGCTGAGATTTTCTAACGTGGAAACTTGTACAAAATGCCATAAACCACTTATTTTTGTACACATTTCACTGGGCACATAAAGAAGGGCAACATTTTAAATTGGAAACATCTACTGCATTGGGAGAATCGTGATAACCAAATTTTATTTAATTTTGTAGTAATGTTCATGAAGTTCATTAACTTCATTACTTAAATGTGACATGCTATTGTGGAAAACATATCACATCTATCCGCAGATTGTTTGTTCTATTTGTAGGAGGGTTTATATATTCTACATTGCAGTACGTAGCTTAATCAAAATATCTGGGTTGATATTAGCCATGGGAAAAGTAACGTTTTTAACTGAAAACATCGCAAAATCAGCTTAAAAACTTGCTTCCCTACAGTACAAATTGGTTCTGTAAATATTAATAGTATTAAGCATAATTGCGTTGGAAATTGCTGCTGGAAATAAAAACATTCTCACCAACAAGTAGATTTTAAGCTCTTACAGTATAAACAGCTACCTTAATATGCTCCGTCATGAATTATTCAAATAACGGATCAAACGTGAGCATATGAGGTTCTAACAAACCTCTCATACGAAAATACTTAATTCTATTTGATCCAGGATGTCTATTATTCATTTGAATTTACGAATTTTATGAAAGTTTTAAACTAATGTCAGGAAATTCTTCCTGTTAGTTTTAAACTAATTAGATTTAAACTAACGTCAGGAAAGATTATGGGTCTGAGATTCCACTTCAGATGAACTGGCTGTTATTTATTTACCTGGGCAAAAGCTGAAGGTTCACAAGCACAGGCTGTACGGCACTGTTCGAAACATAAAAAATAGCTACAGGAGTAGGCCATTCGGCCCTTCGAGCCAGCATCGCCATTCAATATGATCATGGCTGATCATCCAAAATCAGTACCCCGTTCCGGCTTTATCCCCATATCCCTTGATTCCCTTAGCCCTAGGAGCTAAATCTAACTCTAACTCTCTCTTGAAAGGTTTCACAGTGGCCCCAGAAGTGAAATCTTCTGCAGAATTTTAGGCACTTTGAGTCCACTTTGTCTGCAAATTAGTAACTTTTGGGGAGAAATGGCTGCATACAGGGTGCAGAATCTAGTTCACAACATTGTAGTGCACCAGTTCCATAGACAAAGGTCAATGTCCCCAATAGAGATGGAGGTGAATCGGACAGTACCATAGATAGGGAAGGACTGTACAGAAGCCTGAACAAACGGGAAAAACGCTGTTCTAAACTAATTTTATTCTATCCTGAGTTTCGCAGGATCACACCATTATTATTCAGCTGATCCCGAGGTGCTATGCTAAATATCTATGTTGATGACCTCTGCTGACCTTTGTAGATGTCAAGCTGGTAGTAATGTACCTCTTAGCATCCAGGCAGTGACAGGGAGAGGTGGATATTGAGGAGAAGTATGGTAGGTTTTATGCTTATTGCCCTGGAAATTGTTCTGACAAGCACTGCCATTGGGCACTTCTGATACAACTGAGTTTTCAAAGCACAGATGTCATTGAGGCAGAAGACAGACACAACATGCTGGAGTAACTCAGTGGCTCAGGCAGCATTTCGGGTTGAGACCCTTCTACCAACAGAGAGTCAGGGGGAAGGGAAATGAGAGATATGGATGGTACTTAAGACAGATGAATGGAAGATATGCAGCGAGTGCAATTTTAAAATATTCTCCTTGCCCAGGGAACCCAAACCAGGCCTGTATGATAATTTGTCACATTTCTTTTTACCACTTTATAGCGTTATGACATTTAAAAGACATTTGGACAGATATATGGATCGGAAGGATTTAGAGGGCTATGGGGCGAGAGAAAAATAAAATTGGAGGGCAATCAGTGTTTACACTTTAAAGGAATTTACCAAAAATTCGGGAAATTCTGGTTCCGGCCCACCGGATGATTTGGGAAAAAGAATTTGCGACCATCCATGCCTGCACAGTTGGGGGATGCTGGTGACGCAGTAGCGATGCAAAATGACGACACAGTCTCTCTGTGCTTGCGCAGTGAGCAGGATCAGATCGCCACCATTTTCACTGCATCGCCTCGATGCGCCGGGCCTAGTTTGGGGGAGTGTGGACCATGGGGGGTTGCGGTGTTTGCCCGCCCAGTCCATTGCCTCCATCCACGGTATCGGAGCCTCGCCGGCGAGACCGTTCTCCCGTCACTAGGCGGGATGCGGGAGCTACTGACTCTGAACACACTCCTGGCAGCGGCCGTGACCCTGGCCATTGGCCCACGCCACCCCCCCCGCTGCCCCCCCGCCCGGCCCCTCACCTCCCCCCCCCCTCCCCCCCGCTGGCTCCTCGCCTCTCCCTCCACAAGGAGTCACCACACGTCACTACATGCGTCACCACGCATCACGCCCCGTCACGACCCGACCACAACGCGACAACATCTTTTCACGCGGTGCCGAAAATGTCGCCCAAGTGGGACAGGCCATTCATGCTGTAAAACCTGAGGCCAAGGCTTTCAAAGGCGGCGTTGGCGGCAAACTTCTCCCTGGCAAGGTTCACGATCACCTCGGGCTCGAGTCCACAGTGCTCGAAGAAACTGTCCAAGCCCAAGCAGGCTTGGGAGAAGTGGCAGCTGAGGTCAGAGTGCGAGCGCCGTAATCCGCCTTCATCAACCCGCCGCTTGAGCAGCTCCTTGGGGCGACCTGTTGCTGCTTCTCGTGGCACTGCTGGTGTAGTTACTTGTGAACCCTGGGGTGTTGCTGGCGAGGCTGCTGTTTCTCCCTGGGGTGCTGCTGGTGTAGTTACTTGTGCTCCCTGGGGTGCTGCAGCCTCTGTACCCTCTGCTAGTTACCAAATGGAACTCACTGTGGAATGATCAGAGACCGTGAGGCCTGGCATCTTCGATGTTCTGACTTGCCGGCTCTGACACGCTGGCTGTTCCCCTGCTGCTTTTCGGCCAAGGGGAATCCGATGTTTGGCTTGAGGCAGCGTGACAGAGCCGGGCCGGGCACCTGCGATAGGGAAAATTATTGCCGTTTTTCGAGCAGAGCCGGGCGTCAGCAGCCGTTATGGTCGCTGGCCAGCAGAGGTGACAAAATGAGTGCGTGGGGGTGGGGGAGTGTTTGGAGGATTTTATTAAAAAACGTGTACATAAAAATGTCCAAATGTTTTGAGGAGTGCATGAGTGAATGTAAAAGTGAATTAGCTAGCGAAATGGAAAACAATGACAGACAGACAGACAGACAGACAGACAGAGTTTTAATAGTATATAGACCAAGTGCAGACCCCGAGGAGGAGAGGTGGGAGAGGAGAGGGGGGGAGAGGAGGGGTGAGGTGGGGATGGGGGGGGGGGGAGGGGGGGGCAGGAGGAGAGGAAAGGGGGGAGATAGAGAGGGGGGAGAGGAGGAGGGGGGGAGGGAGAGGAGAGGGGGGAGAGGAAGGGGGGGGGGAGAGGAGGGGGGGAGAGGGAGTGGGGAGAGGGGGAGAGAGGAGGGGGGGGGGAGAGGAAATGGGGGAGGAGGGGGGGGGGAGAGGAGGGGGAGGGGGAGAGGAGGGGGGGACTAGACCAAGGGAGAGGGGGGGGGAGAGGAGGGGGGGAGAGAGGAGGGGGGGAGAGGAGAGGGGAGGGAGAGGAGGGGGGGAGGGGGGGAGGGGAGGAGGGGGAGAGGAGGGGGAGAGGTGGGGGGAGGAAAGGGGGGAGAGGAGGGAGAGAGAAAGGGGGGAGAGGAGAGGGGGGGGGAGGGAGAGAGGGAAAGGGGGGAGAGGAGAGGAAGGGGGGAGAGGAGAGGGAAAGGGGGGAGAGGAGAGGAAAGGGGGATAGGAGAGGAAAGGGGGAGAGGAGAGGAAAGGGGGATAGGGAGAGGAGGGGGGAGGAGAGGAGGGGGGGAGGAGGGGGGGGAGGAGGGAGAGGGGGGGGGGGGAGAGGGGAGGGGGGGAGAGGAGGGGAGAGGAGAGGAGAGGGGGGGGGGGGGAGGGGGGGGAGGAGGGAGAGGGGGAGAGGAGAGGGGGGGAGAGGAGAGGGGGGAGAGGAGAGGGGGGAGAGGAGGGGGGGGGGGAGAGGAGAGGGGGGAGAGGAGTGGGGGGGGAGAGGGGAGTGGGAGGAGAGGAGAGGGGGGAGAGGGAGGGGGAGGGAGGAGGAGGGAGGGGGAGGGGGGGGGGGAGGAGGGGGGGAGGGAGGGGGGGGGGGAGAGGGGGGGGGGTGAGGGAGGGGGGGGGAGGGGGGGGGGGGGGGGGGAAGGAGGGGGAAGGAGAGGCGAGGAGGGGGGGGGAGGAGAGGGAGAAGGTGAGGGGGGGGGGGGGGGAGAGGAAAGGGGGAGAACCTAAAAAACATTTTAGAACCAAAAAAGACACATTCTACAAGCATTGTAGAACCAAAAGAGACACTTTTTGCAAGCATTTTCGAACCAATAAACACTTTTTGCAAACATTTTAGAACCAATAGACACATTCTACAAGCGTTTTAGAACAGTTACATTTGAATGGAAATGTGTTCAGTGTTATTCACAGCTCAGAGAAACGTGATCCTCTGCCTTCCTCCAGCCTGCAGACACTGATTGAGGCACACCACTTCCTGGTTTTATAGTCCCTCCCCCCTGCCGCCAGCAGGGGCAGCAGAGAGAATGGGGAATTTTGTAAAATCATTAATATCTCTGTCAATTTTCATCGACGGGAAAAATCCTCGGCACACATATGGCGGAGGGGGGCTCTGAGCAAGGTGGCCAAAAATGACGGCCATAGGTTGTGGCGGTCTCTCGGAAATCACAGCACAGATGGCCAAAACCGGTCAAGAACAGACTTTTAGTAATATAGATAGATATGTTATGGAATCAAAATGAAGAATTATAAATTCACATTTCATAAATGGTTTCACAATTCAATAGTATTGATATTCAGTATTCCATACTGAAATTTGAGAATACATGTGGAAAGCGGCTGTGGAAAGCATCTTGTCCGGAAATATTACAATCTGGTTTGGGAATTGCTCCTCCCAGGACAAGAAGGCTCTGCAGAGAATAGTGCGTTCGGCCGAACGCACTTTGGGAACTTCACTCGCCCCTCTGCAGGAACTATACATCAGGAAGTGCAACTCCAGAGCCAATAAGATCATGGGAGACCCCTTCCACCCCTGCAACGGACTGTTCCAGCTGCTACGGTCAGGCTAACAGCTCTGTTGCCAAGCTGTGAGAACGACGAGGTTGAGAAGGAGTTTCTTCCTAGAGGCCATTAGGACTGTAGACTCCTATCTCACCAGGGACTAACTTTACTGTACCACTCTACTGCTTTTTTAAAAATTGCTGTTTTATTTTCCGTTTTCCTTCCGCCCACAATATTTAATATGTAAAAGAATATGCGATTCTGTTCCATTCTGTTTGTAGTTTGTTTGGTTGTTTGTTGTTTGTCTTTTTGCACAAAGTCCACAAGCATTGCCACTTTTCATTTCACTGCACCTCTCGTATGTGTATGTGACGAATAAACTTGACGACTTGACATGAGGTTGCATGCAAAATACTGATTTTCAAAAATCCAGTTTCTGCGTAGTACGTTCTATTGCATTTATGTGAGAAATACCTATTTCCCCAACAAAGTACTGATTTTCAGCCATCAAAATATGGAAATGCTTGGTGAAACCTGGCAGCTCTGCAATTATTCACAATCACATTATGTTTCAGAATTCAAAATGTGATTTGTGATCTTGTTTATCAGTCATCATGGAACTAGAATTTGCTATAATAGTATAACAGTAAAATAGGTTAGTTTGAAAGCGATCATAGTAATGTTAATACACCATTTAGTTTGACTTCAATTTTCATGATGGAAATTGAAGTTGAACTAAATGTCGTATTCACATCACTATTCCATGTAGAAATTGATGTGATGTGAAGTTGTCAGGTCAGGAGGACCATTAAAAGTGCACTGCACACACTAACACAGTCTAACAGTAATAAGCAATCAAACCAACACACAAAACATTTTCTAAATAAAGGTTTTCTTTACTGGAAAACTTACAGTATATTATTTGCAGTTTTTGCATGCTCCTTTATAACATTTGACATAACATTTTACAACAGTATAACTTGATTATTTAAACAAGGACAACAATTCTTGATTTAAAGAAATGTATACAACAATGACCCCAATTATCCCATTCCACCCAATCATTACTCTTGACTCAACCAAAATTATTTCTGAAATATTGGTCATGGATTTGGTAGAAAAATGCTCCAAAATAATGCTCAGAATGCACCAGAGAGCATCTAAAATCCCAGAGCTTCATACGGGCCTGTCCTATGCCCTCTGGTTCTTGGCATTTCCACCAGTGGAAATAATTTTTTTCTACCAACTCTGACTAAACCCTTTATGGGTTCAAATATTTCAAATCTGATTTCTTCCCAACCCCTGTTCCAAGAATAGCTTTCCCAGATTCTCCAGTTCATCCAAACACCTAAAGTTACTCATCCCCGGCCTCATTCGAGTGAATCTCCAATGCACCCTCTCTAAGAACTTCACACCTTTTCTGATGTGTGGGCCCAGAATTAATTATAAGGAAATCTTTAAATGCTTGCACAGTGGCATCTGCATGTGATCAAAATGATTATTAAACACTTGCATCTTCTCCATTAAATTTAAGTCATTTGCTGGGGTGGGAATTAGAATACCCTTTCAAACAAGGAGCCTCAAGATAACCTCACCCCGACTTGGTTCACAAATATTCCACAGAAGTCTGTGGATTCCAAGTCAATGGATATTTTTAAGGTGGAGGTGACAGGTTCTTGATTAGTAGAGCCAGGATGTTTAGGCACTAAAAAACTCTGAAATAGGCAGGCTAAGAAGCATAATATAATTACATAAAGGCTAAAAAAAAGGCATTTATTGACAAAAAAGGCATAAAGAGGAATGTATTTCCACCACCAAAATATAGTTAAAATTATAATATAAATGTATACTACATTAAATGACCAAGTTGCTAGCATTTTTACGAGCATTTCTTTTCATATTATCTGGTGTTAAACTATTCCGTCTGTCAGACAGAATATGCTTCAGTTGTGAAAAACTTCTTTCTGCCTCAGCTGAGGTCACTGGTTGCATACACAAAACAAGGTACAGACTCTCTCTTCATGTCAATATCTTGGCATTACACCTACCTTTGAGAACTTTAGCTATGTCTTGTATTTCTTCAAGATCTTTGTTAGCTAAAATTACTCTCTCGCATTTTCCTTGTATGTCTTTACCTACATCACCAGGAACTTTACGAATATTGTCAGTTACTTTGTTTAAAACTTGCAAGTTATTCACAAATATTTTGCCATGTTTATCAAGGGAAGTGATAGCTTGTGAGAAGTTTGCAAAAATGGAAGCAATAAACACAAGATTGCGGTGGAGGGACTTTTTCTGCATGATTTCACTGACGATCATGACTGGAGTAGATTCTTCTTCTTCAAAACAGTTGATGATTTATTTTATCTTTCCAAAATTTGCTGCATAGTAGAGTACAGCAAAGAGCCATGTACCCCTCCTAATCAAGGGCTGAGGAGGTAGCAGAATCTCGGGTGCCATTTCCTTGAACAACTGCACACATGACAGTGCTTTGAGGAAGATTTTCTTGACATTGGAATCTAGGCGATCAACATTTGGAAACAAGCTACATACGTGCTTGGCAATTCTATGAAGTCCTTGAGATAAGCTTGTCAAATGCAACATTTTGGGGAATAAAACTTTAAGAGCACGAACAGCTTTTTCATGTACGCAGCTGCATCAGTCACAAACAGAAGAACATTCTGTTTAAGAAGGAACTGTAGATGCTAGAAAATTGAAGATACATAAAAAGGCTGAGGAAATTCAGCGGGTGCAGAAACCCTTCTTCAGAATGATCAGTCTGAACAAGGGTTTTGGCCCAAAACGTAGTCTATTTCCTTTGCTCCATAGATGCTGCCACACCCGCTGAGTTTCCCCAGCATTTTTTATCTACCTCAGAAGAACATTCTTGTGTTTTATAGCTTCTGACCAAAGTACAGCAAGTGGAGATGTAAACAACTGAGCAATAGTTGAACTGTTTGACTTCTCCAATACTTCCGATGTCAACAAATACTCCTTTAATGGTTGACCTGCCTCCAGTGTACCGATGACCACATTGGCAACATATCTCCCCACAGCATCAGTTGTCTCGTCTACTGAGATCCATATTTTGTTGCATGCAACTTTATCTCTAATTTTCTGCACAGAAATGTTGAAGTTGCTGTCAACATAATTTTTCCGTAATGATGACTCACTTGGCATAGGTTCCTCTGTGTATTTCTCTAGAAAACCTCTGCGAGATTTGTTTTCCAATTTCCACAATGGAATACCAGCATCAACGAATGCCTTGCACAGATCACTCAAAAACTCACATTTGCGTCTGGAGCCAGCAGTAAATGTAGTGAGGAGACAAGCTTGGTTATTTCGCTTGGGTAGTCTACACCCCAGCGGTATCAAAATTGACTTCTCTAACTTTAGATAGTCCTTGTCTTCTCCCTCCTCCCCCTCCCACCTTCCCAGCTCTCCTTCTAATCCTACAGTGTCCCACCCCCGCCCCCCCCCCCCATCAGTCTGAAGAAGGGTCTCGACCCGAAACCTCGCCTATTCCTTCTCACCATAGATGCTGCCTCACCACTGAGTTTCTCCAGCATTTTTTGTCTACCTTCGATTTTTCCAGCACCTGCAGTTCTTTCTTAAATAGACCTTGGAGAAGACTGAACCAGTGGGCAGCGGCATGAACAAATGAATGACCAATGGTGGCGCCCCCGGTTTTGCCCTGGTGGTGGAAATTTTCTTGTTGGGGACACAGGAGTAATGTAACTTGGGAGGCCATGGGTTTCAAAGCTTTTGCATGTTGATCTGGAGATTTTAGAGGAATGTGATGCTGGCAAGTCACCGGTTCTAAATCAGTTAGGCAGTGAGCTGAAAGTGTTTCAAAATGGAGAGACCAAGAATAACAGGTTCATGGTTCCATAAAAGTGTTGTCACAGGTGAAAAGAGCAGTGAAGGTGACGATCGGCATGCTGGCCTTCATCTGCAAGAGCATTGAGTTTCGAAGTCAGGAAGTCAGGTTACTGTTGTATAAGATGTGGGTGATGCCACACTTGGAATATTGAGATTCATTCAGGTTACTAGGTGATTCTTCAGTAAGTGTCTACTTTAGTGTCCCAATACTTTGATGCTGTATAGACGGAAAATCCGTAATTCTATACCACTTCTTCCTTTTCCATATTGTTAATAAACATAATCCTGATAAATAAAGATTAAACCCTAGAGGATAAAGTGTTATATTTTCATTTTTTTCCCCGATGTTCGATGCCAACCCCCGGCAAACCGCATGTCCCGCTGGTTACTCTTAAAAATTCCTGTCGTCATATTTATTTGATGGGGGATCTATCTTAAATGAAAATATTATTAAATGGTAGGTATTAATCACTTAAATATTTTTCACCCTTCAAAATATGCCTCTATTCTTAATAAAATTATAAATCTTAGTTTTTCAAAAATGTCTTGTCCCGACGATTGGAGTCAGATGCCATCACTCACCTGTGTTGCGCCATCCCTCGTGGATATAAATGGAATAGACGCGCACTTCCGGTCTTCAACGACCGCAGAATTCGAAAGTCACCTACCGTGTGAGTTTCTCCTGATTTGCGGGATGAGAAGTGTGCCAAAACTCCAGTTTTTGCAGCATAACGGGTGAGTTGATTTAATCAGCATCATATCCTAACTCTTTAGAACCCATAGGAAATCAAAAAATTAATTAGTTTTTGATTTGTAGTGCAGATAGGTTTGTGCCATGTGCCACACATCCAAACAATATAAACAGGCATCGCCTTCCGGCGAGGCCATGCTGGGCTAAAGGTTTGGGCCATCATATCCATAATGCTCATCTCCGTCACTTAACCCCCGATCTCCCGGGTGATGGTCCCTGAAAGTTTGGTCAGAACCAGACCAGGCATATATTTTTTTTGTTTATTTGTTTTATATGCCCAGCTCCAGCTCCATCTCCAGCTCCATCTCCAGCTCTATTTCCAGCTCCATCTCCATCTCCAGCTCTAGCTCTATTTCCAGCTCCATCTCCAGCTCTATCCCAATCTCCCTCCAACTCCTCCAGCTCTAGCTCTAGCTCCATCTCCAACTCCATCTCCAACTCCATCTCCAACTCCATCTCCAGCTCTAGCTCAAGCTCCATCTCCAGCTCCTCCAGCTCCTCCAGCTCTAGCTCCATCTCCAGCTATCTCCAGCTCCATCTCCAGCTCAAGCTCCATCTGCAGCTCCTCCAGCTCCATCTCCATCTCTCTCTCTAGCTCTAGCTCTATCTCCATCTCCTAAACTAGATCATCTCCATCACGCTGTGCAATATCCGTCACATGAGTATTTTATGCTCATAAAGTGTTAATATTGTTTTAGAGGAAGTTGGTGAAAAGTTATGTGACGGTTACCATTTTTTGCAAAAATCACCATTTTTTTCAGCAGTAAACAGTTACGGTTTAAAATCAATGCGTTAGACTGACAAAGGACTTTTTGGTGGATTATTTGAGGAAGTTTCTCTATAATTTGAAAGACTGGGACAAAAATTTGATTTCATATTCTTAAATCAGTTATATTTTTGTGTTGTTCATCAATAAAAGCCGACGGATATATGACTGAATGCAATGGCCAACCTGGAAAAACAAGAGGAAAAAATAAGTTAAATTCTCTAAAAGATTGCGCCAAACATATTTTTCCCATAGTAGAGATGTTCATCTATGTGAAACGACATTCAAAGTTGCAAAAATTTAAGTTTTATAATCGGTTTTCCAGAAAATTAAAAGTAGACATTTACTGAAGAATCACCCATGGATATCAAGTTGTTAGATCATTCATTTATTCTTTTAAAATAAAGCTTTTATTCAGACACTATTGTAACATGCATTACGTTCGCATGCCACTTGTGAGTACATCACCATTCTACATCAGAACAAAATCGTAATAGTTTTTTAATGCATTATGCCATTAATTCTTGTGTTTTGTTTAGTTTTGAGATAGTTTAGAGTGGAACAGGTCCCTCTTCCCACCGTGTCCGTGGCGATCAGTAATCCCTGTACACTAACACTATCCTACAAACACTAGGGACAATTTACAATTAAATCAAGCCAATCTGCCTAGAAGCCTATACATCTTTGGAGTGTGGAAGGAAACTGCAGAACCTAGAGAAAACGCTCGTAGGGGGTGGGGGAGGGAGAATGTATAATCTCCATACAGGCAAGCACCCATAGTCAGGATCGAAACGGGGTCTCTGGCGCTGTAAGGTAGCAAATTTACTGCTGTGCCATCATGCCATCATGGTCTCAGCATGTGTCTCTGAGAATAGTCTGCAGACCAGAAGGTGCTCTGTTACACAGCTGCAAGGATGAACCTTGACGAGGACCCTTTCCAGTTGTTCTTTGCAACTGCACAATTCATAAAGAGGTGGGCAATCGTCTCATCTTCATTGCATCAATCCTGGGGCCAGCGTGTGGTCTGTTGAGATGCTGCCGGTGTCGGAAGGATCTGACAAGGAGGGTCCCTCTCACTGCCAACCAAGTTAAATCTTGATGTCTGATGGTGAGTTGTGACAATGAGCCATTCTGACATGGTGCTTTTCCAATTCTGTAATGAAACATCATTTGTTTTGTTACCTTTGTTCTAATTATTTCTTCTAATCAATTGGCTGCACATTTAGTTCAGTATGGAGACAATCGGAATCTATTTTGGCATAATGAATTAAAAACTCATGATTTGGCTTTGACGTACAATGGTGATGTATTTACAAACAGCATGTGAACCTAATGCATGTTATAATGGTGTTTGAACAAAAGCTTTGATTCAGTTTGTTAAGGTCACAGGGTTGATTTCTATCTAGAGTAGCTGGATGAAGCACAGAAGGAGCTGATCATGGACTTTAGGAGGGCACATCATCCGAGGACGTACACTCCATTGAGGATAAATGGGGATCCTGTGGATAGGGTGAACTGTTTTAAATATCTGGGAGTCCACATCTCCGAGGATATGATATGGGCATCACACGCCGCAGCACTCATGACTAAGGCAAGGCAGCGCCTTTACCACCTCAGGCAATTGAGGAAATTCAGAGTGTCTCCGAGGATCCTCCAGTGCTTCTACGCAGCGGCGGTGGAAAGCATCTTGTCCGGGAACATTAACATCTGGTTTGGGAATTGCTCTGCCAAGGACAAGAAGGCTCTGCAGAGAGTTGTGCGTTCGGCCGAACGCACTATGAGAACTACACTTGCCCCCCTGCAGGAACTATACATCAGGAGGTGCAACTCCAGAGCCAACAATATCATGAGAGATCCCTCCACCCCTGCAACGGACTGTTCCAGCTGCTACGGTCAGGCAAACGCTTCCGTTGCCATACGGTGAGAACGGAGAGGTTGAGAAGGAGTTTCTTCCCAGAGGCCATTCGGACTGTAAATGCCTATCTCAACAGGGACTAACTCTACTGAACGTTTTTCCTTCCATTATTTATTATGTAAAAGAATATGTGTGTTATGATTGTGTTTATAGTTGTTTGGTTGTTTGGTTGTTTGTCTTTTGCACAAATGTCCGCGAGCATTGCCACTTTCATTTCACCGCACATCTCGTATGTGTATGTGACAAATAAACTTGACTTGACTTGACTTGACTTGAAAGAAAACCGGACATGGTGAATTACATTCTTGTGCCAGAGCCTGCCTTATTTTGATTCTACTTAACTAAATTGGCCAGACTATAGCGAGTACATGAACTTCTCAACCCCATTTACCTAAATGCATTCTGCAGATCAAATTCTGGTTGCACGTGGCAGTTATTTTCAGACATAATTTTAATTGAAGTTACTGTATAAATGACAAAAGCAGACATGATTTACCATCACAAATAGATAAAAGACTGTGGATGAAAATCAGCTGCACGATGTCTGTAATTCTTTCATATACTTACCTGAAATACCTTTTCTGTAAACTTTAATACTGCACCAGCACTGAGATGAACTGTTTTGCCCAAGCCATACTGCAGGTGTAGCTGTTGCACAGTTTGTTTGTTTCCTCTCTTGAGCTCAATTATTATTCTTTTTTTTAATTTTACCTCTAACACTAAAAGCTTAATCTAGATTCCATGCAGCATTTGTATGTTTGTAACACATTATGACTCTTTCCCAGGTTAAAGGTTGTTAAAAATATAATCGCAAAAAACAATAAAAACTCACTTGAACTTGAACTTGAAATGATTCCACTGTCCTGTGTGCTTCACTAACCAGACAAGGCAATTTTGTTCACACTTCTGATATGCTACTTTTCAGTTCATTATTAAAGAAGGCCTGTTGAACATTTTGTGGTGTGCAATAACTGATCTAAGCAGCAGTATATTTTACAACCCTCATGTATTTTATGTTCAGCGACTCGAAGGTCCAGCAAATTCACACTTGGTTTAATGTGCTCCAAACTCCACATCTTCGTTCTCTCCAAAAATTGAATCGGAGGAGTATTTTATTAACCATATAACACATAACCATTTAACAATTACAGCACGGAAACAGGCCATCTAGCCTGTTCTAGTCCGTGCCGAACACTTATTCTCCCCCAGTCCCATCTACCTGCACTCAGACCATAACCCTCCATTCCTTTCCCGTCCATATACCTATGCAATTTATTTTTAAATGATAAAATCGAACCTGCCTCCACCACTTCCACTGGAAGCTCATTCCACACAGTAACCACTCTCTGAGTAAAGAAGTTCCAATTCATGTTACCCCTAAACTTCTGTCCCTTAATTCTCAAATCATGTTCTCTTGTTTGAATCTTCCCTACTCTCAATGGAAAAAGCTTATCCACGTCAACTCTGTCTATCCCTCTCATCATTTTAAAGACCTCTATCAAGTCCCCGCTTAACCTTCTGCACTCCAAAGAATAAAGACCTAACTTGTTCAACCTTTTTCTGTAACTTAGTTGCTGAAACCCAGGCAACATTCTGACAAATCACCTCTGTACTCTCTCTATTTTGTTGACATCTTTCCTATAATTTGGCGACCAAAATTGTACACTATACTCCAGAATTGGCCTCACCAATGCCTTGTACAATTTTAACATTACATCCCAACTTCTATACTCAATGCTCTGATTTATAAAGGCTAGCACACCAAAAGCTTTCTTTACCACCCTATCTGCATGAGATTCCACCTTCAAGAAACTATGCAGTTATTCCTAGATCCCTCTGTTCAACTGCATTCCTCAATTTGATACCATTTACCATGTACGTCCTATTTTGATTTGTCCTGCCAAAATGTAGCACCTCACGCTTATCAGCATTAAACTCCATCTGCCATCTTTCAGCCCACTCTTCCAAATGGCCTAAATCTCTCTGTAGACTTTGAAAATCTACTTCATTATCCACTACATCACCTTAGTATCATCTGCATACTTACTAATCCAATTTACCACACCATCATCCAGATCAAAGTTGAATTCCAATTTTCAAAATGTATAATTTAAAAATTGATGGCTTAAGTAATTAAATCAAAAACCAAAGACAATCAGAACTAATATATTTTCCAATGCTGGTGAGAAATAGATTCAATTTATAATTCACAAAATTATTTTTTTTATTTCTAATTCAATAAATGAATACAAATGCATATTGACCTGGGGTTATTTTAAAGATTTGAGTTCCTTCTAAAGAAAATGGTTGATTGAAGTCCGTAAACAAACTGAAGCAGACATAGAAACATAGGTGCAGGAGTAGGCCATTCGGCCGTTCAGGCCAGCACTGCCATTCAATAAGATCATGGCTGATCATCTAAAATCAGTACCCCGTTCCGGCTTTTTCCCCATATATCTTGATTCCTTTAGCCCTAAGAGCTAAATCTAACTGTCTCTTGAAAACATCCAATTCATTGGCCTCCACTTCCTTCTTTGGTAAAGAATTCCACAGATTCACAACTCTCTGGGTGAAAAAGTTTTTCCTCATCTCAGTCCTAACTGGTCTACCCCTTATTCTTAAACTGTGACCCCTGTTTCTGGACTCCCCCAACACCGGGATAATTTTTCCTGCATCCAGTCTGTCCAATCCTTTAAGAATTTTATGTTTCTACTAGACCAAGTGCAGACCCGTTGGGTCTGTTCCCACAATGTGCGGTTGGTAGGAGAGGAGGCGGCACGCAGTGTCACACGCACTAACTATCCCCCCCCCCCTCCCCACGCACTCACCCTTGATATTATATTAATATGATTAGTTTGCTCCTTTCACCCCATAACCACCCTATCTACTGACGCATAGCCCCCAACTTGCAGTCACATCTAGAGAGGGGGAAGGGGGGGCAGGGATAGAGAGTGAGGGCAGAGAGAGAAGGGGCAGAGGCAGAGAGAGAGAGAGAGAGAGAGAGACAGAGAGAGGGGCAAGAGGGATAGGCGGGTGGAGAGGAGGATAAGAGTGAGGGTGGGTGAGGGGGGAAAGGGGGGAGGAGGGGAGGCGAGAGAGAGGGGGGTGAGGGGGAGAGTGAGGGGGAGGAGAGAGGGGGCGCTGAGAGGGGATGAGGTGGGGAGAGGGAGGGGGGGGAGGGGGGAGTGAGGGGGAGAGAGGGGGGGGGCGCTGAGGGGGGATGAGGGGGGTGGGGAGCAGGGAGGGGGGAGGAGAGGGGGGAGGAGAGGGGGGGGGGGAGGGAGAGGGGGAGGGAGGGGAGGGGGGAGGGAGAGGGGGGGGGGGGGGGGGGGGGGGGAGGGGAGGGGGAGGGGGAGGGAGGGGGGAGGGAGGGGGGGGGAGGGGGAGAGGGGGGGGGGGGGGGGGGGGGAGGGAGAGGGGGGGAGGGAGGAGAGGGGGGGGAGAGGAGAGGGGGAGAGAGGAGGAGAGAGGGGGGGAGAGGGGGGGAGAGAGAGGAGGGGAGAGGGGGGGGGAAGAGGAGGTGGGGGAGAGGAGAGGGGGAAGAGGAGAGGGGGGGGAGGAGGAGGCAGGGGGGAAGAGGAGAGGGGGGGAAAGAGGAGAGGGGGGGGAGTGGAGAGGGGGGGGGGGGGAAAGGAAAGGGGGGGGGGGAGTGGGAAGGGGGGGGGGGGGAGAACCTAAAAAAACATTTTAGAACCAAAAAAGACACATTCTGCAAGCATTGTAGAACCAAAAAGAGACTTTTTGCAAACATTTTAGAACCAATAAACACTTTTTGCAAACATTTTAGAACCAATAAACACTTTTTGCAAACATTTTAGAACCAATAGACACATTCTGCAAGTGTTTTAGAACCACTAAGGACACTTACATTTGAGTACAAATGTGTTCAGTGTTATTCACAGCTCAGAGAAATGTGACCCTCTGCCTTTCTCAAGCTTGCAGACACTGATTGAGGCACACCACTTCCTGGTTTTATAGTCCCTCCCCCCTGCCGCCAGCAGGGGCAGTAGAGAGAATGGGGAATTTTGTAAAATCATTAATATCTCTGTCATTTTTCATCGACGGGAAAAATCCTCAGCACACATATGGCTGAGAAAGGTGGCCAAAAATGACGGCCATAGGTGGCGGCGTTCTCTCGGAACTCGCAGCACAGATGGCCAAAACCAGTCAAGAACAGACTTTTAGTAATATAGATAAGATACCCTCATCCTTCTAAATTCTAGTGAAGCCCAGTCGACCCATTCTTTCATCATTTGTCAGTCCCACCATAGACAATAGACAATAGGTGCAGGAGCAAGCTATTCGGCCCTTCAAGTCAGCACCGCCATTAAATGTGATCAATGTGGTTCCGGGAATTAACCTGATGAACCTTCGCTGCACTCCCTCAATAGAAATAATGTCCTTCTTCAAATTAGGAGAACAAAATTGTACACAATACTCCAAGTGCGGTCTTCAATCCCTCGCAATGAAGGCCAACATGCCATTAGCTTTCTTCACTGCCTGCTGTACCTGCATGCTTACTTTCAGTGACTGATGTACAAGCACATCCAGGTCTCATTGCACCTCCCCTTTTCCTGACCTGACACCATTCAGATAATAATCTGCCTTTCTGTTCTTGCCAGCAATATGGATAACCTCACATTTATCCACATTATACTGCATCTACCATGTATTTTCCTACTCACCTAAACTATCCAAGTCACCCTACAGCCTCATTGCATCCTCATCGCAATTCACATTGTCACCCATCTTTGTGTCATCCGCAATCTTGGAGATGTCACATTTAATTCCCTCGTCTAAATCGGTAATATATATTGTAAATAACTGGGGTCCCAGTTCTGAGCCATGCGTCACCCCACTAGTCACTGCCTGCCATTCTGAAAAGGACCCGTTAATTCTTACTCTTTGCTTCTTGTCTGCCAACCAGTTCTCTATGTCAATACAATGTGCTCTAATTTTTCACACTAATCTCTTGTGTGGGACCTTGACAAAGGCTTTTTGAAAGTTCTGATACACCACATCCACTAGCTCTCCCTTATCCATTCTACTAGCTACATCCTCAAATATTCCAGAATATTAGTCAAGCATGATTTCCCCTTCATTAATCGATGCTGACTTTGACCAATCCTGTCACTGCTTTCCAAATGCAGTGCTATAACATCTTTAACAATCGACAAGCATCTTCCCCATTACCGATGTAAGGGTAACTGGTCTATAATTCCCCATTTTCTCTCTCCCTCCTTTCTTAAAAAGTGTGGTTACATTGGCGACCCTCCAGTCCACAGGAACTGATCCAGAGTCAAGAGAACACTGGAAAATGATCACCAATGCATCCACGATTTCTCGGGCCACCTCCTTGAGTACTCTGGGATGCAGACCATCAGGCCCTGAGGATTCATCTGCCTTCAGTCCCAATAGTTTACTTAACACCATTTCCTGACATGTGGATTCCCTTCAGTTCCTCCCTCCCACTAGATCCTCGGTGCCCTAGTATTTCTGGAAGATTGTTTGCATCTTCCTTAGTGAAGACAGAACCAAAGTACTCGTTTAACTGTTCTGCCATTTCTTTGTTTCCCATTATAAATTCACCTGTCTCTGATTGTAAGGGACCTACATTTATCTTTACTAATCTTTTCCTAAAGAAGCTTTAAGAGCCAGTTTTTATATTCCCCGCAAGCTTTCTTTAATGCTTTTCTCCCCCTCTTAATTAACCCCTTTGTCCTCTGTTGTTCTAAATTTCTCCCAGTCCTCCAGTTTGCTGCTTCCTCTGGCCAATTTATATGCCTTTTCCTTGGATTTAACACTACCCTTGATTTCCCTCGTTAGCCACGGTTAAGAGGCCTTCCCCGTTTTATTTTTTTGCCAGATAGGGATGAACAATTTTTGGAGTTCGTCCATGTGGTCTTTAAATCTTTGCCATTGCATCTCCACGGTAAACCCTTTAACTATAATTTGCCAGTCTATCCTAGCCAATCCCCATCTCATACCTTCAAAGTCTCCTTTCTTTAAATTCAGGATGAACAATTTTATCCCCAAGTGTTTCGAGAGGCTGGTCCTGGCACACCTCAAAAGCTGCCTACCCCCCACACTGGATCCCTATCAGTTTACCTAATACTTAATGTAGAAAGAACACCTCTCACTCACAGTATCACAAATTTATAAATGATGCAAAATCTTAACGGCACTTCACACCGCCTTTTTTTTTTTAATAGATTAGAAGCAATGTGCAGTAGTAGTAAACTGTGGCTCTCCCATTTAAGTGACAAAAGAGAAATGCAACCGAGAATGTAAGAATGAAAGAAATGTTCAAACCCCTAGACTCGATTACAGCTCCAGCGTATGATAAAAGCCTATAGAAGAATAAGAAAACAACCATTATTCCAGAAAAGAAATTAAAACTGTACACCAAACTCGGTAATCTGGGCATCGACCACTTCCCTCTGCAACTGGATACTTGGACTGAATCTAACCAGACAGAAATTGCTCTGATTTTCTGTGAGGTTAGACAAGCAGCGTCTCAGACATGCTTGTTCAACCCTTTAAGCGTTGGGTGATGCATTTTTCCTCCCTAAGTTACTCAGGGCTGTGTCCTAATCGAAGAGTGAATCCTCTACTCCCTCTAGAACCTATGAATGGCACACCTGTACATGGTACTAACACCATCATCAAGTATGCAGATGATACAACGGTGATTGGCCTGATCAGCAACAACGATGAGCTGGCCTACAGGGAGGAGGTCCAGCACTTAGCAGCATGGTGCACTGACAACAACCTGGCCCTTAACTCCAAGAAGACCAAGGAGCTCATTGTAGACTTCAGGAAGTCCAGAGGTGGCACGCACACAAACCCCATCCACATCATTTAACGGGAACGGAGGTGGAACGAAGTGCGAGATTCCACTTTTCATTTTCAGGTTCCTGGGGATGTCAAAGTTTACGATTTTTTGTCTCTTGGACCCCAAAACAGGCCCTCTACACTGATCATCGAAGGATCCCCTCATCAGCGTCTCTTCTTCAAGGAACAAGAAATCCCAAGGTCCATCTGTCTCCTGCAAGATTCCAATACAGAAAACATGCTACCGCTGATTATAACCATCGAGAGCATCCTTACCATACTACATCACATGTACAATGGTATGGCAATTGCTCTGTCTCCGACCGGAAGGCATTGCAGAGGGTGGTGAAAATTGCCCAACGCATCACCGGTTCCACGCTCCCCTCCATTGAGTCGGTCCAAAGCAAGCGCTGTCTGCGGAGGGCGCTCAGCATCGCCAAGGACTGCTCTCACCCCAACCATGGACTGTTTACCCTCCTACCATCCGGGAGGCGCTATAGGTCTCTCCGTTGCCGAACCAGCAGGTCTTGGGGAAGTGTTTTTCTTTCCGTTTAGGCTGTCACTCGCACTAAACAACGTAACCACAATAAAGTGATCTGCAGAAGTCCAAGCCACCCCCCCCCACCCCGGACACTATATTATTTATTTTTATTCAAATCCAAGGCCATGTCGCAAAATGGACCAACCAAGGCAAATTGCTAAATGCAGTTTCTTTGGTCTGGTGGGATAAATGGGGAACCTGACAATGACAATTAAAGTTGAATCTGAAAGTCTGAATTCTGAATCTGACATCATTTGCACGGTTGCATCATCCCACCGGGACCCTGAGGGCTCTGTAACTATAATTTGCCAGTCTATGCTAGCCAATCCCATCTCATCCAGCCGCAAGCCCTTCAAAGGCTCGCTCCTTCTTTAAATTCAGGATCAAACAATTGAGCCCCGGATACCTTGAACGAGGTAGAATATGCTCACACTCAAACATACCACACCATCAAACATACCATATCTCCCTGAAAAAGAAACAAACTCATGCAAACAATCAGCTTTGTATTAAGTTATACCAGCAGTTAATACTTAATGTAGCAAATTCTGCAATAAACGTCTCACTCACAGAGACTCACAAATTATAAATGCAACCAAATGCAAATATACTTGTTTCTTAGAGCTCTCATCTAAATTCAACACTCTAATCTATTTTTTGTTTTAATATTTTATTAGAAGCAATGTACAGTAGTATAAACCGTGGCATATGACAAAATACATTTAATGTACATCTTCAATTTTAAATTTAACAAGAAAGAAATAGAACAAGCGAGAAAGAGCAAGAAAGAGAGAGAGTGAAAGAAATAGTGAATGTGCAAACCCCTAGACTACCAGATAGTGCAGTCCAGGAGTGAATGAGTAAAAGCCTATAGAAGAATAAGAAGACAAAAACAAATGATAATAAAGAAAAAGAAAAAAGGGACCTTTACATGTTGATATACCTGCTTCATTTCTCACCACACCCATCACCCTGTGCGTGTATCGGTTTACTTCCAGAGTTGTGTTGCACCATACTATACTTGTACTGAATCAATGTAAGGAGACCATATCTTTAAAAATTGCTCTGATTTTCCTGCTAAGACGAGTCTCATATCTTCAAGATGTAGCGTCTCAGACATGCTTGTGATCCACATTTTAAGCGTTGGGGTGGATGCATTTTTCCAATATTTAAGTTTACGTTTTTTTGTCATTATCTGGCCGACAACACTCTAATCGAAGCATAATTTCTCTAGACTAATCATTCCAGGAACTAAAAATCCCAATGTTCCATTGCCATATTGCAATGATTCAACAATACATAACCATGCATTCATTGGATTATATAATTTCTGAATATCAGTTTTAATAATACTTACTTACTATGTACAATGATTACGCTTTATTATATTGGTTTATTGAAAGATAAATAGTTTATCAGAATTTCAAGACATTGGTTGAACTGTTGCAATAACTCCAATCAAGGTGGAAGGCATCTTTGTTCTGGCAAGATCATTTTAATTAAATCAGGAAATGCTATTGGTTGTTTGTTTGTTTGTCTTTTTGCACGAAGTCCACGAGCATTGCCACTTTTCATTTCAGTGCACATCTCGTATGCGTATGTGACAAACAAACTTGACTTGACTTGAAATTTTGTTCAAACCTAGTTGTTTGAATGACAATAAATATCATTCCATCCATTCCATTCCAAATGATTTGTGTTTTCCAAACATTTTAGTTTGACTTTGCAGTTTATAAATCACAAGATTAAAGCATTACATAAAAATCTAATAAAACCATTGAAAACAAAATTAAAGGATGAAATAAAAATTCAAATTAATTTGTTAAAAACACAATATATCAAAAATTAAATAGACAATAGGTGCAGGAGTAGGCCATTTGGCACTTCGAGCCAGCACTGCCATTCAATGTGATCATGGCTAATCATCCACAATCAGTACCCCGGTCTTGCCTTCTCCCCATATCCCCTGACTCAGCTATTTTTAAGAGACCTATCTAGCTCTCTCTTGAAAGTATCCTGTGAACTGGCCTCCACCACTCTCTGAGGCAGAGAATTCCACACTCACAACTCTCTGTGTGAAAAGGTGTTTCCTCATCTACGTTCTAAATGGATTAACGCTTATTCTTAAACTGTGGCCCCTGGTTCTGGACTCCCCCAACATCGGGGAACATGTTTCTTGCCACTAGCGTGTCCAAAACTTAATAATCTTATAGGTTTCCATAAGATTACCCTCTCATCCTTCTAAATTCCAGAGTATACAAGCCCAGCTGCTCCATTCTCTCAGCATATGACAGTCCTGCCATCCCAGGAATTAACCTTGTGAACCTACGCTGCGCTCCCTCAATATCAAGAATGTTCTTCCTGATATTTGGAGACCAAAAGTGCACACAATACTCCAGATGTGGTCTCACTAGGGCCCTGTACAACTGCAGAAGGACCTCTTTGCTCTTATACTCAACTCCTCTTGTTATGAAGGCCATTGCATTCACTTTCTTCACTGCCTGCTGTACCTGCATGCTTGCTTTAATTGACTGATGAACAAGAACCACCAGATTCCGTTGTACTTCCCATTTTCCCAACTTGACACTATTTAGATAATAATCTTCCTTCCAATTTTTGCCAAAGTGGATAACCTCACATTTATCCACATTAAACTGCATCTGCCATGCATCTGCCCACTCACCCAACCTGTCCAAGAAACCCTGCATTCTCAGAGCATCCTCCTGACAGTTCACACTGCCACCCAGCATTGTGTTATCTGCAAATTTACTAATGTTACTTTAAATCCCTTCATCTAAATCATTGATGTATATTGTCAATAGCTGTGGTCCCGGCACCGAGCCTTGCGGTACCCCTCTAGTCACTGCTGGCCATTATGAAAGGGACACATTAATCCCTACTCTTTTTTTCCTGTCTGCCAATCAATTCTCTACCCATGTCAGCACTCTAACCAATACCAAATAGCCAAAATTAATTTAGCTCTACCCCACCTAAAATGTTTCCTGGGGGAAAGAATTCTGTCCATGTGCTGAGAAAAGCCTGGATGGAGTCAGTAAGGTTAATCAGTCACACAGAATCAATACATTTTATGACAACACTGAATGCTTACCAATCTTCCAGACTGCCTCTTGCCTGTTGAAAGTTGTGACATGTGCTTAAACCGTTTAATGACTTACACCAGAATTTTCCATAAACTTTTGCTGGAATGTTTTACAGTTTAAAAAAAATTGGACTCTTCCACTGCCCAGTTTCAATATCAGGCCCAATAAACAGTGCCTCAGCAATGACCTTCCATCCTATACAAAAATCAAACATTTCATTGTTTGCTTATAATTTCTCAACGTTCCATTTCCTTTCAAAACTCTTCAGGAACTCCTTGTGGGCCGCATAGTTGCACAGTGATAGAGTTTCTGGCTTACAGCACCAGAGACCCGGGTTCGATCTTGACTACGGGTGCTGTCTGTCCAGAGTGTGTACGTTCTCCACATGACCTGCGTGGATTTTTCTCCAAGATCTTTGGTTTCCTCCAACACTCCAAAGACATACAAGTTTGTAGAATAATTGGCTTGGTATAAATGTAAATTGTCCCTAGTGTGTGTAGGATAGTGCGGGATCGCTGGTTGGTGCAGGCCCGGTGGGCTGAAGGACCTGTTTCCGCACTGTATCTCTAAACTAAACTAAACTAAACAAAAAAAGTAAGTTGGGGAATTTAATACACCGTGGAACAATAGTTAGGCAATATTCAAATACTAGCAGAAGACTGACAGGTTGCAATAATGGCACAAAAGTACCGGATAATGACCATGTACAAGAAGAAAGAGTCCAGAAGCTTACCGTTGACATTTACTGTCATTTCTATCATCTGCTATCTCACCCTCAACATCTTAGGGGTTATTCATTGACCAGACATTCAAATGGACCAGCAACATAACCATCTTGGTTACATGGGAATGGCAGAAACTGAGTGTCCTGCAGTGAGTTCATAAGTGATAGGTGCCGAATTTAACCATTCGGCACATCAATTCCACTCCACCATTCACTCATGGCTGATCTATCTTTTTCTCTTAACCCCATTTTCCTGCCATCTCCCCATAACCTCTGACACCCGTATTAATATCTCTACCTTATTTCAAGAGAGAGTTAGATTTAGCTCTTAGGGCTAAGGGAATCAAGGGATATGGGGGAAAAGCCGGAACGGGGCACTGATTTTGGATGATCAGCCATGATCATAATGAATGGAGATGCTGGCTTGAAAGGCCGAATGGCCTACTCATGCACCTATTTTCTATGCTTCTATGTTTCTATATTAAAAAAATATCCAATTACTTAGCCACCACAGCATTCTGTGGCAATGAATTTCATAGATTCACCACCCTCTGACTAAAGAAATTCCTCCTCATCTCCTTCCAAAAGGAACATCCTTTAATTCTGAAGCTATGATCTCTGGTCCTGGACTCTCCCACTGGTCGAAACATCCTCTCCACATTCACTCCATCCACTACCTGATATATTTTCCACCATCTGAAGGGACGTCAGGGCTGTGAAAGAATCTTTTCCGATAGCGTAGATGAGTACAGATCCAGCATCTCGCAAGAAGCTGAGCATCATCCAGGATAAAGCAATCCACCTAATGGGCACCAAAAATTATGCATTTTTCACATTCATTCACTCTGCCAGTGTTACACTATGGCGATGGTTTGTATCAGCCACTGCAATTCCTAGCCAAAGCATCTAGTATTTTTTGTTTTGATTGCAGTAACGTGTGCATTAGTTTTAATGTATCGTGTGATTCTTCTGACATGCAAAATGAAAGGAGCAATACAGAAGGGAATGTTTGAAAGAAAGACAAGTACTAATTCATCAGATGCAACACTATGAAATGCTTTCATTAACTTTAATTTAAGAAGACTTCAAATCCCATAGAAAAATAAACTTGTGATGCAAGTTCATTTACACAGAGGGTTAGGTGGCTGGAATGCACTGCCACAGGGGCAGTAGATTCAATAGTGGTTTTACGAGGCAGGCTGTAAACTTGCAGAAAAAGGAGGAATATGGATCATGTGCAAGTGGGAGTTGAGGTTAGTTCAATTTGGCATCACGGTTGACATAGAATTGTTGGCTAAATGGACTATTCCTGTGCTGTACTGTTCAGTGTTTCATGTAAAATATTGTAATAGAAATAAATAATTGCAGTAGAAGTCAAAACGAGAACCAAAATTAGTCTTCAACAATAATGTTACTATATATTTTAAAATTTGTGAGGTCCCAGTTGTACAAAAATAGAAATCGCATCTATAAGAAGCTTGATATATTTGACTGCCTGAGTATATTTATGTTCTTTCAGATTAATACGTATCAAAAAATTCAAACCAAAGTGTCAGTATTAATTCTAGCATGTTAGTGGTTAATGCTTTCAACTATACTTAAGTACATAACATCACTGTTAAAGTGTATATTTCCCCACTAAATATGTAATTTTTTGAAAGGCAAATTGTTTGCTGTTCATTATGCCGGAAGCGCTCGTCATGTTGAGTGGGTAATAATAGGAATAATTTTGAGTTAAGTACATAATTTTATTGTTGAATCCTCCCTTCTACTCACCATTACAAATGCTAATCTGTTAATTATCCATTTACTTAATAGTCAAGCAAGTGTAAAAAAAATCTCTTTCAATGGTCCTAAACGACCCTGTTAATATAAATATTAAAAAGCACTTTATTAATTTATCACCTTAACTCCACAGAATATTCTTAGAGATTGCTCTTATAATGAGCACTTGATTTAATGTGAGAAAATACAAGTCTTTAATTCTTTGTACAGTGTCATGAATTATTTTCATTGAATTTTAGGATTAGGTTTAGGTTTATTCTAAGTGAAAGGCTCTGTTTTGCTTGTTATACCTTACATTAATATAATCAAGTCAAACTCAAATACAACAGATAGAGCAAAGGGCCAGTTCCATAGACATAGTTGTAATATATTATATGAAAGGATTGACTGAAAGCTAGCAAGTGAAAGCAAATTTTAAGGATAGTCTACGACAGATTTTTATATTCTGCAACCTCTCCTTGGGATTATTCTGACATCCACCTGTCAGCGGTTCCAATGCATCTGGAAACATTAAAGGAAGCAATGGTTTTAGGCATATGCACCTGGACTCTACTATCAGAAGTTCATAACTCTGAATCATTCCAAGTGGATGTGGTAGATTCATGCTATAAGGTACATGGATAGGATAGGTTTAAAGGGATATGGGCCAAATGCAGGCAGGTGGGATTAGTGTAGATGGGGAATGTTAAAAAAAAAAAAAAAAATATGGGCAAGTTGGGCCAAGGGACCTGTTTCCACACTGTATGACTCTATGTCTATGTCTATATCTAAGACATCACAGGATCTCCACGTAACTGGTAAATAATAATATTTTTTTAATAGAAACTATTAATCAGCAATCGTATTCATATTTGTCCAGATTATGGCTTCCCAAAAATTTAGGATGTGATAGGTTTCACCTACCTATCAAGCTGAAGTTCTATGTCAACTGCAAGGCTTCAATTTGCTGAATGTTGTGGCATTATGCCACCACAATGCAGTTGTGAGCAGTGCAGTGGTGCAGCTGGTAGAGCGCCTGCTTCACAGCACCAGAGACCCAGGTTTGATCTTGATCTCCGGTAGTGCTTGTGTGCAGTTTGCATGTTCTCCCTGAGTACACATGGGCATGCCAAATGTTCTCACACATCCTAACGATGTGTGGGTTTGTAGGTGAATTGGCTATGATAAATTGCCCCTAGTGTGCAGGATGTATAGAAAGCGCATGAGAGCTCACAGGAGGTTTTGGTCACTCTGGAACACTGAAAAGCCTCGAGCTGGATCGACCGAAGCGCGAGCTGCATCTACAGACCGCGGACACACACACACACACACACACACACACACACACACACACACACACACACACACACACACCACACACCCACACACACACACCCACACACACACACACACACACACACACACACACACACACACACACACCCACACATGCACACACACACACACACACACACACACACACACACACACACACACACACACACACACACACACAGCAAAGGTGGGGGCCATGGAGAGCAGAGGAGCGCTGTCTGCGCAATGAAGAGGAAGGTAAACGGCTGCCACAGAGTATGGTAAGTCCTTTAGAGAGCGTGGGGTGGGGGGGGAGGAGAGAGAAGGGAGAGAAGGGGAGATAAGGGGAGAAAAGCAGAGAGAAGCAGAGGGAAGGAGAGAGGAGAGAGAAGGAGAGAGAAGGAGAGAGAAGGAGAGAGAAGGAGAGAGAAGGAGAGAGAAGGAGAGAGAAGGAGAGAAGGAGAGAGAAGGAGAGAGGGAGAGAGAGAGAGAAGGAGAGAGAAGGAGAGAGAAGGAGAGAGAAGGAGAGAGAAGGAGAGAGAAGGAGAGAGAAGGGGAGAGAGGGGGGGAGAAGGAGTGGAGACAGTTTTAAGAAGTTTAATAAAGTTTAGTGGGCATTTTACCTACCGGTGGGTCTTCTAGGTCATGAAACTCCAATGACCCAATCAGCGAAGGAGATGACCTTCGACTGCCCGTAAGTAAATAGCGACCCCACTCCACTGGCTTCGACTAAACGGCGACCTATTTTTAGTCGAGGCCAGTTTTAAACATGTTGAGAAAAAAAGCAGCAACCTCGATGAAGCCTTGACCACGCGGAAACCACTTTCGACCATTAGGAGAGTGACCAAAACCTCCGGCGACCTCATGGAAACCTTGGGCCGTGGACTAGGTCACCAGAGGTTTCTGTTCAGGTTTCCTAAGTCGGACAGGATCTTTACGTGTTTTTCCCCAATGAGCCAATGAAATTCACCTGTCATCACTGGCTACAACCTATGAGAACCTAAGAGAACCTTTGACCTCCTGGCAACGCACTAGGATCTCCTTGCGACCCACCTTCGGCATGAGAATTCTCGTTACTCTCCATGGCGGCTTCATTCTAGTCGCTGTAAATTTGTTGAAAAATTGGCAGCGACCATAATGAGGCAGCGACTAGTTCCCAGAATGTGGAAACTCCTCACGACCATGAAGGTGATTCCCCCGCAACTACCCGTGAACATGTGGTGACCATGTGGCGCCTGCATAGTCGCCTAAGTGGCGCAGGCCCATAAGGTACTCAAATTATTATCCTGTTCTCTGTATTCTTTCAGTCTTTGCATTGGACCAGATGCCTGGGTCTTTAGGCCCATTATAGTGATGGAGAGCGAAAATATAACCACGTCCAATGAACCGTAAGCAGCATGGAGGAAGTTGCATTGGGGACCTAAAGCTGAGGTCCTATTGGCTGAAACGTTCGTGCTGTCTTACTGTCCAGAAAGGATCATCTTCCTCATCAGCCACTTAGACAACCTTGGAATAATGATAGTGTAGCTGTGTAGCTGAAGGAGGATATAGCGGAAATGGTGAATGCAGAGGAATGCAGCAGGTGGCAGTGACGACAGGCCTCTTTGGACAAACTATCTGATAACTGAAATGAACTATACTTTATTACATAAGGGCTTAAATGAGACCATTGTTTTGTTTGGACCTTGGATAGCAAGTGCCAGATTTATAAAGCCGTAGATTATACCCCGCCAATGACCATTGCCAACAAATAGAAATCTTCTTCACCACTGAATAACATTACCATCAAGAGGCATTTAATTACCAGGTACTTAAATCACAAGGGGAAGTCCAGGCACTATGTATACTGCAGTTGAAGACACAAGTCATCAAAACTTGTATTTGTCACTTGTTTGCCACAGATGTTGACAAATTCACTCAACGTGCCTGTCTGACCACAATGCCAACCATTAACACCTGCAGTATGAAATCCAAGCAACATAATATCTCCTTTTGCATACGTATCTTCTCTTTTCTTGTTGCTTGGCCACTCACAAAGTTGGAGATATGCTTGTAACAGAATATTAATGTTCCCTCACCAAACACATTGCATGGGACAGGGACACAATTCCTCATCATGGCAACAGGAAAAACAAGAAATAGTAATGTTCTTTGCGGCCCACTATCCACAAGTACAAACAAACCAACAGAAAAGGACTTGGGGACTAAATTCACCAGTTTATGAAAATGGGATCACTGAGTGTGATTAATCTGTGCTTGTTGTTGCCAATGCAGGCAACTTGTCTGTTTTGTGCTATTGCTCAATTGTACAAATTGCTATGTGAATCAGCGGTAACTACAGTATTCCTGAAATGCATGACTCTACAAGAGGCACGGAGTAGCAAGTGGCAATCACCCCTTCAAACAGAACTCTTGGAATTAAAGGCAGACTGCATCAGGTGCTGGTGGCTTTTCAATAATAACTGATCTGTAAAAACTGAAGGTTAGTGCAGCAAAGCAAAGAGCAAGGTCTGTGGTTTTTGCAGCTATGACCGGAAGAAAGGAGGGATGTGATCTTTCCACAAGGAAGCTCTGAAGCTATTCATTCAAACTCAGCAGAAGCAGTGGCATTCTAAACCAGAAGTCAGGCCTCAACATAAGTTCACAAGTTCACAAGTTATAGGAGTAGAATTAGGCCATTCGGCCCTTCAAGTCTACTCCGCCATTCGATCATGGCTGATCTCTGCCACCTAATCCTATTTTCCTGCCTTCTCCCCATAACCTGGGACACCCATTCTAATCATGAATTTGTCTGGATATCTCTATGCCTTAAAAATATCCATTGACTCGGCCTCCACAGCCCTGGTCGTCGGGATGGATCTGATTATACCCGCGAAAGGACGACCTTTGCGCCCTCCAGATGAGCCGAGAAATCTTGGATGTTCTGGACTGGATACCGATCTGCCGTGGTTACGGCGTTGAGATGCTTGTAATCACTGGAAAGTCTCCAACCCCCGGACGCTTTGGGCACCATGTGCAGCGGGGAAGCCCAAGGGCTATCCGACCGCCGGACAATCCCATGTCCTCCATAAGCTGGAACTCGTCTTGTGCGATGCGCAGTTTATTGGGCTGGAGGAGGAGAGTGCGGGCGTGAACCGGTGGGCCCTCGGTGGGAATGTGGTGGACCACGCCATGACGGTGCGCGGCCCTGTCAAACCGGGGCATGAGCAACCCTGGGAATTCAGTGAGAAGGGCTGCGAAAGGTTGCTGGATCTTAACTACCTCGTCGAGTTGCTGTTGGGGCGTGGGCGGATTGCGCAGCTTGACAGGGCACAGGTCCGACACTGGAACCATGCGCCCGCCTCGCACATCGACAAACAGCGAGAATTCGGCCCCCAATGTCGTTTGAGCGATATTTGCAATGGTGAACTTCCACCTATACGGGTGTGTGTCAAAATTTAAGTCCAGGGTCCGCGTACCGTAAGTGTGAATGTCACTCGCGTTGACGGACAAGAGGACGGGTCCTACCTTACCTACGCGGGTATATCGGGCGGTCGGCGGCAGGATGCTGGCTATGGCACCGGAGTCGACCAGGAAACGGTGGCCAGAGTGGCTATCACGGACAAAGAGGCGTTTATTTGGGCCGATCGCATTCGCCTCTATGGATGATTGGCCGAGGCATTTCCCTGAAACGAACAGGGGCTTCGGCATCTTCGGGCTTTGGTACCGTAGCACAGATGGTAGTAGCACCAACGTCGTCGGCTGTAGACCACTGGTAGCGGTGATGCTTCTTCGGCGCTGGGCTGGGTTTCATCTTCCTCCTGGTCGTCTTATTTGCACCCGCGCCGTGACGCGGGAGCAGGTGAAAGCACAAACGTCCCGCCGTCTGTGGGCCCACAACTCGTCAGCTCTCTCTCCGAGTTGTTGGGGATCGCTGAAATCAGCCCCGGCGAGCATCAGTTGGACTTCATCGGGCATCTGCTCTAGGAACGCCTGTTCGAAGAGCAGACATGGGCGGTGCCCATCCATCAGGGCTAACATCTTTGCCATGATGGTGGATGTCCACCGATCGCCGACACTGTCCATGTGTAGAATCTTCGCCGCCCTGTCTCTGTGACTGAGACCGAAGGTATGGAGCAGGAGGGCCTTCAAAACTTCATACTTAGCGATCGTCGGCGGGTCTCTGATGTAAGGCAACAGCCTCGAGGCACAGTCCTGTGGCAGAGCTATCATATGAAAATACATGGTGTCGTCCTCAATAAAGCGGGGCAGGTGGAACTGTGCCACAACGTGGGCGAACCACACCCGAGGTTGATCCGGCCAAAACAAGGGTAGTTTGAAGCCCGGTGAGCCCTGCCTCGTGCCAGCCGATTCTGCGGGAACGTAGTCTTCCTGCATTATCTTTGCTTGTCTAACGATAGCTAGACAGGTCGGGGTCACCAATTTGATGGTCGCAAGAACGGCAACTGCGTTTTATCAACTTATTTATTTTGAAAATAACTTCTTAGTTCACAGGTCCTTCCAAACACGTCTGGCCACAACAGTGGTCAGCACACAACTGTCGCGTGAAAGCGAAACCGCGCGATAACAGCAGCCGCTCCCGAGTCACGTGACTGCGGTTTCCGAACGCCGGGTTCGATACCTGCATGCGCCAGCAGGAGCCGCAACAGTATCTATAGGTAATTAGCTACAGGGTATTGTTTTCTCTAGGGCATTGAGACCTGATAGAAGTGTATAAAATGACGAAAGGCACAGATACAGTAGACAGTCAGAATATTTTTCCCAGAGTAGAAATGTCAAAAGATTAGAGGGCATAGTTTTAAAATGAGATGAAGATAGTTTAATGGAGATGTGTGAGAAGTTTTTTTTTACACAAATGGGGATGAGTGCCTGGAATGAGCTGCACGGGGTGATGGTGGAAGGAGATGCCATGGTTACATTTTTGAAGCTTTTAAATAAACACGTGGATATGCTGGGAATGGAGGGGTTCGATCATGTGCAGGCAGATGAGGATAGTGACACGGATATTATGGGCCAAAGGGCCTGTTCCTGTGCTACCAGCTGCACCACTGACAGCACAGCCAGCAGTCATGCAGCTGGTAGAATTGCTGTCTCACAGTGCCAGACACCGGGTTCAATCCTGATGATCCTCTAATGCGGCCATTGTTCCGAGTGCCAAATCCCTTCAGCGGTACCTGCAACTGAAGCTATGGGTGGATTAGTAGACCTTGAAGAGGCATTGACACTTATTTTAATGTAGAGGGGTAATAGAGGTAAGGTATGTGATTTGAAAGTAATGTATCATCTGCGGGGGAGAAAAAGTACGATTTACTCGACACCGCTGCGAAAATGGCACTGTTAAATGCGCAAAGTTAAAAAAAATCAAAGAACTGCAAATAAACTGAAAAAATAAAGATTATCTGGTGCTTTGTGCGTGGGAGCTTGTTGTGTGCATTACATACGTGACCAGATGGAATTACTGTGTTTAAACAATAAATAAAATGTGCTTCTTGTTGTCATGGGTGAGGGGGGAGTGGGAGGAGTTTGTTCATTGTCATGCACACTTTTCATCATCCCGCCAGGGTATTTGTGTCCCCACCATGTTCTAAAAGTGATTTATTATGGCTGCCAATGCCCCGGTCCATCTATCCCCACGGCCAGGGGGGGGGGGAGGGGGGGGGGGGGGGGGGGGGGGGGGGGGGGGGGGGGGGGGGGGGGTGAAGTACCCTGGTGTGGGTGTCAGGGTCCGGCGGTGGTGCATCGCGGTCAGTGACTCTGGGTGGGTGGAGGGTCCAGACTGTCCCCAACTCTGCTGCAGCTAACGGGGACGTTGCCGGGTTTTCGTCCCCTTGTGTCTGCGGCCCCGCTCCACCCAGCCCCGTGTGTGGGTGCACTACTGATCACAGTGCGCCGCATGAGGGAGACGAGGCAGAGGTCAGCCATGGTCGGACAGCACTGACCCCAAGGGGAAGAAAGTGGGGGCTGTCCCGAGGGATGCGCTCCTTTGTCCGCTTACATCTTGGTGCTCAGGTTCAGAGTGCCCAGTCACCCTCCAGCCCTGGGCGGTCTTGTGTGGGAAAATAGCCCCCACCCTCCCGTCTCCCCCAGCCAGTGATGTGATGGACACGGACATCTGGACCAATCACGGACAAGTCCCGCCACCCCCTGCCCCCCCAGCGACATCATATCCGTTATCCGTTTTTCGGCTTTTTGGCGTTGTTTCCGTTCGGTTATTTGGCTTCCACTTCGCTTCGGCTTCTCGTCCTTCTTCGCCATGTCCGGGTACTAATGTATCCATGTGCTTACTATCTCTTCCTATCACAACCCTAGCTTGCTGTCTTTCTCCTTTCAGTCGGCTGGAAACCGCTAAATGACCCAAAGTGGTGGAGTAATTCAGTAGGTCAGGCAGCACCTCTGGCGAGCATGCATTGGGGAAGTTTTGGGTCAGGACCCTTTTTCGGGACTCTCCCATCCTTCCAAGCTCTCTCTCCCTCACCCTCCCCCCTCCATCACTATCAGTCTGAGGAAGGGACCTGACCTGAAATGTTACCTATTCATGTTCTTCAGAGATGCTGCCTGACCCGCCGAGTTATCCCAGCACTTTAACATCCTTTTGTGCAAACTAGCATCTGTGGTTCCTTGTTTCTCCAGCTGAACACCACTACTTAGTTAAGCAGTAGAGAATGGTGTGGATCTATCATAATTTAAAAGAAAAAAAGAAAGTGGTGGAATTACCCAGGAAACAATTCCTGGAAACATCAGGAACAATGTTCACATTCAAACATGAAGTGAAGTGAAGTGAACATCCTGAGTGGAATTACTCAGGAAACATACTCAGGAAATGTTTGAACCACAACAAACATTGTGCTGTGGAGTGCAAAGCATGACTGACATTTCATCTCAAGGTGAAAGATCATTGATCTGAAATGTTAACTTTGTTTCACTGTCCACAGATATTACCATATTGAGGAGTGTTTCCAGCATTTTCTTTTTTACATTTCAAACCTCTTCAAATTATTTAAAATGTCATTTCAAATTCCACTCATAGCTATCAGCACAGGATGGAATAATTTACCTTTTCCCCAATAACGGCAGTGGTACCATTCTCCTAACACCAATCTTTGAGATATGCTTTCAATTTGCTGAATCAATTGACCCACTGCCAATATACAGAGAACTCTGGTAGTAATCCAGAGATTTTCATTCTTGTCGTCTGGTTTTCGTATCTAACAGCTCTGCAGGAAGTGATGGATTTCAGTGAGGTTATCCTCAATGAAACACAGAAGTCTTGCTCTTTACACTTTGTTCGGGTTCACATCTGAGAATTGTTGCACTCTAGTTCAAGTTCACGTTTATTGCCACCTGCACCAATTAAGGTACAGTGGAATTTGATTTACCATGCAGCCACACAATCAAAAAGAGCACAATACACAATAGAATATAACATGGACATCCACCACAGTGGAATCAACATTCTTCACTGTGGTAAGGGAAATGGTCCCTATTTCACCATTGGGGTAATTTTGGTCAGTACAAAGTATTTCAGTGCATAGCTTACCAATCCCTGTAGACAATTTTACAACACTCTAAAAATCACTGAACACATAAACAATTGCAGTAATACCCAATGGAAATCAATTAACAATGACCCGCATGTACATGTACGAGCCATTTATAAAATGAAGATGGGGTTCCTCCCATGCCAAGTCAGCTGTGTGAGGTACCACAGCTGAACACAGAGCATTAGTGAAGCATTGTCCTCCAAAATTACTCTGCAATTTTCGAACCTACACTGCACATCGATTGTCTTCTCTGCATACTTCTGGTAATCATTTGTTGCCAAAGCACTGCTGTCCTTACCAATGTACCAGCTCAGTGACTCATTAACATTGCTCTTTACGTATCAATTTATTTAGTACCTGTAACGCCAAAAGAACACATACTAATGAACTGAAATTTCCACACTTCCATAAAGTGATATCTTTAAATCGTCGAGGCATCCATAGGAGACGCCAGAGGGTAGCGATTGTATAATTAAATAATAACAGGATGTTAGTGGTTAAGACAGTCTGGAAAGACCCAAATAATGGCACAATCACGAGTATTATTAGTAAAAAGACCAGAAAAATCCAGCTTATTTTGAATAGGTATTATAGAGTTCGCTTTCGGGCAGCACATACATAAAATTACAATGAGTGCTTTATTTCATCTTGAATGTGAATGTGATGCCAGTTTGCATTGAACTAATACTTGCAATGGTTTAGAGTTAGCTACACCACCATGTATGCAAGGAAACATTCTGATTGCACAGCAATTTCAAGACACTCAGCTTTGCAATTCAAACACAAAAATAATACATTTATAATGTTAATAAATATTTTCAAATATATCAGAGCTGCTGTTGTCACTGAGATTTATAGATTCTTAAATGGATTAAACTTTTAACAACTGTGATAAAACTTGGCAATAAAAATATCTTGTTGGATGAAGTGCCAAATATGTACCCTATGGATACTATTTCAAAACATTTAATTCAGTATTCCAGAAATATTATTTACTTACTCATGATGAGTCGGGTGGAACCATCGAGAGTGGCAGCCTCGCAAGCAGCTGTCCATCCTTTCACCGTTTATGTTATTTTTAGTGTGTCTAAAAGTATGTTTTTTCAAGATTTCTTAAACTTTTTTATGTGGGAGTGATGGAGGGGAATAGGAGGAAACCGTTTCCCAGTCACTTACCTGGACCTAGATGCGTTTCTTTTCTCCGAGTCACATCTTCGCCCCCCCCCCCCCCCCCCCCCCCCTCGCAGCCTACCAACTGGATTGGCGCGGCCTTTCCTGCCGTTGACCGGCCAGAGCTTCAGCAGCGGCGCAGCACTGAATTTCATCGCGGAGCAGGACGATGCCTTACCGGGGATCACCGTGTTGAAGCTCCGTAATGCTGGGCCTGCTGATTAACACCGTGGAGCTGTGGTTTGTGGAGCTTCTAGCCGCGGGCGGCACTGACTTTAACATCACGGAGTGATGAGATCTTTTGCCGAGGGTCGCCAGTGTTGAATCTCCGCCCAGCTCGGCCTGTGGAGTTGGAAGCCGCGGACTCCGGTAGGAAGTGGCCGATTCGGAAACTCCAAGCCGCTGAGTGTGTTCTTCCGTTCCGATGCCGGAGCTCCGATTATCCCAGCGAGAGGGCCTGAAAATCAGGCCACCATAGCGTCGACTGCAGAGGGCTCAAAGACCCCGACCATGTGTGAATAAAGAGGAAGATAACTGAGCTTTACTACTTTCCCTCACAGTGGGAAACGTTGATTCCGCTGTGAGTGGATGTTCATGTTAAATCCTATCATGTGTTGTGTTCTTTTTATTCGTATGGCTGAATAGTAACTCAAATCTCATTATACCAATTGGTGCATGTGACAATAAATATAACTTGAACTTGAACTTGAGATCAGCTACTGCAAAATTTGGATTTGATGTCTACCCTACTCTCCAACTCTATCTAAAATCCATCACTATAAAATATCATAGCAACATAACTGCCTCAAGAGGAGGGTAGATTGCCAATGATGTACTGGTATTCTTCTAATTCTTGCCAACTAACTCTAATCAAGAACCAGCATAAGATGACTCACCTTCCACTGTGCACCACGACAGCTGTTAACCTTTTCCTAAACGCCAAGACATGGTGCCGCTGCGTTAGAGTTGCTGCCTTACAGTGCCAGAGACCAGTGTTAGATCCTAGCTACCGGTACAGTGTTTGTACGTTCTTCCTGTGACCTGCGTGGGTTTTCTCCGGGAAGTCCAGTTTCCTCCCACACTCAAAAGACATATAGGTTTGTAGGCTAATTTGATTGATAAAGTTGTAACTTGTCCCTTGTGTGTGTAGGATAGTGGGGTGATGCCCGTTTCGTGTTGAGTAGTCGCCCAAAGAGTTGTACCTTTTTCTGGTCGCCGCTGGATTTTCAACATGTTGAAAATTTTCGGCAACCTGTTGTGACTATGACGGGTGCTGGCAAGTCGCCAAAAAAATGGTAGAAGTGGGACAGGCCCTTTAGTGTGTGGGGATCATTGGTCGGCATGCACTCAATGGGCCGAAGGGCCTGTTTCTGTTCTAAACTAAATCTCTAAACTAAACTGAACTAAACTAAAGCTTGAGAGAGATCAAATTTGACTGGAATATAATTAACAATACACTACAAAATATAACATAATGTATTACAACACAGAAATAAATCATTCAGCCCATCTTGTCGATGCTGGCTCACTGCAAAGCAAACCTATCAAAACTATCCCCCTCTCCTTATTCCCATGCACTCTTACAATATCTCTATCTCGCATGCTCATTAACCTCTCTTTGATTTGTTTACCACTCACCTACATCGCAAATAATTTGCTTGAGCCAAATAACCTAACATCATTTCTTTAGATTATGGGAAAAACTGAGAAACCAGAGGAGAAACCGAAATAGTCACGGGTAGATTGTGCAAACTCCGCACAGATAGGAGCCAAGGTCAAGATAGAACTCAGATTGTCAAAATTGTGAGACAACAGCACTAACTGCTGAACCACCTAAAATAAATCTCCAGAAATAATACATGCTTGTTAAAATATTCAGTCACTGAACTTTCATAAAATAGATTCTTGACCAAACAGGACAATATTAGTTAATTGATTGCATGGGGAAAATAATGAAGAATCAATATAAAATGTCAGTGTGGGAAGACGCAAGATTCAGAAATAGCAGTATTTATAAAGCATTCCTGCATCCATATCAGATTGTGTGCAAATACAAATGTTTTGAATCAATGGATGCTGAATTGGTTCCAATCTGACAACCAGATGCACACTTACACAGTATGAGGCTCATCAGCCACCATTTTGGTAAGAGGATTTATGCAGGGGTTGCCAACATCTGCTTGAAGTATGTGGAGCAGCTAGATCATGGTATCAATCAACATGCACTGCAGAGTTAGTACTTATCCTGGCAAGTTGGAGCTCCAGATTTCAGACAATGCTTTGTCTTGCACATTCCTTCGATGTTATTAAAAGTGGCAATCTACTTCTTAAAGGTCACATGATGATTGGTTTACTTTGGTTGCAGTTGATTCTGAAAGAGGTGGTGTTAGTTAAATCTGCCAAAATATATAGGGAACTAGACTAAGTGGGACCCGTTGGGTCCCATATTCACAGGGGAGGGCTGGTTCCCCAATGCAATATTCCACCTCTCCACCAATTCCAATATTAGTGGCCAGTGGGGGGAAGGTGGGGGGTGGGCTTTCTGGAGTGCTAATATGGGTGTTGTGGGATGAAGGGACTGGTTTCCAGAGGGCTAGTATGGACATTGTTGGCCAAATGGATTCTTGGACTGGCAGCTCAGTCACTCAAGCCTGGTGTGCTGGCAACTCACTCACTCATGGCTGGTGGGTTGGCATTTGAGTCATGGTTATTCCTTGAAATTCAATTTCAAGCAGGGTGCAAGGCCACCAAATTCAAGTGCACTTTCCTACCACTTCAAGTAGGGTGCAAGGCCACCAAATTCAAATGCAGTTTCATACCACTTCAAGCAGAGTGCAAGGCCAACAAATTCAAATGCAGTTTCCTACCACTTCAAGCAGGGTGCAAGGCCACCAAATTCAAGTGCAGTTTCCCACCACTTCAAGTAGGGTGCAAGGCCACCAAATTCAAATGCAGTTTCATACCACTTCAAGCAGAGTGCAAGGCCAACAAATTCAAATGCAGTTTCCTACCACTGCAAGCAGGGTGCAAGGCCACAAAATTCAAGTGCAGTTTCCTACCACTTCAAGCAGGGCGCAAGGCCACTAAATTCAAGTGCAGTTACATATCGTTTCAAGCAGGGTGCAAAGCCACCAAATTCAAATGCAGTTTCATACTATTTCTAGCAAGGTGCAAAGCCACCAAATTCAAATGCAGTTTCATACCATTTCAAGCAGGGTGCAAGGCCACCAAATTCAAGTGCAGTTTCCTACCACTTCAAGCAGGGTGCAAGGCCACCAAATTCAAGTGCAGTTTCATATCACTTCAAGCAGGGTGCAAGGCCACCAAATTCAAATGCAGTTTCATACCATTTCAAGCAGGATGCAAGGCCACCAAATTCAAATGCAGTTTCATACTACTTCAAGCAAGGTGCAAGCCCACCAAATTCAAATGCAGTGTCATACCACTTCAAGCAGGGTGCAAAGCCACCAAATTTAAATGCAGTTTCATACCATTTCAAGCAAGGTGCAAGGCCACCAAATTCAAATGCAGTTTCATACCATTTCAAGCAGGATGCAAGGCCACCAAATTCAAATGCAGTTTCATACCATTTGAAGCAGGGTAAAACCACCATAAAACCACTTATGAACCACACTCATTGTTCAGTAGACATTCAGTGTGTTCAGTTGATTCACAGCTCAGACTGAGAGTCGTGACCTCTCCCTCCCCCATCTTGCGGCGACTGAGCCACATCAACACTTCCAAATGTTATAGTCCCTCCCCCTCCCACATGAAGGGGTGTGGCCTTCATGGCATTATTGATAGGGGAGAGAATCTTAACATTTTTTAAAAATTAATGTCTTTTATTTTTCATCGATGTGAAAAGTCCTGTTGCCCTGATGAGCGGAGGGGGACTGAGTAAGATGGTCAAAAATCACATCTGTAAGTGGAAGTGTATTTTCTACAATCAATATACAGCAAAACCAGGAAGTGTGCAAGATTAGACTTTTAATTGTATAGATAACTACAATAAGTGGGACCCGTCGGGTCCCATGTTCACACTGGAGGGCTGGTTCCCCAATGCAATATTTCATCTCTACACCAATTCCAAGATTGCTGGCCAGTGTTGGGGGGGTAGGGGGCGGGGCATTCTGGAGCGCTAACATGGGTGTTGTGGGCCGAAGGGACTGGTTTCCAGACGGCTAGCTGGACAGTGGGCCGAATGGATTCATGGGCTGGCAGCTAGCAGCTCAGTAACTCTGGCCTGGCAGTCTGGCAGCTCAGAAACTCAGAAACTGCTGAAAACAGGTGAGAGACTGTGAGAGAGAAGGGGGAGAGAGTGGACAATCAATTTAAGACATTTTCATCTTGTTTTGCAGTTTCAAAAGGCCCACAGTTGCAAAAGGCACACAGTTGCAAAAGCACAGTTGCAAAAGCACAGTTTAAAAACACATAAAGGGCACTCACGGCTCAGTATTCTCAGTGTTCTGTAGATTTCCAGCTCAGACTGAGAGTCGTGACCCTTAAATATTTTATTTTTCATCGATGGGAAAAATCCTCTGGCCCTGACAGCTGGAGGGGGACTCTGAGTAAGGTGGCCAAAAATCACAGCCGTTGGGGGGAGGGACACAAATAGGGAAAGCTAGTAGACAGTGTGTGAGGCAGGAGGCAGAGAAGGGAAGCACTCAGACCCAACATGTAGGGGGGAAAGAAGAAAACAAAATAAACAGATAATAAGAGGTGGTGGGGTTCTTAAATGGGTGAGCAGAGAGACAGAGGGGTGTAAAATGGGGGTAAAAGCAGTAGATAGCAAGGTGAAAAGTATAAGTGGCAGGCAGACAAATCTAGGGCAAAAATCAAAAAGGGCCACGTTTCAACATAATTGTATAAGGGGTGAGAGCGTTATTAAAACAAGCCTGAAGATGTAATATGGAACAAAAGCAATCTGATGGAGGAATTTAAAAGGTGAGGTAACATTTGTGGAGGCAGAGGAATGTTCGATGTTTCAGTTTAAAAGCCCATTGCAAATATTACTTGTGGTTCATCATTTTTTGATTACAGATTTCAATTTTTTCTTACAGTAGGTAGTGCATATATGGAATGAGCTACAAGGAGGCAGTTGAGACAATTGGTATAACCACAATTAAAATACATCTGCTACCTCCTGCACCCATGCAGAACTAAAGGACTTCATTAACTTCAACACCAATTTCAATCCTGCACTCAAATTCACTTGGACCATCTCTGACACTTGCCTCCCTTTCTTGATCTCACAGTCTCTATCACAGGAGATAGACTATCGACTGACATCTATTACAAACCCGCTTACTGAACTATCTGATAACACTTCTTCCCAACCTGCTCCCTCCAAAGGATCTATCCCCTACCAATTCCTCCGTCTGCAATGCATCTGCGCCCAAGATGAGATGTTCCATACCAGGACATCCGAGATGTCCTAATTCTTTCGCGAACGGGGATTCCCCTCACCAATCATAGGTGAGGCCCTCACCCCTGTCTCCTCAGTACCCCACAGCTACAGCCTTGCTCCCCCTTCCCCTAATCGCAACAGAGACAGAGTCTCCCCAGTCCTTACCTTTCACCCCATCAGCCATCGCATACAACACAATGGGGTTAGGTTAGGTAAGGGGGAAGTGCAGCGATACCTTAGTGTCCTTGTACACCAGTCACTGAACATTGGTGTGCAGGTACAGCAGGCAGTGAAGAAAGCTAATGGAATGTTGGCCTTCATAACAAGAGGATTTCAGGATAGGAGTAAAGAGGTTCTTCTGCAGTTGTATAGGGCTCTGGTAAGACCACTTCTGGAGTATTGCGTACAATTTTGGTCTCCTAATTTGAGGCAGGGCATCCTTGTGATTGAGGCAGTGCAGCGTAGGTTCACGAGATTGATCCCTGGGATGGCGGGACTGTCATATGAGGAAAGATTGAAAAGACTAGGCTTGTATTCACTGGAGTTTAGAAGCATGAGGTATAGAAACATCTAAAATTATAAAAGGACTGGACAAGCTAATTGCAGGAAAAATGTTCCCAATGTTGGGCGAGTCCAGAAACAGGGGGCACAGTCTTAGTATAAAGGGGAGGCCATTTAAGACTGAGGTGAGAAAAAACGTTTTCACCCAGAGAGTTGTGAATTTTTGGAATGCTCTGCCACAGAGGGCAGTGGAGGCCAAATCACTGGATGGATTTAAGAGGGTGTTAGATAGAGCTCTAGTGGCTAGTGGAATCAGGGGATACAATGAATGGTGGTGCTGGCTCGAAGGGCCGAATGGCCTCCTCCTGCAACTATTTTCTATGTTTCTATGTTAACACATAATCCTCCGACATTTTTGCCACCTCCAACGGGATCCCACCACTAGTCACATCTTCCCATCTCTACCCATTTCTGTCTTCTGCAGAAACCGTTCCCTCTGCAACTCCCTGGTTAACTGATTCCTTCCCACTCAAACCACCCCCTCCCCAGGTACTTTCCCCTGTAACCGCAGAAGATGCAACAACTGTCCCTATACCTCCCCCCTCGACGCTGTCCAGGGACCCAGACAATCCTTTCAGGTTAAGCAGAGGTTCACTTGAACCTCCTCCAACCTCATCTACTGTATCCGATGTTCAAGTTGTGGAGTCTTATACATCGACGAGACCAAACGTATACTGGGCGATCGTTTCGCTGAACACTTTTGCTCAGCCCTCCTGATTCTCCTCCCCATTCTCCTTCCCATTCGCACACTGACCTTTCTGTCCTAGGTCTCCTCCATTGGCAGAGTGCGGCTAAATGATAATTGGAGGAACAGCATCTCATATTTCACTTGAGCAGCTTACAGCCCAATGGTATGAATATTGATTTCTCTAACTTCAAGGAACACCGGCATTCACTGTCTTTCTATCCCTCCCCCACCCAAGTTGCACCAGCTTCTTGTTTTCACCCAACAAACAGCTAGACCTCACTATCTCCATCGCAGGTGATAGACTATATCCACTATAAACCCACTGACTCCCATGGCTATCTGGACTACACTTCTTCCCACCATGCTTCCTGTAAGGACTCCACCCAATTCCTCCGTCTATGCCGCATCTGCTCCCAGGATGTGGCATTCCACACCAAGGCATCTGAAATGTCCTCATTCATCGGGGAACGGGGGTTCCCCTCCTCCACCATAGATGAGGCTCGCACCGGAGTCTTTTCCATACCCCGCAACACTGCTCTCTCTCCCCATCCCCCCACTCGCAACAAGGGCAGAGTCCCCCAGTCCTCACCTTTCACCCCGCCAGCCGTCACATACAACAAGTAATCCTCCGTCAGTTTCGCCACCTCCAACATGACCCCACCACTCGCCACTTCTTCCCATCTCCCCCCATATCTGCCTTCCGCAAAGACCGCTCCCTCCGTAACACCCTTGTCAATTCTTCCCTTCCTTCCCGTACCACACCCTCCCCGGGCACTTTCCATTGCAACCGCAAGAGATGCAACACTTGTCCATTTACCTCCCCCCTCGACTCCATTCAAGGACCTAAGCAGTCATTCCAGGTGCAACAGAGGTTCACCTGCATCTCCCTCATGTTACCCCTAAACTTCAGTCCCTTAATTCTCAAGTCATGTCCCCTTGTTTGAATCTTCCCTACTCTCAGTGGGAAAAGCTTATCCACGTCAACTCTGTCTATCTCTCTCATCATTTTAAAGACCTCTATCAAGTCCCCCCTTAACCTTCAGCGCTCCAAAGAATAAAGCCCTAACTTGTTCAACCTTTCTCTGTAACTTAGTTGCTGAAACCCAGGCAACATTCTAGTAAATCTAACAATATCCCTTTTCCATTATCAGTGTTACTTTTTTGCATATCTTTTATTCATTGTTCTATATCTCTCTACATCATCATCTATAATCTCTCCTTTCCCTTTCCTGTGACTTTCAGTCTGAAGAAGAGTCTCGATCCCCAAATGTCACCCATTCCTTCTCTCCAGGGATGCCTGTTCCACTGAGTTCCTACACATTTTTGTGGCCATCTTTTGTCAGATACACAGATGGGAATGGTTTAGTGAGGTATGCGCCAAACAAGAAGGGAGCCTCTTGATCAGCATGGAAAAGTTGGGTTGAAAGGATAATCTCCATGTTTTATCTCTCAAGTCATTGATATAGATGACAAACAGCAATGGGCCCAGTGCCAATCCCTGTGGCACACCACTAGTGACAGAACTCCTGACTCAAAATCTGCCTTCCACCATTACCCTCTGTTTCATACCATGAAACCAATTTTGTAACTAGCCAGCTATCTCTTCTTGGATCCCATTCAAAACAGCCTACTATATGGACTCTTAATGAAGGCCTGGTTGAAGTCCATTTAGATTACGTCTATGGCTTTGCCTTCATCAGCCTTTCTAGGTTACCTCTTAAAAAAGTCAACCAAAGTCGTGAGACTCCAATCATTTCACGGGCACTTATACAGGGAGATATGGTGTTAACATTTCAGCTTGATGATTTTTCATCAAAATTGAAAGGAGACACGACTGTCTTCCAAAGGTATCCTCTCTGCATCATTGACTAGAAGCTCCGCAGACCACGGCTTTCAAGATGTTGTAGGCCGCAGGCCGGTGGTCGGAGCTCTTCTCCTCTGGGGATCCCCAACGAGGGATCCCAGGTTCCGGGCGCCGCGCCCACGGCTAGAAGCTCCGCAGATTGCAGGTTCAGGCTGTAACAGTCCGCGGGCCAGCAATCGGAACATTACCTTCTGACGACCCCGGCATCGGTTCACCCCACTCCGCTATGAAATACATCTACGCTGCACCCGCTGCTGAAGCTCTGGGCCCGACTCCGGGAAAGGCCACACCAATCCATGGTGTTAGGCCACGAAGGAGGTGACCACTCTGGAAAAAGTCACCACTCCGTGGAGGAGGCAACCAAAAGCGGTTCCCCCCTCACCAGCCCTCGCACAAGACACACCGAGAGACATTAAAACACACATTTGTACATACTAAAAAAAACAGACAAAGTAGAAATGATGAACACGCTGCTGGGAGCCATCTCGCAGCGCCCCCACCGATGTGGGGGCATCCTATCTAGCCACTAGCTATATCTTATTCTATCTAGCCACTAGCTCTGCAACCTTGAATCCTTCAACTTGTGGTTAGGTATGCTGTCCCAGTGTTTGTGACCAAATCTTTAGGATCTTTGCTTCATGAACGTAATAGTTTGGGTAAATGCACAGAGTCTCTTACCCAGAGTAGGGGAATCAAGAAGCAGTGGACATAGGTTTAAGGTGAGGGGGGATAGATTTCATAGGAATCCGTGGGGTAACGTTTTTACGTAAAGGGTGGTGGGTATATGAAACAAGCTACTGGAGGAAGAACTGTAGCTGAGGCAGGTACTATCGCAACATTTAAGAAACATTTAGACATAGTACATGCATAAGATAGGTTTAGAAGGATATGGGCCAAATGCAGACAGGTGGGACTTGTGTAGATGGAACATGTTGGTTGGTGTGAGTAATTTGGGCCGAAGTGCCTGTTTGCACACTGTATGACTCCATGATAGACTACCATTACATTTGTGGTTGGCATATGATGGAAATGCAGAGAAAATATAATCCTACAAGCCAGGCCAACTGTGAGATTTATTGTGTTTAAAACTTAGACTGGGTCTAAATCCTATAAGCCACACATAAATCTGTTTCTGTGCACAATTAAAAAAACCTCCAAAGTGGCAGCACCTTGAGAGGTCTTTCAGCATGACTTTACAGGCATGAACAGCAATCGTGTTCTGCCTGCTGCCTCCTGTCAAGAACCAATGAGATGCGCTTTGTTCTTTTGGTACAGGGAGAACAACAACCTTGTTTATACAATAGTGGCAAATTCCAAAGTGCTGTAAATATCTTCTGCTCCAACATTAAAAAAACCCGATACACAAAATATTATATTTCAAGTGACGTTGACATACATTTGCAAAGATGTCTGGGACTGGTTATACCAATGACTTTTCTGGGACTGGTTCTGTGGCTGCAATCTATCTATTTCTATACTATTACTAAAATTCTCATCTTGACCACACCCGGTCTGCGTTGTAATTAAATTTGCGCAAAAACGATACCCCATAGCACTACAATTTTTTGCCACCTTACTCACCATTATCCTCTGCTGCAAGTCAATTAAGGTTTGTTCTGACCGGTTAAATAGTACAAATGTTATGAAGGTTTAAAAATTGTAAAAACCGCCCCTTCTGGAACCCGCTGTCAATAACGCGGTGAGGAAAATAAAAAGCTGAAGGGGCACAGTGTATTGAGTAGCTTGTGGAGAGTCAGCGCCTCGCGGGGAGTCAGTGGCTTGCGGAGAAACAGCGGGTCGCGGGGAGTTAATGGCTCGCGGGCTGCTTCTGTGGCGACCAGCATGACCAGCCAGAAGCTGCCAAGTTGAACCGGAAGCTACTGAGTGAAGCCGGAGTGGGACTGGGATCTGTTGCGAGAGGCTGAAAACTGAAGGTGCAGGGTAAGTAGAATGTGAGCTACGCACTCCCCAATCCCCCCATTCCCCCCCCCCCCCCCTTCCCCACCCCCCTTCCCCCCACCCCCCCCCTTCCCCACACACCCCCTTTCCCCACACACCACTTTTCTCCACACCCCCACACCACCCCTCCCCCAGTTCCCCCCCTTCCCCCACATCTCCCTTCCCCCCCCATCCCCCTTCCCCCCTCCCCACTCCACCTTCCTTCACACACACACACCTCCCCCCACAGTCCCCCACACAAAAACAGTACCCAATAGTGTTACGATTTTTCGCCACCTTCGCCTCTCCTGTGTTGCGTGAATCAAGCTTTGTTATGATCAGTGAAATATTACAAACATTATTGGTCTTCTCTCCTGTCATTCGCCAGGACGGCGACGCCCCTTCCGGTAGCCGCTGTCAATCACCAAAGAATAAAGCTGAAGGAGCAGAGTGAGCAGAGTGGGGGCAGGGGCGTGGGCGGGAGGCATGTGCAAAGGCATGGGCGCGGCAGGGGCAGGGGCGGGGTACAGGGCGGGGTGGCGGACAGTGGTTGGGGCACAGCAAGCACAGAGGGGGGGGCCCTGAAGGCCCCACCTGAAGCTGTCTCCCTCCCCCCAGTGTAGGATGCTCCCACCTTCCGTAAAAGTAAATGTAAGGTACCCAACATTAGACCTGGGTGGAATGAGTTTGTGGCTGAGCAGTACACTGAGGCAAGAGAGGTCTTTAGACTCTGGTAAGAGGCACTTAGGCCTAGACAGGGGGTATTGTTAGATATGAAAAAACGCACAAATGCTAGAGTTAAGTATGCACTTCGTGTTATTAAGAAAAATGAAAACACAATGAGAGCAGACTCGCTAGCCAGAAAGCTACAGAACAACAACCTTACTAACTTCTGGAAAGAGGTTAAAGTAATGAATAACAATAAAACACCCCTACCGTCTGACATTGAAGGTGTTAGTAGCCCAGACAAAATAGCTGATATTTGGCGTGAGCACTACCGTAACCTTTTTAATTGTGTTAAAAGTAACCCAGTTAGAATCAATCATGAACATATTGATCTCTCAGCAGATATGATAGTTAGGGCAGCAGATGTCTATGATGCCATTAACATGTTGGATAACAACAAAGCCTGCGGTATGGACTGCATTACTGCAGAACATCTAAAATATGCCAGCTATAAGCTCTGCCCTTTGCTTTCCATGTGCTTTAATGGTTGTCTGGTTCATGGTGTCCTGCCAAATGCTATTATGTCTGTAATGTTAGTGCCTGTGCTTAAAGACAAGGCTGGTAAGCTCAACAGTATTGACAATTATCGACCTATTGCATTAGCCAGTATCTTGTCTAAAGTACTGGAGAGAACACTGCTAACAAAGCTAGAAATGTATGTCCTTACTACTGACAATCAGTTTGGGTTCAAAAGAAAACATGGTACTGACCAGTGTATCTATGCTCTTAAAGAGATTGTGTTCAGGTACACAAGCCTGAATTCATCTGTATTCCTATGTTTTATTGATGCGTCCAAGGCATTTGATAGAATTAATCATGAACAATTGTTTGTAAAATTGTTAATTAGAGGTGCCCCAAAATTTTTAGTGAGAATTTTAGTGTTTTGGTATGCCCATCAAACGTTTCAGGTTAAATGGGACAATGTTGTATCTGCTCCATTCTGTGTTAGTAACGGAGTGCAGCAAGGAGGAATTTTGTCTCCTATTTTATTTAATGCTTATATGGATGAATTATCATATCAATTAAATAGGTTAAAAACTGGCTGTCTTGTGGGCAACACTATTGTTAATCATCTTATGTATGCAGACGACCTGGTCCTGCTCTGTCCATATAGTGCTGGGCTGCAGCAGATGTTGAAGGTGTGCTCACAGTATAGCCTTGATTATGACATAAAGTATAACGCTAAGAAAAGCCGCATAATGATACAGGTGCACAACCTTTTAAAGCCTTGGGACCAGACACTTGTCGGATTTCGGACATTTTCGGATTTCAGAATGGAAGATTTTTAGCGTAGATTAGGTAGGTAGCGCGGGCGGCTTGAAAAGTCTGGAGCTGCTGCCTCCTCCCCGGTGACCGGGAGAATCATTGCATAAATGTTAGTCAGTTAGTTTGGAGGGATTTTATGTGGTGGTGGTGGAGTCGGGGTGAAGGGGGAAACTTTAATTCTTAGTCCCCTACCTGGTCGGCGACTCCCAACCTCGCGGAGCTGGGGGCTCCGTCCGGCCGCGGGCGGCGCCGGTTGTAGCTCCGACCCCGGCAACTCTACCCCTGGCTGCGAGGCGCTCCAAATCCAGCGCCGCCCGCGGTCGGACGTCCCAGCTCCGGGAATGTCGGGAGTCGGCGGCGTCGCAGCGCTGGGATACCAGCGGGGAGCGGGCAATGCCTTACCGGGTCGCCGTGCGGCAAGCTCCGGAACGCTGTGGCCGCCGACCCAACGTTCGCGGAGCGTCGCTGGATTTGGAGCCGCGGAGCTGGGGGCTCCGTCCGGCCGCGGGCGGCGCCGGTTGGAGCTCCAACCCCGGCAACTCTACCCCTGGCTGCGCGGCTCCAAATCCAGCGACGCTCCGCGATGTTGTGTGTCGGCGGCCACAGCGCTCCGGAGCTTGCCGCACGGCGACCCGGTAAGGCATTGCCCGCTCCCCGCTGGTATCCCAGCGCTGCGACGCCGCCGACTCCCGACATTCGCGGAGCTGGGGCGTCCGGCCGCGGGCCGAGCTGGATTTGGAGCGCCTCGCAGCCAGGGGTACAGTTGCCGGGGTCGGAGCTACAACCGGCGCCGCCCGCGGCCCCACCGGCCACAGCGCTGCGGAGCTTACTGCACGGCGACCCGGTAAGGCATTGACCGCTCCCCGCCTCTCCGACCAGGTAGGGGACTAAGAATTAAAGTTTACCCCTTCACCCCACTTCACATAAAAGCCCCCCAAACTAACTGACTAACATTTAAGCAATGATTTACAGATGTTTAAGCGTCTCCCGGTCTCCAGGGAGGAGGCAGCCGCTACAGTAGTACAGACCTGGGTTGACCGTGGGTCGTTTTGGGTCAAGTTTGGCGCCAAACGCGAGCTTTGGTGCGCAGACGGCATCTGGAAAAAATGGCCGGTTTTCGGAGCTTTTCGGTTTCTGGAACACCGGATAAAAGGTTGTGCACCTGTAGTTAGAAGCGCTGAGGACAGGGAATCAACTTTTCCGACCTTTTATTTGTCAGACAGTCCTCTTGCTGTGTGTGAGGAAATTAAGTACCTAGGTCATGTCATATCCGATGACTGGACGGATGACAAAGACCTCCACCGACAGCGCTGTAAAATTTATTTTCAAGCTAACATACTTATAAGGAAGTTTTCTATGTGCTCTGTGAAGTGTTCCTTGTTCAGACCCTATATCACACCGTTATATACTGCTCAATTGTGGTCTAACTATAAGAAAAAGAGTATGCAAAGGCTCAAGGTAGCATACAATGATGCAATGAGGTTGCTGCTGTGTGTCCCTAGGTGGCATAGTGCCAGTCAATTGTTTGTGTCCACTAGAGTGCCAACCTGTGAGGCACTCTTAAGACAGCTGATGTTTAGTTTTATGTGTCGCCTGGACAAGTCAGAGAACCACATAATTGAAGCCCTAGTCAGTCCTCTGAAAAGCTGTTATAGATTCACTTCTAGGCTAAGATGGCATTGGTGCACTAGCTTGTATATCTTATAGGCTAATATGCAATTTTTTATGTATTTTTTGTATCTCCTTATACTGTATGATGTGTTATATGGACCTGTGTCTGAAATAAAGTTGAGCCTGGGACAAAGTTATTTTCTTTTCCTTTGCTCTTTGAAAATGTATTGGCTATCTATGTGAAAATTAACTGTGTATTCTCTGTCTTCTCAACTTTCATTAAACAGCGGATGTGGCTCAGCAAAGAGATTGTTCAATTTCTACGCCGCATAACCTGGCATTAGGATTGGTGACCTTGTTGGAATTATTTTTTTATTGTTTTTTTCTTTATAATGACCTAATTTTAAAGGGTCTGCCTTGTAATTAGTTTAAGAGTTTAAGTAAAGCCTTGACTGAGACTGGACAGGACCTTAGAGTGAATTAATTACATATGCACAGCAATTGACCAGAACCTTGTTAGTCTTACAGAAACCACTGAACCAGAGAAATGCAGAAACCACTATCAGCTGAATCCATAACGGCCAATCGTTACAACCAGGAGATCATGAATTGATAAGAAATTGGGATCGGAGGAAATTGGGAGAACGGTGGAAGGAGCCCTTCCCAGTACTACTGACTACACCTACCTACAGTGAAGGTTGAAAATAATCTTCATCGGATACACCTAACATTGCGATATAATTGGAAACTGGAAAAAGGAAGTATGAACTTGGCTGTCCTCCTGCAAGACTGGAGGTAAAAGGAAGCCATACACAATAATAAAAAAGGCCAGTATTTACAGTATCTTACAGTAAAAACCAGCCATGAACATAATGAGCGCACTGCACTGAATTGTATACAGTACATGCCTCCCTAATCCCGGATACTTGGAACGAGTCTCCCCCTGTTGAATAAACTTGAACAATTAACAGTGACCCCTTATTTGTTCTTTGGGGTCCCGGGACTATGAATAAAACCAAAGGGATCGATTTGAGATGGGAGACACCTCTGAGTCACACTTAATCGTAACTACTAGACCTCCAGCAACAGCGAAAGAAATAGGAAAAATGATAAATGACTGGACAAACAGACAATTCATGTTTTAAGTTGCTAATGACACAGAAGGAAAGATCACATGGGTCAGAAAGGAATGGGACACTATGAAAAGCAACAGCTGCCTACTGAGGATCTACCTGCTGTGGCTCTGGTCGAAGTATCCTACAAACTATGGACAAAGCATAATAATCATGTGGGATGAGTGTATTCAGCCCCTGAACATAAACTGACTATAAAAAAGGGGAGCTGCCTTGCCATGAATTAAAACAGTATTGACTGGCCCCGGAGGCTGAACAATGGATAACTATAGTCTTTATGATTGACATGATTGTCTTTATTGCAACGAGCACTATTCGCGAAAATGCAAAGTGTGTAATAGACCCCGAAAGTGGGAAGACATAATGAATGATGTTTTGTTTAAGACCTAAGAGCTATTTAAAATAGTCCTTTAGTACCTGATACTAATATTATTCTGTCATCTATAACGGCAGAAGCCGACACCTTTACAGTTATTGACCTATGTTTAACCTTTTTTGCCCATATCCCTGCATAAAAGCCTATTGTTCCGTGATTTACCAACAGTGGTGGAATAGCATGCCAGCCTGCTTACGCGCTGTAACGGCTAAGGGCTACAATTATAGAAGTGTTAAGCAGTGAACTAGCTGCTGTAAGGTAAACAAGCTTCTTTATCTGATTAGGATGTTGGGTTTGTACCATAGCCCATTACGACCTAAAGGACAGATTCAAAACCAAATTACAATCAGACACATAGTGCTTCTAGTTCATGGTATCTTGTAACATTTGAACTTATGGATGTTAATCTCTTAAAGAAGCTAAAAACTAATCTGCAGGTCCCACAGTCATGGATAAATGACATGAAGCAATTCAATGGGGGAATTTGTATAAGAGTTAACGCTGACAGACTGAAACGTATGAATTCTAAATATTACTCTAAATTTTTTTATAAGCTCTGCATAAAATAGTTGACAGCTCCATTCTCAAATCTTGATAATCTTTGTACGTGATTTAACTGTTTTACAACTATTGGATATTAAAACACTTTCTTACTATGAAATAAGTATTGATCATGAAGATAAACAAAGAGGAACCAATATTATAATAAGAAGAGTGTTGTGCCTAGATCCCTGATGAATCCTCTAATATAAATGAAAAGAGAAGATAAGTTGAATTTTTTAATTAATTTGGTTATTAATTATTTAAATATTAAAAAAAATGTTTTAACTCATTTTATTTTTAAAACATTTAATGACGATTTAAATCTTAAAATTATATATTTATTTTCAATAGTTTTAATATTTCTGAACGTAAAGAACATCAGAAACATTTACAGGTTCATGAAAATTTGAGGCTGACAAGAGTTGGTGCAGGCTTTCACTGACTGTCAAACATTTTTGAGTATTTCACAGAAAAGGGGACCTAAGTGCACCACTAAGGGACCTAAGTGCATCGTCACTGCTGCAATCGAGGATTACCAGGCTCTCAAGATTTAGACTTCACTTTAAACTTTAGAGATAAAGCATGGAAATAAATTCTTCGGCCTACCGAATCCATGCCGACCAGCAATCAACCCGTACACTACCGCTATTCTATACACTAGGGACAATTTACAATTTTTCCATAACCAGTTATCCTACAAAGCTGAGATAGACACAAAAAGCTGGAGTTACTCAGCGGGACAGGCAGCATCCCTGGAGAGAAAGAATGGGTGACGTTTCGGGTCGAGTCCCTTCGTCTGGAGAAGGGTCTCAACTCTAAACGTCACCCATTCCTTCTCTCCAGAGATGCTGCCTGTCCTGCTGATTTACACCTGTTTTTTGTGTCTTTCTTTGGTTTAGACCAGCATCTACAGTTCCTTCCTACACATTTAATCTACAAACCTAGACATCTTTGCAACACGGGAGGAAACTGGAGCACCCGGAGAAAACCCACAAGGTCAAGCTAATGGAAAGTTGGCCTTCATTACAAGAGGATTTCAGTATAGGAGTAAAGAGGTTCTTCTGCAGTTGTATAGAGCTCTGGTGAGACCACATCTGGCGTGCACAGTGTACAGTTTTGGTCTCCTAATTTGAGGAAGGACATCCTTGTGATTGAGGCAGTGCAGCGTAAGTTCACAAGATTGATCCCTGGGATGGCGGGACTGTCATATGAGGAAAGATTGAAAAGGCTAGGCTTGTATTCACTGGAGTTTAGAGGGGGGAATCTTATAGAAACATATAAAATTATAAAAGGACTGGACAAGCTAGATGCAGGAAAAATGTTCCCAATGTTGGGCGAGTCCAGAACCAGGGGCCACAGTCTTAGAATAAAGGGGAGGTCATTTAAGACCGAGGTGAGAAAAAACTTTTTCACCCAGAGAATTGTGAATTTATGGAATTCCTTGCCACAGAGCGCAGTGGAAGCCAAATCACTGGATGGATTTAAGAGAGGGTTAGATAAAGCTCTAGGGGCTAGTGGAGTCAAGGGATATGGGGAGAAGGCAGGCACGGGTTATTGATAGGGGACGATCAGCCATGATCACAATGAATGGCGGTGCTGGCTCAAAGGGACGAATGGCCTCCTCCTGCAACTATTTTCTATGTTTGTATGTTTCTATGTTAAGGTGAACATACAAACTCCTTGCAGACAGCATCCAAGGTCAGGATCAAACTTGGTTTTCTGGCACTGTCAGACAGCAACTCTACTGCTGCGCCACCATGCCGATGTCTCATTAATTTTCTTCTGAAGAAATAAAATTCACACGTGTAAAGTTAACTTTTCAGAACAAGTGATGTTCAACAAAATTAAAACGTAGCTCCTCCTTAAAACTCAGCGAATCCCTGTTTAAAAGGCTTCAATTTTCAATTTAATGGGTAATGAGTTTCACACTCTGACCGTGACCTCAGGAGAGATTTTATTGGTGATGACTGAAACCAACACTCCCTCTGAAGTAGTAGAGTTCCACAAACAGCAGCTTCCGATTTTCTATGTGTAACTGCATATATGTGAGAGCCAGACAATTTTATCCATTGAGAACAGAAAGTGCTGACAGCCTCACTGTAAGCAAAATCCCTGCCAAGTTATTTAATCTCATAGCAAATCTTTTACTGGCACTTAAGAGGAAGGTGTGTTTGTGTTTTATCAAGTGATTATTGGAATTTTCTGATATTTTGTTTGAAAGAAAACTTTAATTACAAAATTAGAATAAATTGCTGTGAAATCTGCATGCATTGTGCTATTATAAAATGTATGACCAAGTATCGTGAGAGAGAATTTGCTGTTTCATGAGGGTTTGATTAGAGACTTTGGAAGCAAAGACATTTAAAACCTGTACTTTATGAATCTATGTTGCCTTTTAAATTGCTTTATGGCTTTTCAAGCTTAAAGAATGAGGATTCAGTTAGCAAATATGGATTGATCAACAACAATTCTTAATTTTGGTGGTAGAATAGCAACAAGTCAGCGAACATGAGAAGTTAATGTGAAATAATGAAGCCAAACTGCATAACTCAAAACGCAATTGTGTCAGAGACCACAGCCTGTATTACCAACCAAATTTAATTAGTCAAATGAATGTATCATAATTTCTCTCTCAAAAGCTTCTAGATTGAGCCTGTAAGTGAAATAATTATTATTACATTTAAAATTGGCATGAACAAATTAAATATTCGGAAAACATTTTCTTAAGCCTTTTAAATATGTATGCTTATTTAATAATCATATAATTGTGATTGTAGCCAACAAAAAAATATTTCTTACGCCTTGAAGAACATGTTAAACTGGAAGTTTGCAAAAGCCCGTATAAATCTCTCAAGGATCTTTGTGCCAAAGGAGCTTCATGTCTTATGAGTGTCAGAAAATAAAAGACCAAGATTTGATTGAAATATCGTGAAATTTGGTGACAATGTTAAGGAAATTCTGAAGAGTAGATAGCCCATCCTTATACTTACTGAAGTAGCTTTGAGAATGCAACAAAAGGAATAAAAAGATGGCATTTAAAATATTGGGCTAGCACAGGGCATGAGGTGAGGCCATAGTTATCTTCCTGTTATCTTAATATTAGGAAAATGCAACTCCTCCACTACTTATGTAAAGATAGATTGAGAAGAAAAACAAGGAGCGATTGAGAGGGCTGGCATAGAGGTGAAGTTGCATGTTATCAGGATAGATGTGAAAGCTGACCCCATGCTTGCAATTGATGTTGATCCTGTACTTGGAAGTAATTTTACTTGAATAACACGTGTTATTTGAAATCTGTCCTTCAGGTTGCCTTCAAGTAATTTCGGAACCCCTGAGAGTTGAAATTGCTGTTACTAAGCAAAGTGCATCATGATTATTGAAGAATGATGAGTGACTAAACAAGTGAAATGGAACAATTTTAACGGAAGTGCATGAGGAGAAAGACCATGGAGTCCTGATATACAAACCTTTAATGGGCGGATTAAGAAAGCAGTTAATTAAGCAAAAGAGACCCCTGTGTTTTGTAAATAGAAGCAAGAGTAGAATCTCCTGTAGCATTGGACATGAATTACCTGATCCCATGTGCTCAACTCCAATTTCTTGTCCACGGGCAAAAAATGTCCCAGTAAAATCTAAATTACTAAGAGCGATATTTCCCACAATGCTCATTCCTTTGGTTGCATATTGTGGTGGAGTAGCACTGTACTAATGTTTGCTTTGGAGAGGTTACTTTAATCCAGCCCAAGTCTAAACAAAAGTAATCCAGAGAATGTCCTGCTATCTTTCAGTACTCAGCACTGTAACAATGAAACAGTGAGCATTGTCTAAGTTGCACTTTAAAATAATTAGCAACGTTGAATCAGATCCCACAGTGCTGGTTGACATTTAGAAAGGATGTTTGGGTACACCCTTGCTAACAAAATGATGGGAGATAATTGTATATATTTCTCCTGGAGCAGAGAAATTTTACCATGAGATAAAATAGAAACATTTAATATTATAAGAGTCCAGAGAGTTTAAATAAAGAGAAGCTTTGACAACAGCTAAAGGAGATATAAAATCATGTGGATTGAATGAGCAAAAATCTTTATACTGATCCTGGCGTGTTAGTTAAAAATTCAAAAATAATCTTGAAAAGGGAATCAGAAGAAGGAATGGGTGATGTTTTCGGGTCGAGGCGCTTCTTCAGTGATCCGAAACGTCACCCATTCCTTCTTTCCAGAGATGCTGCCTGTCCCGCTGAATTACTCCAGCATTTTGTGTCTACCTAATTATTAGGCAACTCTGGAAAAAATGCTAGCAGAGGCACACAGGCTGAATGGGCTGCTCTGTGGCACACACTTTTATGATACATAGGATCCCAATACTAGGCACAAAACATTGAAATCTATATTACTAACTCTCTGATCTTGACCGCTTTTGGCCCACTGTGCTGCGATTTCCGACAGAACAGCGCCACCTACTGCTGTAATTTTTGGCCACCTCACACAGAGCCCCACTCCGCCTTATGGGTGTGGAGGATTTTTCCCATCAGTGAAAAATCAGAGATATATTAATGTTTAAAACAAATTCACCATTCCCTCTGCTGCCCCTGCTGGAGGGAGGGGGAGTGACTATAAAGCCAGGAAGTGGTGTGCATCAGACTCTGCAAGATGGATGAAGCCAAGGGTCACGTCTCTCTGAGCTCTGAATAATACTGAACACATGTCTACACAACTGTGAGTACCCTTAATGTGGTTTGAAAATGAAAATATGGTTTGTTTGAAGTAAAAAAGCACTGCCTGTAAATTGTTGTTTGGGTGCTTTGGCTTGAAGTTGAAATGCACTACTGACTGCAAATGGTGGCTTGGGAGCTTTGGTTTAAAGTTGAAAGGCACTACTTACTGCAAATGGTGGCTTGGGACTTTGGCGTGAAGTTGAAAGGCACTACTTACTGCAAATGGTGGCTTGGGTGTTTTGACTTGTATTTGAAAGGCACTATTTATTGCAAATGGTGGTTTGTGAGCTTTGGCTTGAAATTGAAAGGCACTACTTACTGCAAATGATGGCATGAAGTTGAAAGGCACTATTTGCTGCAAATGGTGGCTTGGGTGCATTAACTCTGGCTTGATGTTGAATTGCACTATTTACTGCAAATGGTGACTTGGGAGCTTTGGCTTGAAGTGGAAAGGCACTACTTACTGAAAATGGTGGCTTGGGATCATTGGCTTGAAGTTGAAAGGCACTACTTACTGCAAATGGTGGCATGTAGTTGAAAGGCACTACTTGCTGCAAATGGTGACTTGGGAGCTTTGGCTTGAAGTTGAAAGGCACTACTTACTGCAAATGGTGGCTTGGGTGTATTGGTTTAAAGTTGAAAGGCACTACTTACTGCAAATGGTGGCTTGCGAACTTTGGCTTGAAGCTGAAAGGCACTACTTACTGAAAATGGTGGCTTGGGTGCGTTGGCTTGAAGTTGAAAGGCACTACTTACTGCAAATGTTGGCATGTAGTTGAAAGGCACTACTTGCTGCAAATGGTGACTTGGGAGCTTTGGCTTGAAGTTGAAAGGCACTACTTACTGCAAATGGTGGCTTGGGTGTATTGGTTTAAAGTTGAAAGGCACTACTTACTGCAAATGGTGGCTTGCGAGCTTTGGCTTGAAGCTGAAAGGCACTACTTACTGCAAATGGTGGCTTGGGCGCTTTGGCTTGAAGTTGAAAGGCACTACTTACTGCAAATGGTGGCAGGTCATTTGCCTGAAGTTGAAAGGCACTACTTACTGCACATGGTGGCTTGGGTGCTTTAGCTTGAATTTGAAAGGCACTACTTACTGCAAATGGTGGTGGGTGATTTGGCTTGAAGTTGAAAGGCACTTCTTACTGCAAATGGTGGCTTGGGTGCTTTGGCTTGAAGTTGAAAGGCACTACTTACTGCAAATGCTGGCTTGGGTGCTTTGGCTTGAAGTTGAAAGGCACTAACTGCAAATGGTGGCTTGGGTGCTTTGGCTTGAAGTTGAAAGGCACTACTTACTGCGAATGGTGGCTTGGGTGCTTTGGCTTGAGGTTGAAAGGCACTACTTACTGCAAATGGTGGCTTGGGTGCTTTGCTTGAAGTTGAAAGGCACTAACTGCAAATTATGGCTTGGGTGATTTGGCATGAAGTTGAAATGCACTTCTTACTGCAAATGGTGGCTTGGGTGCTTGGACTTGAAGGTGAATTGCACTATTTACTGCAAATGGTGGCGTGGGAGCTTTGACTTGAAGTGAAAGGCTCACTACTCTACTGCAAAATAGTAAGGGGCTTCTGTGTATTGAATAAAAGTTGGGCAACTTACTACACAATGGTGGTGGGAGTACCCTTGAAGTTGAAAGGTTTGAAAATGGAAAATGGGAGCTTTGTTTGAAGTGAAAGGCACTACTTACATATGGTTGTTTGGGTGCTTTGGCTTGAAGTTGAAGGGCACTACTTACTGCAAATGGTGGCTTGGGTGCTTTGACTTGAAGTTGAAAGGCACTACTTACTGCAAATGGTGGCAGGTGATTTGGCTTGAAGTTGAAAGGCACTACACTGCAAATGGTGGCTTGGGTGCATTGGCTTGAAGTTGAAAGGCACTACTTACTGCAAATGGTGGCTTGGGACCTTTGGCTTGAAGTTTAAAAAAATCACTATTCTCTCTGCTGCACCTGCTGGAGGGAGGGGGAGGAACTGTAAAACCAGGAGGTGGTGTGCCTCACTCCATCTCTGCAAGATGCATGAAGCCAAGGGTCACGTCTCTCTGAGCTCTGAATAACACTGAACAATTGTCTACACAATTGTGAGTCCCCTTAATGTGGTTTGAAAATGAAAATATGGTTTGTTTGAAGTAAAAAGGCACTGCCTGCAAATGGTTGTTTGGGTGCTTTGGCTTGAAGTTGAAAGGCTCTACTTACTACAAATGGTGGCTTGGGTGCTTTGGCTTGAAGTTGAAAGTCAATACTTACTGAAAATGGTGGCTTGGCTGCTTTGACTTGAAGTTGAAAGGCACTTCTTACTGCAAATGATGGCTTGGGTGCTTTGGCTTGAAGTTGAATTGCACTATTTACTGCAAATGGTGGCTTGGGAGCTTCGGCCTGAAGTTGAAAGGCACTACTTTCTGCAAGTGGTAGCATGAAGTTGAAAGGCACTACTTACTGCAAATGGTGGCGTGGGTGCTTTGGCTTGAGGTTGAAAGGCACTACTTACTGCAAATGGTGGTTTGGGTGCTTTGCTTGAAATTGAAAGGCACTACTTACTACAAATGGTGGCTTGGGTGCTTTGGCTTGAAGTTGAAAGGCACTTCTTACTGCAAATGGTGGCTTGGGTGCTTTGGCTTAAAGTTGAAAGGCACTACTTACTGCAAATGGTGGTTTGGGTACTTTGGCTTGAAGTTAAAAGGAACTACTGCAAATGCTAAGATAAAATGCTACCACTTACGGTTGTGACTTTTGGCCATCTTAGTCCCCCCTCCGTTGAGCTGGTGCAGAGAATTCTTCCCATCAATTAAAAATAAAATTGTTATTAGAGTTTTTAAAAAATGTTGAGAATCTCTCTCCTGTCAATCACACCCTGAAAGCCACAACTTTTCGGGTGGGAGGGGGAGTGGTTATAAAACCCGGAAGTGTGGGTGTGGCTCAGTCTCTGCATGATGGGGGAGGGAGAAGTCATGACTCTGGCTGAGCTGTGAATCAACTGAACACACTGAATATCTACTGAACTGTGAGTTTGGTGTTTTGTGTGGTTTTATGGTGGTTTCACCCTGCATGAAATTGTATGAATCTGCATTTGAATTTGGTGGCCTTCGACCCTGCTTGAAGTGGAATGAAACTGCACTTGAATTTGGCGGCCATGGATCCAGCTTGAAGTGGTATGAAACTGCACTTGAATTCGGTGGCCTTGCACTTGAATTCGGTGGCCTTGCACCTGCTTGAAATGGTAGGAACATGGATCTGAATTTGGTGGCCTTGCACCCTGCTTGAAATGGTATTTCAAGGAATAGTCATGTCAACTGCCAGCCCACCAGCCATGAGTTAGCTGCCAGCAGATCAGGCTTGAAGGACTGAGCTGCCACCCCAAGAACCCATACCAGCTCTCCAGAAAGCCCCCCACTGGCCACCAATATTGGAATTAGTGGAGAAGTGGAATATTGCGTTGGGGGACCAGCCCACCCGTGTGAACATGGGACCCAACGGGTCCCACTTAGTCTAGTAATTCATAGTATTTCTTCTAGTCCAATGTTTTAAATAATCATCCTTTGTTATCTTTGGTAAATTGCCATTCGCAAAATTACTTAATTTAGTGAAAGGATGGGCTATGGACTCTTCAGAATATCCTAAACATTGCCACCAAATTTAACAATCTTTCAATTAAACAGTCTTCATCATCATTTTCTTTCATGTTTGGCACTCATGAAACTCAAAACACCTTTGGCACATAAATACTGGACACATTTTTATAGCCTTTTGCTAGCTCACAATTCAACATATTCCTCAAGGCTTTATAAATATTCTCATTGGCTACAATCACCATTATATGATTATTAAATAAGCATACATATTTAATGGGCTTAAAATGTTTTCAGAATACTTAATTTATGTTCATACCAATTTTTAATGAAATAATAAGATAATTGATTTCACTTGGAAGCTCAATTTGAAAGCTTTTGAAAGCTATATTCAGTTCATTAATTTAATTTGGTTCATAGTGCAGGCTATGGGCTCTAACTATGAACTCTAACTATGGTCTGCATCCCAGGTTACTTAAGAAAGTGGATCTAAAAATTGTGGATGCATTGGTGAACATGTTCCAATGTTCTGTAGATTCAGGATCAGTTCCTGTGGATTGGAGGGTAGCTAATGTTATCCCACTTTTTAAGAAAGGAGGGAGAGAGAAAACAGGGAATTATAGACCAGTTAGCCTGACATCGGTGTTAGGGAAGGTGCTGGAGTCAAACAAGCAGCACATTTGGATAGCAGTAACAGGATCAGTCTGAGTCAGCATGGATTATAAAGGAGAAATCATGCCTGACTCATTTTCTGGAATTTTTTTGAGGATGTAACTAGGAAAAAGAACAAGGGAGAGCCAGTGGATGTAGTGTACCTGGACTGTCAGAAAGCCTTTGATAAGGTCCCACATAGGAGATTAGTGGGCATAATTAGGGCACATGGTATTGGGGGTAGAGTGCTGACATGGATAGAAAATTGTTTGGCAGACAGGAAGCAAAGAGTAGGGATTAACGGGTCCCTTTCAGAATGGCAGGCAGTGACTAGTGGGTACCGCAAGGCTTGCTGCTGGGACCGCAGCTAATAAAATAATATATATTAATGATTTGGATTAAGAGATTACAAGTAACATTAGCAAATTTGCAGATGACACAAAGCTGGGTGGCAGAGTGAACTGTGAGGAGGATGCTATGAGAATGCAGGGTGACTTGGGCAGGTTGGGTAAGTGCGCAGATGCATGGCAGATACAGTTTAATGTGTATAAATGTGAGGTTATCCACTTTGGTAGCAAAAACAGGAAGGAAGATTATTATCTAAATGGTGTCAAGTTGGGAAAAGGGAAAGTACAACGAGATCTGGGGGGGTCCTTGTTCATCAATGAATGAAAGTAAGCATGCAGGTACAGCAGGCAGTGGAGAAAGTGAATGGCATGCTGGTCTTTATAACAAGAGGAGTTGAGTATAGGATCAAAGAGATCCTTCTGCAGTTGTATAGGGCCCTAGTGAGACCATACCTGGAGTATTGTGTGCAGTTTTGGTCTCCGAATTTGAGGAAAGACATTCTTGCTATTGAGGGAGTGCAACGTAGGTTCACAAGGTTAATTCCCGGGATGACGTGACCGTCATATGCTGAGAGAATGGAGCGGCTGGACTTAAATACTCTGGAATTTAGGATGAGAGGTTATCTTATTGCAACATATAAGATTATTTAGTGTTTGGACACGCTGGAGGCAGGAAACATGTTCCTGATGTTTGGGGAGTCCAGAACCAGGGGCCACAGTTTAAGAATAAGTGGTAAGCCATTTAGAACGGAGATGAGGAAACACTTTTTCACACAGAGAGTTGTGAGTCTGGAATTCTCTGCCTCAGAGGGCAGTGGAGGTTGGTTCTCTGGATACCTTCAATAGGGCTCTTAAAGATAGTTAGTCAGGGGATATGGGGAGAAGGCAGGAACGGAGTACCGATTGTTGATGATCAGCCATGATCACATTGAATGGCGGTGCTGACTCGAAGGGCTGAATGTCCTACTCCTAAGCCTATGGTCTATTGTCTAACACAATTGCATTTTGAGATGCAGTTGGCTTCATTAGCTCACATTAACCTCTCATATTATTGGTCAATAAATATTGGAGGAGCTGTATTTTCTTAGTGTTAAAACTTTGGGAATACCGTCACCTTAGTCCCTGTACAAGCCCCAGTCACCAATGGATTCTTCCCCATTGTTCACATCTCAAGATAACTTTCAAAAACCAGAATTTCTTTCTGGCACTGGATTGGTAAAATGGTGCAGAATGGGTAGAGCCTTCGAGTTATGCACCATGAAAATCCAGAATAATTTTTTGAAAGATGGTGTGCAACTATCTTTATATTAATATTATTATATCAATATTGTTTCATTAGGTAATCTTAATGTCGTCAAAACTGGAAATGTTCTCCATTAAATAAATCCATGTCATCATTCGAAGGTAGATCTTTAAATTGTATACATTGTTGTACTCATATTTAAGCCATGTTCACAACTGATTGCTATCAAATCTGTGCCACCTGTGCTATAATTTTACATTAATAAATATTTCATTAACATATTATGTCATTAAGTGAGCACTATTATAGTTCAATTCAGTTTCTGTAATTGTTTCTTCCTAAGTAATTACTTTAAGATCCTGCTGAAAGTTGAGTTGACAATCTCCAGTGTGACCATTCTTCTTTTAGGATACCTTAGAATCAGCAGCTTAAAATCAATTCTGAGAAAAAAATAAGGAAAAGAAAATTCCAACACCACTCTTCAGACACTGGAAAAACAATCGTGATACCACCATTAGTATAAATTAACAAATTACTTTCTGTAGCAAATGATGTAAAAATACATGCTGAAAACATTTAGCATGAATCTATAAAAAAAACTATTTAGAGAGATATAAAGTGGAAAGAGGGCTTTTGGTCCACTGAGTCGACGCCAACCATTGATCACTCATTCACAGTAATTCCATTGTATCCCATTAGTGCATCCTACACGCAGGGGACAATTTACAGAAGCCAATTAACCTACAAACCTACACGTCTTTGGAATGTGGGAGGAAACCGGAGCACCCGCAGAAAAGCCATGTGGTCACAGGGAGAACATACAAACTCCACACAGACGTGGTCAGGATCGAACCCGGGTCCCTGGTTCTATGAGGCAGCAGCTCTACCGCTGCAGCTCTGTGCTGTTCTGCGGCACATAACTTTTTATTTTGTCAAATTTTCTAATAACATTTACCGGACCCATAAGAGGCTTTCCCACTTGGGCAACCTAATCCACGAGTCCAGAAGAGTGTCTCTGACCTTCAACTCACGGGCACTCGCCTAGAAAGCCTCGAGCTGGATCGACCGTCCATATTGAAACCGCGAACTGTATCGACTGACCACACACACACACACACAAACACATCGCAAAGGCGGGGCCAGGGAAAGCGGGGGAGCATTGTCTGAAATTCACACCTGCGATGAAGAGGAAGGAAAACGGCTGCCACAGTAAGTCCTTTAACCATATAACCATATAACAATTACAGCACGGAAACAGGCCATCTCGGCCCTACAAGTCCGTGCCGAACAAATTTTTTTTCCCCTTAGTCCCACCTGCCTGCACTCATACCATAACCCTCCATTCCCTTCTCATCCATATGCCTATCCAATTTATTTTTAAATGATACCAATGAACCTGCCTCCACCACTTCCACTGGAAGCTCATTCCACACCGCTACCACTCTCTGAGTAAAGAAGTTCCCCCTCATATTACCCCTAAACTTCTGTCCCTTAATTCTGAAGTCATGTCCTCTTGTTTGAATCTTCCCTATTCTCAAAGGGAAAAGCTTGTCCACATCAACTCTGTCTATCCCTCTCATCATTTTAAAGTACCCCCTTAACCTTCTGCGCTCCAGAGAATAAAGACCTAACTTATTCAACCTATCTCTGTAACTTAGTTGTTGAAACCCAGGCAACATTCTAGTAAATCTTCTCTGTACTCTCTCTATTTTGTTGACATCCTTCCTATAATTGGGCGACCAAAATTGTACACCATACTCCAAATTTGGTCTCACCAATGCCTTGTACAATTTTAACATTACATCCCAGCTTCTGTACTCAATGCTCTGATTTATAAAGGCTAGCATACCAAAAGCTTTCTTTACCACCCTATCTATATGAGATTCCACCTTCAAGGAACTATGCACGGTTATTCCCAGATCCCTCTGTTCAACTGTATTCTTCAATTCCCTTCCATTTACCATGTACGTCCTATTTTGATGTCCTGCCAAGGTGTAGCACCTCACATTTATCAGCATTAAACTCCATCTGCCATCTTTCAGCCCATTTTTCCAAATGGCCTAAATCACTCTGTAGACTTTGGAAATCCTCTTCATTATCCACAACACCCCCTATCTTGGTATCATCTGCATACTTACTAATCCAATTTACCACACCTTCATCCAGATCATTGATGTACATGACAAACAAGAAAGGACCCAACACAGATCCCTGAGGCACCCCACTAGTCACCTCTAAAAATGGCGCGGCCCTGTCCAGTCGCCGTTGTGGCAGCTCCGCGAAAATTGTGTGTGTTTTTAACTTTTATGTTCCTTTTTAACTTATTTCTAAGTTCTAACTCCCTAGTACTAACAAAGTATGACAGGGAAACCCTCTTAAATCTAAACTCCAGGGCAAACGGAGACTTTTTAAACTCTTTACTCACTGATCCAGCATGGCCAGCAGAGATCAGCAGAAGCTGCTGCAGCAACAACAAAGGGAGCTCGGCTGCAAGGAAAACCCGGAGAAAACATCGAGGGAAGCGGGGGGGGATTCGGAATAGGCTGAAAGCCCAAGCCTTTCGTCCCCCTCTGCCCAGCATTCTCCTGGCGAATGTCCAGTCCCTGGAAAACAAGCTGGATGACCTCAGGGCGAGGATCAGATTCCAGAGGGACATAAGGAACTGCAACATCCTCTGCCTGACTGAAACATGGCTGACCTCACTGATTCCGGATCAGGTAATCTGCCCAACCGAGTCCTTCACTGTCCACCGTGCTGACAGAACAGAAGCATCTGGGAAATCCAAGGGTGGAGGAGTTTGCTTCATGACCAATAACAACTGGTGCAACCCTGGAAATATCAAGATGCTTTCCCGTTCCTGCTCGCCGGCCCTGGAGCACCTGACGATCTCATGCCGCCCATTCTACCTTCCCCGGGAGTTCGGCTCAGTGATCATCACAGCCGTCTACATTCCACCGCAGGCGGACACCGACGTGGCACTATCGGCCCTACACGATGTGCTATGTCGACATCAAAACAAGTACCCGGAAGCGGCTATGGTGGTGGCTGGAGATTTTAATAAATCAAATCTCAAGAAGGTCATGCCGAACTTCCACCAACACATCACGTGTGCCACCAGGGGGGAGAGAACTTTGGACCACTGCTACACACCGTTCAGGAAAGGCTACAAGGCCGTTTCACTCCCTCCCCTAGGAAAATCTGACCACGCTGCTATTTTCCTGTTGCCAGAGTACAAACAGAGGATAGTTCGGGAAGCGGTAGAGACGAGGGATGTAAAGCGGTGGTCCGACCAGTCAGAGGCCATGCTGCAAGATGCACTGAGTGATGTCGACTGGAATATGTTCGAAGCAAGTTCCAGTGACATCAGTGAGTTCGCGGAAGCAGTCATGGACTTCATCGCAACAGTAACCGACAACATCGTCCCCACGGTAAGGGTAAGCAACTTCCCGAACCAAAAACCCTGGGTAGACAGATCTGTTCGTGTGGCCCTGAATGCTCGCACCGCTGCCTACAACTCGGGCTTGGCATCAGGAAACATGGACGTCTACAAGGCAGAGTCCTACCGACTGCGAAGGGCGGTGAAGGACGCAAAGAGAAGGTACAGGGACAAGATGGAGTTACAGATGGAGCAGCAGGACACCAGAAGCCTGTGGCAGGGGCTACGGATTGTAACCAACTACCGTAGCACCGCTCCCTCATCCGCATGTGCCGGCACCTCCCTAGCTGACGACCTGAACTCCTTCTACGCTCGTTTCGAGAGGGGCAACACCACTCCAGGTCTGCCGACTATCGACAATACCGACAGCGGGCTGGCTACCGAAGCTGAAGGGAGGAATATGCACACATTCTCGCTGTCCGAGCACGACGTGAGGAGGGCACTGACACGGGTGAACACAAGAAAAGCTGCAGGCCCCGATGGCATCCCGGGGCGAGTACTCAAGTCCTGTGCTACGCAGCTAGCTCCAGTGCTCACTACATTATTCAACCTCTCCCTGGACAAGTCCGTGGTCCCTGCCTGCTTCAAAAAATCCATCATCGTACCGGTACCAAAAAATGCCTCCCCAGCCTGCCTGAATGACTACCGTCCGGTGGCCCTTACCTCGGTAGTCATGAAATGCTTCGAGAGGCTGGTGAAGAATCACATCTGCGCCTTCCTCCCTCGGAACATGGACCCGTTGCAGTTTGCATACCGTCCGAACAGGTCTACGGACGATGCGGTCTCCCAGGTCTTGCACACCGCTCTCTCCCATCTGGACAGCCAGAAGGGGGGCTACGTGAGGATGCTGTTCATAGACTACAGTTCAGCCTTCAACACGATAGTCCCCACCAGACTGGCCGGGAAGCTACTGGAATTGGGGCTCAACACCTCCCTGGACTTTCTCACCGCCAGGCCCCAGGTAGTCAAGATGGGAGGGAATACATCGAAGTCCCTCACCCTGAGCACAGGATCGCCCCAGGGTTGCGTCCTCAGCCCCCTATTGTACTCTCTGTACACACATGACTGTGTGGCTAGGTTCAGCTCCAATTCAATAATTAAGTTTGCTGATGACACTGTGGTGGTGGGCCTGATCTCAGACAATGATGAGAGGGCCTACCGGGAGGAGGTGGCTGATCTAGCACTCTGGTGCCAGGAGAACAGCCTCCTCTTGAACATCAAAAAAACGAAGGAGCTGATCATGGACTTTAGGAGGGCACATCATCCGAGGACGTACACTCCATTGAGTATAAATGGGGATCCTGTGGATAGGGTGAACTGTTTTAAATATCTGGGAGTCCACATCTCTGAGGATATGACATGGTCATCACACGCCTCAGCACTGGTGAGTAAGGCAAGGCAGCGCCTTTACCATCTCAGGCAATTGAGGAAATTCAGAGTGTCTCCGAGGATCCTCCAGTGCTTCTACGCAGCAGCGGTGGAAAGCATCTTGTCCGGGAACATTACAATCTGGTTCGGGAATTGCTCTGCCAAGGACAAGAAGGCTCTGCAGAGAGTAGTGCGTTCGGCCGAACGCACTATGGGAACTTCACTCACCCCCCTGCAGGAACTATACAACAAGAGGTGCAACTCCAGAGCAAATAAAATCATGAGAGACCTCTTCCACCCGTGCAACAGACTGTTCCAGCCGCTGCGGTCAGGCAAACGCCTCCGTTGCCATGCAGTGAGAACGGAGAGGTTGAGAAGGAGTTTCTTCCCAGAGGCAATTCGGACTGTAAACGCCTTTCTCACCAGGGACTAACTGTACAGAACGTTTTTCCTTCAATTATTTATTACGTAAAATAATATGTGTGATTGTGTTTAGAATTTGTTTGGTTGTTTTGTTGTTCCGTGAGCATTGCCACTTTCATTTCACTGCACATCTCGTATGTGTATGTGACAAATAAACTTGACTTGACTTGACTTGACTTGCCTCCAACCCGATAAACAGCCATCCACCATTACCCTCTGGCTTCTCCCATTCAGCCACTGTTGAATCCATCTTGCTATTCCTGCATTTATACCCAACAGTTGAACCTTCTTAACCAACCTTCCATGAGGAACCTTGTCAAAGGCCTTACTAAAGTCCATATAGACAACATCCACTGCTTTACCCTCGTCAATTTCCCTAGTAACCTCTTCAAAAAATTCAAGAAGATTAGTCAAACATGACCTTCCAGGCACAAATCCATGTTGACTGTTCCTAATCAGACCCTGTTTATCTAGATGCTTATATATATTATCTCTAAGTATCTTTTCCATTAATTTGCCCACCACTGAAGTCAAACTAACAGGTCTATAATTGCTAGGTTTACTCTTAGAACCCTTTTTAAACAATGGAACAACATGCGCAGTACGCCAATCCTCGGGACTATTCCCGTTTCTAATGACATTTGAAATATTCCTGTCATAGCCCCGGCTATTTCTACACTAACTTCCCTCAATGTCCTAGGGAATATCCTGTCAGGACCTGGAGACTTATCCACTTTTATATTTTTCAAAAGTGTCAGTACTTCTTTTACTTTAGAGAGGGAGAAGGGAAGGGGAGAGAGGGGAGAGGGGGGGAGAGAATGAGAGAGAAGGGGAGAGACAGGGGAGAGAAGGGGGGGGGGGCGTATGGGAGAGAAAGAGGAGAGAAAGGGGGGGAAGAATGGGGGGGGGGGAGAAGGAGTAGAGACACTTTTAAGAAGTATAATAAAGTTCAGCGGACATTTTACCTATTGGTCGGTTGGTCCTGAAAACTCCAATGAGCCAATCAAAATGCCTGGTCAGCGAAGGAGATTGCCTATGGCTGCCCTCGAGTCCCTGTAACTACACAGCGACCCCACTCCACTGCACTATGAGTTAAAAAGTACCATGCCGACCAAATTTTACCTGCGGAAAATTTTTCAACATACTAAAAAATTTTCTGCGACCTAGCTGAGGCCATGAGTATTCGGGAACTTCTCTCAAGCATGGAGGAGAGTTCCAGCGACCTCATAGGACCTCCTAGGATCACGTGTCGACCATGCTGCGAGTTTGAAGGTCGAAGACACTCTTCTAAACTCGCAGATTAGGTCGCCCAAGTGGGACAGCCCCTTTAGTTCTCTAGTGCGATGCATGGTTTTGTTACATTTTAGTCAATTGCTGCATATGTAGGCCACAAATTGTTTTACTGTCATCTAATAAACCTGTTAATGCAGGTAGACATACATTTGACTGCAGATAAACTGCAATGTTGATAGAAGTACGAGTAAAGGGTCTGTCCCACTTAGACGATTTTTTTTGGTGTCGACAGGTGAGTAGGCTGTCACCACATTGTCGTGGGGTGACGCCTGTATGGTTGTGAGTTGTCTCCTCAAGTCAACTAAAGAGTTGTAACTTTTTTCTTGTCGCCGCTGGATTTTGAAATGTTCAAAACCTTTCGGCAACTGTGGGCTTGACGTAACTTGTCTTCTCCTGTCGTAGGTGTTGTTGTAGTTTGTGGCCAGGATGACGCACGTTGTCGCCTGATGATGTAAGTTGTTGTTGGGTGATGACCTTGGTGAATTCTATTGGTGACCTACGTCAACCGGCGACAGGTACCTGCGATTGAATTGTCTTCAGTTGTCTTCAGTTGTCGCCGAGAGGGTCAATGCTTGTTGTAGCTTGTCGCAGGTGGATGTAGGTTGACCAGTTTTTGTAGGTTGTCGCTTGTGTAGTCGTAGGTTGCCGTAGGTGTGGTCATAGGTGGACGTCCTAATGGGCCGCCAATTTGCCGTAGCTTGATATCGACTAGGTGGTTGGTTGTATTAGACATTGTTGCGGCGGGGTCCAGTCACCAGTTTATTGTTGTCCTGTTACGACTGTGACTGTCGCCAGCAGTCGCCAAAAAGATCGCCTAAGTGTGACAGGCCCTTAAGTCTCCTGGAAGAGTTTAAGTCATAAAACTAGCTTGAATGCTAGAGGACACAAGTGCTAGAGGAACTCAGCAGGTCAGACGGCATTTGTGGAGGGAATTGACAGGTGATGTCTCCGAACCCAACCCAAAATGTTGTCTGTTCATTCCCTCCACAGATGCTGCCTAACCCAATGAGTTTCTCCAGCACTTTGTGTTTTGCTGACTATTCCAGCACCTGCAGTCTCTTGTGTCTCCAGAAAAGTAGTTGGGTCTGAATTGGAAGACAATACTGTAAACAATTTTGAAAGAACTGCTAAAATCATAGTCCAGTGATTTTTCAGGAGCATTCATATTAATGGTTGAGGTATTGTGAAAATTAAAGTTTTGATTGTTGTACATGCTTTAGATTAGTAAAGCTCTGTGCCCTATGAAGCATGGAGTTGTAAATAGCCCACAACAACTCTGATCTAAAATAAGATATTATGCAAGAGAAAGGCTCCCCACCGAACATTATATAGCAGTGACATTAAAGTCAAAGCACAAAATGTTTCAGACACAGCCACACCTCACAAAACACATAAAATACATTTTAAAGTGATACATTTATAGGTTTACCAGAAATAGCTAGAGGAAGCCTCCTCTACAGTATATATATATATATTTTTTTAAATTTTATTTTTATTAGCAGTACAGTAAATCACATTAATACATCGCATATATCTTATTACATTATGTTGTACCACTTCATTTTTTGAGCTTTAAAAAAGATAGAAATAATAGAAGTAAGGAAAGTAAGCAAGAATCGTGAAGGTGCAGGAAAGTGTTGGGGAAAGAGAACCCCTTGGGGAAGGAATTAGAGAAGGAAGCAAAGAAAAGAAATAAGACCCTAGAAAGAAAAGAACAAAAAAAAAGAAGAAAGGAAAATCAATCGCTCTATTGTAACTCAAATCTCCGCAAAAAAGGATATACCAACCGTGTTTTTATTAAAAATTTATTTTATACCCCCCGTTTCCAGGTCTTGGTAGCCTTTATGTTATAACTTATTATTACACCTTATGATTGTAATAGTTCCATAAATGCAGACCACGTCTTTTGGAAGTGATCTGCTTTGCCTGCTAGGAGGAGTCTCATCTCTTCCAAGTGTAATGTTTCGAACATGTTTGAAATCCACATTTTTGTTGTTGGTATTGGAGCATTTTTCCAAAATTTAAGTATAAGCTTTTTTCCGATTATTAGCCCATAATTAAGTAAATTCTTTTGAAACATATTTAATTCTGGGTTACCTTCCGATATTCCAAAAATGATCCATTCTACTTTGGGTAGTAGTTTTGTTTTAAATAATTTTGTGAAGATTTCAAATATTTTGTTCCAGAATTTTTGGATTTTTATACAGAAAACAAAAGAGCGCGCTATGTTAGCTTCTTGTAACTGACATTTATCACAAATGGGTGGGACATTGGGGAAAAGTTTATTTATTTTAGTTTTTGAATAATATAGTCTATGTAATGTTTTATATTGGATTAGAGTATGTCGTACATTGATCGAGCATTTATGCACATATAATAAGTGTTTATCCCAGCTCTCTTTTGAAATTTTTATAGCTAATTCTTGTTCCCAGTCTCTTCTAATATTATCTGTTGTAGGTATTTCTATATTCAATATAATATTATGTAAATATGATATTAGATTTGCTGATTCAGCCTTTATCTTCATGGCTTCTAATAAGTCTGGGGGCATATTATAATAGTCTTTTGTATATTTTTTCAGATAATCACGGATTTGAAGATATTTAAAATATTGATTATTTTTCAAGTTATATTTCAGTTGTAATTATTGAAATGGTAATAATTTCCCTAATTCATACAGGTCTCCGAGCGTTTTGATTCCCGTTCTTTCCCATTGTGTAAATGATTTATCTATAATTGAGGGTTTAAACGAAGGGTTATTGGCTATTGGCATTAGCAGAGATAGATTTCTTAATTTTAAGTTCTGTTTTATTTGTTTCCAAGTTCTAATTGTACTATGTATCATTGGATTTTTATTATAATGTTTGTTATTCAAATTCGTTGGTGAGAGGAGAGTCGCTCCTGTATTACCAGTATTGTCGCTCCTGTATTGGCTGTTCATTCCCACCACAGATGCTGCCTAACCCAATGAGTTTCTCCAACACTTTGTGTTTTGCTGAATATTCCAGCACCTGCAGTCTCTTGTGTCTCCAGAAAAGTAGTTGGGTCTGAATTGGAAGACAATACTGTAAACAATTTTGAAAGAACTGCTAAAATCATAGTCCAGTGATTTTTCAGGAGCATTCATATTAATGGTTGAGGTATTGTGAAAATTAAAGTTTTGATTGTTGTACATGCTTTAGATTAGTAAAGCTCTGTGCCCTATGAAGCATGGAGTTGTAAATTGCCCACAACAACTCTGATCTAAAATAAGATATTATGCAAGAGAAAGGCTCCCCACCGAACATTATATAGCAGTGACATTAAAGTCAAAGCACAAAATGTTTCAGACACAGCCACACCTCACAAAACACATAAAATACGTTTTAAAGTGATACATTTATAGGTTTACCAGAAATAGCTAGAGGAAGCCTCCTCTACAATATATTAAACAGTATAATGTCACACTACTCTTTGTGGGATCCACATGCAACAAAAAGTCTACAACAGCTCTAATGGAGCAATAACATTACGACCACAATTCTACGAAATCCATGGAGCGAAGAATTATAACTACAGCTTTATCTCAAAAGGTGTAAACAGGAACTGCAGATGCTGGTTTAAACCTGGTTTGTGCTGGATTGACACAAAAAGCTGAAGTAACTCAGCGTGACAGGCAGCATCTCTGGAGAGAAGGAATGGGTGATGTTTCAGGTCGAGACCCTTCTTCAGACTCTACCCAAAATATCACCCATTCCTTTATCTCAAAAGGAGTTTGTTGAGAAAGCCTATAAACAAAACAGTTGTGCTTATGAAAAACTATTTCCAATTACAAAATAATTTAAACATTGTGTCCATTCAGGAAATAGAGAATTTGATGCCTCTTATTAAAAGATTATGTGAAGTGTAAAAATTATTATTATCTTATATATACAGCCACAATTCTTTCAAACAAGTTGGGTACTTTTTTTACTGCCGTGTTGACAGTCTGTTGTGTGTTAAAGAACACTGTGTAGGTGGCATTAGTCAATCAGAAGAAACCAATTGCTTCTGTTAATAGAATGCATTGAAAAACAAGACACCCATGAGTGCACAAATCCTTCAATTTAAACTAATTATCGCCTTCATAATTAACTGATCATATTAGGATGTATTCATATCTCACATCACATGAAAATATCAATAAAGTGTGCAATCATTTACATGGCATCAGCATGCCAAGGTATGAGAACAATTATTTTGATTAGCCTGAGAAATATCATCCAAATAGTTAAAAATGAAAGTTATTCGTTCAAAGTCAATTATAGCAAATAAACAAAAAAACTATATACCTGAGAACCCTTTATTCTCAAAGAGATATAAAGGTTTCAAAGATCTTTTACTGTCACGTACCGATTACCATATAGCCATGTGGAAAAAAAGGCAACAAGACCCACAACTACATAAAAGTTAACATAAACATGGACCACAGCAGATCCCCCACATTCCTCACTGTGACGGAAGGCAATAAAGTCCAATCTTCTTCCTCGTTATTCTCCCGCAGTGGGAGCAGTCGAACCATCTGTCAGGGCGATTGAAGCTCCCGCAGCTGGCGGTCGAAGCTCCCTCGTCGGGGCGGTCGAAGCTCCCGCGTCTAGGTGATCAAAACTCCCGCGTCGGGGCGGTTGAAGTTTCTGTGGCTTGGAGTTCCCGAAATTGGTCTCTGATCAGTGACCGCGAGCTCTGTGATGTTAGGTTGGAGCCCCGAGGTCGATCTCTGGCAAAGGGATCGCAGGCTCCACGATGTTAAAGTCCCACAGGCTCCCCGCGGTGGAGCTCTCAAAAGTCGGTCTCCAGCAAAGTCCACCAACTCCTTGATGTTACGAAAAAATTTGTATCTCTGTCGAGGTAAGAGATTAGAAAAAGTTTCTCCCAACCCCCCCTCCTCACCCCCCACATAAAACAAGCTAACGAACACTAAAAACATACATTTAACACACACTATTAAAACACAAAGAAGGAAAGGACAGACAGACTGTTGGCGAGGCAGCCATTGCTGGCGCCACCCGGTAAAAGCTAACATCCAAAATGAATGAAACCATTATGTTTACAAATACACAGGACAAGATGTTAAAAGTCCAAAGTACCAAGTATCAACTTACTCCCGATGGTGATGGGAGCCTTCTGCACTCACCTATGCTCCTCCGATGTTGAGGCGGACACGTTATTGGGGTTATCAAGTGGGCACCTACTTTCATCGATGTTTTGCTGATTGAACGCATGACATCTCCAGTAGGCTCAGCGGTGCATTCTGGCATCCCAGAGCCACCCCCCTCTACATCTGTCTAGTCGGCTATTTGGGGTCTTTCCTCTTCAGCCAGAGCCACTAGCTACTCCGCTCTGCCACCCATGATGTTTCTTTGATGGCCTGGCGTAGGGCTTGTCCGCTGATCCCCAGGTGCTTCATCAGTCTTAAGGTAGATGTTGCCACAAATCCTCGACATCCAATTTCTAACGGGCAGATCTTAGCTCTCCAGCCATGGCCATTTTCATACTCGGAAATTGGCATCTTGTTCCCTATTGCTTTTTCATTGAGTTAACACAAAAGCTGTGATCGAGAACATTTAAAAGCCCATAACTTTCTTAAAATTTAAGAGAACTGAAATAAATGTTCAGTTATTGTAGATTGAAGCATTCTGAAACAAATATGAAACAATCTTACTTAGATGACTTGAAATTAAAGCATATAATTAGTTAGTTACCTAATTGTAGCTAATTACAAAATTCAATTACTAGATCTAAACATCTATCCATTTCTTAAGAATAGATTAACATTTTTAAATAGCCGAAGTGTTCAAATAACATTCACACAAGAATTCAGAATATAACATAATTTTTAAATCTCATTGTCATGGGTTTATAGGCCAAATGGAAGGAATTTAATGTTTAATACCTGTAAATTAATGGCCATTTAAATCAACTTGTCTGTGGGATTTTCTGGAACGCGACCATTCGGAACGTTGATGTTGCAGTGATTTTAGTACCCCATATTGGCAGCAAATACACTGCCGGTTCTTCGGGGGAAAAAATAATCGTTTTACAACTTAAAATGTGAATTAAATGCATCTTAAGAAACACTTTTATACATAAAAATAACCTACTCTTTTACCTGTACCCTACATAAAATCCGGCCCCGTTGTCGGCATTGACGGCTTCAGAAGCTGATTTTAAAATCACTCCAGCGATTAACTTGTCTGGAGAATTTTTTTTTAAAACACACAGAACGGCCGTCGGAACGATTCTTTAGTAACATCTTGCACTCTAACAAATATAATCCAGGACCAGGTCGGGAAAAAAAACGTATTTTAACCCCCCCCCCCCCCCCCATCAAATGTGCCAAAATCGTGCTCACGGCCAATGGCAGAATTGCAGCGCCGCTGAAGGTAAGTATTGGAAGATACCTACAAGCCCGCCATGTATTGGTCATACCATATTGCCCTTGAGGAGGTGCCTTCATGAATTGCTATGGTTCTCTGACAATATTATTGGGAAGGGAGTTCCAGAAGTCAGCAATGAAGAAGGAACTGCGATTCATTTCTAGATCTGGATGGTGTACAACTTTATAAAACAACCTGGGGTCATGTGTTCCCATGTGCCTGCAATATTTGCCATTCTTGGCGAATGAAATTATGGTTTGGGAGGTGCTGTTGGAATGCCCAAGATAAGTAGCTACAGTATCATTTGTACACTGCAGCTGAAATGTTTCCGTGGTGGAGGGAACACTTATATATGATGGTAAGTGGTTTGCTTTGTCCTGGATGATTGGCTTGTGTCTTTGGAATTACCCTCTTCGAGGCAAGTGGACATATTCCATATTCCACAGACCAGACTTGGGCTTTGTATTTAGTGGAAAGACTTTCGCATGAAAACCAGCTGCTGATCTTTTCTTGTAGCCATTGTATTTATTTGGCTGCTTCATTAAGGTTACTGATCAACGGTGAGCCTCAAGTTGTTGATTGTGGGGAATGAGTATTGCTACTGAATGTCAATAAAGATGATTAGTTTAGCATTATTTTAATTTAGCTTAGTTTAGATTAGTTTAGTTTAGTTTAGTTTAGTTTAGATTAGTTTAGTTTAGTTCAGTTTAGTTTAGTTTAATTTAGTTCAGAAATGCAGTGCGGAGACAGGTCCTTACGGCCCACTGATCCGTGCCGACCAGCTATCCCCGCACATTAACACTATCCTATGCATACCAAGGAAAATTTACATTTATACCAAGCCAAACCTACAAACCTATCTGTCTTTGGAGTTGTGGAGGAAACTAAAGATCTCAGAGTAAACCCATTCCATTCATGGGGAGAATGTATAAACCCTGTACAGACAGCTCCTGTAGTCAGAATCAAACCCGGGTCTCCGGCGCTGTAAGGCAATAGTTCTACAGCTGCGCCACCGTAGTCTTTCATTTGTTGGAAATGTCTTTGCATGGACTTTGTTACAGTAACTTTACTCTCCTTTTATCAATCTATGTCTGAATTCAATATGTTGCCATGTGCATGCACAGAGTACTTCAATTGCTAAGAATGTCAAACAATTCAGGCACATGGGAACACACTACCCTAGGGGTTGTTTATAAAGTTGCACACCAAGTGGACATCACACAATCATCGGCCAATATCTCCACTCCCAAATTTATGATGATCAACGACAAGGCAGCCAAAGGTGATTGGACCAATGGCACTGCCCGAGGAATGTCCTGTGGCTGGGATGATTGACCTCCAAAAGCCACAACTGAGAGGGGTATAACTTCAGCCATTTGGAGTTTTCTCCCCTTGATGCCCACCAGTTTTATCATGTTTCCTTGGTGCCACACCCAATCAACTATGGTAAATAGCACTGAATCTTGTTTCAAATCAGGAATTCAGTTCTTTGATCCATGTTTTGATCAAGGTTACAACAAGATCTGGAGGCAAGAGGTCCGAGCAAAATCAAAATAAGTAATCAGTGGGCAGATTATTGGTACATCAGTATCACTGATAGCACAGTGGATGTTGTCTTTCAGAGTGGTTCAGAGTAGAGTTATTAAGTGATAAAGCAGCTGGATTAGACTTGTGCACACCTCCAGATTCAGGGACAGTTTCTTCTTATCTGTTATCAGGCAATTGAACAGTCCTTTCATCAGCTAGAGTGTGGTCCTGACCTCCCATCTACCCTATTGGAGACATTTGAACCATGTTTAATTAACTTTATCGGACTTCAATGGTATATCTAGCACAAAATAATAATAAAATAATAATATTAATAATAATAATAATAATAATAATAATAATAATGTTGTACACTTTATCCTTTATCTGTGCACTGTGGATGGCTAGATTGTATTATGTTTAGTCTTTTTTTTACTGGATAGCACGCAAACAAAAGCTTTTGACTCTACCTCAGTGCATGTGGCAATAATAAACTAAACCTAAATCTAAATCTAAACCTATACCTCTACGATGATTGAAACAAATAAACCAGCTGAGCAAATGGAGAGATGTTGTTTGATTTATATGTATTTGAAAATGTATGTATTTTTCATCACTGGATATACAGAAAAGTTTCCCAAGTAAGTAGCATTTCAGATCAATCTTATTATAGTTGTTTTTCTCTTTCGTGCATGAGGTCTTAAGGCTTCTTACACCCCTGAGGCCTCCACTTGTTTGAAGATGTTGTTTTATTGGCAAATGATATGTGATGCTCATTTGTTGCATTGCTCATGCTTTTTACACATTACAGATGGCTGAACTTGCTTATGAAGCCACATAATCAAATCCTTGTAACTACCCACAGTGTACTCCAATTCACAGAGCGGATAACACATTTCCAAGTATTCTATTAAGCTCATCCCACACATCTTCCTTCACAGTTGCCCTGTTAAAAAAAATATTTGAATGATCTGTCACTTCGAGTAATCTCCACTATTCATCTCAGTGATAAGTGATATCCTCTTCTTATTAGAGCAGGGAAACCCTGTTCATTCAATACCAGTGGTATCCCACATATCCCTGAAGGCTAATTCAATCAATGCAAGGGTAATTCCTGTTTTTTTCGTATTGATTCCAAGTTTCGAAAGCAATCCAACTTCTGCCAGCCCTCATTTTGCAATGGTTAATGGGTAAATTGTTCTGTAGACTGTTTGTTTTGAAGTATAACTACAAATTGTAAATGGAGATTGAAAATTAATTTAATTTAATGAAATAAAATACAATATTTGCGGAAGATTGCAAAAAATAATTATAGCCCTTTGGTTTATTTTTAGTTTCTAAATTTTCTCTCCTTATTGCTAATGATTTAATCTTATAATAATCCCCTGTAGCTCGGTAATAGGATACAGACAATTCTGCGAATTGAATCCTTTCATCTTAAGTATCCAGGACCAGGAGCAGATGCCAACCAGGACCAAACTCAACTGCAGAAAAACAGAGATAATGACTAAACATCAAAAATGCTCATTTTGTTCCAATGTGTGATGGCAAATTATAACTGCACATTGTTTGCATGACCAAAATTACCCATTAAACTGGGTTAAAAGATTGCACTGACCCTGCACATATGCTGAAAGTTTTACACAGCAAATGTTTGATGTTAATCCTTATGTAAGATTTGTTGGCATATTGGTGGTGTCTTGGGAGGAGTTCTGGTTGCTTTTGTCATTAACTTGAGAATTTACATTTTCCACTCATTATATGTGGCTGGAGCTCGCCTAACATCTCCAGTGAACCCATTTTGGAGAACCAGTCCTGGGGTTTGATAGCCATTTTTCTGTGTCTTAATCGCAAGAGGGGAAGATCTGGCCAATGTTCCAAATAAGGTAGTTTGTTCCAGAATTTACCTAGAAAATATTAGGGCCAATAAATACTATTTCAAAGTCCATTTGAATGGGCTTTGTACGTTTCCATAAACATAACTAAGAGATATGTTAACATAACTTAAGGCTTATTAACTCTACCTAACATTAGCTAAGTTTGCCTGACATCTCATAAATGGTTGCATTTGTTTGAGGGTAATCATTTCAGCTCCATGTGACAGCTGCTGGTATACCTCAGAGCAGTTATGTTGTTTCATCAATGACATTCTCTTAATGATGGCACAATGTTTAATTCCATTCAGAACTCTTCAGTTTATCTACCACTAGTTGCATACCATCCTTACTTGGAAACACATCACTTTTTTTAAGATAGGCACAAAAAAAGCTGGAGAAACTCAGCGGGTCAGGCAGCATCACTGGAGAAAAAAGGAATAGGTGAGGTTTTGGGTAGAGAGCTTTCTTCAGAAGAGAGTCAGGAAGTTTGAAGAAGGGTGTCGACCTGAAACGTCACCTATTCCTTTTCACCAGAGATGCTGCCTGACCACAGCTTTCATGTATCTCTTCGGTGTAAACCAACATTTGCAATTCCTTCCTACCATTTATTTTTTTGTTGCTGCATTAAATTCTTGGACCTTCCTAAACGGGAATGTAGGAGTGCCTTAGCCAGAAGGGGTTCAGTAGTTCAAGAAGGTAACTCATCGCCAGTTCAAGGGTAATTAGAGATGGGCAACAAATGTTTGTCTCAACAGCAACCTAGTCAAGAATTACGTCAAGAGTGTTTAATTGTCATATGTATCAAGGTTTCGTTTCAAGGTCTCAAGGTCAGTTTATTGTCACATGTACCAATTAAGTGAAATTCGAATTCAACAACCGAACAATGAAATTGTTACTCATAGCAGCTTAACAAGCCCATAAATAAATATAACAATTTTTAAAATAATTAAAATAATCGTCATAATACCAGTGGAAAAAAAAAGCAAAGTTCATAATGCAACCAAACACACCGTCTATAGAATTTCATAGTTGTTGAGGTTAAGGGCCTGTCCCAATTAGGCGATTTTTCAGCGGGCTGCCGGCGACTGTCAAGTTGCCAACAGTCGCCTGAAAAACCAGCAACTGGAACGGCGACTGTCAGAGTGGAACACACACCAAAACATCGCTACCCTCACCAGCCCTTTATGCAGGCGGGGGACAGGGCAAGCAGGGGGAGTGCACGGTGCAAAGCCAAGGTGAAAAGACACACACCGCGATGAACAGGAAGGTTGGCGCTGTAAAAAGACAGCTAAAGCACAGTGTACAGTAAGTCCTTTAAAAGAGGGGGGGGGGGGCGAGTGGGGTGAAGAGGGGAGAAGGAGTGAAGACAACTTTTAAGAAGCCAGAGATACACGGCTGTGAAGCTCGGCTGACGTTTAACATCACCGATCATTTATCCTTGGTTCTGAAAACTACTGCTTACCTTCTTTTTCCAATGAGCCAATGAAATTCACCGGTCAGCACCGGCCACAACCTATGAGAACCTCCGATAACCTTCAACCACCTGGCAACCCATTAGGACCTCCTGGCAACCCACATACAGCTCGAGAATTCTCGCTACTCTACATGGCGGCTTCATTCTGGTCGCCGCTAATTTTTCAACATGTTGAAAAATTCACGGCGACCATAATGAGGACATGACTCGTTCCCAGAATACTGGAACTCCTCATGACCATGAAGGCGACTCCCCGACAACTACCCATGAACACGTGGCGACCATGTGGCGACTGCATAATCTCCTGCATTCGCCTAAAAAGTCACCTAAGTTGGATAGGCCCATTAGTTATCAAGTCTTTTAGTTTAGCTTAGAGATACAGCACAGAAACAGGCCCCTCAGCACACCATGCACGCACAGACCAAATCCTCGCACATTAAGACTATCCTACACACACTAGGGTCAATTTACAATTACACCAAGCCAATTTACCTACGTACCTTTATGTCTTTGGAATGTGGGAGGAAAATCCACGTGATCATGGGGAAAACATACAAACTCCGTACAGACAGCAAACATAGTTGGAATCGAACCCGGGTCACGGTGGTGCAACTCTACCGCTACGCCACCATGCACAGAACATACAGAGATATCCACCACATACATAGCCATAGTCTTACAGTGTAAGCACTGCAGCCTAACTTCCCTACACGGACCAACATTTCCCATCTACACTCGTTCCACCTGCCTGCATTTGGCCCGTATCCCTCTAAACCCATCCTATCCATATACCTATCTAAATTTTTTTAATTTGATGCCCAGTCTGAAGAAGGGTTTCGGCCTGAAACTTTGCTTATTTCCTTTGCTCCATAGATGCTGCTGCACCCGCTGAGTTTCTCCAGCATTTTTGTCTACCTTAAATTTTTGTAAAAGTCGCAATAGTACCTGCCTCAACTACCATCTCTGGCAGCTCGTTCCATACACCCACTACTCTTTGTATAAAAACGTTACCCCTCAGGTTCTTATTAAATCTTACCTTAAACCTAATTCCTCTTGTTCTCAATTACTCTACTCTAGGTAAGAGACTCTGTGCATTTACCCGATCCATTCCTCCACGATCTACTTAGTTAGTGTTGTGTAGTGTTCAAGAGCCTAATGGTTACTGAGAAGAAGCTAAACCTGAACCTGATGGTCTCAATATTCAGGCTCTTGACCCTTCTTTCTAATGATGAGCAAATTAAGAGCATGGCCAGGATGTGTCTTTGATGAAATTAGCAGCCTTTTTGAGGCAGGGCCTCCTACAGATCACTTAAATGGTCTGGACATGAGTACAGGTAATAGATTGGGCCTACATATTTAGCAAGTGGGAAAGGAGACATCCAGACTTACAGAAAATAAAACTATGGGAAGAGCAGAAAATAAACTATTATACAATAAAGATTGGGGTGATTTTAAGTGAAGTAAATGATTAGTTGTCAGTCTGAATACAAATCCTGACCCAAAACGTTGTTGGTCAATTTCCTTCCACAAATGGTGCCGGACCTGTTAAGTTCCTCCAGCAGTTTGTTTTTTACACCAGCTTACGTGGCTGTGTTCAAAGGGCAATTAATTGGTGCTTCAACTTTTAATCCATCAATCCCAAGAAATTTGATTCATGGTGAGTAATCTATTTCAAAATATTGTTTTTTTCCTCAGTAATAACCTATTCACCAGAAAATAAAGAAAGGCATTGATAAGTATATATAAAATAATTAAATTAAAGAAGGAAATTTGTTTAAAATGAAACTCTAATACTCTGGTAATAAAAAACATATACCTCTATCCCTGTAGATTTCATAATACTGCGAAACTTGGAATGTAAAACATAAATTTGACTCTTTTCAAATTGAAGAGATTATCTTTATACTTTTCTTTGTTCTTTAAAACACACAATGCTCCAATATGCATTCCCTTCTGGTTTCCACATCTACACACTTTATTTGCTTTAATATGTGAAAGGATGTTGGACTCCAAACCCTCATGCAAAGATACATGCAATATAATATTTACAGGCTTATATTCGCTACATTTTTTCGCCAACTTATTTGGCTGGAAGTGAGCACTCGGAAGTCCTTCTTAATCTGTGGAGAAAATGTAAAACAGGAATGAAATTCAAAAGGAGCCGAACAAATAACATAGAAATTAATTTAATTCAAACAGTAAGACAGTAACATTAATATCTATGTTGGTAACCTTTATTTATTTCAATGTTCTTTTGCCAATTTAAACAGGTAAAACAACTTGCAATTACATCCATCAGAAATCAACATTAATAAATCCCAACAGTAGTACCATTCCTGGTTGACAGAGGGGTACTTGGGGTCAGTGCATTGTCACAACAGGTAGTGCTGCCGCTGCACAGTTACTGCACGTCCAAATTCAACAGTGGTAGGTCTCATCAGTGACAATGATGAGTCGGCGTACAGGATGGAGGTAGAGCTGCTCACAGGATGGTGCAAATCCCACAACCTCATTCTCAACGTGGGAAAAACTAAGGAGATGGTGGTTGACTTCAGGAGGGCGGGAAAACAACACCATACACCTCTGCACATCGATGGAGCTGATGTGGAAAGGGTCAGCAGTGTGAAGTTCCTAGGACTCCACCTGTCAGATGACCTGATGTCCACGACCAACACCACAGCACTGGTCAAGAGAGCCCAGCAGCGACTACACCCTCTCCGAAGACTACGTAAAGCAGGTCTCCCCACTACACACCTACAAACTTTTAATAAGGGGACAATTGAGAGCACATTAACCTGCAGCATCACTTCCTGATTCGGGAGCTGCAAGGCGTACGAACGGCACCAACTAGACAGGATTGTGAAGACCGCCAGCAGGATTATTGGTGCTCCACTCCCTTTCCTGCTGGACATATACAGGAAGAGATGTATCAGCAGAGCCATCTCCATCATCAAAGACCCCTACCACCCATCGCATCACACATTCTCCATCCTGCCATCTGGGAAGAGGTACAGGAGCATTAGCTGCAAAACCAGCAGGATGCTCCTCAGCTTCTTCCCGCAGGCTATAAGACTGATAAACGGACCTTGCCCCCTGCCAAAGTAATGCCAAAGTATCGCGCACCAACCATCAACCTGGACACACTGCAGCAGAGCCACTGTTGTGCCGCTGCCGATCGGAACGCCTGTTGATGTCTAGTAGAGAGTAGAGTGTTAATTTGTTCATGATATATGTATTTTTATTTACTTTTACTGCACACTGAATGGACACTGGTTGAGCATCTTTTTTTTTTGTTTCCTCTGGGTATGTGAGTACTCAGGAAAATTACTATAAAGATATACAATAGAATACAATACAATCTTCACCTCAGGTGCTAACTGCGTGGAGTTTGCGTGTTCTTGCTGTCACCATGTAGGTTTTCCTGTGTCCGCCACTTACCTCCCACATCCCAAGGATGGGTCAGGTAGATTCATTAACGATGGTAAATTGCTCTCGGTGGGAAGGTGAGGGGTGGAATTGAGATTAAAAATTGGATTAGTGTGATATTAGTGTAAATGGATACCTGATGGCCTGTATAAAGTTGGTGCCCAAAGCATCTGTCTCTGCCCTGTGATCCGTGACTGCATGACTTACCAACATGATTAATTTTCATTTTGAATATTTTGAGAAGAGTTGACGAGTACATTGTAATAATTCATGGGAGCCATGCATGATTTGTATCTAGGGTTCTGCACGGATGAGTACTGCTTTTTGCTTTATATAATCACAAATACTGATTGAAATTTAAGTGCAGAGAGTTTGAAGAAGATTCAAATATTTGCCCATGTGTTTGACAGTGAGGAATTAGGCTTTCGACTGTAGGAAGTTAACATGGGTCTAATCAGCTCAACAGAAAAGTGATAAATAGGATTTTAAATGTTTATCCATCTTGCGCTGTGATAGATATAGATATAGATATGCCATTTACTGTCACTACACATGTACAATGAGATTAAAAGCAGCTCGTACTCAGTGCATACATATAATTTAGTACAAAAAACAAGAAACAGAAAACAAAAACAAAAGGGAGGGGAGGGGGGGGATAGGTGCACAATTCTGCGGCGCTATATACATATCTATAAAGGCAAAATGGTGAAGGATGAATAGGTAGTATTCTTAGGCAGATGTTTAAAGATTATATTAAATATTTTTTTTTTTTTTTTTAATATTAAAAATTACAGTTACAATACACATTACAGTTCCAAATTTCAGTACGTGGATAGAATAGATGGAAGTCCGGGTGTTGGGCTGTGAAGTCAGTGCATGTGTGAATTAAGAGTAGTTATGACTTTCAGAAAACAACTATTCCTGAGTCTATTTGTCCTAGATTTGATGCACCTATAGCGCCTTCCAGAGGGCAGCAGGTCGAACAGTCCAAACGCAGGATGGGAGCTGTCCTTGATGATATTCTTTGCCCTGCTAAGGCAGCGGGAGGTGTAAATATCCATCAGGGAGGGGAGAGGGCAACCAATGATCTTCTGTGCTGTCCTAGTTACCCTCTGAAGCCTCTCCCTGTCTGCCATGGTGCAGCTGCCGTACCATGCTGCAATGCAGTATGTCAGCAGGCTCTCGATGGACGAGCGGTAGAAGGTCAGCAGCAGGTTAGAGTCCAGGTTGTGCTTCCTGAGAACCCTCAGGAAGTGCAGCAGCTGCTGAGCTTTCTTGATGACCGCTGTCATGTTGTCTGTCCAGGAGATATCAGCAGAGATAAGGATGCCAAGAAACCAGAAGGTGTTGACCCTCTCCACACACTCGCCGTTGATATGTAGGGGGACTAAGTCGGTGCTGTGCTTCCTGAAGTCGACAATGAGCTCTTTTGTTTTCCTGGTGTTCAGAGCCAGATTGTTTTCTGAGCACCAGGTTGTCAACTTCAGGACTTCCTCTCTGTAGGCTGCCTCGTCTCCCTTTGAAATAAGTCCGACTACAGTAGTGTCGTCAGCAAATTTAACGATGCGGTTGGCACGGCAAGGAATAGACTGTAAATAGGAGAATGTTGAGTTGCATGGAGGTACAGAGGGCAATTTAGGTACATAACTACAGTTCCTAAATTACTTGAATTAACCAAAATGCTATGGGGTTGAAACACTAACGATAAATAATAATTAGGAAAGCCAATAATATGTCATAGAACATGTAACACAAGCACAAGAATAGACAATAGACAATAGGTGCAGGAGTAGGTCATTCGGCCCTTCGAGCCAGCACCGCCATTCAATGTGATCATGGCTGATCATCCCCAATCAGTACCCCGTTCCTGCCTTCTCCCCATATCCCCTGACTCCATTATCTTTAAGAGCCCTATCCAGCTCTCTCTTGAAAGTATCCAGAGAACCTGCCCCCAGAGAATTCCACACACTCACAACTCTCTGTGAGAAAAACTGTTCCCTCGTCTCCGTTCTAAATGGCTTACCCCTTATTCTTAAACTGTGGCCCTGGTTCTGGACTCCCCCAACATCGGGAACATGTTTCCTGCCTCCAGCGTGTCCAAACCCTTAACAATCTTATATGTTTCAATAAGATGCCCTCTCATCCTTTTAAACTCCAGAGTGTACAAGAACAGGCCTTTTGGCCCATATTGACTATGCCGAATATGATGCCAAGTATCTTATATCTGCCTGCACATAATCCATATCCCTCCATTACCTGCATATCCATATGCCTACCCAAAAATCTCTTAAATGCGACTAACATATCTGCCTCAACCACCGCCCCTCCCTGCATGTTCCAGCAACTCACCACCCTCTGCAGTTAGTAGCCCCTAATCTATGTATCATTCTGGTAAACATTCTCTGCAGCCTTTCCAAAAACTCCACATCTTTTCTGTGAAGCACATTGAAGGAAATTCATGCTAATATTGGCAAAGATTTAAAAGGAAAAATGAACAATTATTGTAATAGAGGTGAGTTTTCTTTTTCGATTATCTTATAAATCAAGAAACAAAGTCAAGAACTATATTGATCCTACCAGAGATTAGCCTAGGCTGGTGAATAATGAGGTGAAGATTATGTCACTGACTATCGCACTACCAAAGATTTGCATTATTGGTTTCAAGAACAATGTTCAAAAGTGAGACGTAAAATGTTCCCACATTAAGAACTCAACTTGTTACATTAAATGAACGTTCGAGATCTGATTAAAAATATGACTGCATGCTCAAGTGCTCGTTAAGTCATCAACCCAATGAGTTAAAATATCTATTGCCCAGTTAAGCATAAAGTACTGACAGTCCTCCAGTTTTTCCAAGACTGACAGTAATCCAGTTTTCATGATCACATTTCTGTACACTTGCATGAAAAATGCTGATAACTAAAATGTTTCTTCCACTCCTCTGGTATTTTAACTTTTTAACCATGACAAATTCAGATTTCTATCATCATTCCATATGAACACCCACATGCATTTACTTAACGCGTTTACATAGAAATACTGTAAGCTATTTGAACGGCATGTTATTAACCAAATGTTATTACAAAATGCCTACCACATGGTGAAATGCAACATAAGACAAAGATAGACACAAAATGCTGGAGTAACTCAGCGGGACAGGCAACATCTCTGGAGAGAAGGAATGGGTGACGTTTTGTGTCAAGACCCTTCTTCAGTCTAAAGAAGGGTCTCAACCCGAAATGTTGAGTCTGAAAAAGGGTCGCGACCCGAAATGTCAACGATTCCTTCTCTCCAGAGATGCTGCCTGTCCAACTGAGTTACGCCAGCATTTTGTGTCTATCTTCAGCTTAAACCAGCATCTGCAGTTCCTTCCTACACATACAACATAAGACTCCTGCTTCCAGTCTCTTTCTAACACTCCATCTGATTCATGTTATTGATTTACAAGGCACTACAAATGCTGGAATCTTGTGTAAAATGCAAAATGCTGGAGTAACTCAGTGGGTCAGGTAGCATCGGTGGAAGGAATAAAACCCCCCTCCAAAATGTCACCTATCTATTTCTTCCACAGATGCTGCCTGACCTGCTACATTACTCCAGCACCCTGTTTTATGCTTCAATTAATTTGTCAGCTTGAAAGTGTTTGTGTTTATTACTGCTCTCTTTTTCTGCGCTGATATATTATCCCCAAACATTTGACCTCTTATTTTTTTTCTAAGGCGGAGGTAGATATATCATCAACATGCAAGGAGTGAATGGTCACTCTGGGTATTCACAATAAAGGTACATCAATACATTATATGTCAGATCGCTGAGTGTTTTGAAGGGCAACTTTCAGGTGATGAGATTGCTATCCACCTAATGTTCTTTGCCTTCTTGGGATGTGCTATCAGAGTTGTTTCAGTTAGTAACTGTAGGTAGTGGAGGGAATTAAGTTTTAGGGTGACTGATTAGGGCAGATAGCCTGCTTTCTCCAAGATGGTGTTGACCTTGTTAAGGGTTGGCATCACACTCATTTAAAGGGCAGCAATGGTGGAGTTTCAGCCCTACAGTGCCAGAGACCTTGGTTTGATTCTGTCTATGTGTTCTGTCCGTATAGAATTTGCATCTTCTTCTTGTGACTGCGTGTGTCTCCGGCTGCTCCAGTTTCCTCCCATATTTCAAAGACATGCACGTTTGTAGGTTAATTGGCCTTTGTAAATTGCCCCTAGTGTTTTGGATAGAACTAGTGTATGGATGATTGCTGGTCGGCGCAGACTCGGTGGGCCAAAGGGTTTGTTTCCATGCTGTATCTCTAAACTAAAATAAACTAAACTAGTGGAGAGTTTTTAATTACTCTCCTGAAGTGTCTTATAGATCGTGGAAAGGCTTTGAGTCATCATAAAGTTAGTCTCTCACCACCCATCCTCAGACTTAGTAGTAGTTATGGTATTTATGGATTTTTTTAATCACTTCTAGTCAATGTGGAGCCTCAAGATGGTGATGGCACAAGATGCAGTGAAGGTAATGTTCTTGAATGTCAAGTGTAGAAAGTTAAATTTCCTTTTTTATCATATGGATATACAGGGAATTGAGGAATCGGGATCAGGTGCAAACAGGGAAAATTAGTTTGGCATGGGCAATTTGAGCAGAAGTGCCTGTTCCTGTGCTGCACTGTCCCTTGTCCAATGTTTTATGTTCTTGTTGGAGGTGATCATTGTCTGGTACTTTTCATAAATTCATAAATTTTATATGTCATAGGAGTGGAATTAGGCCATTCAGCCCATCGAGTTTGCTTCACCATTCAATCTTTTGGAGTATGAGTTACATCATTATTTTAAGATAATTGTTATTTATTCCTTGGTTTTCACTGGTTATGATTATGTTAATCATGCCTTCTATAGTCAAATCAGGTGCAAAATATTATTTTCTATGTTTTGTTTTTTTCTCCAAAACTCTCCGTTCACTCTCTCAGAGTGTTTATTTTTGCAAACTCGTAGAAGCCCATGTAATTTGTTTCTATATATCTTGTTAGTGTACTCTCAATTTTCACCGATTGTAAATATTTTGCATTTCTAAAACCAACCCAGACCTGAGGTGGAGAAAAAGAAACTTCAGATGTAGCTACAAAAAAAACACAAAGTGCTGACGTAACTCAGCGGATCAAGGAGCATCTCTGGAGAACATGGGTAGGTGACATTTTGGGTCAGGGCCCTTCTCCATTCCTGAGATTTATTACTCTACTTAGCAACTGTAAAATCGTCTTGTTTTAACCGAATTAAAAAGTTAACCTTTATAACTTGTTGTGAAATTTCCAGTTCTCCATAGAATTGAAAAGTTTGTGATCTTTTGTGCAAATTCTCAAATAACCTTTTTCATAGCATTGGAAACTGTTCAAATGCACTTCATAAATTTGTTCAAATCTGTTCAGATTTATGAAGATTAAATCCTCCACAAGTATTGTATTATCTTCTTAGAAACACTTCTTCAGACTTAAAAATGGGAAAGTGCAGTAAATGTGATTGCATCATGAGCCCTTTCCTGGAAATGGAAAAGTGAGAAAATGAAAAGTGACAATTGTCTCGTCTTCCCGCTCCACAGTTTTCCCGCAACTTAAAACATGCATGTCTTTTTCTCCACTTGTGCTTGTTGACTTTATGAGCCTTCAAGAATTTTTCCTTTTGCTTATTATTTTATGATGAGTACAGTAGTGAACTACCAATCCTGGTCTGAAGAAGGATCTCAACCCAAACGTCACCCATTCATCTCTCCAGAGATGCTGCCTATCACACTGAGATACTCCAGCTTTTTGTCTATCTTCTGTCTTTTGATAGCCTGGTCAGCAATATGTGACTTGTTACTTAATGAATTAAGTAGTGAATTGGCAATTTAATGTCTGAGTTTATAGTGTACAGTTTAGAGTTGTACAGCACAGGAGCAGGCCCTTTGGCCCACCGACTATCAACCACCCACCCATAGGTACTAATGTTTTATTCTCCTCATATTCTCATCAACTCCCCTCAGATTCTACCTCTCACCCATACACTGAGGGCAATTTACAGCAGCCAATTAACCTTACAACCAGCACATCTTTGGGATGTGGGAGGAAACAGGAGTACCCCAGGGGGAATCCCACATGGTCACAGGGAGAACATGGAAACCATGCAATCCGTAGCTGAGATCAGGATCGAACTGAACTCATTATATCACTGTGCTATCCCTAGTTGATCTGTATTAATGGATACATTATCACAATACTAAAAGCAAAAACACCTGAGAAAATACTCAGGTCAACAGCATCTGGAAGAAGTGTGAAATAGAATTAAAATATGTTGGAAAAAGCCTTCCATTAAAAATTGGCATGCACCAATTTTATGTAATACAGAGGCCAGTAACTTGAAGTAATTGGGAGAGCTGGGAAATTAAGAGTTATTTGACAGAGTGTAAGGCAGGAGGGATTAAAGTGGTTAATGACTCAGACATATGGGAATAAATACAAGGCAAGAAATTAAAGATTAAGGTGTAAATGAACTAAAAGCTTTAGAAACAAAGCAGGTCAGTTACATGGCAATTTCTTGAGCAAAAAAAATACATGGAAGAATCCATGATCAGGCAACATTTGTAGAGGAAAATGGGCAGATGAAGGCTGGGTCTTTCCTCAGTCAGATGGACTAGTAGTGAGAAAACTAGAAAGGAAAGATAAATGTGGGGCAAAGCCTGGCAAGTGATAGGTGACTACAGATGAGCGGGGGTGATTGGCATAAGAGCAGAAGATATAGGAGCAGAATTAGGTCATTTGGCCCTTCGAGTCTACTCTGCCATTTAACCGTGGCTCATCAATGTTACCCTCTCAACCCCATTCTCCTGCCTTCATCCAGTAAACTTTGACGCCTTTACCTATCAAGAACCTATCAATCTCTGCTTTCAAGATATACCCAATGTCTTGGCCTCCATAGTCATCTGTGGCAATGATTTCACTGATTCACCACCCTCTAGCTAAAGAAATTCATCCTCAAGGGGCAAGACGAGGCAAGGGCATATCCCTGCAATCTCTTCTCTTGCCTCTCTCAATAATCTGGGATAGAACTATCAGACCCTGGGGCTTGTCCATTTTAATGCTCTTCAAGAGTCTTAACACCACCTCCTGCTTGACCTCTAAGTACCCTAGAAATTTAGGGTCCCGGGATGGCGGGACTGTCATATGCTGAGAGAATGGAGCGGCTGGGCTTGTATACTCTGGAATTTAGGATGAGAGGGGATCTTAATGAAACATATAAGATTATCTAGCATTAGAACACGTTAGAGGCAAGAAACATGTCCCGATTTTGGGGGAGTCCAGAACCAGGGTCCACAGTTTAACAATAAGGGGTAAGCCATTTAGAACGGAGATGACGAAACACTTTTTCACACAGAGAGTTGTGAGTGTGGAATTCTCTGCCTCAGAGGGCGGTGGAGGCCGTTTCTCTGGCTACTTTCAAGAGAGCTAGATAGGGCTCTTGAAGAAAGTGGAGTCAAGGGATATGAGGAGAAGGCAGGAACAGGGTACTGATTGTGGATGATCAGCCATGATCACATTGAATGGCGGTGCTGGCTCAAAGGGCCGAATGGCCTACTCCTGCACCTATTGTTTATTGGTATTTCTAACAATGCTGCTTGCTATTCACCCTACTCTTCTCCTTGGTGAGCCCCTGTATAAATTATTTGTTTAGTACCTCACCCACATCATCTGACCACAAACATAAATTCCCTCCTTAGTCCTTCAGTGGTCCTAATCTCTCCCCTGTTCCCCTTTTGCTTTTATTGTGTGTATACTACGCTTTGGGATTATTTTCAATCAACCTTGCCAATCATATTCAGGGATGCATATGGCCCTCTTATTACTGTGTAGGAAGGGACAGCTGATGCTGGTTTAAACTCAAGATAGACACAAAATGCTGGAGTAACTCAGTGGGACAGGCAGCATCTCTGGAGAGAAGGAATGGGTGACGTTTCGGGTCAAGATGTTCAGTAGGTCTGAGGAAGGGTCTTGACACAAAATGTCACCCATTCCTTCTCTCCAGAGATGCTGCCTCCCGCTTTGTGTGTTGTGCTCTATCCTCTTAATATCCTGCTTGTTCTTTCATGCTTTTGTTTTTTCATTCTTCAAAGGCCCTGTCTGATTTCATCTTTGTAAACCTCGCATATGCTTCCTTTCTCTTTTTGACAATATTTATAATCTCTCTCGTCATCCCAGCTGCCCTTACCTTGCCATCCTCATCCCTCCTCCTTAGTGGAACATGACACCCCTGACCTCTGGTCAGCTGCTCTTTAAATGACTCACACATGTCAAACATTGATTTACTATTAATTTAATCTCATGACTTGTTTAATGCTGCAGTAATTTGCACTCCTCCAATTTAGTACTTATCTTTATTCATAATTTTTTTTAAACCTAAGGAGTTGCGTTAACTGTTCCATAAATGCCCTCGAATATGAAAGCCAGTCACCTGGTGATGTGTGTTTCAGTACAAGGTCCAGTATTGTCCTTCCTATGGTTTGACTACCCAGAAAATATTTCAAGTAACCCTTTTGGATACACCTAATAAATTCTGTACATTCTAAGCCTCTTGTACTAAGGAAATCCCAGTCAATATTGATGAAGTTAAAGCCACCCACTACAACAAATCAGTTCCATAATCTGCCTATATATTTGTTGCTCTATCTCCCACTGGCTTTTGAGAGGCCTATGATAAGAGCTCCAACTTCATCTGCACTATCTATTACCTTTTGAAATAAATATACTTCAGCTCATTGTGATTGAGGCAGTGCAGCGTAGGTTCACGAGATTGATCCCTGGGAAGTCGGAACTGTTATATGAGGAAAGATTGAAAAGACTAGGCTTGTATTCACTGGAGTTTAGAAGGATGAGGGGGAATCTTATAGAAACATATAAAATTATAAAAGGACTGGACAAACTAGATGCAGGAAAAATGTTCCCAATGTTGGGCGAGTCCAGAATCAGGGGCCACAGTCTTAGAATAAAGTGGAGGTCATTTAAGACTGAGGTGAGGAAAAACTTTTTCACCCAGAGAGTTGTGAATTTATGGAATCCCCTGCCACAGAGGGCAGTGGAGGCCAAGTCTGGATGGATTTAAGAGAGTTTTAGATAGAGATTAGATGGAGTCAAGGGATATGGGGAGAAGGCAGGTACGGGTTATTGATAGGAGACGATCAGCCATGATCACAATGAATGGCGGTGCTGGTTCGAAGGGCCGAATGACCTCCTCCTGCACCTATTTTCTATGTTTCTATGTTCATCAGGCTTACTATGTTCATTAACCAGACCCTGCCTGTCCTTCCTTTGAGACTTATTTGTCATAACCTCTACTTTCCCATCAGTTACTCCATTTGCTGACATGATGTGTGTGTACCCTTCCCAATGCCAGTTTAGTTTAAATCCTATCAAGCAGCATTAATGAACCTCCTTGTGAAGATATTGGTTCCCCTACAATTTAATTGCAACTCATCCCTCTTGTGGGGTTCCCACTTGTCTCACATCTGAATCTCCTGCACCAGCTCCTCAGCCACATATTGAATGGTAATATCTTTCCATTTCTTGCCTTACAACATCTTCAAGTTTGCGGATGACACAAAGCTGGGTGGCAGTGTGAGCTGCAATGATGATGCGATGAGGCTACAGGGTGACTTGGATAGGTTGGGTGAGTGGGCAGATACATGGCAGATGCAGTATAATGTGGATAAATGTGAGGCTATCCACTTTGGTGGCAAGAACAGGAAGGCAGATTATTATCTAATGGTATCAGATTAGGACAAGGGGAGGTGCAACGATACCTGGGTGTCCTTGTACATCAGTCACTGAAACTAAGCATGCAGGTACAGCAGGCAGTGAAGAAAGCTATTGGTATGCTGGCCTTCATTGCGAGGATTTGATTTGGGAGCAAGGTGGTCCTAATGCAGTTCTACAGGGCCCTGTTGAGACCACACCTGAAGTATTGCGTGTAATTCTGGTCTCCTAATTTGAGGAAGGACATTATTGCTATTGAGGGAGTGCAGCGTGGGTTCACCAGGTTAATTCCCGGGATGGCGGGACTGGCATATGATGAAAGATTGGGTCGACTGGGCTTGTATTCACTGGAATTTAGATGGACGAGAGGGAATCTTATAGAAACATATAAAATCCTTAAAGAATTGGACAGGCTAGATACAGGGAAAATGTTCCCGATGTTGGGGGAGTCCAGAACCAGGTCACAGTTTAAGAACAAGGGGTAGGCCATTTTGGATTGAGATGAAGAAATATATTTTCTCCCAGTGAGTTGTGAATCTGTGGAATTCTCTGCCAAAGAAGGCGGAGGAAGCCAATTCACTGGATGTTTTCAAGTTTCTCAGGGCTAAAGGAATCAAGGGATATGGGGAAAAAGAAGGAATGGGGTACTTGTTTTAGATGATTAGCCATGATCATATTGAACGACTCGAAGGGCTGAATGGCCTACTCCTGCACCTATATTTCTATGTGCTATGTTTCAATTTAATCCTCAAATTACAACTCTGGAGGTCCTGTTTTATAATACTTAAACCCCCCCCCCCCCCCCCCCCCCCCCCCCCCTCCTTCCTACCTAAGTTCCTGGTACCAATATGATTGATGACCTCTGGTTGATCACCCCTCTCAGAATGTCCAGTGCCCCCTTAGAGATATAGTTGACCCTGCCACTTGCTCACGTAGAGTTACCTGTCCCGCTGTCAAGTTGCCGGCAGTCACCTGAAAAACCCGCAACTGGAACGGCGACTGTCAGAGTGGAACACGCATGCACACACACACACACACACACACACACACACACACACACACACACACACACACACACACACACACACACACACACACACACACACACACACACACACACACACCCACAGCTTCCTTCACCAGCCCGTTATGCAGGTGGGGGACAGGGCGAGTGGGGGAACGCTGTCTAAAAAATTCACACGGTGCAAAGCCAAGGTGAAACAGACACACACCGCAATGAACAGGAAGGTTGTCGCTGTAAAAAGACAGCTAAAGCACAGTGTGCGGTAAGTCCTTTAAAAGAGTGGGGGGAGAAGGAGTGGAGACAACTTTTAAGAAGCCAGAGATCCACGGCTGTGAAGCTCGATGAACATTTAACATCAGTTATCATTGGTTCTGAAGGACATCCGGTGGCGTCATGGAGTAGGAAGCAGGCGTCCGCTTTAGCTCCGCTCCTGAAAATGACCTAAAAAGTGTTATAAAGCCTGAAAGAGAAACGGGACCGATTTAAAAACACTTACTGGGAGATACCTGTCGTTGCGTAAGTGACGTCATCAGAAATCGCCGCAAACTGACTGGGACACCGGTATTTTTAAATGAACAAACGGAATTTACCGACACTGCCCCAGACAAGACGACTAACCAGACTGCGGGTCGCTCAAGAGTTGGAGAAAATAACACCTCAAACAACACCTGAAGAATCTAAGGAGGAAACTGAAGGACAAAGATTTATTGCTGCTATGGAAGAATAAGTAAAAGAACAAGAACAATCTTTAAGATAAGCTGTGGCAAAGGACTTTGGTGAGATTCTGTATAAGGAGCTTTCCAAGCTGTCTACAGCTTGGAAAGAATGGATGCATATGTGTTTTTTGTGATAGAATTGGTATTCTACAGGATCGTATTGAAGAAGTAGATACTGATTTAAGTGAAGAAATTAAACGGGTTGAAGAAGGTCTCAGTAAAAAGCTGGAGCCTGTTTTCCTTACTTCAACAGAACAAAACAAAGCTATTAAAGATCTGAAAACTACAACTATGGACATGTCTGAAGCGATGCAAAGAATGAAAGAAGATGTAGACCGAGTTTCTGGGCAACTGGCCAGAATGACCGACAAATGCCTTAATCTCGAAGCCCGGTCCAGACGGCAAAACTTACGAATTGTTGGAGTGAAAGAAGGGAAGGAAACAAGAATAGACCCTCAGGTTTTCACTGCCAACATACTTCAACAAGTATTCAGTCTGTCTGAAAGACCCAAAGTAGATGCTGCACATCGAGTTCAGAGAGCACACTCAGGGGTCGGAGCTCCACCAAGGCAGATTATCCTGAAACTTGATGACATAGCAGTTCTTGAAGGCATTATGAAGAAAGTGCCAATCGGAAAAAACCTGATGTTTGAAGGCAAAAGTATAAGATTCTTCAAAGATTACCCAGCAGAGGTGGCAAAAAAACGTGCCCTTTTTACAAGGACCCAGCTGATTCTTAAAGTAATCCCAAACCTGAGATATGGAATAATATATCCCGCCAAACTGAGGGTCATATATAATGACTCGGAGCGTTTCTTTACTGATCCAGAAGCAGCATTCAAATACGCACAAGACTTAAAAAAAGGACACTAAAGGATAAATAAAATGCTACGGCTTTGCTGATTTCGTGGATTAAACCACGTGTTTAATGTATACCTTTTTAATATATATTTATAAGGGATAGATTGAGAGAATATGCTTCTTTACGTAAAAAGATATACAAAAGTTGCAGATAAATGGCCGACTAACTCACACGTGCTAACGTCTAGACACCTTATCAGGGATGGATTGAAACGTAAGCGGATAAAGTGTTATAGGCTGTCGTGTTTACTAAAGAAAGATTCAAGAAACTGGAATTATGCAGTATAGAAAACAAATTCAACGGAGTGGAACGTAATAATCCACTAACAAATTATATAATCAATTATATCACTAACACATAAATAATTGTACGTAATCATTTATTTTAACCTAAAACGTAATATCATAAACAAATAATGATTCATTCCTCTTTAAAGCTAACACTGAATAATCTCTAGATTTGTGACCTCTAGTTAAGGTTCAAAAATATGGTTAATCGATTTGTGTGGACAAATTTCCAGAAACGGTCAGGCCAAACCGACAGAGAATCATCCAAGCTGGTAAGGAGCCAGTAAAAGACAGACTGAGATGAACCTGGCAGGCAGCCAAGATGCGGATTCACGACTTAGTTCTCGGTTAACCCCTTCCAGCCAGATGATTATTACTTAAATATGACGATTATTAATAAAAATAAAGTTTGTTTTTTCTTTTAATTTAAATACAGCATTTAAATAGTAAATATCTATTTAGTTTAACCTATTAGATGATACATTATAGTATATAGCATTATAGTACATGCTTGGTTGTTTTTTCTGCAAATATATTATCCGGTTCTGGCTTGTTCTTTCTCTTACATAATACTAGTTTCTAAGGAACGGAACTAAATGTAATCTGCATCTACGGAAGGTTACCCAAATTCTTCCACCATTCGGTGATTTCACACAGTATTTTTAAATACTGTTTTTTCATATTATTTATGTTATTTAGCACCTTTTTTGCTTTTTCTCTATAGGGCACCTTTCTTTGGGATATACCTACAGAGTTCAGAAACTGGGAGCACCCACCCAACACCCAGAAGGTTGAGTTATTGTGTTGCACCATCTGAAATAAAGGAACAACGCAAGACGATCCTCTAAAGAAAACTGGAGGAATTACGTTTTGTAGCTGGAATATTAGGGGCGCTAATGAGCCAATCAAAAGGGGTAAGATTCTTGCCCAAATAAAATCACTCAATGCCGACATAATATTTTTACAGGAAACACATCTTAAAGTCCAAGTCCAGACCAGGCTGAAGGCCAATTGGATCCAGTGAACTTTTAAATACGTATATAAAAAATACAAATATAACAGACGTATGGAGGATTGCAAACCCTGCCGGAAGAGAATACTCCTTTTACTCATCAGTACATAAAACCTATACATGTATTGACTACTTCTTAGTGGAAACTAAATTAATGCCCTTCACAACTAACCCTAAATACCACAATAGTAGCATTTCCGCTCATTCTCTGCTAACCTTCTTCTTAAAACTAGAAGGAATGTTTAATAAAACATCGTTCGGGAGGTTTAATCCTCAAATACTAAATTATCCGAACTGTTGTAAATACATAAAACAACCGATGGATCTCTTTTTTGAGACCAATGATACCCCAGACATCTCGCCCTCCCTATTATGGGAATTTTTTTAAGGCTTTTATTAGAGGTTCTATCATTTCATATCAAGCTTATCAAAATAAAAAGAATAGGACAAAACAATTGCAACTAGAAGAACAGATCCGACAACTTGATTTAGAAAACACGATAGATCCAACTGTAGATAAACACAACAAGATAGCAATATTGAAATTTAAACTTAACCAAATTTTATCTGCAAGAGTTATTAGATTATTTCAAATTATAAAGCAGGAAAACCAAAGCACCGGCGACAACTTACGAGAACCTCCGAGAACCTTCAACCTACTGGAAACCCATTAGGACTTCCTGGTGACCCACCTACAGCTCGAGAATTCTCGCTACTCTACATAGCGGTTGAAAAATTCAAGGCAACCATAATGAGACTGCAACTAGTTCCCAGAATGCGGGAACTCCTCTCGACCATGAAGGCGACTGCCCGGCAACCACCCATGAACATCTGGCGACCATGTGGAGACCATGTGGTGACTGGATATTCTCCTGCAGTCGCCTAAGTGGGACAGACCCATTAGGTGACTCTTTAGGCGACTGCCAGGGAATAGTTTTAATTGAATTCAACTACGCAACCTGGCGACAACCTAAGACAGCACCGACATCACCCTATGACAACCTACGATATCTTACAACAACAAAAATTATTGCAGCTGTCACCGAAATGTTTCAACATGGTGAAAATTTTGCAGCAGTCGCCTGAAGTCGCCCAAAAAATCGCCTAAGAGGGACTGGCCCTTTACCCTACCCTGCTGTTCAACAGGCATAAGACCAATGTCCAGGCTCCTGCTCTTTTTAATTCTGATAACTTTCCTTAACTACCTCAATCAAGCACCACAACTGAGCAGACTACTATGTTCCTAAAAATAGTTGCTCCACCCATGTGGCCTTTTTGACATCCTAGAGTCATACAGCATGGAAACAGACCTTTCATGTCACGTTGACCATCAACCACCCATTGGCTAAACCCTGAACACAAAACCTTTTTCATTCTTTGTACATTGCTCTCAACTCCTCTTGCATGCCATGATCTTTTGTCTAATTTCGTTTAGTTTAGAGATACAGTGTGGAAACAGGCCCGTTGGCCCATTAGGTCCACACCAACCAGCGATCCCCATACACTAACACCATCCTATACATGCTAGGAACAATTTACAGTTATACCAAGCCAATTAACCTATAAACCTGTACTCTTTGGAGTGTGGGAAGAAGCTGGAGAAAACCCATGCAGGTCACGGGGAGAACGTACAAACTCCGTACAGACAAGCACCCATAGTCAAACCTGGGTCCCTAGCTCTATAAGCAAAGCGGTGCACCACTGTACCACCCTTTCCTCCACTGCACTCCCCAGATCCACCCACCAAACTCGCCCACCCAACCTCTACCTAACCCTATTGCCAATCTCTCAATCTGGCTAGTTATGGCCAGGAATTGGAGAGAAGCCAACAATGTGAATTTCATCTTGGCAGGGCCCAAGGGAAACCTTTTCTTCCAGACTTCCCAAAAACATTGACAAACGAGTTGTCACAAAAATACACAATCTTTCTTTTATTTACAGTTCCCGATGAATTTCCAACATCATTGAATATGATGCAATTATATTTATTTTGTGCAATCCAAATTTGTAATGGTTTTATACTCTGGACAGAACATTTCAATTTTAGTTAGTGTTCTGCCTTTATATCTTGGCTGGGAGAGTTCGGATTGCATTCTTTATAAAATATTCCATCAGTTACTCTGGGGATTAAAATAATATGAACATTCTCCCATTGATTGGGAGTCTCAACAGTGATGAGTTTTCATTCAAAACGTGTTATCTGTGCAATTGGATGCAAATGTAAACAATATTTCCTACACAGGTTGCTTTAATAATGTGTAGTTCATTGGTCAGCTTCTGAAATGCCAAACTTGTCAGTTTATCTATTCTCAATAATTGAATGTGAATAGTCTAACGATTAAACAGTGGAGCTGTGGGATACTAAAGACCAAACTGGCAACGAGTTGCGTTGCACTGCTGGTCCTTCGATTAGCTTTGTTTCAGGGAATTTGGGATGCTAAAAGTTGATTACTCTGTGAATAAACAAGAGTTCATTTTTTTTTTTTTTTAATCACCAAGGTGAGAACTTGTTGCTTTATAATTGCCATAATTCAGGGGAGTTTTGTGCTGGAACCATGTTTCTAACACTCATGAAATCCCTGCCAAATAGTTGCCGTTGTGTTTCCTGCCAGGCATTAAAGAAGCCCAAAAGTGGTGGTAATTTACCCTGCTCAAGGTTCAAGCAACTCTCCAGGATCTTATTTGAACAGAGCAAATGGGCTACAATTGACATACAAAAGACGAAGTGAATGATAAATATTAAATTGTAAATCCTGGAAAATAAGGCTTCAACAGAAAGCAGAAGTTTAAGCTGAAATATATATTTTAGTTTGGTTAGCCAGCTGTCAAATATTCATTGATATCCATCACAGTGCTTAAGAACGTCCAAAACAAACAATTGAAGAATCCGCAAAACAGTTTCTTTGCCAGACAGACTGTTTAATGTCTCCCAGCAGGTAAACAATCCACTTATCTAAGAACCGTTTGACAGGAGCTTAAGCTTCGGAACCCTTAAATATATGTAGTTCTCTCTGTTCGAACTAGCTAGCACAATCTGGATTACTGTGCATCTCTGCCAGGATATGAGTTTGCAGAGTTATCAGAGGATGAGTAGGATCAAACCCCAATAGCAGGTTTAATGTATTTGTATCAGTGAGCCAAGCTGTCTGGACAACCATCAGCTTTTTCATGGTGTACCAAGGACTTGTTTACCTCACTTAATAAATTAACTATTTTAGTGTACTGGACTTAGTTTAGTTTAGTTTAGAAATACAGAGCCGAAACGGGCCCTTTGGCCCACTGAGTCCGCGCCGACCAGCGATCCCCACACACTAACGCTATTCTACACACCAGGGACAATTTACAATTTCACCAAGCCAATTAGCCTACAAACCTGTACGTCTTTGGAAATATTCCATAACAATTGTTGAAGGAAGCTCCTTAAGTAAAAAGTTTTAACAAAGAGATGGTCAGACCTAGAAACTGAATCCTTCTCCAGGGAGGAATATGGCTCCTCATGGTGTGTCATTGGGCACTTGAATTTACTTTTTTTTTAACAAATGTTCACATTTATTGTAATTTTGTAAGTAAATATTGTAAGTAAATTTCCAAGCTAAATTGTGTTGCTCTAAAGGTTTAACTGAATACATAAGCTGTGAATCATTGTTGTGTGGGGCAATGCATCAGATGCACACCCAATAAAGTTAATTCCATTCCCCATGATCACTCAGGGAAGTCCTAGGAAACTTAATCCACAAGCCTAAGGTTTCCTATAAGCGGATATAAGTGGACAATAAGATTTTAATCATGTAGGAAGGACCTGCAAATGCTGGTTTATACCGAAGATAGATACAAAATGCTGGAGCAGCTCAGCAGGTCAAGCCGCATATTGGACAAATGGAATAGGTGATATTTCAGGATGAGACCCTTCTTCAGACTGTTGCTTTCACTGTACCAGTACAATATTAAGACACCACACAGTCATGATCCCAGACAATATCTGGGAACCTAACTCTGGTTTACCCTGTGCCCAAACCAAACCTGATTCAGATACGTTTATTGTCAAATACATCAGGGTGCAATGACGTTTTCCTGTTTTCATAAAACTCATAGAATAAATAATATACAGTAAGCAGTCACAATAATAACATTTAAAACTTATTTATACAAGTACATTAATAGGAAAGGTTTAAAGTAATATTAGCCAAACACTAATAATATGACTAGCTTAGATGGGGCATCATAAACGGCATAGACAAGTTGGGCTGAAGGGCCTGTTTCCATACAGTATGGCACTATGGCTGTCACTCTACACTTGGTCATGATTGATACCACAATAAATACATTGACTATTGCAAAACAGCAGAATGGTGTAAAGTTTGTAGTGATATCTGAAGTAGTGTGTAAAAAAAACTAAAATGCAATAACAGAAGAACCAAAACTAAACTAAACTAAAAGCTAAAAGGTAGCTTTAAGTGCATCGCAGTACCTCCGGGAATGGGGTATGAAAGGCACGATTGGTTATGGAGTCTAATAGCAGTGTGTCTAATAGCAATCTGCCGTCTAGGTATTTGTTTCTCCCAGAAGATACTGTAGAAGAGGGAAAAGGGAATGGCCAGGGTGGCAGACATCCTTGATGATACTTGCAGCCTTCTTGATGCAACACACTGTAAAGATAGACTGGATGGAAGGATGTGATGAGCCTGTGATGGACTTGACCGTGTTCACCGCTCTCGGAAGGTTTGTCAGGACCAGAACAGATGCGGGCCATCAGAATACCATCTATAGCATATCTGTAGAAGTTCAAGAAATTTCCCATGCCAAGTCTTCTTAAACACCGAGGAGCGTAAAAATGCTGATGCTGCATCAATGTGAAGGGACCAGCACAGATTGCCAGTGGATGCCGAGGAACCTGAAGTTCACAACCATCTCTACGGCAGCGCTGCGGATGAGGACAGGGTTGTGTTCACCCACCCTTCCACTTTACTCTTCTTGGGCACTGGAATGAAAAAGGTTTTCCTGAAGCAAATGGGGACAGTGGTCTGTCGAAGTGAAAGGTTGACAATGTCAGTGAAGACTGTGGAGTCTCGATCGACACACAATTTCAGAATACACCCAGAGTCTCCATCGGGCTGGCCGCTTTACAAGAGTTTACCCTTGTGAAAGCGGATCTAACGTTGCACTGATATGTATGGGACAGTGGAAGTGATGAAATTGTGGATCGTGGAACAGATGAAAATAACCAAGTAATTCAGGAATGCTTTGATTTATAAATATTAGGATGATGTAGGAACACCACACAATCTGAAGCATGTGAAGGTGAGATTGAAAGGTTGCAGAAGGAATTACGGAGACTGTGTGATAATTGGGTCTGCAGGGGAAACTGTATTTGTTAAGCATGTGATGGAAAAGATGATAGGAGCCGTGGAAAGTGAAGGAAACAATTTCAGTGCAGATTATGAAGCACCATGTCTGCTTTCAGTTAACATTCTAGTTAATGTGAATTATTTGAGAAAAGTGATCTGCAAACACAAAACCTTGAGAATTTTTAAATTTTGTAGGTGCTTGAAACAATCAGGGATAATCTCGCATGTTTATTTAACAAGAATGTATTTTTTTAACACAGGACTTATTCTAACATTCCTCAAAACGTTTATCTTCCAAACTGTTTTTTTTCGCTGCTAAGGAAACTTGTGTAAGTTCAAAAAGTGTTCAAAAAAACACGGTAAAAACAAGTCAATGGATTAAAGTTGCAACCTCACCAAGAAAAACAAAGTGCTGGAAGGACCTAACGGGTCCAGCAGCCTCAGTGGAGGCAAAAAGTGTGTGTTGATCTTTAGGGCTCAGACTCTCCGTCAGGAATGAGTGGGAAGAGGGAAGAATACCAGCATGCGGGAGAGGTGGGAGAGAGACTGATAGATGTTAGGTTCAGCCAGATGGGAAGAGGATGATAAGCAAATCAATCAGGTGGGTGAAGGGGCTGGGAGGGATCGACATTACTACAGAGAGGCCAAATGCAAATTGGAAAAACAGCAACTAATTTTCCAGTTGTGTAGCTGACAACATGATGGTATGAATATTGGATTTTACAGATACAGGAACACTTGTCTCCCAGTGGTGTCCTCCACCACAGTAGACAGCAGTGTGAGGGCCGGGTTGGACAGAGGCTGGTAAGTGACAGGTGGAATAAGAAGGGGGTGAGAGGCGGACGGAACCAGGTGCAGGTTTGGGTGGGGAGGGATTGGAAAATGTGACCATGAAGGGAGAAGAAATCTGGCTGATCGGTTGATCATGTGTGGGAGAAGAACATCATGGGTGCATGGGTACCTAAAATTGGAAAATTCAATGTTTACTCCATTGTGTTGTTATCTGCCCAAATAGAATTCCATCTGTCTCTCATGTCTTCCTCATCTGGTTCCATCTATCACCTGCCAAACAATGTTACACCCCTTCCTCATGCTGCTATCCACTAGCAACCTTTCTTCTTTCCTCTTATTCTGATGTAAGGTCTCAGTGATAGGTATTAACATGCACCACCACCTCCACAGAAGCTGCTGGACCCTGTGTGTTCACCTACTATTTTGATTGTCATTGCATAAACTCTTTGGTTTTATGTATTGTGTGGGACTTTGGTTAGGCCACATATGGAGTGTCAATGCAGGTCTGGTCGCTGCATTACAGGAAAGATGCGGAGGCTTTGGAGAGGGTGCAGAGGAGTTTTACCAGAATGCTGCCTATATTAGAGGGTTTCAGCTACAGGGAGAGGTTCGAGAGGTTGGATTGTTTTCTCTGGACGTCGGAGGTTGAGGGGAGACTTGATAGAAATATATCAAATTATGAAAGGTATAGATAGGGTAAACAGTCAGAGCCTTTTTTGCCAGGTTGGAAATGTGCAACACTAGAGGGCATACCTACGCGGTGAGAGGAGAAAAGATTATTGGAGTTGCGCGAAACAAGTTATTTTACACTGAAATTGGTTGGTGCCTGGTACATATTGCCAGGGGTGGTGGGAGAGGTAGATACAGCAGAGGTATTTAAGAGGCTTTTGGATAGGCACAAGGAAGTGCAGGGAATCGAAGATCACATACAGGCAGATGAGATAGGTTTAACTTGGCATTGTGTTTGGCACAAACATTGTGGGCCGTAGTGCTCATATCCTGTTCTATATACAACATCAGCTTATGATTACAGCTTGGACAATGAGTTGTGTGAACTTTGTGATAGAAAATGTTGGAATACTCTGAAATGAAATGAAGAACATTCGTAAAATTGTGTAAAGAATTAAGAACTTATACTTCATGCTCAATTTCAGCCTGAAATAATAAAAAACTGTAACTGTGAACAAGTGACTGGTCTGCTATCAATTGAGTTTGTTTACAAAGGGCTGTGTTTGGATTCAATTAACATCAGGGACAACTTTGACATTAAATATAATTGAACATTTATCTCTGCCTCCAAATACAAACATTGCATCACATCAAAGAAACATAGAAAATAGATTCAAGAAGAGGCCCATTTGCCTCTTCGAGCCTGCACCGCCATTCATTGTGATCATGGCTGATCATCCACAATCAGTAACCCGTTCCTACCTTCTCCCCATATCCCATGATTCCGCTAGCCCCTAGAGCTCAATCTAACTCTCTTTTTAATGCATCCAGTAAATTGGCATCTACTGCCTTCTGTGGCAGAAATTCCACAGATTCACAACTCTCTGGGTGAAAATGTTTTTTTCTAATCTCAGTTTTAAATGGCCTCCCCTTTATTCTTAGACTGTGGCCCCTGGATCCTGCATCTAGCTTGACCAGTTCTTTTATAACTTTATATGTTTCTATAAGATCTCTTCTTTTCTAAATTCTAACCCTTCTAAATTCCAGTGAATAAAAGCCCAGTCTTTCCAATCTTTCCTCATATGACAGTCCTGCCATTCCGGGGATTAACCTTGTGAACCTACGCTGCACTGCCCCAATAGCAGGGAATAGAAGATCACGTACAGGCAGATTAGGAGACCAAAACTGGACACAATACTCCAGATGTGGTCTTACCAGGGCCCTGTACAACTGCAGAAGGACCTCTTTACTCCTATACTCAAATCCTCTCGTTATGAAGGCCAACATGTCATTAGCTTTCTTCACTGCCTGCTGTACCTGCATGTTTACTTTCAGTATGCCTAGATTCCCTGCCACTGTGGAACTGAGCAAGAGATTTGACATGATAATTAACATGTGCCAAAAGCCCAAACAACAACTTCGGAAATAAGAAAATCACTTACTTACTCAACCACATCTGCATAGTCCACATCATATTAAGAGGGACAAATCAGAGAGAGGTTTAATTTTTGTTTTATTTCGGCAGGGAAAAAAATGTAGAGTTATCTTTGGATTCATATGGAATGTCAAAGCTGATTATTGCTTATCTCCTGTTACGTATCTGGGGAGAGAAGCTGAAATTTAAAAAAAAACACAAGAGCCACATTCCACCTGTCACTGTGGCAGTAATATTAGCACTGAGGAAAGAAAAACAAATTCTGATGGAAAGTTAGCCTTGGATTACATGAGAGAGGTTAGAGAAAGGAGACAGGTTTTTAACCAAAGTCTAGCTTTGAGTTATCTTGGACAGCATCAATGCACAACAGCTTAATTACAAAATCCACAGGCATATTACCTCGCATTTGCCAAGGGAAAATTTCCTGTGAAAAGCTTGGATGAAGAGCTAGTCGTATTTTGGAAAGTGAATGAAACTAAAAGGCCTGTCCCACTTAGGGTATTTTTAGGCAACTGTCATAGTCGTAGCAGGCTGCCGACAAACCGGCGACTGGACTCCTCTTCAACATAAAATTTGAAATAGAATCATTACTTTAATACCAACAACAATACTAAAGTCAGCACCGGCGCCAAACTACGTTAACCTGGCGACAACCTACGTTAACCTGGCGACAACTACGACAGCACCTTCGTCAGGAGAAGTCAAGCTACGCTCATTAGCGTCAACACACTGTCACTGACTGTCTCCCAAAATGTTTCATTATGTTGAAAATCCAGCGATGACCAGAAAGACGCTACGACTCTTTGGGCGACTGAGGAGACTACTCACGACCATACAGGTGACACCCCGGCGACCATGTGGTGACAGCATAGTCGCCTGTAGTCACCTAAAAAATAGCCTAAGTGGGACATGACCTTAACCACTCTTGGCTAAATAGATAATGCATTGTGAAGGCTGATGAAATTGAGAGCAGAGTGCACTTGGCAACAAAGTGCAGAAAGGATGAAGTAAACCATCAAATAATTTCATTTAGTTTGGAAATGTAGTGCAGAAACAGACCCTTCAGCTCACCGAATCCACGCCGATCAGCGATCCCCGCACATTAACTATCCTACACACACGCAGGACAATTTACATATACATCAAGCCAATTTACCTACATACCTGTACGTCTTTGGCATGTGGGAGGAAACTGAAAATCTCGGAGAAAACCCACGCAATCACGGGATGAACGTACAAACTCCGTACAGACATCTTGTAATCTGTTTTAATATATTTTCAGTGGAGTTCTACATTATGCTATGTGAGCCTTGAATAATTTGGCATCATCTTTTAGGTTTAGTGGAACTCAAATAATAAAAGTAAAAACCAGTCTACACAAATGTTTTAATTTTGGTTAGTCATAGGACTTTCAATTTTACCAAGCATTTCAGAATCTGCTGCTAAAATACAAAAATGTTCACAGCATGTGATTATGATTCATGGATATTATTTCCTGACCTACTGATTTTCATGGAAAATCTTTTTCTTGATTTGTACAAATATTCTTTTGTTCATTAAATGAGTAACTCAGAGTGCATCCTAATATAGCATTGATCCTGGGATTAACAGGAATGATATGGTCACAAATGATTTTGTGAAACAAAAAACACTTGTGCTATTGCAGGACTTTGCAGAATTATTTTCATTACATATTACCAAGCTGGAAAATGTTGATCTGTCAACAGTAGACAGTATCTACACGTCATCCTAATATAATTTCAATCAAAATTCAATCCTCAACCACATGGAGATAGCTAAACATTAAACATTTTTCAAAATATACTGTTTCGTACAACAAAGCAAGAAGTAATTTGGCCCATTGGATCTCTGCTGATTCTCAGTGAAATCCCATCAATCCTATTCTCCAATTCATTTTCTGTTCTAATCTGTTCTGACACACATCAATACACTATTGATTTTCCCCAAGCATCTGCACTAAAGGTCACTTACAGTCAGCAATGAACTTACTGAGGTATAGAAGTGTGAAAATGCACTGCTCCAGATTCAGGGACAGTTTCTTCCCAGCTGTAATCATACAACTGAATCACCCAACCACAACCAGAGAGCAGTGCTGAACTACTATCTAACTACTTGATGACCGTCAGACTATTGATTGGACTTTGCTGGCTTTACTTTGCACTAAAAGTTATTCCTTTATCATGTATCTATATACTGTAAATGGCTCAATTGTAATCATGTATTGTCTTTCTACTGGATAGCACGACAAATAAAGATAAACCCACCATAAGAGCACTCTTTATTAAATACACCAAATTCTCAGTAACAGTAATGTCTTATAAAATAATCTATCAAAAGTCAAAAATAAAGTACACTAAAATCTTAATACAAATATTTACACAATCCATTTGCTTTTATTAAAAAAAAAGTAGTAAATCTGTATACCCCTACAAGTACATATAAAATTATACAATCATTTAACTATTTTCATAAATGAAATTATACGAATAATCATTTATTTTCAGAGGAATATATTTACATAGCTATAAAATTAACCAACTATAAATTCACAGTCTCCTCATCTGTAATACTCTACGCTAGAAAGTGTATTTAACATCTCTGAAACATTTGCTCCAGTCACTGAAAATTCCAATGGATCATATCCCCAGATGGATCTCATACACATCTGCTCTCGCATTCTGCTCCACAATTGTTGCTCCATCATAATTGCCTTCATGACTATGATTACAGTTCATAACGTTTCCCAGATTCCCATCTTCGTGGAATAACCTGTATAAATATAAAACTTAAAGTTGATCATTCCTCCGAATTACTGCAATAGTTACGATAACACAACGTATTTGGTATGTTATTGAATACCATCAATCCATTCAGATTAGCTTCTTCTTAAGGTTCTGTAACATTTTGCCTCCATTTTCCCACCTTCTTGCATCCTGACTCCAATTTTAATCCCTTTAGTCATGGGATTTTTTCTTTTTCCTTCTTTTCCTTTTGATGACATGAGTCATTGTGTCTAATTTTCACTTTTGGATCATCCCCAAGCCTTTTAACTTTGTGTTACAGATTTAACTCTATAATGGCATTGGCTATGCAGGATTAAGTTAACATTGGCCTCATCAAGTCAAAGAGTCATATAGTCATGCAGCGTGGAAACAGGTCGTTCTGCCCAACTTTTCCACACCGATCAATGTGTCCCATCTACACTAGTCCCACCTGCCTGTGTTTGGCCCATATCCCTCCAAACCTGTCCTATCCATGTACTGTTTAATTATTTCTTAAATGTTGCAATTGTCCCTGTCTCAACTATCTCCTCTACCATCACTCCTTTTTGTGAAAAAGTTATCCCTCAGATTCCTATTAAATCTTTCCCCCTTCACCTTAAACCTATGTTCTCTGGTTCTCAATTTCCCTACTCTGGGCAAGAGACTCTGTCTGTCTGTCTGTCTGTCTGTCTGTCTGTCTGTCTGTCTGTCTGTCTGTCTGTCTATCTATCTATACCTCTCACGATTTTGTATGTGTCTCTATAAGATCACCCCTTATTCACCTGCCCTCTAATGAATAGATTCCCAGCCTGCTCAACCTCTTCTTATAGACTATTATTATTATTATTATTATTATTATTATTATTATTATTATTATTATATTATTATTATTCTACTATTTTTAGTTTTTTGAGTATGTGTGTATGTGTACGTGTGTATATACATACACATACACACACATCTATATAACTAAAAGTCTCATCTTGACCACTTCCTGTCTGTGCTGTTAATGGATTTTAGAAACAATGCTACCCTATATCACTATGATTTTTGACCATCTTACTCACAGACCTCCTCTGCTGTGGCAGCCCCAAGGATTTTTCCGATCAATGAAAAAAAAAGGTATGAATGTTTAAAAATTCTTGAGATCAGCTGATTGGTCCTCTTGTCTGTCAATCACCATGATGACCACTTCCGCTGGCGCCATGCTGGACTAGCATGTCGCAACTTTTAGCTTCGCTACTGTAAAATCGCGATTTTTCGCGTTAAAATTGGGTCTGGAGGTCGGGACCGATTCAAAAACTGACCAGAGCCCCGGGACGTCGCGCTGATGATGTCATCAGTAAGCGCTGTGATTTAAAATGGAGGATAAAGGATTTTAAATGAAAAAACCGTCTTCAGCTCAGAGCCCTCAGAGAACAATCTCAAAACTGCTGAAAACACAGAAAACTGAAGAACAGACCTCCGAAGTGGATTCTGGTATGGCTACAAGGGCCAAGACTGAGTTGGCTACTAAGGAGAAAAATGAAATGGAGGAGATAAAGAACTCGGTAAGAGAACTGAGAAAGGATATTGAGGCTGGAAACTCAAAAATGATGGAAAATATTAATGTCAAATTGATGGAAAATATGTCGAACATTAATGCTGGTAATCAAAAAGTTATTGACTGCATTGGCATTATACAAAAACGAATTGAGGATGTGCATGAAGAGCTAATGGGGAGAATTAATAAAGGGGATGAAGAATCTAAGAAGAAGTTTGAGGTTGTGCATGTAATTGTTTCTTCTCATGTAACTGCAATGAAAGACATGGAAACAGTTGTTGATCAAATGGCTGAAGATATGCAGGGAATGAAGCTAGAACTAGACAGCCTCAAGAGTCAACTGGCGAAAGTCTCAGATAAATGTCTTGATCTTGAAGCACGGTCAAGATGCCAAAATTTACGAATACTGGGAGTGACTGAAGGAGCAGAGGGAAACAATGCCCGTGAGTTCACTGCCAACCTAATCAAAAAGGTACTCAATTTACCTGTAGAACTGGAAATTGAAGTGGCACATCGAATACCCAGATTTAAGCCAAGATCACAAGCAGATCCAGCCCACCCATGACAGATTATAGTCAAACTTCGGGACATTTCAGCACTTGAAGAACTAATGAAAAAAATCAAATACGGAGTGAAGATGACGTTTGGAAATGACTCTATCAAACTCCTCCGGGATTATCCCTATGAGATTGTGCAAAAGAGAAGAAAGTTCTCACAGACAAGACAGATTCTCCGTGGAGTTAAAGATGTCAGATGTGGCGTTTTTTATCCGGCCAGGATGTGCATTACTTTCAAGGGAAAAGAGAAAACTTTCACTAATTTGGATGCATCTTATAAATATGCCCAAGAGATTGTGGCAGAAACTGAAGATTAATCAAGGCAGTGGGACGATATGGACAATGTTTTTCCTTTTATTACTTTACAGAGAACACCTGAAGATAAGGGAAGAAACACCATTCTCTAAAAGTTTAAAATGGAAGAGCATCTCCACGTGCGCTGGTCTAGACACCTTATCTCCTTTGCACACTTTGGAATTCAACTCAAGGACACTCTTTGTTCAAAATGAAGGAAAGACTGATAAGCAACGCAGAGACGAGCAGCAGAGCCGAATGTGGAAAACATCACAAGGACAAATGGCGGTTTAAGATCTTAAAACAGCTTTACAAAATATAGAGAATTAACAATAATTAACAATACTAATATAGAAATATAAATGGAAACTAACCTGAACTATATAAGGGGCAAAATGTAATAAGGTGCTAAAAAGACTGACCTGCGCGTATATAGAGATAACAAATTTTAGAATAAAAGTAGATATTATTGAATGTTTAAGTGTTATGTAGTTCGTGTGGGGAAGGAAGGAGACTCAGGCACCTGGCATAATTCCAGGAGCCTGTTTCTGGTTAACCCCTACAGGTAACAGCTTACTATTATCAAAAGTATAACTAATTATAAATAATTAGTAGATGAAAGTGTTAGATAAATACATTTCATAGTAGCTGAACACAGATCTGATAAGTCTGAATGAAATATATATATATAGTGTAACTGGGGGAAATATAATTGATTTTGAAATGGTACCGCCCTCCTAGGTTTAGAGTAAAAAAAGGAGCGGAGCTAATTGTACAACATCAACTTCGGAAGTCGAATAGATGTCGAATCCCACAGACGCGTGGGACACGCACTACAGTGTCAAATACTTCAGACACTGTAATTTTACTTGTTCAATTTTTTATTTTATCACAATATGTCACTACTATGTGGGTTTTTTTCAAGGAAAATCGCAAAAGGGATCTACCAAGGAAGTTAGTAATATAAACGCACCCCCCCCAATATCCATAGTCCTGAGGTATGGACGCACCGTAATAAATAAGGGTATTAAAATCAGAGAAAATGCAAGATGATAAACAAAAGAAAATGGGAGGAATCACATTGTGTAGCTGGAATATAAGGGGTATTAATGAACCAATTAAAAGGGGCAAAATACTAGCTCAGTTGAAATCATATAACACGGACATTACTTTTCTACAAGAAATGCACCTTAAACATCAAGATCAGATGAGATTGAGGGCGAATTGGATAGGCCAAACATTTCACTGCTCATATACTTCGAAATCCAGAGGCACCGCAATCATTATTCGCAAAGGAATACCATTCAAATCAAAGAACATTATATTAGATAAGGAAGGGAGATATCTTATAGTTACAGGAGAGATCCATGCTACGCCAATCACCTTGGTAAACATATATGCGCCCACTTTTGATAATCCTCAATTTTTTAATAAAATTCTGAATACAATCGCAGAATTTAACTACCAAAATGTTATAATTGGAGGAGACTTCAACTATGTTTTAGATCCGTACTTAGATAAATCGATGCAATAACAAAGCGGTAATATGAAATCTAAAACTAGTGAACTCTTAAATACATACATGAAAAATACAAATATAGCAGACGTCTGGAGGATTGCGAATCTGACTGGAAGGGAATACTCGTTTTATTCAATGGTACACAAAACATACTCACGTATAGACTGCTTCCTAGTGGATACAAAACTAATCCCTTATACTATGAACCCTAAATATCACAACAATACGATTTCAGATCACTCCCCGCTAACTTTCGTTCTAAAATTAGAAGGAATGTCTACGAACAAATCATTCTGGAGGTTTAACTCGCAAATTTTGAAAGACCCACAAGGGAGTATATATCTAAAAAAACAGATGGACCTATTTTTTGAGACAAACGATACACCAGATATATCGCCCACTTTATTACGGGAATCCTTCAAAAAGCATTTATTAGAGGAGTCATTATCTCGTATCAAGCATTTCAAAACAAAAAGAATAAGAATGAACAAAGACTATTAGAAGAACAAATCAGACAACTAGATAAAGATAACTAAAGATCCAACTATGGATAAACATAATAAAATTTTAATACTGAAATTTAAGCTAAATAAATTATTATCAGAGAAGATTATAAGATTATTCCAAATTACAAAACAAGAACATTTCGAATTTGGTAATAAACCCCATAAACGTTTGGCACGCCAACTGAAAAAATGGGAAAAAGATCATGCAATTTCAAAGATTAAATCAGATAGAGGGGAATTATTAACACTACCTAATGATATCAATAAAAAATTGCTCAATTTTACAAGAATTTATACACATCAAAAACGCTAATAGACAATATTAAAGTTTCAGAATTTTTGGACAATTGTAACCTTCCAAAACTAGAACTGAAGGAACAAGAGGAACTGGGAGCACAAATTACATCTAAGGAAATAGAAGACACAATAAACACACTTAAGAATGGAAAAACACCAGGACCAGACGGATTCAGTAATGAATTTTATAAATGTTTTTACGACATAGTTAGACCACTTCTACAGAAAATGTATACATACGCTTTTAAAGAACAAACCTTACCTGAAACACTAGCAGAATCAACAATCACATTAATACTTAAATAAGATAAAGATATAGAAGAACCAGGCTCATATAGAGCTATTGCTTTGTTAAATACGGATCAAAAAATATTAGCGAAAACACTAGCTAGAAGACTAAGTCAATATGTTAGTAAATTAATAAATGAGGATCAAACAGGATTTATACCTAAGAGACATTAATTTATTAACCTGAGATGTCTGCTTAACATAATGCACTCTCACAAACCTCAAGAACAAGATTTATCTATCATTTCATTGGATGCAGAAAAAGCGTTTGATCAAGTAGAATGGGATTATATGATTAAAGTATTGCAAAACTTTCACATGGGAGAGAACTTCATCGCATGGATAAAATTATTATATATAAGAAACCCACGGCTAGAATATTAACTAATAATATACTATCTACGAAATTCCAATTAACAAGGGGCAACAGACAAGGATGTTCATTATCACCGCTGTTATTCGCTCTGGTAATTGAGCCTTTAGCTGAAAAAATTAGAACACACCCGGGTATTTACGGTTATAATACAAACTATTAAAATAACAAAATATCCTTATATGCAGACGATGTATTACTGTATATCACAAAACCCCAAATCAGTATACCAAACATATTAAATCTAATTGAGGACTTTGGATCTTTCTCAGGATACAGAATAAACTGGAAAAAAAGTGAAATTATGTCGATAAAACCAAAAGACTCAACACATCTCTTGAAATTCCCCTTTAAAATAGCCACAGAAAAATTTAAATATTTAGGAATTTAAATCACTAGAAACTATCATGCTATGATTAACGCCAATTATAGTCCCTTACTTAAGAAACTAAATAATCTAATCAAATTCTGGAAAACGCTTAAGATGTCTTTAATAGGTCGAATAAATGCGATAAAAATGATCTTTTTTACCACAAATCCTATATTTATTTCAATCAATTCAAATATATCTTTCAAAAAAGTTTTTCAAAAAACTAGACTCAGACATTACAAATTTTATATGGGATTATAAATCCCACAGAATACAAAGAGCACACCTTAGTAAACCAAAAGAGATGGGTGGTCTAGTGCTCCCTAACTTTATGTACTATAATTGGGCAGTAAATATTAAAAATATGATTCACCTGCTGGACAACTCTGCCCAGCAGGTGGACTTGATTGTAATGGAGAGAGAGGACTGCTCTCCGTGTAATACAGGAGCGACTCTCCTCTCACCAATGAATCTGAATAACAAAAATTATAATAAAAATCCAATGATACATAACACAATTAGAACTTGGAAACAAATAAAACAGAATCTAAAATTAAGAAATCTATCTCTGTTAATGCCAATAATTAATAACCCGTCGTTTAAACCTTCAATTATAGATAAATCATTTACATAATGGGAAAGAATGGGAATCAAAACGCTCGGAGACTTGTATGAATTAGGAAAATTATTATAATTTCAACAATTACAACTGAAATATAATTTGAAAAATAATCAATATTTTAAATATCTTCAAATCCGTGACTATCTGAAAAAAAAACACAAAAGACCATCATAACATGTCCCCAGACATATTGGATGAAGCCATGAAGACAAAGGCTGAATCAGCAAATCTAATATCATACTTATACAACATTATTTTAAATATAGAAATACCTACAACCGATGGTATTAGAAGAGACTGGGAACAAGAACTAGCTAAAAAAATTTCAAAAGAGAGCTGGGATAAACACTTACTATATGTTCATAAATGCTCGATCAACGTACGACATACTCTAATTCAATACAAAACATTACATAGACTATATTATTCAAAAACTAAAATAATAAACTTTTCCCCAATATCTCACCCATTTGTGATAAATGTCAGTCACAAGAAGCTACCATAGCGCACTCTTTTGTTTTTTGTATAAAAATCCCAAAATTCTGGAACAAAATATTTGAAATCTTCACAAAATTATTTAAAATAAAACTTGTACCAAAAGCAGAATGGATCATTTTTGGAATATCGGAAGGTAACCCCGTGTTTCAAAAGAACTTACTTAATTACGGGCTAATAATGGGAAAAAAGCTTACACTCACATTTTGGAAAAATACCAATACCAACAATAAAAATGTGGATTTCAAACATGTTCGAAACACTACACTTGGAAGAGATGAGACTCCTCCTGGCAGGCAAAGCAGACCACTCCCAAAGACGTGGTCTGCATTTATGGAACTATTACAAGTATAAGGTGCAATAGTAATTTAAAATATAAATGGTACCAGGATCTGGTAACGGGGGGTATAAAATAATTTAAAAAAAAACAAAAAACGGTTGGTATATCATTTTTTGTGGAGTTTTGTGTTACAATAGAGCGATTGTTTTTCCTTTTTTTTCTTTTCTTTCTAGGGTCTAATTTCCTTTCTTTACTTCCTTCTCTAACTTCTTCCCTAAGGGGCTTCCTTTTCCCAACACTTTCCTGCACCTTCATGATTCTTGCTCACTTTCCTTACTTCTTTTATTTCTATCTTTTTTAAAGCTCAAAAAACGAAGTGGTTCAACAAATGTATTAAGATATATGTGATGTGTATTATTGTAATTTACTGTACTTATAACCATATAACCATATAACCATATAACAATTACAGCACGGAAACAGGCCATCTCGGCCCTACAAGTCCATGCCGAACAAATTTTTTTTTTTCCCCTTAGTCCCACCTGCCTGCACTCATACCATAACCCTCCATTCCCTTCTCATCCATATGCCTATCCAATTTATTTTTAAATGATACCAATGAACCTGCCTCCACCACTTCCACTGGGAGCTCATTCCACACCGCCACCACTCTCTGCGTAAAGAAGTTCCCCCTCATATTACCCCTAAACTTCTGTCCCTTAATTCTGAAGTCATGTCCTCTTGTTTGAATCTTCCCTATTCTCAAAGGGAAAAGCTTGTCCACATCAACTCTGTCTATCCCTCTCATCATTTTAAAGACCTCTATCAGGTCCCCCCTTAACCTTCTGCGCTCCAGAGAATAAAGACCTAACTTATTCAACCTATCTCTGTAACTTAGTTGTTGAAACCCAGGCAACATTCTAGTAAATTTAAATCAAGTACTTCTAATCAAAATTTAAAATAAAAAAAAATAAAAACAAAAATCACCATGATGAAGATAATGCCCCTTCCAGGGGGGGGGGGGCAGGACTATAAAACCCCAGATGCCTGGACATGAGGATGTCACTCTGGAAGATCGTGAGGGAGAGGCCACAACTGTGATTCTAAGCTGTGAATCAACTGAAATGTGAGTCTGCAATGTACTTGCAATAAATGATTTGTTAGCCCTTAATGAAAATGCAATGAGTCGTTTGGCCTTCCCTGTGCTTGAAACTGCAATGCAAAATGGGAATTAAATGACAATGCAATGAGTTATTCGGCCTGCCCTGTGCTTGAAACTGCAATGCAAAATGGAAATGAAATGACAATGCAATGAGTTGTTTGATCTGCCCTGTGCTTGAAATGGCAATGCAAAATGCAAATGGAAATGGAATGAAATGAGTTGTTTGGCCTGCCCTGTGTTTGAAATGGAAATGGAAATGAAAATAGTTATTTGGCCTGCCTGAAGCCACTAATTTCACCCCCACAAGGCCCCTATTAGCCAAGAAACCAGTCCCTTTTGCCCAAAATGCCCGCATTTTTATTTCCCTGTTCGGTTGAAAGGAAATAGTAAAAATTGGAGAGAGCCATGGTTTTCAAGGGAAATTGGACACTTGGTTCGGAAAAAGAGAGAGATCTACAATAATTATAGGCAGCATGGAGTAAATAAGGTGCTTGAGGAGTATAAAGAATGTAAAAAGAATCTTAAGAAATAAATTAGAAAAGCTAAAAGAAGATATGAGGTTGCTTTGGTAAGTAAGGTGAAAGTAAATCCAAAGGGTTTCTACAGCTATATTAATAGCAAAAGGATAACGAGGGATACAATTGGTCCATTAGAGAGTCAGAGTGGACAGCTATCTGCAGAGCCAAAAGAGATGAGGGAGATATTGAACAATTTATTTTCTTCGGTATTCACCAAGGAGAAGGATATTGAATTATGTGAGGTAAGGGAAACAAGTAGAGTAGCTATGGAAACTATCAGATTCAAAGAAGAGGAAGTACTGACACTTTTGAGAAATATAAAAGTGGGCGTCGAGCCGAGGACCCCGAGCGAGGTGGCGGGTGATCGTCGACCTGAGGGAGGCTGCGGGTGGATGTGGACTTGATGGAGACCGAGGGTAGGCGTCGAGCCAGACTCGGCCTGTGGCAGCAGCCTCCTCACTAGGTGTGCGGATGCCGAGTGGGCAGGACCACTCTCCATGCAGCAGAGGGCCAGCCGATCGTGGCTTCTGCGAGGGAAGCCCACTCACTCGCATGACAGACGATCGGGCAGGGGAGACGGAGAGGAGGTCGTCTCCCGTGATGGCCAGAGATCGCCAGCTGGGATCGGGATCACCAGCAAGGAAAAGGCATCGACGGAGGAATCATAGGTCTCCATAGACGGCCTCTCACAGAAGGAGTAATGGGTGCCAGGGCCACCTTTCCCATCACGCTACCCCGCACTCTCACCCGTGCCCAGCAGAGCACGCAGCACGACCTGAGCAGCAGTTTAAAAATGCTAAGTGACAAATTTAAAGAAACAAAAGTTAAGAAACCAAGAAGTACAGAAGACATAACAGGGGTGACGTCACTCGCAGCGTGAGCAGAGGCAGGCAGTCAGATCCATTGTGACGTCATCAGCCTGACCATCTCGTTTATTTTCGAAGTTATTTGAGATTTGTGAACATTTTCATAAATAACTTGAGAACTAATGCGTGAATTTTTCAGATAAGGCAATTTATTACATCATGGCGTAAATCTCTATCGGAATGTGTAAACATTTCACCGTTACCGCGTCGTTTTTTCGAGGAGATGTGAAACACACACGGACATCATACAAATAAATACACATCCAAGATCAGAGTATTACAAGTATAGACCAGGATATGATATGATATATCAAACAAACATCCAGTTTCCTTTTTTTTAGTGAGAATTAGTGACCCCATTCAAATGAAAGGAATATTATTAGACACAGTATATCATCCATGGATGGTTTAAGAGAGATATCAAATGTAAAATTTATCCAACCGCTCGCTTTAGTATGACAAGGAATATTCCTTGGAATTGTTGCTAAATACAGAGGCACCTACTGCGAACCTGCCATATATTTCATATTTCCAAATTGGAATGCAGAGGCATGGATGGCGACAACGAAACGTCTTCTTCTTCTTAAGCCCTTTGCTCCTTTAAGGAGCATAGGCCATTGACAAATGTCATTCACCTCCCTCAGTTGTTGGCAGTTCTTCTGAGATCTCCCCAGTTGATCCCACTCTCAGACATTTTCATGGGGTGACCTCTTTTCCTGTTTCCTTGGGGGTTTCCATTTCAGGGCTTGCCAGGTGATGTTTGTGGCAGGTTTCCTCAGGGTGTGTCCAATCCAACTACATTTTCTCCTTCGAATTTGTAAGTCAGTGGGCTCCTGGTTTGTTTTTTTCCCCAGGTCCACATTGCTTACTCTGTATCTCCACCAGATGTTAAGTATTCTCCTAAGGCAGGTGTTAATGAATGTTTGTTGTGTGTTTTGTTGTTTTCCATGTCTCTGATCCATACAGCATCACCTGTTTCACATTTGAGTTAAAGATGCGTATTTTGATGTTGATTGAGATGTGTTTTGAGCCCCCCATCTTCCTGAGCATGTTAAACACCACCCTACTTTTTATGTCTGCCTCTGCCCCTCCGGTGATGTCCACAACACTGCCTAGGTATGTGAATGTTTCTACCTCCTCTAGAGCAGTGCTGTGCATAAGGATAGGGTTGCCGATTTTGGAGTGGATCCTCATCACCTGTGTCTTTGCTGTATTGGGTGTAAGACCAAGTTTTGTTGCAGCTTGTGAGAGTCTGTCCATCTTCTCCTGCATTTGTATTTGTGTGTGTGAAAGAAAAGCCGTCGTCTGCAGTCAGAATCATCTAGCTGCTCCCACATTGTCCACTGAATTCCATTTAGTTTCCCTTCAGTTGTTCCCATCATGATCCAGTCAATAGGCAGGAGGAACAGGAATGGTGACAATAGACACCCCTGCTTGACGCCCTGACAGTAAATCTCTGAAAGAGCTGGCCTGCATGCATAACTTTGCATGAGGTTCCATCATACGAGTTCTTGATTAAGTTTATGATCTTGGTGGGAATTCCATAATGGTCCATTAGGCGCCATAGTGTTGTCTTGTCTAAGCTGTCAAACGCTTTCTCAAAGTCGATGAAGTTGATGCACAGGGATGTGTTCCATTCAATGATGATGCATAATGTTGCTATCAGGTCTGTGCATGAGCAATCCTTCCTGAATCCTGCTTGCTGGTCTTGTAGCCTCTTGTCTCAAGCTTCCTGAAGACAGATGAGGATGACCTAGGTGAGAATTTTATTAGGTACAGAAAGTAGGGTGATAACTCGGTAGTTGTCACATTATCTTAGGTTACCTTTATTTGGCAGTTTCACAATGTATGCCTCTGCCCATTCTGTGAGTGTCTTTTCCTCGTCCCAAATTCTCCCAAAGAAGCCATAGAGCATGTCTGTTGATAAGTCTATATCTACGTTCAGTGCTTCAAGTGGAATATTGTCAGGGCCAGACAACAAAACTGCTAACCAGATATACGATACAATGCGATACGATATCCCAGGATGGAAATTGGTCTGTCAACAGTCATAAAACACAACAAGATACATGAAACATGAAATTAACATGACGAGTGGAAAGTTTAGGATTGGAGATGTGCAAAGTTTAGGGACGGGTGGGGGGAGGGTCTAATGCAGAAGGTGCTCCTCAGGTTGACCAGTGTGTCATGGAGGGGGTGAGTTGTATTGTTCAAGATTCTCCATAGATTGAGGAGCATCCTCTTCTCCAAAACAATCGTCATTGAATACAACTCCACCCCCAGAACGGAGCCAGCCTTCCTGATGAGCTCTTTAATTCTGTTGCCGTCCGAATAATCTGAATAATCCAGCACGTCTTTCTCGGTCAAATAAAGATTGCTTGTCTAAAAAATTCAGTGAAGGTAAATTATAATTACAATATAAGCACTAAAGGCAACCTGTGGGCATCTAAGACTGACAGTGACTTTTCCTTGATTATCTTGGGATGGGGATCGCTTGAATGAAAGATGTGTTCTACATTGATTGGTACGTCAATTGGTAATTTATTGTGTTGCAGATGCAATAAGACTGTACTTATACTCCAATATTCATTGCTGCTGGCGGTAAAAGTTTGCCTTTGGACTGTTCACAGACTAATCACTCCCCAAAATCCTTTAATACTGCTTGCATCTGAGCAGGTAGCTGAAATGTTTTCTCTGATAGTGGATCGAGGTCCAAGTAAAGCTACCTGTCCCATTTCACATTTTTTTCATGCATTATTCTAATAAAGCATTTTTCATGAGCGTAATCTTAGTAAATGACTCGAGTTTCTTATGAAAATTGTTACCCCCAAGGCAATTACTTTTGAAAATAGGCAATAGGTGCAGATAGTGCAGCCCTTTGAACCAGCACCGCCATTCAATGTGATCATGGCTGATCATCCACAATCAGTACCCTGTTCCTGCCTTGTCCCCATATGGCCCCCCACCCCCTGAGGCAGAGAATTCCACAGACTCACAAACTCTCTGTGTGAAAAAATGTTTCCTCCTCTCCATTCTAAATGGCTTACCCCTTATTCTTAAACTGTGGCCCATGGTTCTGGTCTCGCCCAACATCGGGAACATGTTTCCTGCCTCTAGCTTGTCCAAACCCTTAATAATCTTATATGTTTCAATAAGATCCCTTCCCATCCTTCTAAATTCCAGAGTGTACAAGCTCAGCCGCTCCATTCTCTCAGCATATGACAGTCCCATCATCCCGGGAATTAACCTTGTAAACCTAGGCTGCATTCCCTCAATAGCAAGAATGTCCTTCCTCAAATTAGGGGACCAAAACTGCACACAATACTCCAGGTGTGGTCTCTCTAGGGCCCTGTACAACTGCAGAATGACCTCTTTGCTCCTATACTCAACTCCTCATGATTTGAAGGCCAAAATGCCATTCGATTTCTTCACTGCCGGTTAAACCTGCATGCTTACTTTCATTGACTGATGAACAAGGACCCCCAGATCCCATTGTACTTCCCCTTTTCCCAACATGACACCATTTAGATAATAATCTGCCTTCCTGTTTTTGCGACCAAAGTGGATAACCTCACATTTACCCACATTAAATGGCATCTGCCATGCAGGAATATAAAGAAGGACAGTAAAAGCTTCTTTAGATATGTTAAGGTAAAAGAGTAGCAAAGTCAAATGTGGGTCCCTTGAAGGCATACACGGGTGAAATTATTATGGGCACAAGGAAATGGCAGAAGAGTTGAATAGACTTCGGGTCTGTCTTCACTAAGGAAGACGCAAACAATCTCCCAGATATTCCTCTACCCCCTTGGATCTAAGGGGGTAGAGGAACTGAAAGATATTTTCATTAGGTGAGAAATAGTTTTGGGTAGGCTAATGGGACAGAAGGATGATAAATCCCCTGGACCTGATGGTCTGCATGCCAGGGTCCTCAGGGAGGTGGCTCTAGAAATAGTGAATGCATTGGTGACAATTTTCCAATGTTCAATAGATTCAGGATCAGTTCCTGTGGATTCGAGGGTAGCTATTGTTATCCCACTTTTCAAGAAAGGAGCGAGAGAGAAAACAGTGAATTACAGACCAGTTAGCCTGACCGGTGGTGGAAAAGATGCTGGAGTCAATTATTAAAGAGGTAATAATGGGGCATTTGGATAGCAGTAAAAGGATTAGTCCAAGTCAACATGGATTTATGAAAGGGAAATCATGCTTGACTAATCTTCTGGAATTTTTTGAGGATGTGACAAGTAAAATGGATGAAGGGGTGGCAGTGGATGTCGTGTATCTAGACTTTCAGAAAGCCTTTGATAAGGTCCCGCACGGGAGACTGGTGACTAAAATTAGAGCACATGGTATTGGAGGTTGCAGGGTGACCTGGACAGGTTGAGTGAGTGGGCAGATGCGTGGCAGATGCAGTATAATATAGATAAATGTGAGGTTATCCACTTTTGCGGCAAAAACAAAGGGGCAGATTTTTATCTTAATGGGGTTAGGTTAGGTAAGGGAGACAAAACCTGGGCGCCCTTGTACACCGGTCACTGAAAGTTGGCTTACAGGTGCAGCAGGCAGGGAAGAATGCTAATGGAATGTTGGCCTTCATAACAAGAGGATTTCAGTATGGGAGTAAAGAAGTTCTTCTGCAGTTGTATAAGGCTCTGGTAAGACCACATTTGGAGTATTGTGTACAGTTTTGTTCCTAATTCGAAGGACATCCTTGTGATTTAAGCAGTGCAGCGTAGGTTCATGAGATTGATCCCTGGGATGGCGGGACTGTCATATGAGGAAAGATTGAAAAGACTAGGCTTGTATTCACTGGAGTTTAGAAGGATGAGTGGATATCTTATAGAAACATATAAAATTATAAAAGGACTCGACAAGCTAGATGCAGGAAAAATGTTCCCAATGTTGGGCAAGTCCAGAACCAGGGGCCACAGTCTTAGAATAAAGGGGGGGTCATTTAAGACCAAGGTGAGAAAAAAAAAATTTTACCCAGAAAGTTGGGAATTTATGGAATTCCCTGCCACAGAGGGCAGTGGAGGCCAAATCACTGGATGGATTTAAGAGAGAGTTAGATAGAGCTCTAGGAGCTAGTGGTCAAGGGATATGGGGAGAAGGCAGGCACGGGTTACTGATAGGGGACGATCAGCCATGATCACATTGAATGGCGGTGCTGGCTCGAAGGGCCGAATGGCCTACTCATGCACCTGTTTTCTATGTTTCTATGTTTTTATGTTTCCATCTGCCCACTCACCCAACCTGTCCAATTCACGCTTCATCCTCAAAGCATCCTCCTCACAGTTCACGTTGCCACCCAGCTTTGTGTCATCTGCAAATTTGCTACTATTACTTTGAATCCCTTCATCCAAAACATTGATGTATATTGCAAATAGATGCGGTCCCAGCACTGAGCCTTGTGGTACCCCACTAGTCACTGCCTGCCATTCTGAAAGGGACCCGTTAATCCCTACTCTTTGTTTACTTTCTGCCAACCAATTTTCTATCCATGTCAGCACTCTACCCCCAATACCATGTGCCCTAATTTTGCCCACTAATCTCCTATGTGGGACCTTATCAAATGCTCTCTGTAAGTGTGAGGGATTGTAGACGGATCCAACGTACCTGTCCAACTCATCTGCCATCTGCCGTTCCCCATAATAAATTCACCTTTTTCAGTCTTCAAGGGTCCAACTTTGGTCTTAACTAATTTTTTCCTGACTTCCCTTGTCAGCCACTGTCGCCCCTCTACTCCCCTTGGAATCTTTCTTCCTCTTTAGAATGAACTGATCATGCGCCTTCGGCATTCTTCTCAGAAATACCTGCCATTGTTGTTCCACTGTCATTCCTGCAAGGGTATCTTTCCAGTCAACTTTGATGAGCTCCTCCCTCATGGCTCCATAGTCCCCTTTGTTCAACTATAACACTGACACCTCTGATTTACCCTTTTCCTTCTCAAATTGTAGATTAAAACGTACCATATTATGGTCACTACCTCCTAATAGCTCCTGAACATCAAGTTCCCTTATGAAATCCGGTTCATTACACAACACTAAATCCAGAATTGCCTTCTCCCTGATAGGCTCCAATACAAACTGCTCTAAGAATCCATCATGGAGGCACTCCACAAACTCCCTTTCTTGGGGTCCAGTACCAACCTGATTTTCTCAGTCTACCTGCATGTTGAAATCTCCCATAACAACCGCAGTCAATCAATCAATCAATCAATCAAACTTTATTGTCATTTAGAAATCCCCGTGCATTTGATTGGGGGGGGTCATTGACTCTCATTAGAAGGTGCATTATTTAATTTACTATATATTTTCTCAATATTTATTTGAACTTGCCCTCACTGGCCAACTTGCCCACACCGGCCAACATGTCCCAGCTACATAAGTCACATGTGCCCGCGTTTGGTCCAAACCTATCCTATCCATTTACCTGTCTAGCTGTTACTTAAATGTTTGGATAGTCTCTGCCTGAACTACCTCCTCTGGCAGCTTGTTCCAGACATCCACCACCCTTTGTGTGAAAAAGGTAACCCTCAGATTCCTTTTCCCCATCACCTTAAACCTATGTCCTCTGGTCCTCGATTCCCCTACTGTGGGCAAGAGACTCTGTGCATCTACCCGATCTGTTCCTATCATGATTATATATAATATTTTGTCAATCTGTGTCACAGTAGTGCAGTCCAATGTTTATCAGCATCGCATGTGCATAGAAGAGTGTGAACTTTTAAACAGAAGGAGGGAGCTCTCCAATATGAAACTGTGACAACTGCATGAAATGTCGCAGTTTCATCTTGGAGGGTTCCTTCATTGGGTTTAAAAGTTCACACACTTTCAAGGTTATTGCATGAATGGGAGAGGCTCAGTTTTTCCTATGTACTTCTCTGGAATTTGAGGATTACTGAAATTTGAAGTCAATTAGTCAAGGCTTAGTTCAAATAAAGCTACAAAATCCCAAGCAGCACAGAACAGCAGATGTGAATGAGGCCCACAGAAGATGAAAGTGCACCACCATCCTAAGGCTGGGACCAGGAGGCCAAACTCTGGCTGAACTGAGGAGCCTTGGAGTTCAGTATGTTATAATTATGCACTAGCCTTTGTTGGTCTTGTTGTTGTTGATGTTGTTGGTGGCTGTGTGAGCCTGCGTGTGTGTGCGCGTGTTTGTGCATGCGTGTCTCTGTGTTTGTGTCTACATGTGTATATTTACACGTTAGACTTTTGAGATACAGCGTGGAAACAGGCCGTTCGGCCCACCGAACGCCAACCAACGACCCCCCCCCCATATACAATCCTAAACATGGGGTACAATGTACAATTTATAAAGCCAATTGACCTACAAACTTGTATGCCTTTGAAGTGTGGGAGGAAACTAAAGCACCCGGAGAAAACCAATGTGGTCACGGGGAGAACGCACAAACTCCGTACAGACAGCCCCCATAGTCAGGATCGAACCCGGGTCCCTGGCCCGTTGTAAGGCATCATTGCACCACTGTGCCACCCCATATGTCATTTATGTATACACATGCACATGCGAGGCTAGGTATGCAATATGTGTGCGATAGGTGTATGTATGGTGTTTCTATTGTTGGGGGGAGATGTAGGGGAATCAGGGAAGGATCTGGATCAGAGAATTATTGTGATGGTAGAGGGAAAAGAACAGGACTATGGAATCCATTGGAATCAGGCAGGTGACACAATAAGATGTGAAAATGAGCAGATAATAATAAATAGAAACATTGAAACGTACAGTGGAAACATAGAAAATGGGTGCAGGAGTAGGACATTCGGCCCTTCGAGCCATTCAATATAATCATGGCTGAAGATCCAGAATCAGTACCCCGTTCCTGCTTTCTCCCCATATCCCTTGATTCTGTTAGTCCTAAGAGCTATATCCAACTCTCTCTTGAATACATACTGTGAATTGGCCTCCACTGCCTTCTGTGACAGAGAATTCAAGAGATTCACAACTCTGTGGGTGAAAATGTTTTTCCTCATCTCAGTCCTAAATGTCCTATCCCTTATTCTTAAACTGTGACCCCCTGGTTCTTGACTCCCCCAACATTGGGTACATTTTTTCTTGCATCTAACCAGTCCAATCCCTTAATAATTTTATATGTTGCTATAAGATCCCCTCGTCCTAAATTCCAGTGAATATAAGCACGGTGGATCCATTCTTTATTAGTTTAAGATTTTGAGGAACTATGGAAACAAGTGGAACTAGGAATCATGAGAACCAATAAAGCCGCAGCCACTAAGACTGCCAATATTCAATAATTTTCAAATCATTTAATGCAATTGAATAATTTCATGCATCACAGCTGTTGGTGATTTGATATTCCCCACTTGCTATTTAAAAATCTGCCTGGGTTTAAATATTCACAATCGACCAAGGTTACTGCATGAATCAGAACAACTGAGCCCATCTGTGCAGTATTAGATTATATTTGTTATAGGGTGCAGTGGACAGTTGAGACTTAGAAGTCCATTCATCAACGCTTTGTTAAAATAATATGAAGTCACCTGTAATGGATTTGTGATCCATGATTGATGGGATTCTGAGCCCTACCGAGCCACCAAATGTGTATTCAAAATGTAGAAGCAAAGAACTGCAGACGCGGGTTGCACAAAGTCCTGGAGTAACTCAACAGGTCAGACGGCTTCCTACTCCCCCTCTCTCCAAATGCAACAAGGATAGGGTTCCCCTGGTCCTCACCTTTCACCCCACCAGCCTCCGCATCCAACATATAAGCCATTGGTGAGACTGCATTTAGAATATTGTGTTCAGTTCTGGGCGCCATGTTATAGGAAATATATTGTCAAGCTTGAAAGGGTTCAGAAAAGATTTATGAGGATGTTGCCAGGACTAGAGTGGTTGAGCTATGGGTAGGCTGGGTCTCTATTCCATGTAGTGCAGGAGAATGAGGGATCTTATAGATGTGTAACAAATCATGAGAGGAATAGATCAGGTAGATGCACAGAATATTTTGCCAAGATTAGGGGATTCGAGGACCAGAGGACATAGGTTCAATGTGAAGTGGAAAGATTTAAAAGGAATCCGAGGGGTAACCTTTTCACACAAAGGGTGGTGGGTGTATGGAGCAAGCTGCCAGAGGAGGTAGTTGAGGTTGGGACTATCCCATCATTTAAGAAACAGTTAGAATGGTACATGGATAGGACAGGTTTGGAGGGATGTGGACCAAGTGCAGGCAAGTGGGACTAGTGTAGCTGGGACATTGTTGGTTAGTGTGGACGAGTTGGGCCGAAGGGCCTGTTTCCACACTGTATCACTCTACGCCGCTATGACTCTATTTCAACCTCCGATATTTCCATCACTTCCAATGTGATCCCACCACCAGTCAGATCTTCTCATCTCTACCCCTTTCCATCTTCTGCAGAGACCGCCCCTTCTGCAACTGTTTGCTTCACCTATCACTTCCCACCCAAAACACCCCCTCCCCTGCTACCTTCCCCAGCAACCACAGGAGATGTAACACCTGTCCCTATACCTCCTCCTGCACCTTCATCCAGAGAGCTCAGCAGTCCTTCAACGGTAGTCAGAGGTTCAGGTGCACCGCCTCTAACCTCATCTTATGCATTTAGTGAATATAGATGCAACTGATTTGTTTAGTACCTCGCCTACATCCTTTGACTCCATTCTAAATCCTCTCCTCTATCCTTGAGTGGTCCAACGTTCCGCCTAGTTACCCTTTTGTTTTTATTGTACAAAAGCCTTGGGATTTTCACAAGTTCACAGGTTCTATGAGCAGACAACGAGTCAAGTTAAGTTCCAGTTTATTGCCTCATACACCAATTAAGGTACAGTGGAATTTGATTTACCATGCAGCCACACAATCAAAAACAGCACAATACACAATAGAATATAACATGAACATCCACCATAGTGGAATCACCATTCTTCACTGTGGTGGAAGGCAATAACTTTGTCAGTCCTCCTCCTTTGTTCATCCATGGACGGGACCATGAACCCTCCGCAGTCGCCGCTACGGATAGCCCGATGTACAGGCCCTCTCGTCGGGATGCTCGAAACTCCGGCGTTGGGACGGACGGTCACTCCGCGGCTTGGAGGTCCCAAACCGGCCACTTCCTACCGGAGACCGGGGCTTCACGATGTTAGAGGCCGCAGGTCGGCGGTCGGAGCTCTTAAAGTCCACACCGCGCCCGCGGCTAGAAGCTCCACAGTCCACGGCTTCAGGATGTCATAGTCCATGGGCCAGCGATCGGAGCAATTCTTCTAGCGACCCCTGGCAAGGGATCGCCCGGTTCCGCGATGGAAAGTCCGCACTGCGCCCCCTGCTGAAGCTTTGGACCCGACTTCGGGAAAGGCCGCACCAATCCAAGCTGTTAGGCCGCGGGGAGAGCAAAATGCAACTAGTAGAAAAGTCGCATTTCACCGAGGTAACCGACTAAAAAACAGTTTCCCCCAATTCCCACCCCCACCCCCCCACGCTAAAACACACTTTTAGACATACTAAAAACAACAAAAAATGGAAAGGACGTACAGCTGCTAGCGATGGTGCCAGCTCGTCCACTATTCAATCATGGCTGATCTCTGCATCCTAATCCCATTTTCCTGCCTTCCCCATAAGCCTTGACACCCGTTCTAATCAAGAATTTCTCTATCTCGTCATTAAAAGTATCCACCGACTTGGCCTCCACATCCCTCTCTGGCAATAAGTTCCACAGATTAACTACCCTCTGACGAAAGATAGACAATAGACAATAGGTGCAGAAGTAGGTCATTCAACCCTTCGAGCCAGCACCTTCCTCACTGCCTTTCTAAAAGAGCACCCTTTAAATCTGAGGCTATGACATCTGGTCCTAGACTCTCCCACCAGTGGAAACATCCTTTCCACATTCACTCTCTCTATGCCTTTCATTATTCGGTCAGTTTCAATGAGTTCCCCCCCTCAACCTTCTAAACTCCAGCGAGTAGAGGCCCAGTGTTGTCAAACGCTCGTATGCGAACCCCTCATTCCTGGAATCACTCTCGTAGACCTCCTCTAAACCCTCTCCAGAACCAGCACATCCTTCCTCATATATGTTGGCCAACATTTGCTCACAGTGCTCCAAATGCTGCCAAACCAGAGTCTTATAGAGTCTCAGCAATACATATCTGTTTTTGTATTCCCGTCCTCTTGATAGAAATGCTATCATTGAATTTGCCTTCCTTATTTGCAAATTAACTATTTGGGAGTCTTGCGCCAGCACTCCCAAGTCCTTTTGCACCTCCGATTTCTGGAATCTTTCTCCATTTAGAAAATAATCTATGCCTTTATTCTATTACCAAAATGCATGACTCCACTATACTGAATTTCATCTGCAATTTCTCTGCCCACTCTTCTAACCTGTCAAAAATCATTCTGCAGAATCCTTGCTTCCTCTGCACTGCCTGATCCATCATCTGAAAACATCCACAAAGCTTTCAATCCCTGTATCTAAATCATTAATATACAACGTGAAGGGAAGCGGCTCCAGCACCGATCCTTGCAGAACTTGCAAACAAGCTGAAAACGGGTCTTTATGTTGCCATCTAGCCAACCCACTAATCATGCTAGTAACATTCATTCAATACCATGGGCTCTCATCTTCACCAGCAACCTTATCGAAGGCCTTCTGAAAATCTAGGTAAACAAAATCTACAGCCTCCCCTCTGTCTGTCCTGCTACTAACTTCCTCAAAGAACTCCAGCGGATTCCATATAACCATATAACAATTACAGCACGGAAACAGGCCATCTCGGCCCTACAAGTCCGTGCCGAACAAATTTTTTTTTTCCCCTTAGTCCCACCTGCCTGCACTCATACCATAACCCTCCATTCCCTTCTCATCCATATGCCTATCCAATTTATTTTTAAATGATACCAATGAACCTGCCTCCACCACTTCCACTGGAAGCTCATTCCACACTGCTACCACTCTCTGAGTAAAGAAGTTCCCCCTCATATTACCCCTAAACTTCTGTCCCTTAATTCTGAAGTCATGTCCTCTTGTTTGAATCTTCCCTATTCTCAAAGGGAAAAGCTTGTCCACATCAACTCTGTCTATCCCGCGCATCATTTTTAAAGACCTCTATCAGGTCCCCCCTTAACCTTCTGCGCTCCAGAGAATAAAGACCTAACTTATTCAACCTATCTCTGTAACTTAGTTGTTGAAACCCAGGCAACATTCTAGTAAATCTCCTCTGTACTCTCTCTATTTTGTTGACATCCTTCCTATAATTGGGCGACCAAAATTGTACACCATACTCCAGATTTGGTCTCACAAATGCCTTGTACAATTTTAACATTACATCCCAGCTTCTATACTCAATGCTCTGATTTATAAAGGCTAGCATACTAAAAGCTTTCTTTACCACCCTATCTATATGAGATTCCACCTTCAAGGAACTATGCACTGTTATACCCAGATCCCTCTGTTCAACTGCATTCTTCAATTCCCTACCATTTACCATGTACGTCCTATTTTGATTTATCCTGCCAAGGTGTAGCACCTCACTGGTGTGATTCATCTGGACTGGACTGATTCATCAGGCAAGATCTTCCCTTCACAAAACCATGCTGACTTCGGCATAGTTTATTGTGAACTTCCACACACTGCGTAACCTCATAATGTCTAATTGACTAAAATCTTACCAACCACCAAAGTCAGACTAACCGGCCTATGGTTTCCGCTCTTCTGCTTTGCTCCCTTCTTGTACAGCGGGGTGATATTTGCGATATTCCAATCTTCAGGAATCACTTCTAACTCGCATGATTATTGAAATCACAACTAATGCCTCCACAATCTCTGATGCCACTCCCTTCAGATGCAGTCTATCCAGTCCAGGATAAGTTGACTTATCCACCCTCAGACCTTTCAGTTTTTCTAGGACCTTCTCCTTAGTAATCAGTTCTTTTAACATGTAATTGTCAATGACATGTCAATTATATTTTATGGCTGCTTTTAATTCTCCATTGGAGTTCTATGTTGCTTGTTTTATATTCCTTAAAGATCTGACTATTTGCAGCTTCCTGAACGTACATATGCTTTTGTTTTCGTTTTGACCAAATTTCCAACCTCTGGTCTTCCGAGGTTCCTTTATCTTGCCATCCTTATCCTTCCCCTTTACCAAGTGCAGACCCGTTGAGCCCCATTCCCCCAATGCAATATTTGACCAAACTGCACATGTGCAGCCTGATGGACCTGCACTTTGCATGCGCGGCTGCCACGTTCAAATTTGTGCTGTTGACAGTAGAAATTAATAAAGTTAATGAAGTGAATAGAGGACCCGTGAAGGCATTTGTAAAATGAAATAAAACATACCTGTGGAGCCGTTGGGTCCCCGTTGTGAGGCCAGGCAAGTACAGGTGAAAGAGAAAAAGAATGGAGATCTGATAATCTGCAAAGGCCCCAAATGCACAGGCGCAGTTGATGTGTTCCTGTTGTGACATCAGAGATCCCCATTGTGACGCACACGGGATCACTCTTCCAACTACGCAGGCGCAGGTGGAAAGTGGGGGTGCTGTTTTAAGTCAATAACGTAAAATATAACATCAATCTGAATGAGACTTGTTTCATATACATCCCAGGACAATGGTGAGTAAGGCGAGCCAAAATTGTAGCGCTAACATGTACTGTTTTGGCGGAGTTTCAGGAACAGATGTATATATAAACAAACAAACAAACAAAATGAGAGTTTTAGTTATATATACTAGACCAACTGGGACCCATTAGTTCCCTATCACAAGGGAGGCCTGGTCCCCCAACACAACCCGTTCCCCAATGCAACATTCCACCACTCACCCATTCCCCAATATTCCAGCACTCACCCATAGCCCCCAACTGTGCAGGGGCATATACCCAGCACTGCCTCCCCATCCTCTTGCTTTGAGGACTTAATAGTTCAGACTGGTTTTGAAATAGTTTTCATTTTGATCAGAAATGTATCTAAAAAAAGCAATTTTTTCTCGACAATTTTTTTTTTAATGTATGTACACAAACATTTTTGTTCCAATTATGTATTTATAAAGGCATTTCCCTCCTCTCCACTCCTGTCCCCTGCTCTTTTCCCTTCCCCTCCCCTCCCCTCTCCTCCCCTATCCTCTCCTCTCCGCCCCCTCCTCCCCTCCCCCCCACACTTCTCCCCTACAGGCAATATTGACTTTGGGTCAGTGCTGGCACCCTGACTATTTCTCTTCCACTATCTGTCAGTCTGCCCTCGCAACAGGGAGTTTCTTCGAGAAAGGGGGTCGCCCCTCCTGTAGGAGAGACTTCCTTGAACTCTTCTCTTACCGCGGCGCCCAGTGCCAGAGAACAATCCTAGACGTAAGGGGCTGAGAGGCAGAGGCAGAGGCAGAGGCAGAGGCAGAGGCAGAGGCAGAGGCAGAGGCAGAGGCAGAGGCAGAGGCAGAGGCAGAGGCAGAGGCAGAGGCAGAGGCAGAGGCAGAGGCAGAGGCAGAGGCAGAGGCAGAGGCAGAGTATGGGGGGAGGGGTGTGTTGGGGGGGTCAGTTGTGGGGAGAGAGGGATGTGAGGGTGGGGGGAGAGCTCAGAGTAATGATGGGGGGAAAAGCCATGGCGGAGAAGGGGGCATCATAGGGAGAGGGAGGAGCCTGCGAGGGGGACCAAAGTAATAGTGGCTGGAAGTGGCATTGCGATGGGGACACAGCGGGTGCTGGTCGCTGGTCGTTCTCCTCCGCTGGGATCAAAGTCGCCGCTTTCCGTTTGGTGACATTGGCGACATCTCTGACTTCGGGCTGGGGTGGGTCGCCGACTCTGGTATGGGCTAGGTCTCCCAAGTTGGGCTAGTCTGGGTTGGGTCTCTGACTCTGGGCTGCTGCTTAGGGCTGTGCTGCTGCTTGTGGTGGGGCTGCTGTTTTGGACGGGGCTGCTGCTTGGGGTGGGGCGGGGCTGCTTGGGGTTTGGTTGGGCTGTTTCAGGTCCAGTTGGAAACCTCCACCAGCCATCCTCAGCTCCAGTAAAGATGCAATGGTGCAGGAAGGAGCGGATGGCCCAGGGAGTGACAAGGGAAGAGACTAATCTGCACAGCGCCGACTGGCAGGAGAAGAGATCAATTTGTGCACGAGCATTTTTAAAGATTTTTAAACCTTGCTAACTTTTACAACATTTAACCAATCAGAACAAAACTTGGTGCACTCGCAGCACAGGAGAGCTGTGAAAAATTGTAGCGCTATCGCACATCGTTTTTGCGCAAATAGAAAGACCGCCAAACCAGAAGATAACAATATTAGAGTTTTAGTTAGGTGTAAATAGACCAAGCGTTGACCAATTGGGTCCCCCTCCCCAATGCAATATTCCCCCAGTAGCACTCAGCTATTCCAATCTACCTGGTCCTTTGCAGAAACTGGAGAATTTTGGGTGATACACATTAATGTCGCATGTTAATACACTTAGCTCAGAACACCAGGTTGTAGTTTTTAAAACCAATTGCGGAATATTACCCCAACGCAATATTCCACCAAACTGCGCATGTGCAGCTGACGGGGACGCACTGCACAGGCACAACTGCTGCGTTCAAAGCCGCAACAGAAACTAAGTTAAAGTCAATAAAGTGAATAGAGGACCCGCGCAAGGGCGGATACTGGGTCCATTGCGTACACGGGGGGGGGGAGACGGCGTCATTTATGATGGGACTGATGGGCCTCCCCCAAATGTGCAGGCACGGACGGCAGCACGGTCGACAAGTGGGGGTGCTGTTTTAAGTTAATTTAAGTTTTAAATGTCAATAACTTGTAAAATATAACATTGTAGCGCTATCATGTACCGTTTTTGCAGAATTTCGGGAACAAATATATGTATAAACAAACAAACAAATGAACTGTAGAGGCGGCAAATGTCGTGAATAAAAGGGTTACTTTATTCAGGCATAATAGGTTCGAAATACATACATATTGGTCCTCTAACACAAAGTTGTTGTTACTGCTGTGAGGCTATTGCCTTGTGGGCTCGAGCTGAGCTCCTGCTGAGGTGGCTGGATATTCAAGCAAAGCGAGAGGGGGGGGGGAGAGAGAGGCTGTAGTGACACCATCCCAACTGAGGTGGCGCTGTTGAAGGCAGTTGGGCTGCAGAGACACCATCCGACCTGAGGTGGCGCTGTTGATGGTGGTCGGGCTGCAGAGACACAATCCGACCTGAGGTGGCGCTGTTGATGGTGGTCGGGCTGCAGAGACACCATCCGACCTGAGGTGGCGCTGTTGATGGTGGTACGGCTGCAGAGACACAATCCGATCTGAGGTGGCGCTGTTGATGGCGGTCAGGCTGCAGGGACACAATCCGACCTGAGGTGGCGCTGTTGATGGTGGTACGGCTGCAGAGACACCATCCGGCCAGAAGGTGATGCAGTTGACGGCCATCAGAGCAGGTCGAGCGTCGCTTCCGGCCCGCTGCAGCAGCCATGTGGTAGTAGGCCGCCGCGGCCATTTTGGCTGCCGACCGAGGCGGCCTTTACTGTTGGCCAACGTAGGAGATTCCTGGATTCATGCAGGGCAGCAGACATTGATGGGCCTCGCCCCACCGCTGCAGGTAGGGCCTCCACCCACCGTTGCCGGTGTTGTTGGAGGCCCGCTGTGTTGCCAAGCCCTTGGTGGAGACTGGAAGTTGCTGGGGATCCGTCGCAGGACCACTGACTCATGACCGGCCAAGGCTCCACCCCGCTGCTGGGCCGACCACCGCCCGCCCAAACGGGCAGACTGCAGCCAGGGATCGTCGAGGTCCGCGCCGGTGAGTAGCAGAAGGATGTCTTCGGGCATCCCTGTGCTGTGGGCCAGGCAGCGGCACTCGCTCTCTCCGTGTAACAGTGCAGTGCATTAGGGCCGCTCCCAGTGTCCGCTCCTGCTGCCCGTCCCGGGATCCACGGTGTCCCTCGCCAGTGGGTAGACAGCAGGGCTTGGCGCTGCCCCCCCCATCTCCCTCTACCATCTCATCTCCCTCCTTCCCATTTCCCTCATCCTCCTCTCCTCACTCCCAATCCCTGCCCCTGCACGTACCCAGGCCATAGATCAGCGCCAGGGCCTGGAACTCGGCCTGGTTCTCGTACTCAGCCCAGCCCTGGCTGTAGTCCGCTGAAGCACTCTCGGACCTGTGCCTCGGCAGAGCCGGGCTCGCTGTGCCAGGAAGGGGCGTCGCCATCCCTGCGGTGACTGACAGGAGAGGAGTCCAATTAGCGCATACGCGTTTTTAAAGATTTTATAAACTTTTATAACTTTTAAAATATACTACCGATCAGAACAAAACTTGTTGCACTTGCAGCACAGGAGAATGGTGAACAAGGTGGCAAAGATCATAGTGTTATCATGTACCGTTTTTGCGCAAATGTCAAATAAACACATACTGGAAGATAACAAGATTAGAGTTTTAGTTATGGATGGATGGATGGATTAATATAGAGAATAGAAGATAGGAGACATAGATACATATATATGCATGTCGGTCCTGAACTCTGATCAGATCTTTAAATGACTCCCACATTCCTGATGTTAACTTACCCAAAAACAGCTGCACCCAACTTACTCTCCTGTGCTCCGGCCAAATAATGTTGTAACCTGCCTTTCTCCTGATTTATCACATCCTTATTCATAACTAATGTAAAACATATGGATTTGTGATCCTTAATCCCAAAATACTCTTCCACTGAAACACTATTCACTTGGCCAGGCACGTTTCCCAAAACAAAGTTCAATATGGCCCCTTCTCGAGTTGGACTATCCACATACACCTGGAAACAACCCTATTGCCCAGTCATTATTGGGGTTGTAAAGTCACCCAGTACAGCAACCCTGTTGCTTTCACATCTCTCCATTATCTGTCTGCAGATAAAGTCATAGTCCGAGTGATACAGTGTGGGAACAGGCCCTTTGGCCCAACTTGCCCACACCAGCCAACATGTCAATAGACAATAGGTGCAGGAGTAGGCCATTCGGCCCTTCGAGCCAGCACCACCATTCAATGTGATCATGGCTGATCATCCCCAATCAGTACCCGGTTCCTGCCTTCAACCCCATATCCCCTGACTCCACTATCTTTAAGAGCCCTATCTAGCTCTCTCTTCAAAGTATCCAGAGAACATGCCTCTACCGCCCTCTGAGGCAGAGAATTCCACAGACTCACAACTTTCTGTGTGAAAAAGTGTTTTCTCATCTGTTCTAAATGGCTTACCCCCTATTCTTAAACTGTGGCCCTTGGTTCTGGACTCCCCCAACATTGGGAACATTTACACTAGTCCCACCTGCCTGTGCTTGGTCCATGTCCCTCCAAACTTGCCCTACCCATGTACTTGTCTAACTGTTTCTTAAATGTTGGGATAGTCCCAGCCTCAACTACCTTCTTTGGCAGCTTGTTTACCCCTCAGATTCCTATTAAATCTTTTCCCCTTCACCTTGAATCTATATCCTCTGGTTGATTCCCCTGCTATGGGCAAGAGATTCTGTGCATCTACGCGATCTATTAATTTCATGATTTTATACATCTCTATAAGATCACCACACATCCTCCTGTGCTCCAAGGAATAAAGACCCAGCCTACTCAACTGCTCCCTACAACCCAGACCTTCTAGTCCTGGCAACATTGGTGAACAGTATGTATAATTGACTTTATTGTGTGTTCTCTAGAAACATAGAAACATAGAAAATAGGTGCAGGAGTAGGCCATTAGGCCATTCAATATGATCATGGCTGATCATCCAACTCAGTATCCTGTATCTGCCTTGTCTCCATACCCCCTGATCCATTTAGCCACAAGGGTCACATCTAACTCCCTCTTAAATATAGCCAATGAACTGCCTCAACTACCTCAAATTCCAGAGAATCACCACTCTCTGTGTGAAAAATTTATTTCTTGTCTCGGTCCTAAAGGATTTCCCCCTTATCCTTAAACTGTGACCCATTGTTCTGGACTTCCCCAACATCGGGAACAATCTTCCTGCATCTAGCCTGTCCAATCCCTTAAGAATTTTGTAAGTATCTATAAGATCCCCCCTCAATCTTCTAAATTTTAATGAGTACAAGCCGAGTCTATCCAGTCTTTCTTCATATGAAAGTCCTGACATCCCAGGAATCAGTCTGGTGAACCTTCTCTGTAATCCCGCTATGGCAAGAATGTATTTTCTCAGATTATGAGACCAAAACTGTACGCAATACTCCAGGTGTGGTCTCACCAAGACCATGTATAACTGCAGTAGAACGCCCCTGCTCCTATAATCAAATCCTTTTGCTATGAATGCTAACATAACATTCACTTTCTTCACTGATTGCTGCACCTGCATGCCTACTTTCAATGACTGGTGTACCATGACACCCAGGTCTTGTTGCATCTCCCCTTTTTCCTAATCGGCCACCATTCAGATAATAGTCTACATTCCTGTTTTTGCCACCTAAAGTGGATAACCTCACATTTATCCACATTATACTGCATCTGCCATGCATTTGCCCACTCACCCAACCTATCCAAGTCGCCTTTCAGCCACCTAGCATCCTCCTCACAGCTAACACTGCCCCCCAGCTTTGTCATCGGCAAACTTGGAGATGTTGCATTCAATTCCCTCGTACAAATCATTAATATATATTGTAAATAGCTGGGGTCCCAGCACTGAGCCTTGTGGTACCCCACTAGTCACTGCCTGCCATTGTGAAAAGGACCCATTTACTCCTACTCTTTGCTTCCTGTCTGCCAGCCAGTTCTCTATCCATGGTACCAGTTCTCTAGCTGTGGGAGTCAGTAGGTTTATAATAGATGTCTGTCAGTAGTCTATCAAAATTATTGGATATTCACCGTTTAAGAAGGCGATGAAGTTTGAAAACTCTTTTGATTCGTTAAAAAAAATACCGAAATTTAAAACTCACGAGTAATAGTAAGATTAAACGAGAACTTCCCAGTTTGAAGTTTGATCTTTATTTTACGAGGAGTTATGATGAGGGATTACGTGAAGAAGGCCCGTTCAGCCGCACGTGCGTCAATCTTCAAAGCAGTAATGTGAAATCACAGATGATAATAGTGACTGGTATGATAGTAAGATGAAAGAAGACTAGATCTACCAGATGATCTTAATGTGGGCTGGGAGCGGAGGGCACGTAATCCCTCATCGTAACTCCTCATAAAATAAAGATCAAACTTCAAACTGGTAAACTCGTTTAATCTTACTATTTTACTTCAGAGTCACGCGAGTGACTACATGAAGATTTCAAAGCTCTGTGATTTCATGCCATGAGAAAACAAGTCTACACAACCACAACTGTCTCATTGGCAAATGAGGGAAAATTCATTCATAATGCATAGATCCAGTCATGCTGTTACATAGATTTAATCACATCTCTGATGCGATGGAACCTATAACCAATAAGCATATAACAATACATCACATCTCTCATTTTGTTCCCGATGGAACCTCCATATCCATGAACATAAAAATAAATGATAATTGAGAGCTCATTCCACACCGCCACCACCCCTAAAGGTCTGGCAACGGGTTATTACCATAAAATAAATTGAGAAATACCCCTGGTCTGGCAACGGGTTATTATAACATGTTTGAAATTTTGTTCATTTGACCACGTTACAGCCGTTAGGATGTGGTCCAGCAGAACGTAATTAACCCTTGCTGCTGCTGTTATAGCAGCCCTGGTGGAGTGAGATCCGGATCAGTATCTACTCCTGTATAACTCAACTCAGTTTTAACACCTGGCAAGTTCTGTGCAGATAGGTTCTTATAACGTCTTTTGAAACTACCAATCGTAGTTAGCTCAGAGTCTCCAAGGCTCTTGGTAATCTTGACGTTTTGTTGTATATGTGTGGCTCCACATAACGAAAGGTCCCTGTGTATGTCTTGAACTATCTTAAGACCTGACACCTCTACTGCTCTGTTTAAATTAATTATAGCATAAAATATTATGCATATATTCGCAGATATAACCATCCTCTCCCGCACAATAATGTAGCGAGTGACCTGTTACGCTAACCAGCGGCAGGAAAATAACTACCTAACAAGGACCGATCAAAGCTAAGAATGTAGCTAAGAACCCCCTGGTGAAATAGTTTTAACACAATGTCAATCTCCCATACTGCATTGTACTTGTCCTGGAAAACTTGTGTAACAGATATCCTGTACTTAACTCGATATCCGAGGTGAACCCAACAACTTGGACCTTGTTAGCTGCAGTAAGTCTGATGGAAAGCACCTTGGCACAGTAAATGACCCTATAACTCAATATTGTCAACGACCATTTGAATGAACTGCAATGGCTCAGAATCTGTACCATTTTAAATGTAACATGAGCATTAAACAAACACTTCCCGTTTCCTGAAGCAGCAAAGTACTGCTTTTTGGTACCATTCCAGCACTGTGAATACATACAAAATAGGCATGACAATCCAAGCCGTAAGTAGTCTAATGAGAATCTGTGGAACATATATTGATTTTATCATGCAACGGCTAACCTCCCAAGCCACAGCCTTAACCAGCAAGTTACTTTTAAAATAACCATATAAGATTGCATTATTATTATTCCCGACAAATTGGGAATCAAACTGCATAGGCCAATTCCACAGCTGGAACCTAAAGCAGCTCTTGATGACTTTATTTCAAGACCCAAGTCATAAAGCAAATTGGAGAAGACATAAAAGACCATTCCTCATGCTTGTAGCGAGAATGTATCTTTCGCCACTGTTATGCCACACATTTTTGCAACCTTAGAATTAGCATGAAAACAACATATCCATATTCGGTGTTGCATTGAATCAGAATTTCATAAATACTGTGTGGTCCAACACCCATTCTGTATTGCCATTGATCTGTACTTAATGATACTCCAGTGGCAAAAGAGATTATGTACCACCCCATTCTGTGTTGTCATTGATCATGAAGTTGAGCATGCACCTATGCATATTCACTCAATCACTCTTTAACCCATAAAATGCACAGGGTCTATAGATAGTTGATACTAATACTCACGAGTTAATAACTCATTGCAAATCTCCTGCACCTCCAACTAGAGATGACATTTGCATGTTCCCACCTTAAACCATAACATCTTTCTGCAATATAATGACATATTTATTGATCAACCACTGGAGCAATGCTGAATACTCTTTGTCCATCATGGTGACTTTATTAGCTACAGCTGGTAATGGCAAATTTGTATTATCAATGACCTTCATGACCCTTATTGTTTGTCATTAAGCATGCTGTCAGTTCTCCCACTTACACAGCTGCATCACATCTCTTACATTGCCAGTTAGTCTAATGAATAGAAACTGCTTTATAACAACAAGGCTGTTCCAGGTTTCTATTGACTCCAATCTGTTGCCCAGGGCGGAGTCACAGGCCAACCATCCATTTGATAACAAATTAATTTACTGTATAGGAGAGAACAATTTCTGAAGTAGCTTGAGACTGAGTGGATTTTAGCTAAAATACAGCTTCAAAAAATAATCCAGGCAATACATCATAAGTGTTTTTGAACTCTGAGTAGTCCTTTGAATGATTTATTGTTATCATACTGTTAAATTGTCTCATCATAGCAATGCCTTCAAATATCTCTGATGATCATTGTACATGGAAAACCCAATGAAATCAGTTTGCTCACCCATCTTTCATAATGAACAGGCCACACCTGCCATCATTTCGAGTCTGCCCTAAACGACAACTCTGGCCCGGTTCCAATAATTCTCACATGTCCCAAGATAACTCTTGCCATAATTCTGACCTTGCCTTGAAAGACAATTCCCCATTTCTCCGAGCCTGTCTCAAAGGAAACCTGGCTAAAATACTCGACCTGGCTCAACACTCTTCTGGCCAAATTCCAACCTTCTTGGAATACTAGTATTGTCCAGTTACCTGGTTAAAATGCCTCTGAGTAGATGACAATGTCTCAATCATTTGTGTATTGCATAACCAATTGTAAATCTTACCAACTTGTTTGTGGTCACTTAGTTGTAGATTCACTCTGGTCAGCTTTCATGCTGCTACCAGCTTCAGTGAAATGCTTCCTGAAAACGATGAAACCGTGGGGTGCATTTTCCCCTAAACTATGAATCCTTACTCGTCGTTGGCCTAATTGGTCCAACAGTTTATGCTTCGCCCTTCAGGTTTTGCCTGTGGAATATGTCTTACCTGAACAGAATATTCGGCGGGTGGCTCTAACGTCCCCTGATAGCGGTGTTATCTGCAATGTGTTGGGATGGCAACCTTGCTGTCAGGAATCGTACCTCTGACATGTGCTCTTCATCCCTTGAGGTATGCTCCACGCTATACCCTCAGCCTCGGCATCAGATTACACTGACCCGGCATGTTCTCCTCTTCCATAAGGGAGACATTAAGCAGCCCTACTACAAGGCGCTGCTGGCATGGCCTCTCCAACAGGCCCACCCTTCAGGGTCAGAAAATGCACCATGTAAGCTCACCTCCTCCATGAGGGAGACATCATGCAGCCCTTCTACAGGTGCTGTTGCCATACATTTAAGCAGCCCTATTACAAGGCGCTGCTGACACGGCCTAGAGCAATAGGCCGGCACTGCCATAAACTCGGCATCCCCATTATGCAGCCCTGTTACAAGGCGCTGCTGGCAAGGGCTCTCCCATCTGCCCAACACTGCCATATCTCCTGATGTTAGGGTGTATCTAACTTGAGCCTCCTCTCAATGAGGCTCCACCCTGGTCAACTTCCACATTATTAATTTTACCGGAAGGGAACCCTCCCGGCACCAGGACTGACCACTTGGGTCGATTTACCCCATATCTTGGGGACCTCTGCGGTCTGGGCACCGCATTGCTAGTGGATTTCCCCTCCCCCGGGAATCCCAGAACCCTTATATATTAACGGATGGAAAACCTCTACCGGCACCATGGCTGACCATTCCGGTCCGTTTAACCCCTTTCCTGGGGATTCCTGCGGTCTGAAAGCCACATAATCACTGGATTCCCCTACCCGGGAACCCCAGCCTCCATATGTATATCGGGGAAAAACCTCCCGACACCCGGCATATATATTTATATCGGGGAAAACCCCTCCCAACTCCCAGTCTACTGGAGGTCCCCTCCACGGGAACCCAAAGATTAATATTCATATCAGAGGGAAAAAGCCCTCCCGGCACCCGGCCTACTGGAGGTCCCCTCCCCGGGGAACCCCAGGATTAACATTCATATTGGTGGGAAAACCCTCCCGGCACCCAGCCTACTGGAGTTCTGCTTCCTCGGGAAAACCCCCCGCATAAATCTTTATTGTTGGAGGGAAAACCCCTCCCGGCACCCGGCCTACTGGAGGTCCCCTCCATGGGAACCCCAGCGTCTCTGTGCCTCTCGGAGTGAAACCCTCCCAGCACCCGGAGCGCCTGGAAGTCACTGACCACCCGTTCAGCGACCCACTTCCGCAACACCCGACAACCCAGTTACCCGCTCCTGGCGGCAAGAACCGGGGTTTCCTCCACAGCCCATAGCTGGTTCCCTCGTCTGGCCTCGCAAATCCTCTGGCAGGAAGCCTCTGGAACAAGAGGTTGCTGCAAGGAATAAAACAGGTAAGAAAACAAGCTTACCTCGAGTTTAAAACATACCGCGTTGGAGGAGCTCCTGCTCCCCAATCGGTCGCCTGCACCAATGCGTCTGACGTAATGACGCACGTGCGGCTGAATGGGCTTCTTCACGTAGTCACTCACGTGACTCCGAATTAAAATAAAAAATTGGATGTTGCTTTGAGTGGTGAATTAAAAGTGGCTTTTTTCTGAATATAGAGTTTATTGTCAAAGACAATCTGATACCAACATTTATCTTCAGTTACTGATATTGCAGCAGATCATTGAATTGCTGCCTAGAAAAATGTCCTTCCTGAAAAACTGCTTCCTGATGAAAAATGTCCACGAGTAAAAAAGGTTGTGAATTAGGTCGTGAAAGTGGGGCAGGCCCTTTACTAGTACCTTCTGTATTCCCTCCCCTCCCATCTTTCCCCCATCCTAGTCATCCCACCAGTTCTACCATTCGCATCCCTCTAAGAGCGACCCTCTTGCTATCACACCAATAATGGGCCATTATGGGCTCTACCCTTCCTGAGATCATCTGTTGCTGGCCCTGATTTGTTCTGGCTTTTTTTCATCTCCATATTTTATTGCCCCTCATACCCCGGACCCAATCCCGTCCCCCCCCCCCCTCCCCGCACCTGGAACCCTACCTCTACTTTCTGACCTGAAACATCATCTATTATTTTTCTCCAGAGATACTGCCTGCCCGCTGAGTTGCTCCTGCATTTTGTGTTCTGATTTATTGGAATCTATAGGAAACTACATTGCTGCATATGCTTGAACTGACATTTAGGCTCTTTGTACATGCTGAATAGTGTTTCTGCCAACCTCATCTATATTTCTGTATACCAGTTCATTGGACCACCATCTATTAACAAGGTAAGTTTTTGAAGTCTACTGCTGGTATAGGCATCAAAATCAGAAACAATTCATGCAGGCTGTTGCAAAATGTGTTCAATAATATCATATTGACCATATGCATCTTAGTGCAAGTGTGTCAGCAAATGTTAGTTATATTTGCCTTGTTCTATTAATAAAACATTCTATTAATAAAACATTATGTTTAATATGTGATAGTCTTGGCATTATAGTCAGCAGAGACATTAGAGAAACATAGAAAAATAGGTGCAGGAGTAGGCCATTCGGCCCTTCGATGCAGCTTCACCTTTCAATATGATCATGTCTAATCATCCAAAATCAGTACCCAGTTCCTGCTTTTTCCCCATATCCCTTGACTCCGTTAGCCCTAAGAGCTAAATCTAAAGGGCCTGTCCCACTGATGCGACTTTACAGCGACTGTCTTTGATCTTCATGCTCGAGGGCACTCGCCTGAAAAACCTCGAGCTGGATCGATCGTCAGCGATGAGAAAACCACGACCTGAATCGACTCGATGCAGCTTCACCATTCACACATCCAAAATCACACCCAGTTCCACTTTTTCCCCATTTTTTTTTTTTCCCCACAGCACACACACACACACTAAACACAGGGCCACACACACACACACACACACACACACACATGCTCGACACTCGCCTGAAAAACCTCACACACGATCGTCAGCGATGAAACCACGACCACGACTGACCCACACACACACACACACACACACACACACACAAGCATCACAAAGACAGGGGCCAGGGAAAGCGGGGGAGCACTGTCTGAAATTCACACCCGTGATGAACAGGAAGGTAAAAGACAGCTGCACAGTGTACAGTAAGTCCTTTAGAGAGCAGAGTGGAAGGGGGTGGGGAGAAGGGGAGAAAGGGGGAGAGAAGGGGGGAGAAGGGAAGGGGAGAAGGAATGGAGACACTTTTATGAAGCCAGACAACATAATAAAGTTTAACGGGCATTTAAATTACCGGTCGGTTTTCCTTGGTCCTGAAAACTCCAAATAGACCAATTAAAATGCCCATTCAGCAAAAGAGATTGCCTAAGGCTGCCTTATAACTACATAGAGGCCCCACTCCACTGCACTACGTTCAAAAGAACCATGCCGACCAATCTTTACTAGCGGAAAATGTTTCGACATGCTGAAAATGTTTCCTCAACCAAACTGAGACCGCGAGTATGTGGGAACTTCCCTCGAGCATGAAGGAGAGTTCCAGTGACCTCATGGGACCTCCTAAGACCATGTGTCGACCATGCTGCGAGTTTGAATCGAGGGCAAACTCTTCAAAACTCGCAGATTAGGTCACCGCAGTGGGACAGCCCGTTAACTTTTCATTGTCGTCCAAACGGTCTGGTCTTGTGCTGTACTATTCTATAATATACATTTTTTTCAATCTATCTCGATATGTACACTATCAAGACATATTGCACCTTGCACATTTTTGTGTGAATGGTAGAAGGTAAAAAGAGGACTTACATTTCTATATGCCTGGAAACTGGATCACACAGCTCTAGTCTTTATTTGTGAAGCACACATTGATCAGGCTCACCCAGAGTATATCACCCTATGAAGTGGTGCCCATCAGGAAATTGAACCAGGCACTTTTGTCTGCTAGTCACTTTACTATATCTGGTATTTTCTAACATCAGATGTGCACTAACAACTATCATTAAATAACCAGCAGTACATTAATGGAGTGGGGTGTGAGATTGCAACCTTCACATGGTCCACCCTGTTTCGACTAATGCAATCAACCCGACGTGCACAAATAGATTTATCAAATAGAGCAAGTTGGTCTACAACTTTAGGCTGTGCACGCCATACGCAGGAAGAAGATTAATAGAATGCATAAGATCATGTGATGCACAGAGTCTCTTGCCAAGAGTAAGTGAATCGAAGACCATAGGAAATAGGTTTAAGGTGAAGGGGAAAAGATTTCATTGCAATCTGAGGGGAAACTTTTTTATGCAAAGGCTAGGAATAAGGGTAGAGATAAGGTGGATGGACACATTATTTTCACTAGGTGTCTATGACTGGGGACCATAGGTTTAAGGTGAGAGGACAACATTTTAGAAGAGACCTGAGGGCAACTTTATCACATAGAAGGTGGTTGCCGTCGAGAGCGGAACTCGCTATCAAAACATGGAGGGGACGGGGGACACAAATTTTTGGCGGCCTTGCGCACATGCGCACACTTACACATGTGCGCGATGCTTCGGAGGCTCAATCCAGCGCTAAATGCAGTTCAACTCTGCCTGTCTCACCGGGTTAACTACAACCCTGTCTGGACTGACGGGATACCGGTGCTGCATCTCCGCGCTGGCCATATTTTCCGCAAGTCCAGGAAGGCTGTTGGCTCACCTGGCGGGACAGGCAGAGTTAGCTGGGTTTAGCGCTGTTTCTCTGAGCTGCCCATCTGATTCCCGCCCAAAGATCCTATAGCGGAGGTTCTTTGCTGCCGACCTCTCTGGCCACTCGTGTGGGGGGGGGAGGGGACAGGACAGCGCCGGAGACCCAGCCGGGATCGAATCTGGCTGCAGATGAAGCGCAGGTCTGTGCCACGTCTCCCTCCTCCTATCACCACGCTCTATCCTCAGCCTCACCCCCACTCCTCCATCCTCCAATCATTGTGCTGAATCATGTCCCGCCCCCATTGCCTGCTGACCGATGTCTCTCACGTCCAATTGGCGCCCTCGATTATCAGACCCACCCCCACTCTCGCGGAGAGCGGAGATTTCACCAGATTTTAAAATCCGGTTTACAAAAACTTGGGGGGACGTCCCCCACCTCTCAAAACATGGAGGGGATATGTCCCCTCTGGCCCCCCGGGTTTTCCGCCCCTGATTGCCATACTTGCAAGCAATGGAAATCATTCAAAGACAAGATTGTGAGAGTTCAGAGCCAACACATCCAAGTAGCCGCGAATGCCAAGGAATATTGAGGGTTGAGTGATGTTAAAAAGTTAATATATTTCAGATATAGAGAAATGGAAACAGGAGAGGGCATACAGGAGTGTAGAAAAATTTCCCCGGGTGCTCTAGTTTCCTCCCACACTCCAAAAATGTAGTTTTGTAAGCCAATTGGCTTAAGTAAAAAATGTAAATTGTCCCTTCTGTGTATGGCGATCGCAAGTGGGCAGGGACTGGGTGGGCCAAAGGGTCAGTTTCCATGCTGTATCTCTAAACTAAACTAAACTAAGTGGCTAAGTGTGTCAATAAGGATAATGCAATTGATAAAGTCTACAGGCATTTCAGCAAGGCCTTCGATGGTGTCTGCATGGATGGCTGATCCAAAAAATAAGAATCTGTTTGATTTGGGGTATTTTTACAGATTAGATAAGGAAATTACCTTGATGATAGAAGGCAGAGGGTGATGGTCAAGAGTTTTTTTCAATGTAAGCCTATGACCAATAGGCCAATTTAAATAATGTGCTAGACCAAGTGCAGACCTGTTGGGTCTGTTCTCCCAACAAGCGGTTGGGGGTGGGGGTTGGGGGGGGGGGGGGGGGGGGGGGGGGGGGGGGGGGGGGGGGGCGGCATGCGGCGTCACACACCCTAACTATCCCCCCCCCCCCCCCCCCCCCCCCGCACTCACGCTAATTTACCCCCCTTGATATTATATTAATATTATTAATTTGCTCCTTTTACCCCATAAACACCCTACCTACTGACGCATAGCCCCCAACTTGCAGTCACACCTAGAGGGGGGGTGGGGGAGGGGGCAGAGAGTGAGGGCAGAGAAAGAAGGGGCTGAGACGAGAGAGAGAGAGAAACACAGAGAGAAGGGCAAGAGGGAGAGGGGGGGTGGAGAGGAGGAGAAGAGGGAGGGTGGGTGAGGGGGGGAAATGTGGGGGAGGAGAGAGAGTGGGTGAGAGTGAGAGGAGGGGGGCTGAGAGAGAGGGGGGGGGGTGCTGAGAGGGGGGGGTGAGGGGGGGGGGAGAGGAGAAAGGAAGAGGGAGGGAGCAGGGGAGGGGGGAGGTAGGGAGGGGGAGGGAGGATGAAGGGAAGGGGGGGGGAGGAGAGGGGGGGGGTGGGGGGAGAGGGGGGGAGGGGGGGGGAGGAAGGGGAAGGAGGAGGGGGGGAGGGGGGAGAGGGGGGGAGGGTGGGAGAGGGGGGAAAGAGGGGGAGAGAGGGGTATGCTGAGGGGGAGGGGGAGAGAGGTGGGGAGCAGGGAAGGGAGGGAGGGTGGAGGGAAGGGGGTAGGTGTGTGTGTGGAGGGGAGGGGGGGTTTAGGGGAGGAATGGTGGGGGAGGGGATGGAGGGGAGGGGGGGGGAGAAAAAGAGGGGGAGAGACATGGGGGTAGCACAGAAGGCAGAGAGAGGGGGGGTAGGGAGAGAGAGGAGAGAGAGGGAGAGGAGAGGAGAGGAGAGGGGAAGGGAGAGAGGGGAATGGGAGGGAGATTAATTTCATTCCAAGTTGCACAACCTTTTAGGGGGAAATGTCAGGGGGGGCAAAAGGGAGGAATAGCGGACAGGGAGGGGTGGGGGGAGAGAGAGGGAAAGAGAGAGAGAGGGGGAGAGAGGGAGAGAGAGAGAGAGAGAGAGAGAGGGGGGGGGGAGAGAGGAGGGGGAGGAGAGGAGGAGAGGAGGGCGAGAGGGGAGGGGAGAGAGGAGAGGGGGGGGAGGGAGGAGGAGAGGGGGAGAGAGGAGGGGAGAGGAGAGGAGGGAAGAGGAGAGGGGGGAGAGGAGAGGGAGGGAGGGGGGAGAGGAGGGGGGGGGAGGGGAGAGAGATTGAGGGAGAGGGAGAGGGGGGAGAGGGAGGTAGGAAGAGGAGGGGGGGGAGAGGAGAGGGAGAGGGGGAAAAGGGGAGAGAAGAGGGGGGGGGAGAGAGAGAGGGGGGGAGGAGAGAGGGGGGAGAGTAGAGGGGGGGGAGACCTAGGAGAGTGGGGGAAAGGAGAGGGGGTGAGAGGAAAGGGGAATGGGGAGAACCTAAAAAATATTTTAGAACCAAAAAAGACACATTCTGCAAGCATTGTAGAACCAAAAGAGACAGCTTTTGCAAATAATTTAGAACCAATAGACACATTCTGGAAGCGTTTTAGAACCACTAAGGACATTTACATTTGAGTAGACATGTGTTCAGTGTTATTCACAGCTCAGAGAAACGTGACCCTCTGCCTTCCTCCAGCTTGCAGATACTGATTGAGGCACACCACTTCCTGGTTTTATAGTCCCTCCCCCCTGCCGCCTGCAGGGGCAGCAGAGAGAATGGGGAATTTTGTGAAATCATTAATATCTCTGTCATTTTTCAACAACAGGAAAAATCCTCAGCACACATATGGCGGAGGGGGGCTCTGAGCAAGGTGGCCAAAAATGACGGCCGTAGGTGGCGGCATTCTCTCGGAAATCGCAGCACAGATGGCCAAAACCGGTCAAGAACAGACTTTTAGTAATATAGATTAATGACCTGGTTGTGAATGTGGAAGGTATAATTAGTAGTTTTGCAGGTCACATGAAAATTGGCATTGTTGTTGGGAGTGAAGAAGATGAGTCTTTGCAGAATAAAGTTGAATTGGTTAAATGAGCAATGGCAGATTGAATTGAATCCTGACGAATGTGAGATGATGCATTATGAGGGGTCCACCAAGGTTCAGATATGCACAATGAATGACAGTAGGAGGTCCTGAGAACAAAGGGTCTTTGGTTTGTAAGGATTCCTGAGAGCAGCCACCTAAGATGGTCAAGGAAGTATATGGGATACTTGCCTTCATTAGCCAGGGCAGAGAATGTAAGAGAATATAATTAGGGTGGCACGGTGGTGCAGTCGTGGAGTTGCTGCTTTACAGTGCCAGCAACGCCGGAGACCCGGGTTCGATCCCGACTGCGGGTACTGTCTTTACGGAGTTTGTACGGTCTCCCCATGACCTGCATGGGTTTTCTCCGAGATCCTCGGTTTCCTCCCACACTCCAAAGACGTCCAGGAATGTAGGTAAATTGGCTTGGTATAAATGTAATAATTGTCACTCGTGTGTGTAGGGTAGTGTTCATGTGCAGGGATCGCCGGTCGGCGCGGACCCAGTGAGCCGAAGGGCCTGTTTCCACGTTATACCTCTAAACTAAACTAAGCAACGGGGTTATGGTAGTTTGCGACTGGAGTTCCCTGTATACTCTAGTCTCGCATACCATTGGAAGCTTGTGATTGCACTGTGATTGCTGATATGCCAGCCCCTTAATGCATGGACATTGAATGCAATGGAGACTCACCAAGATGGTAGATGGGATGGAAATATTAGTTATAATAAGAACCCATTTTTTGGGAGCCAAAGCTCAAGAGGAATCTCATTGAGGTATACAAATATTTCAGGGGCTTAGGGTAGGTAATGAAAATTAATTTCTCTTTGATGACGTGTCCATAACTGAAGGGCACAGATATAAAAGAAAAAGTAAAATAATTAAAGACTTGAGGAAGCATTATTTCATCCAAAGACTGGGAGAACTTGGAATATATAGTTTCATGTAACGGGAGCGATGGAAGCAGATATTCTCATGGCATTCAATAAGTATTTTGATTAGCATTCAAAGCACCATGATGTGGAGGTTTTCAGGCTGATCCGTAGGGAGTAGGATTAACAAAGGTAGATATTTACTGGCCTCCATGGACACAGAGAGCTGAAGGGCCTGTTTCCATGATGAGTGATTGTCAAAGGATGAATAGGGAGAGTGCAACCAAGGTTTTCCTTGACGCTGCAATCATTGCAGCCAACAAAATAAATGGTTAGAAGAGAAATATCCAGTGTTTGTGAAATAATGTACATAATGTGGTTGGATAGTGAGTTCTATAAATAGTCCATAGTGCAGGGGATCAAAATCTATGAGAGGACAATGATGAACTATCTAAGGACAGGGACAGGCTCAGATTGGAACATAAGTTGAATATAATGTACCTGGTGTAAAACATGATTCATTCTGTGGAGACACTATCATTGGATGTATCCACACAGATACTGATACAAGATCAACTAGTGTTATCGCTACGCTGGAGCAATGAGTATTTTCCTTCCATCTCAAAACAGCGAAATTGAAACCAGCAAATCACCTGGTGTCAATGTATAACAAAACCACATTAAAACCATCCATGAAATCTTGCCTGCAGGCAGACAACCCAAAACGTTGAGTGACGCAGATTATTGAAATGAACCAGAAATATGCCAGCCCCTTAATGCATGGTCCAATTGCTCTCATGGAAAAATGCACATCTGAGTTGGAGATACTGATACAACCCTGTAAACACCTGAAGAAAATAACAACCCTGTAAACACCAAAAGACCCATTGGGCTGTGGCCTGCAGGGGGGAAGCCACCGAGCTCAGCCCCTCCTTGTCTTTTGAAGACTGGAGAACCGAAGAGGAGGGAGCCAGCAACAATGGTCCCTAGGAACAAAGCTGGTAGGAAAATGAAGCGAAGTTATACCTGTCGCGCCCTCAAGGTCAAGGTACAAGAGGTGCCCCCAGGGTCTATAGGTAGCCGGGCGAAGTGGGACGTTGGTTCATTGAATGATCCAGACGAAGGTGACAGCTGGAAGCCCTGCAGAAGCCTGAGCGCTGCTCCATAAGACTTGGCATGCGGACTTTGGAACTATGGAAATGGTGCCAAATCTAGGGACTCGAAAAAGAATTTCACTGTGTTTTGCACGTGACAATAAAGCACCGTTTAATCATTTTAGAGTTCATTGAGCTGAACCCGGTAACAAACAAAAACAGATCACTGCAGCTTTATGGAGGAGCCGACTCTTGTCCAGTTACAACCCTTTGGAGTGACTTCTGCTGCCAGTTGTAAGCTATGAGCACATCCACTTTAAGTCTGAAGAAGGGTTTTGAACCGAAACGTTGCATATTTCCTTCGCTCCATAGATGCTGCCTCACCCGCTGAGTTTCTTCAGCATTTTGTCCACCTTCCACTTTAAGTTCAAACATGTTTTCAATTTGCTTGACCTATTATTAACTGGTCCTGACCACTCAAGAAATTGTATCTTGCTGCTGAGAAACAATGTGGTGTCTACAGTTCTGTATTTAAAGTTGCCTGGACTCTTTAGCCACAAACCTGCACAGAGACAAATACCTGCAAATTTACATACACTGCTCTCCCACAACAAGTTTTCTTTTTAAACCGTGCTATTCAGATCAGTCTCTCTACATGCCAACCATTCATAGTTACATGAGGATTGCTCGAGAGCCTAAAGTAGGGGGGAAGGGAGATCCAGAGGGGATTGGAGATGTGAGGATAGGGGTGGAGTCCGCCGGGTGCTAGGAGGAAGGATTGCTTTTGGACTGTGCAGCAGAGAGTTTAAATTAGGCATCTTCTGGATAGTTAATATCATCCTCTGCATTTCTGCAATTGCAGATTCCAGAAAGCATGAGACTCATTTTCAGTGATCAACATTATAGTGATTTCCAGACTTGAAGGCGGCTCAACCAGCCCCATAATGGGAGTTCAGGCTGGCAGGGCAACTGATAGATAACAAAGATGAAGTGGGCCCGAGTGACATCAAATTTGTTGCCCTTTGCACACACCTGCATACCATACACACTTGATAAGTGGGGGGGGGGGGGGGGGGGGGGGGGGGGGGTAGGGAGGTATTAGTGGTTCAAATTTATTTATTGAATTATAAAATTCCCCACAAACTGCAAACCAAAACAATAAAAAGTACAGAATATCTAGAGCGATATTTGTTATTACTATAATTTATTCCATCAAACAGCATTGTTGTATTCCAGTCTTTTCCAATATTTACATTTGCATTGTTTTACATAAGTGCCAGTGCCAATGGTAATTCAAAATAGCTATGAGATACTATTTCCAAAGCAAGGTACATTTTGAGCGTAAATTCTCAATGCGCAGTACATTGTAACAGAGCTTCAGAACTAAAGTGTCAAACTGATATTTTCATTATTATTTGTATAGAATGAAGTTCATTTTACAGCTTCTATGGAAAGTGAATTGCATTGCATTCAAGCTCAGTGCAAATAATGAATAAGAGTCTTAACAAAATTAAAGAGGTATAATCTATTGTAAAATAATTAGCACATCAGATTGGCCCATTTAAGATCATGAAGAGTCTTTCAATATAAAATACAATAACCTAGCACTGACTACTTATAAAGCGCAATACTCTCAATCAGCAGCATGAAGCCATGTCACCGAAAGGGGGACAAAGTCAAAATATGAATTGTGGTGAGTGTAAAGTATTCAAAGAACATTTATTCTAGTAATTAATGTGCCTTCATTTAAGCTGATGGTCATAAGCTTTGTGAATAATATGGGCCTCTTTAATATACAACATATCCTTGTAAGCACAATGCTTTATTTTCCATCCTATTGATTACAATCACAATTTTGGCACTACTAATGAAAGGAACTGCTAATGCTGGAAATTTATTTTCTTGGTCCATTGCCCTGCAGCCTCTTAGAAGGAAGGTCAATACAATGTGAACTTATTAAGCTTACTGCTTCATTGGGGTTTTCTGTATTGTTTAAATTATTTCCAGTGCAGATCATTATATTGAGAGTATTTCAATAAATAATTGGTTTATTTGAATTCAATGCAATAATATTATAAATCAAAGATATGCTTAATTAACACAAAGTGGAATGTTCTCACACATACACATTCACAAAGAAATAAAACACATTCAGAAGTTAAAATAAACAATGCTGTAAACCAAAGCAACATCAGCTGTAATTCCAATCATTTTGGGTACATTTTCAAGGCACTTATGAGGCAACACAGATTTCCATCTTCAATGACTTGGGTCTGCATGGAAAAGAAACACATAATTTAGAGACTAAACTACATCAGCTTCTCATATAAACAATTAAAAATATAATAAACAGTGCATAAATTTATCAGAACATATCAGGCATACAGATTAAAACTTTAAAGTTTAATGTGAAGCTACATTACACTGCTCAGGGTGTTGGCAGGATGTTCCTCGAGTTGGAAACCCATAATTGGATTGGGGTGAGGTATTGAGAGTGGTAGTAGGTATGTACAGTGAGCAAACTAACACCAACCATATTTTGCAAATATTTTATGCTTATTTTTCACACGTTGAATTTCTAGACCTATTCAGAGGCCTCTCCACATTTTTATCTTCTTTATAACTGCCAAATCTTTTCTTTTAAAATAAATCTTTCCATTGTTTCCCCTTAGGCCTTTGAACTAATCTTATCAGCTTTCTGGAAAAAGACTCTGGGCCATACGATCACCAAACTCCCAACCCATGGCTGGATATTAACATTCTCACCCTATCCCTCCCACTCCTTCCCAGCCTAATAGTTCTGTAATGAAACCGAGCTTGAGATGCAGAGCTGACATTATTGTTTGGACGGACACTGCATACTCGAAGACAGAGTGAACTATTCCGGTGTGTTCTGAAAATCGAGGAAAAAACATTTCATTTGATGGAAGTGTTTGAAAGTATGGATGTAGCAGAAGAAAAGGTCACACAGGGTTGAAACTGTAAGTCAGGAACACTGGGAGTCAGGGTAGAGATGCCAGCACAAGTGGAATATATGCCCCAAAATGAAGATCTAATGCTTGTCTCAAAGGAGAAATCAGGCTCCATCAACATTACACTGATTTGTTGAGAATGTCAATGATGTTTGTAATGTGGATCATTGGTCATGGTCTTAGAGTAACTTCCACCTTGGATCCCAAGCTAGTCTAGAGCTTGAACTGGAAAATCCACAACTTGAACTGGCAACCCAAAGACCAATGTGCAGAGATTGACTGTCAATCCTTTCAATAATTCAGTTCAGTTTGTTGTCATGTGTACTGAGATACAGTGAAAAGCTTAAGTTCTCTTAGTTACAATAACCATATAACCATATAACAATTACATCACGGAAATGGGCCATCTTGTGCCGAACAATTATTTTCCCTTAATCCCACCTGCCTGCACTCATACCATAACCCTCCATTCCCTTCTCATCCATATGCCTATCCAATTTATTTTTAAATGATACCAACGAACCTGCCTCCACCACTTCCACTGGAAGCTCATTCCACACCGCTACCACTCTCTGAGTAAAAAAGTTCCCCCTCATGTTACCGCTAAACTTCTGTCCCTTAATTCTGAAGTCATGTCCTCTTGTTTGAATCTTCCCTATTCTCAAAGGGAAAAGTTTGTCCACATCAACTCTGTCTATCCCTCTCATCATTTTAAAGACCTCTATCAAGTCCCCCCTTAACCTTTTGCGCTCCAGAGAATAAAGACCTAACTTATTCAACATTACATTATATTCAATAATATTTGAAGTATTTCTTAATTCACTTTGATTATTGTAATGCAATTATCCCTATAGATTTGAATTTGGTTTCCACAGTATTTTATATCTCCAATATTTAAGGGTCAAAACGCATTTTACAGATTTCTTGTATCTGCCAGTGGATTGGAGATTTTCCTTAATTTTATTTACAGGGTGATTATTTCTAATATCAAAATGATTGCATATTATTTTAACGCTGACAAACAATTTAAAAAGGTGTAAATAATATCATTAAATTAAAATTTTAAGGTAACATCTATTTATGGAAAATCTTGGCCAATAATCTTCAAAGGAATAATTATTTGAATAATGCAATCCGTTTTTCAACCGAATAATGTCCTAGGGCATTTGTACTGCCAGCAAAGTACTTTTGAAGTTTTGTTAATGTTGTTCAGGGAAATGTGACAGGCAATGCATCTACAAAATATATTCCCAAGAACACCAACGGGCTCTGGGCGTCACCTGACGGTCAGACTCCTTAATGTCAAACCCTCGTCGGTGGTTACGAAGATGGTCGCGTAACGTCATGGGTTAAGGAGAGTGTCCTGCTACATCAGCACATCTTACCTTGAGATCACCAGTCAACAGGTAGCTGAGCTCAAGTCAACACCCTCGCTCAGCAATGACTCAATATGTTAGAGAGTTCTAACGCACATGTTCCGGCCGCAACTAAAACTAGGTTGCCGTTTTAAAAATCAGTAATTTTTTACTCCAAGCCAGTTGCGATGCTAGTTGAAGGTGGTTGCCGCAGGTTGCAGGTAGTGAAAGGTAAGACCTTTTTTTCACCCAGTTTTATTCTATAGAAACATAGAAAATAGGTGCAGGAGTAGGCCATTCTGTCCTTTGAGCCTGCACCGCCATTTAATATGATCATGGCTGATCATCCAACTCAGGATCCTGTACCTGCCTTCTCTCCATACCCCCTGATCCCTTTAGCCACAAGGGCCACATCTAACTCCATCTTAAATATAGCCAATGAACTGGCCTCAACTACCTTCTGTGGCAGAGAATTCCACAGATTCACCACTCTGTGTGAAAAATGTTTTTCTCATCTCGGTCCTAAAAGATTTCCCACTTATTCTTAAACTGTGACCCCTTGTTCTGGACTTCCCCAACATCGGGAACAATCTTCCTGCATCTAGCCTGTCCAACCCCTTAAGAATTTTGTAAGTTTCGATAAGATCCCCCCTCAATCTTATAAATTCTAGCGAGTACAAGCCAAGTCTATCCAGTCTTTCTTCATATGGAAGTCCTGCCATCCCAGGAATCAGTCTGGTGAACCTTCTCTGTACTCCCTCTATGGCAAGGAAGTCTTTCCTCAGATTAGGAGACCAAAACTGTACGCAATACTCCAGGTGTGGTCTGACCAAGACCCTGTACAACTGCAGTAGAACCTCCCTGCTCCTATACTCAAATCCTTTTGTTATGAATGCTAACATGCCATTTGCTTTCTTCACTGCCTGCTGCACCTGCATGCCTACTTTCAATGACTGGATGTACCATGACACCCAGGTCTCGTTGCATCTCCCCTTTTCCTAATTGGCCACCATTCAGATAATAGTCTACTTTCCTGTTTTTGCCACCAAAGTGGATAACCTCACATTTATCCACATTATACATCTGCCATGCATTTGCTCCACTCACCCAGCCTATCCAAGTCACCTTGCAGCCTCCTAGCATCCTCCTCACAGCTAACACTGCCCCCCAGCTTTGTGTCATCCGCAAACTTGGAGATGTTGCATTCAATTCCCTCGTCCAAATCATTAATATATATTGTAAATAGCTGGGGTCCCAGCATTGAGCCTTGCGGTACCCCACTAATCACTGCCTGCCATTGTGAAAAGGACCCGTTTACTCCTTTACTCCTACACTTTGCTTCCTGTCTGCCAGCCAGTTCCCTATCCACATCAATACTGAACCCCCAATACCGTGTGCTTTAATTTGTATTAATCTCTTATGTGGGACCTTGTCGAAAGCCTTCTGAAAGTCCATATATAACACATCCACTGGTTCTCCCTTATCCACTCTACTAGTTACATCCTCGAAAAATTCTATAAGATTCGTCAGACATGATTTACTTTTCATAAATCCATGCTTTGTCCAATGATTTCACCACTTTCCAAATGTGCTGTTATCCCATCTTTAATAATTTACTCTAGCAGGTTCCCCACTACCGATGTTCTACTAACTGGCCTGTAATTCCCCGTTTTCTCTCTCCCTCACTTTTTAAAAAGTGGGGTTACATTAGCTACCCTCCAATCCTCAGGAACTACTCCAGAATCTAAAGAGTTTTGAAAAATTATCCCTAATGCATCCACTATTTCTGAGGCTACTTCCTTAAGTACTCTGGGATGCAGCCTATCTGGCCCTGGGGGTTTATCGGCCTTTAATCCATTCAATTTACCTAATGCCACTTTCCGGCTAACCTGAATTTCACTCAGTTCCTCCATCTCATTTGACCCACCAGGGAGGTCTTATCTTCCACTACCTGCAACCTCCGACAACCATCTTCAACTAGCATCGCAACCGGCTTCAACTAAAAAATTACAGATTTTTAAAATGGCCACCTATTTTTAGTCACGGCCAGTTTTGAATTTGTTGAAATAATCGCCAGAACATAGTAGAAGCGGAAACCTCCTGGAACCGCACGGAAACCTTGGGTGGGGTGTAAAGTCTCCAGAGGTTTCCGTTCAGGTTTCCCAAGTGGGACAGGGGCATTCCACTGCAAGTTCCTCCTGCTAGGTTTGGTTGTTCACAACACAGCACCCAACAACCTCTTTGCAACATTAAAAAAGAACATTTTTGTTGCAAGATTTGCCTCCAGTGATTCACACTCCTCTATTGATCCGTTCTTTAGGGTTCAATTTCTCCTAGCAGATTATCAATGTGCTGTTATGGGTCACATTGCTCCTCAACCAAGAATAAATCCCAGCCAGCAAATACATTTCCCACCCAAGCCTCAAGTAATCCATGACAGTGACACATATCATGGTGGTCTTATCCAGTTGGTCCAAAATGCTGCCGCTCGCCTTTTAACCGGAACTCGAAACAGGGAGCACATTACGCCCATTTTGGCCTCCCTTCACTGGCTCCCAGTGCACTTTCGAGTTCATTTTAAAATTCTTTTATTTGTTTTTAAATCATTGAATGGCCTCGCCCCGCCTTACCTCTCTGAGCTGCTCCACCTATATGCTCCTGCCCGGTGCCTCAGGTCAGCGGATCAGCTGCTCCTTGAGGTACCAAGGTCTAAGCGGAAGCTCAGAGGGGATAGAGCCTTTTCTGTTGCTGCCCCGGCACTCTGGAACACCCTGCCACTGCAGATCAGACAGGCCCCCCTCACTGTCCATCTTTAAATCCTCCCTAAAAACTCACTTTTATTCACTTGCTTTCGACACTGGCTGAGACATTGTTCCTGTTTTAGTGCTTTTAATGTCTTTTAATTTTTACTGTTTTTACAGTCCTGTCGTCTTAATGGTTTTAGTAGTTTGTAATAACTTTTTGTTGACTTCCCATGTACAGCACTTTGTGGTAACTGATGTTGTCTAAAAGCGCTTTATAAATAAAGTTATTATTATTATAGAACAGTGCAGCACAGGAACCTGCTCTTCTGCTCACAATGTTCTGTTCAGAACTATGCCAAATTATTCTCCTCTGCTTAAACTTGATCCATATAGTTCCATTCGCTGCTCATCCATGTATGTGTCTAAAAGGCTCTTAAATGCCACTCTCATGTCTGCTTCCAACACCACATCCGGCAGTGCATTCCAGTGCTTCTACATTAAAAAAATTGTACGGCACAACTCTTTTAAACTTTCTCCCTCTGACCTTAAAACTATGCTCTCTAGTCTTTGACATTCCCATCTGGTAAAAAAGCTTCTGACTGTACCCTATCTGTGCCTCTCATATCTTTATATATTTCTATCAGGTCTTCATCAGCCTCTGACACTCCAGCAAAATCAATCCAAGTTTGTCTAACTTCTCCTTATAGTTACTACCCTCTAATCCAGGCAGCATTCCGATAAACATATTCCACACCTTCCCCAAAGCCTCCACATCCTTCCTGTAATTGGATGATCAAAACTGCACACATTTCTCCCAATACAACCTGACCAAAGTTTTATAAAGATGCATGACTTCCTGACTCTTGTACTCAATGCCCTGACCGACAAAGCCAAGCATACCATAGGCTTTCTTTATTTACTTGCGTTGCCACTTTCAGGATCTTTGTACTTTGACCCCAAGATCTCTTTTTGCACCAAAGCAATTAAGGGACATCAAACCATGGTCCATTTCTGAAATTGCCAGCTGTTAATCAGTAACAAAAAGTGACCAAGGAATGGTGGATCAGCTAAATACACTCATGCTAACTACAGAAGTTGGAAGGATGGCAACCTGCCCTCTAGCATAGCTGGAATCAAGCCCATGCATCTCTCCATATTAAAAACTAATTCCATGTAAATGGGATTCTGATCTGTGGGAAAGAACAACAGAATTTGGAGAATATGAACAAATGTGAAAATGTAGCAGCATTCATTGGAGGCGTCACAGTAGTTGCAGCCTGTTCGGTTCAGTGCAGGACCTATAAAAAAGCTAATCACCCTCTCCCAAACTATAACATGCTCTACAACCCCTGGTGACTCCTGCATCAATCCAAACTAATGTAAAATTTGCTTTGGGATACTGGTTTTCAATTTTTTTTGTCAATAGGAACTTCTATTAAAAAAATATTTTGAATCCTAATTTTAACTTAACTTAAAGTTTATCTAAATACCTAGAGATAGTAAGGACGGGCCACGCAGTTTCATTCCCCTTCCCCATTTATTCTACCTCCCTTATCCAGTTCCACTAATCACCTTCCTCACTGATCAGATTCTAGCATCTACTGCCTCTGTCTCTATTTTCACACTCTCATTCCTCAACCTGGTTGTAGGTGCCTTTTTTCCCTCTCCTTTTCTGTTGCTACCTATCACAGAACCAGTCCCGATCTATCACCCCAATCCATCTTCTGATGCCAACTGCACAGAATCTCCCTCCTCACTTGGTTCTACCTACCACTTGTCATCTCCTGCCTCACCGCTTCATACTGGTCATCTGCCTTCCACACTTTAAGTCCTGATGCAGGGTCTCGAACCAAAATGTCCACTATCCCCCTGCCTCCACAGATGCTGCCTGACCCATTGTGTTCCTCCAACAGCTTGGTTTTGGCACCCAAAGACAATTCCGTGCAATTTCCTAATATAAGTAATGCAGATTTTTTGAATAATTAAACACATTAAGGGAGGAATTGGCTATTTGTATTTTCTTTGCCAAATTTGCAGATGCCAGCTGATACTATCACAACTCATTTTGTAACTGGAGCACAGATGTTAACAAAATTCTTCCAGATGACAGTGACCAACACAGAGCAAAAAATTGGCCATGTTTATAAAGTACTGAGGGGAAGATGCACAGAAGATAGTGCTAAGTTGTAGAGAGTGATGCAGTGCAACTAACTAAAAAAATAATAATTAATTAACATTTAATGTTTAATGTTTTGCAGTAAGTTGCACTGGTTTGCTGTCTGGACAACAGGATTGTTCTTTCTTGCTTAGTCCTATATAAAATAGCCCACTTCCAAACCTGGTAATACTTTCAGCCAGGATCCAACTCCTTTACCATCTTTTGTGGCATTCCAACATTATATCTTCCTCCCTAACCACCTACTAGTGCCATATTATCCATTAGTTGGAGAAGTACTTAAAGTGACACAATTTTAACAACATGCACCAATTTTAATATATAAATAGCTTGTGTATTTATACTAATGTAGTGTGCACTAATCTACAAGTACTTCAATGCATCTGCTGCCTTCAATACACAGGAACTAAATCACTCAGAATAGTGAACATTTACCAACCAGCTCCATTTATAAAAGGAATGTATTCCAGGAAAATGGTGTTAAGTGAAATTTCATGAATTTGAAAGGTGTATCTTGGATATTTTGGGTAGAGATTGTCATTGTAAAGTTTAATAAATTGGATACACATATCGCAAATGGGTTACAGTGAAAATTCAATAAACTAACGTATATAAATCTACGAATATCTGTATTTTTTGTATGGTCTCTCTTATTTATTGAAAACATGTTAAAAGGTTTAGAGTTCCAATGCACATGAATAACTGTAAAGATTATCTCCAAATCTCTTCGACATTTTTAATTTATCACAATAAGCCATTTCCCAATTTTCCTTATGAGAGTAGTAGCTTGCTTTATCATAATACTAATCCAGCAAGCTTTCAAAACACAGTGCAAATATTGCAAACATTGAAAATTAATCAAATTACTGATTCTGGACAACCTAAATATTCCATTATTAACTGTCAACATATGGTACCTAAATTTCAGATTTTAAATGTGAGAATATTTCATTTATATATACTTACATGGCAAAATATTTAGTGTTGTGTACACAAAGAACTCACAGCTAACCTTGTAAGCAATCTTGCACACCTTTTGTAGTCTGAAACAAAAACATAATGGTATGGTAAATTACTTCTGAAAGCAACTTTAATGAGAATGTCATGGAATTATTGAAGGTTCTTATTAAAATGCTAACATTAATTGTAAAATCAAAAATGTAATAACATTTTAGAAACGCTTGGTCCTGCAGTATGGAGCTGCAATGAAGTGCAATATACCTAACATGTACATAAAATAATTTTTTAGAAAAAATAGATTAAAATTAATAACCTAAAATGTGGTCGTCTTTTAAATATATTCCAAAGTGCTACCCAATCTATGACAGTGTGAAGTGTTATAATGTTAAATTAGCAAAGGCCCCCCACCCCTAATCAAATACCCCCCCCCCCCCCCCTCCCCCCCCCCCCCCCCCCCCCCCCCCCCCCCCCCCCCCCCCCCCCCCCCCCCCACCCCCCCCCCCTACCCAGTGAGAAATGAAAAGATACCCCCCCCCCCCCCCCCCCCCCCCCCCCCCCCCCCCCCCCCCCCCCCCCCCCCCCCCCCCCGGACACTTATTATTTTTTATTCAAATCGTTTGCTATGTCGCTCTTCAAGGGAGATGCTAAATGCATTTTGTTGTCTCTGTACTGTACACTGACAATGACAATTAAAATTGAATCTGAATCTGATGGAGCTGCAATGAAGTGCAATATACCTAACTTATGTACATAAAATAATTTTTTAGAAAAAATAGATTAAAATTAATAACCTAAAATTTGGTCGTCTTTTAAATATATTCCAAAGTGCTACCCAATCTATGACAGTGTGAAGTGTTATAATGTTAAATTAGCAAAGGCACTTCACCTATCAAATAGGTAGTGAATCAGTAATGATTATTCTCCAGTGGGTAAATACAAATCTCTTCAGGCACAATAAGACCGAGTGAAACTCAGTCACATCTTAGGTCTAAATTAGATAACTGTGGTTGATTAGTCTAGTCACTTAATGGGACTGAGCAGTTACAACTAGCTCTGGTATCAAATTATCCCAAAGTCTTGGGAAAGGGGAGGTAAAGTGAAGGAAGGCTACACAGTGAGAAATGAAGATACTTGCTTTACTCCTGCTCATGAAAATATGAACAATTTTGCAGCATCTCTGTACTAAGTTCGATGGACATCACTGCTCAGAGTGTTGTTTTACAGGGGCTTAGGGCTTAGGATATGGGAACAGGTATCAGGAGAGGAGCTTAATGAACCTTGACATTTCACAATATCAATGCAATTATGTTACAATAGTCTGAAGTTTATTCACAGGTAGACAGTAACAGACGAGAAAATCAAAATCTGTGCTATATTAACATGTTTATCATTGCAAAGTACACTTAAAAAAAAATAATATCAGGGAAACCTTCTTCGTGCAAAGCAGGTGAAATAACAAAGATCTGAAGGGAAAGATTGGAATTCCATTCGTCTGAGGCATCGGAAAGAATGAGTTGGAGTAAAGACCATGCAATAAATTTTGATTTCAACACAGCACAACAACATGAGCATGCACCATAGCATTTTTTGGCAAAACTCAATGGAAAAGTTTAAGGGAGCTGTACTGCTGTCACATCTATATTACTAAAAGTCTGTTCTTGACCGGTTTTGGCCATCTGTGCTGCGATATCCGAGAGAATGACGCCACCTATGGCCGTCATTTTTGGCCATCTCGCTCAGAGCCCCCCTCCGCCGCATGTGTGCCGAGGATTTTTCTCGTCGATGAAAATTGACAGATATATTAATGTTTTTATAAAATTCCCCATTCGCTCGGCAGCCCCTGCAGGAGGGAGGGGGAGGGACTATAAAACCAGGAGGTGGTGTGCCTCAATCAGTCTCTGCAAGTGCTGTACCCCAATCAGTCTCTGCAAGTGGTGTGCCTCAATCAGAGCTCTGAATGTCTACATCACTGTGAGTACACTTAATTTGGTTTGAAAATGAAAATATGGTTAGAGGTAAAAAAAAAAAGCACTGCCTGCAAATGGTTGTTTGGGTTTGGGTTTGGGTTTGGGTTGAAGTAAAAAGGCACTCTCTCTCTCTCTCTCTCCCCCATTCCCACCGGCGGCTATTCTCCTCTCATCTCCCCAACTCTTTGCCACCTCCCCCCCCCCCCCCCCTCCTCTCCCTCTCCTCTCTCCCCCTCTGCCTCTCCTCTCCCCCCTCTCCTCTACCCCCCCTCTCTCCCTCCCCTCTCCTCCCCATTTCCTCTCCTCCCCCTCTCCTCCTCTCCTCCCCCCCACTAGTTGTGAACCTGTGGCCCCGGAAGGCAGTGGAAGCTAATTCACTGGATGTATTCAAGCAAGGGTTAGATATAGCTCTTAGGGCTAACGGAATCAAGGGATATGGGGAGAAAGCAGGAACGGGGTACTGATTCTGGATGATCAGCCATAATTATATTGAATGGCGGTGCTGGCTCAAAGAGCTGAATGGCCTACTGCTGCACCTATTTTCTATGTTTCTATTTAAACAAAATGCAGGAGAAACATAGAAACTCAGGCAGCATCTGAGGAAGGAAATGGACAAGTAATATTTTGATTCTGGACCCTTCTTCAGACTCCTGAGGATAAGGGACCAAGAGCATGTAACTTCAATCTTAAGGGCTTCTCTTTAACGCAGCGTACTGCTGATACTACTCACAATGTTTCATGTGAATCTTAGATATAATCTAACTGCAAGTGTTTTCAGATGGTATGTGTTCGTACCCAGCATAACATAATGGCTATTTGCCCAGATGTAGGAAGAATTAATGATACATTTATTCCCTGCCTGTCGTATGGCCTTAATATTGGAGCCATCACACTAAGCCAACATGTTAATCTCACTGAGAGGCGATTAAATGTAATAAAACATTACAACTGCATTGTTCAATGTTGGTTTCTTGCTTCTAAAAGAGAGGGAGCTGTTAATAAATATTGCACAAGATGATGTGACTGAGTCCCAGCAGTCGTGTTGCTGCCTTACAGCACCAGAGACCCGGGTTCAATACTGAGCTTGAGTGCTCTCTGTATGGAGTTTGTATATTCTTCCTTCGAGTCTGTTGGTTTTCCATGGGTGCTCCAATTTCCTCCCTCATTCTGAAGACATACAGGTTTGTAGGTTAAATGTCTTTGTATAAAATGTCTTAAGTGTATAAATTGAAAATTGTCCCTAATATGTAGGATAGTGCTGGTGGACAGGGGTCTGCGTAGACTCGGTGGGATGAAGAGCCTGTTTCTGTACTGTATCTCTAAACTAAACTAAACACAATTAGTGTAGCACCATTAGCACAGGATACCTCTAGTTTCCCTCTCCCCTGACTCTCAGTCTGAAGAAGGGTCTCGACCTGAAACGTCACCAGAACCCTTTCTGTGGAGATGCTGCCTGAGCTGCTGAGTTACTCCAGCATTTTGTCTCTATAAACACAATTAGCAAAGCGGCCATGAGGCCCATGGTAGTGGTAAGTACGTGAAGGTGTGTAGGGTGTATGAACTAATGGTCTCAATCCTAGTTTGTAGTGATTTTTGGCAGATAGATGAGGTGCACTGTGACAGAGGTTAGCAGAAGAGATGGTCGAACATGACATTTGATGTTGCATTCAGCGAACCTGTCCAACTGTGAGAGGTTATTAAGTTTGTACAGTTACATTATGAAAACAGAAAATGCTAGAAATACTCAGCAGGTCATCTCAGTGGGATAGGAGTTAAATGTTTCAAGTCTAAGATCTGGGGAGGGGGAGGGAGATGATTTTGATAGGCTAACCCCAGAATGAAAATGAGGGTAAGCTGTAAACATGGTTATCAGAACAATGAGAATGGCTAGAGTGTGCAAACATTGACAAAATAATGCAGATTGCAGACCAAGAAGAAATGCCCAGATGTCAAGTAGATAGGGTATAAAAGATAAAAAGGAATAACCAAACAAGGTCAGTTGCATCTAGACCTAGGTGGTCCCTTACATCTGCACCTTTCTCCTTCCATTATTATTCATGTGTGCCTGGATGCTCTCCTGACCTTCAGTGTGGTCAGGTATTAATCCTGAGGATGGGGTTGAGCAGCGCTGCAGAGAACAAAGGGGGACCCAGCATGGGGGGGGGGGGATATGGGCACCGAGGGGGGATATGGGCGCCGAGAACTTAGGGGATTCAGTGGGGGTGGGGGCAGGAAGGGATGAGTACTTTTTGTAACTTTGTCGGTACCTTTGTGGTGACTCGTTTGTGTACTTTGTATGCAAAAACACGCTGCACCTAGCTAGGTACAAGTGACAATAATGTATCATCATTACCATAATTCCTCCGGAAAATAACGACTATCTGTCTTCCTCTGCACTTCCTTGACCAAGATCTCCATGTTGCATTGGGAATCATCTGTTAGCCGTAAGCTCTGTATTTAATTCGACCAAATACTGTTGTATTTGATAAACTAAGAACAAGGGCCATGCAATTGTATTTGTTTTTTAACGAATTTAAAGCAGATGCCTGTAATTGCACTAAACCAAACTTTTATTCCGCTACTTTATATTGGAGAAAAGGCAGTGAATTTCTGTTATAAATATGGGCTCAAATTGGAGATTGGCATACTAGTGCTTAATTCCTGAAAGTACAGACAAAATGTAGCTATTTTTGTTTTCCAAATATCTGCTCTGCTGACATACTGGTTATAGAATCTATTCAAGATTTGAATACAATTGTGCAAGGCCCTGACTTCAAATTTCAAAGTAATCAGATTCTCGGACACTTAAGGATTAGATAATGAGACTGTTCACTAGACGTTTGTGTAGTCATTTCAATCGTTAGATATCATTGTATAGGATTTAACTATAAAAATTCACAATTTTTCTGCTCACAAAATAAAACCAGAAATGGATGCAGAAAGGTTCTAGTATCTGCTTGGTGTAACATGCTTCATTAACTCAGCAGGACATAGGAAACTGCAGATGCTGGTGTAAGAAGCAGGAAACAAAAGGTTGGATGAACTCAGTGAGTCAGGCAGCAAGTGTGGAGGAAATTGATAGATGTACCAGGACAAGACCCTTCTTCTGACTGATGGAATACGGGACATTTGGTGCTCCCAATGTGGCCTCCTTTACATTTCTGAGACCAAGCGTAGACTAGACGACCATCGCTGAAGGCTGTCACTTGGTCTGCCAAGGCCTGGAGCTCCCAGTTACTAACCATTTTAGCCCTTCCCCAGTCCCACACCAACCTTTCTGTCTTTGGCCTAATCCTTGACGGGGAGGTACACACAAACTGGAAGACCAGCACCTCGTATTCCACTTGGGCAGCTTACACTATGAACATTGAATACTTCAATTACAAGTAAAATGCCTCCATCATGCCCCCCTCTTCCCCCTGCCATCCTCACCCCAGTGCACACACATTCCTCCCACAATCGCCCACCACTGTAGTCACCTGCTCCTTTCCCTTCCACTGTGAGATCATCTCCAATCTCTGAGTCCCATATTACCCTTTTTTGCCCAATCTATACCTTCCCTCTGCCTTTCCAGCTTTACATTCCACTCTTTCACTCCTCTCCTTATGTGACACAATTTTGTATTGTTGTCACCTCTGGCCTTTGTCAGCTACTCCACCTATCTGACAATCACAAGCCCTATCCACTCACCTGTATCCACTATCACTTGCCAGGCTTTGCCCCAACTCCAACTCTTTCCCAGCTTTCTTCCCCTGACTACATCAGTTTGAAGAAGGGTCCCGGCCTGAAACGTCACCTGCCCATTTCCTCCACAGATGCTACCTGACCTGTCGAGTACATCCTTTTGTTTCTCGATCATTAATTCAATATTTGGTATACAATAGTTTCATACTGTCCTTCCATTTAATGTCTCCCCTTTACTGCGTCCTGCTCTCTATATAAATTGTTTTTACCAGGTTGTCTGGCATTTTTGCAGCTCTACCATTTTTTGTCCACCAATTGTTGGATTCAATGTTTTGTGTTACAATTGGCTTTGTTTGTGTTAGATGCCAAAAGTTCCTTGAATTTACACGAATATAACATGCATATCAAAATTATTAGTTATGCATGGTCAAATCAGCAACCTTGGTGATACAAATATTAATCAGAAATCATGCCTTACTATATACTAATAGTTTTTGATAATTTTAATAAAATATGAAAGTTTCATTGGATAGCATTATTTTCTCTCTGCAATCAATTCCACTTCTTTGGAAGCACTTCACACTGAATCTAGTTAGCCCCAAATGTATTCCCTGCATCTGGAATACATCACCTTTAAATTGCAGCAGCTGTTAAAGATTAATATGTTGGCCAAATATATAGTATTAATATGGAAAGTGCAGTGCAGCTTTAACTTGAAAACTTAATAGTTGAATTCAGATATAGCCAGAAATAAAGTTGATAAGAGATGGGACAGCAAGATACGAGACTCCAAATAATATTTCTGTCCTCTACAAAAAGCCCACAAAGGGACCTGGTGATGGCAAAGTTGCTGCCTTGCAGCGCTTACCGCACCAGAGACACTGGTTCGATCCCAACTATGGGTGCTGTCTGTACAGAGTTTGTATGTTCTCCCCGTGACCTGCATGTGTTTTCTCCTAGATCTTCGGTTTCCTACCACACTCCAAAGAAGTGCAGGTATGTAGGTAAATTGGCTTGGTAATAAGTGTAAATTGGCCTAGTGTGCGTAGGATAATGTTAATGTGTGGGGGTCGCTGGTCAGTGCGGGCTTGGTGGGCCGACGGGCCTGTTTCTGCGCTGTATTTCTAAACTAAACTAAACTTAAAAGGAATTATAGTAGAATAGCCAAAGGAAATATTTACAAAACTGAAAATAATATGCAAGAGGAGTTTGAAGCTTTTAGATGGTCTATGGATATGCAAGGAATGCAGGGATATGGATCATGTTCAGGCCAATGAGGTCAGTCTGAAGAAGTTTTCCGACCCAAAACGTCCTTTTTCTCCAGAGATGCTGCCTGACCCGCTGAGTTGTTCCAGCACTTTAATCTATCTTTGCAATTAGTTTATCTTGGCATCAGACATTGTGGGCCAAAGGGCCTGTTCCTTTGCTGTACTTTTCTATGTTCTGTGTTCTAATCCTGATAAAGAAAAGAACCTAAAGGACATTCAAAATCTGCCCTCAAAAAAGCACAAATCAAATGCAATTGTTGTAACATGTAACAATGTTGAAGGTTCGCACTGTTGTACCTAATCCTCAGAGTTTACACGTTCTGAAATGGAAATAATCATACATATAATTCACCCCCACAAACATCCAGTTAATGAGTGGAACCATTAAGAACTAGGCCTGCAGAAAATTCCAAGAATAACTTTAATAATTTTTGTAAAGGGTGAGAATCTCAGCAGGTTATCTGGGATAAGGTACAAAAAAAGAAATAGTTGGGCAATCTCAACAGGTCAGACAGCAACTTTGGAGTCAGAGGAAAGGTCAACATTTCAGGTTGAGTACCTAGATCAGGATGGATGCCAGTTCTCAGCCTGAAACATCGACCACCCTCCTGCCTTCACAGATACTGCATGACCAGCCAAATTCCTCCAGCAACTTTTTTTATTTTTACTCAAGATTACAGCATCTTCAACCTCTTGCATCTCTGGAGTTATAATACCGATCATGCGCTGGGTGAAATTGTGTTGGAATGTGTTTGTCTATTGGAGAATGCCGTGGTGCCCCTTATATTTTGGATGCTAGATTTCGTGCAGCCACTATTTCTTAGGAAAGAGTGAGCAGCAACTCATGTCCAAGCTGCAGCCAGCAGAAACTGAAGCACTGATGGTCGTCTAACTCCTTGTGCTCATCAAATGCACTTAAATAATTAAAAATAACAAATTAAAAGTCATAACTGTGTGAAAAACTACAACTCGTGCAAATGACAACTTGTGGTCCGTAATACATTGCATTTTTAGTGCTAGGCATGTAAAATAAATTTCTATCCCATGTTCTCCGATTGCTTGAGATTAAACTCCTAGAGAAAAATATTGCAGTTTATATGCTGCAAAGATCTCATGCAGATGGTAATGATTTGAATGAGCACACAGAAACAAAGAGAGTAGCAGTAATGTCATATGATAAAATAAGTCATGGTTCAAGAGTACAAGGGAAGGTGGTGGTAAGACCCATAAAGGTCAATGATTATCTTTATTCAATAAAAGAGAAGTCTTCAATGATATATTCTGTGAGGGCTCTATCAGAAAATTAATTACGCCTGTCGGTGATTAGTGTGCAAAGTACTTATGATACAGATTCATTATATATCATAACAAGAGACCATTGAGATGAGTATTGTCGGCTCCAAATCGTAAGTTAAAACTAAAACACAACATGGCTACCCGCATGCACGAGGTGGCTGTGGTGTGGGAAACTTGACATGGATTATGGATCAGGTGACCAGCAGTAAAACCAGACACGGATCAAATCAGCAATACTGTTTGATCTACATCCCCCTTCTTGGGCTTTTGCCCAAAGGACAAACATAAAATATGCAGGAGTAATATGTATATAAAGCTGTAAAAATTAACTATCATCTACAGTGAAGCAATGGAGGATATACTGCAAGTAATATGTAATATGTCTGAAGAAGGGTTTCGACCCGAAATGTCACTTATTCCTTTGCTCCACAGATGCTGCCTCACCCGTTGAGTTTCTCCAGCATTTTTGTCTACCTAGTAATATAAGTAACGTTGGTTATAGTTAATTAGTCCAAGATCTGGATCTTGACATAATCCCCATATCTAGCCACAGGCTTGCTGACCCGTCCTGCACATGTACGGTACAAGCCTTCAGCCATGCCCCTCACAGGAGATGTAGCCACAGGCACGGCCTCCATCGGGAATTTCCTAGCAGGCAACGACTCAACCAGCACAAGTTTCACAGGAGATTTGTCAACAGGCTTCACGTGGGTCATCGGCATTGCGGTGGGACTCACTCTGGCCATGGAGGAGGCCCAGGTCAGAAAGGTCGGATATGGAATGGGAGGGGAGTTGAAGTGCTGAGCCACCAGGAGATCGGGTTGGTTAATGCGAACTGTGCGGAGGTGCTGGGCCAAGCGATCGCCAAGCCTGCGCTTGGTCTCACCGATGTTGAGGAGTTGACACCTAGAGCAGCGGATACAATAGATGAGGTTGGAGGAGGTGCAGGTGAACCTCTGCCTCACTTGGAAAGACTGCTTGGGTCCTAGGATGGAGTCGAGGGGGGAGGTAAAGCGACAAGTGTAGCATTTCCTGCGGTTGCAAGGGAAAGTACCAGGGGAGGGGGTGGTCTGGGTGGGAAGGGACGAATTGACCAGGGAGTTACGGAGGGAGCGGTCTCTGCGGAAAGACAAAAGGGGAGGAGATGGGAAGATGTGGCCAGTGGTGGGATCCCGTTGAAGGTGGTGAAAATGTCGGAGGATTATCTGTTGTATGTGATGGCTGGTGTGGTGAAAGGTGAGGACAAGGGGGTCTCTGTCCTTGTTACGAGTGGGGGGATGGGGAGTGAGAGCGGAGCTACGGGATTTAGAAGAGACCCTGGTGAGAGCCACATCTATAGTCGAAGAGGGGAACCTCCATTCCCTAAAGAATGAGGACATCTCCGATGCCCTCATTCGCAACACCTCATCCTGGGTGCAGATGGGGTGTAGCTGAAGGAATTGGGAGTAGGAATAGAGTCCTTACAAGAAGCAGGGTGGGAAGAAGTGTAGCCTAGATAGCCATGGGAGTCAGTAGGTTTGTAGTAGATGTCAGTCAGTAGTCTGTTACAGTATTCAGATAATACTGTATATAAATGCAATGAAGTCAAGTTCATACTATAGGTAGAGTGGAGAGAAAGTTACAGAGTGCAGAATATAATTCTCAGCATTGTAGCTAACAGTTCCAGAGACAAATTCGAATGTCGGCAAGATATGGACAATTACATTAAACTTTACTTTAGAGATAAAGCATGGAAACAAGCCCTTCTGCCCACCTAGTCCACATCGACCACTGATCACCCAGTACACTAGCACTATCCATATAACCATATAACCATATAACCATATAACAATTACAGCACGGAAACAGGCCATCTCGGCCCTACAAGTCCGTGCCGAACAAATTTTTTTTCCCCTTAGTCCCACCTGCCTGCACTCATACCATAACCCTCCATTCCCTTCTCATCCATATGCCTAACCAACACACAAAATACATTTTTTTTACTGAAGTCATTTAACCTACAAACCTGTACATCTTTGGGGTGTGGGTAGAAACTGAAACCCTGGGAAAACCCACGCGGTCACAGGGAGAACGTACAAACTCCGTACAGACAGCACCTACAATCAGGATTGAACCCAGTCTCTGGCACTTTCAGGTAGCAACTCTACCACTGCAAAACCATGCCGCCCCCATATTAATGTCATAATGTGACCTTTAATTGACATATCATTGGAGATCTCAGCACAGTGGAGTTTTTTATAGCCATTCAACAAAGGAGATGGGTTGCACTATATTACATTATTAAGAAAGGTAACATGCAGGAATAAACTTGTAATTAGATATGCAATTGACAGCCAGAAGCTGTCAATGCTTTAAGATGAATTGCTTTAAGATGAATCCTTTAAAATGAATTTTTCGAAAATATATCCCGAGTTAGTTTTTCATTTGTGATTTCACCTAGAATTGATCACCTGTATATTTCACCATAGATTAAATAGATTATGTTCACAGTTTGCTATTGAAATCCAAACAATAAATGGATCTAATTATGTACACATTTGGCTTTTAATATTCATTTAATACGCATATGAAAACTAACAGACATAAATTTCTAGTATTTTTAGTTTTGATGCTCCATGTTCCAACTGGTAGAGCTGTTACCTCACAGTGCCTGAGACCTGTGTTTATTCGTGATCTCGGGTGCTGTCTGAGTAGTTTGCATGTTCACCCTCCCACATCCCAAAAATGTGCAGCTTTGATAATTGCCATATATAAATTACTGTATTGTGTTGGGAATGCATGTCAAAGTGCGTTCTCATAGAACTAGTGTGAATGGGTGATTGATGATCAACTAATTAAATCAATCAATCAATAACAATGAATAACTAACCATATTTTTAATACTGTAATGTGATATACAATGGTGAAGCAGATAGAAGTTACAATTCTTTTTTTTCTTAACCTGGTAATACTGGGCAATCCTATTCCAATCCCTGCTCTGATCATAATTCTCTAATAAATTCAAAAACAGGGACAACATTTAACATCATCATGAATTCTACAATGGATTGCTTTGACAATAAACTATTATTTTCTTTGGCAAAGTTACAATCAAAACACAAAGTACGTGCTATAACTCCAGGATAAGCGCTCAAATAAGAAAAACAAGCCCAAAACGAAAGTATTATCTGCCTAAATACACCAACTTACGATAAATGACTCCATATGCAAAAAAAAGTCAAAATTAAAAAGAAACTAATCCTGTAGATGCAAGTATGTAATTGGGGTTATCAAGTGGGCACCTCCCGTCATTGGTATTTCATTGAGTTAGGCCCACTACACCTCGGGAAAGATCAACAGTTGGTTCTGACATCCCAGAACAACCCCCACCCTAAAGGAATCTGCAGCCAATTAGCTCACTCTAACAAATGATAAACACCTGCATTATATCTTCCACTAATCCTAGCCCATCATTAAGCTTGCAACACCACAAATCTTGCCGGGATACACTCGCGCAGAATAGAATTAGAAAAAAAATACACAACTGCATGTCATACGTTTCCTTTCTGTCTCCAACTGCCACTATTTATTCTCTACCAAATCCACCTACTGCCTTGCTCTACTGCCTATGACATTTTCATTACAGCCTGATGCAAACTCTGCTGCAAATTTCTAGCACTCCAAATAGCTACGTGGTTGATCTCGCTATGAAACCTCTACAACACACCTCTACCTGATGTACTCTTTCTCTCCATCCTCACTGCTCAACTTTTGTTGCCAACTCTGCATATCCAAGCCTTCTCCTTTCATAAGCCTCATCTACTAAGTTCTCCCAAGGCACCGTCAATTCTATAAAATACACTATCCGCTGACTAACTGACAATAACACTATATCAAGCCACAAATTAGTAGTATTTATTTCCTGCAGAACAAGTTTCCTCCTAAATCTACCCTCATCACCCAATCATTGACTCCCCGTAACTGGCTTGACTCATACCTATCTGCACACTTCCCTCCTCTACTTTTCTCTCCCTCACGGACAAAATGAACTGCTACAGTCCTAGTCCTGATGCCAACTGATTCACCTGTACTCTCCTCCTCTCAGTTGCTGCAGCGATGCACTTCAATACCTGGTTATAGACAATAGGTGCCTGCCTTCTCCCCATATCCCTTGACTCCGCTAATTTTTAGGAGCTCTATCTAACTCTCTCTTGAAAACATCTAGAGAACCGGCCTCCACTGCCCTCAGAGAATTCCACATTCACAACTCTCTGTGCCACCAAATATACAGACCCTGACAAAAGATTAGTCCTACATCCTGACAAAATATGTCTCATCGCAACGTTGCCACCTCTGAACACTGAGGACACACCGGGTCCCCACCTACCCTTTGTCTGAGACTCTGTGGTGATGGCAGCACATCATAAATAGCCCTTACAAGGAAACCTACATGACCCAACTCCATGCACCACAGGTCCCTCCAGCTAAACCTCCTTTTTTCTACCCTTTACCAGTTCATTCACAGACCCTGAGCTACTGCCCTTACACATCTCACTGCTTCCTCCTGATGAAGTACCTGCTCTACAACCAATTTCCTGCTCTCTGTTGGACCTGTCTTAATACACACTGGTTTCCCGGTGCTGAGCCCCAAGCCTCCTTTTCTTGCTGCACCCTACCAACAATGTCCGTATGCCTCAGAGCTGGTTGTGCTTCTTCTACTGCCTGCTTTGAGTTTCACTTCCTCCTTCTAGTTACACTTGGCACCAGATTACTAACTAAGGTATCCTTACTCCCTGATAATTGAAACTCTAACCTCACCTTAGCACACTTAAACTCCTCTGTTAGGCTAGACAATGGTAAATGGAGAATATCTTTTCCATATAAGGCCACATTATTAAGACACCGTGGAACTCCTAACCATTTCCTAATATATGAACTAACCAATCTCTCTAACCTTTCCACCTTAGAAATTGGCACCTCATATACTGTCAATGGCCACATCAACTTAGGGAATAGCCCAAACTGCAAACACTACAACTTCAACTTGCCTGGAAGCCCTGACTTCTTTAGCCTTACTAACCCATCAGTGACATCCTTTCTAAGTTGATGAACCCGTTCAGTGCCATCCAACTTCCTGTATACCACCTATGATGTTGAATTACTCTTCTGTGGGAAACGACTTCAGATAAATTCAAAGTATCAGTAGTTCTGAACTTTTTCCTTAAGATGAGCTTACGGTGGGTTTAGTGTTCCAATATTAGACATCATTTTAATTACAATGCTTTGAAATTTCTAAATGAAGGGCAAAGTTGATTTGACATCATTGCAGGAAAAGAAAGCAAAGAGAAGAAGCTGGTTCCAAGGGAATTTCTTTCCACTTAGGGGCAGAGTCTTACAGCCCAAGGGCTAAAACAAGCCCTTCAGCCCAAGTTGCCCATGCCGACCAAGATGCCCCGTCTACACCACTAATACCACCTGTCTATGTGTGACAAACATCCTTCTAAACCTTTCCTATCCACGTACCTGTCAAAATGTTGTTATAGTACCTGCCTCAAGTACCTCCTCTGGCAGCTGGTTCCCTATACCCAGCACCCTCCGTGTGAAAATGTTGCCCCCTTGATTCCTATCTTTCCCCTCTCATGCTAAACCCATGTCCTCTGGTTCTTGATGCCACTTCTCTAGGTAAAAGACTGTCTGTTCACCTTATCTATTGTATTCTTTTCACAGTCTTGCACACCTCTATAAGGTCATCCCTCATCCTCCTGTGCTCTGAGGCATAATGTCCTAGCCTGCCCAACCTCTCCCTATAGCTCAGACCCTCTAGCCCTGGCAACACCCCCATATCTTCTCTGGATTCTTTGCAGCTTACTGACTAGCATCTTTCCTCCAGCAATAATTAAAAGGGATACATCCAGATAATGCAATCTCATTGAAAGGTTAATTTGATGTAATTCACCAAGATCTGTGTAATACGGATACGGAAATATCATCTATGCTGCTTATGGTCTGGTTTAGAGGAGCAGTTACGAAATTAAAACAGAGAAAGGGACTGGTCTTTATCCAAACCTGAATACCAATAGAAAATGATGTTTAGATCTCATCTGCATTTTCAAAGCAAGCTGATCACTCACTTGTAACTGAATTAATGAAAAGACATTTAACATTGTTGCTGGCTGTACCGAGTAAAAGTTTGGAGTAGACGCAAGATAGACACAAAGTTCTGGAGTAACTCAGCGCATCAAGCAGCATCTCTGGAGAAAAAAGATGGGTGACATTTCGGGTGGAGACCCTTCTTCAGTCTCTACATTGGAGTAGACTCTGACAAGTGGAGCTATTGTAACATTTGTACAATCAGATTAACAGTCGTGCCCCCGTTCAGAACAGCAAGAAGTTTTTCATTTTATTATGTGTTGGTGCCTAGCAGTTTGCCTGGGCACCAACTGGGAGGATGCAATGCCTGTCTTGTTCATTGTAATTTCATTGAACATGTAGAGCTGCTGCCTCGTAACACCAGAGACTCGGATTCAATCCAGACTATGTGTGCTGTCTGAACGGAGTGTGTACATTTTCCCTGTTGCGGAATGGTGGCGCAGCAGTAGGGCTGCTGCCTTACCCGGGTTTGAAAGTGTTCTCCAAGCGCCAGAGACCCGGGTTCGAACCTGACTATGGGTGCTTGTCTGTATGGAGTTTGTACATTCGCCCCGTGACCGGGTGGGTTTTCTCCAAGATCTTCGGTTTCCTCCCACACTCCAAAGACGTACAGGTTTGTAGGTTAATTGGCTTGGTATAATAAGTGTGTGTATAGGATAGTGTAAGTGTGCAGGGATCGCTGGTTGGTGCAGACTGGATAGGCCGAAGGGCCTGTTTTAGTGCTGTATCTCTAAACTAAATTAAACCTCGTGGAGGCAGGTTCTCTGGATGCTTTAAAGAGAGAGAGAGATAGATAGGGCTCTTAAAAATAGCGGAGTCAGGGGATATGGGGAGAAGGTAGGAACGGGGTACTGGTTGGGGATGATCAGCCATGATCACATTGAGTGGCCGTGCTGGTTCGAAGGGCCGAATGGCCTACCTCTGCACCTATTGTCTATTTTCCTCTGGGTGCTCTGTTTTCCTGCCACATTCTAAGAGCATGCAGGTTTGTAGGTTAATTTTATAAATAGCCCTGATGTGTAAAAGTGACTAATGTTGTAAAGAGATCCTTCAACAAGAGGCAGTCTTAATGTAATGGAAGTTTAATTGTGATTTATGAATTTAGAAATGGAAGCAAAGACCTTGCACAGTGAAAAAAAATCATCCTATTTTGTTTAAGATTTTGATCTGGAATATTTTGCTTTGTGTCTTGTATGTTGTTTCGCTGTGCATGTTCTCTCTGGACTGTGGTTAATAACATAGGATTCATAAGGACAGATGCACCTGGCATCCTAGCTTAGATTAATCTGGTTATCGACTCAGACAAAGCCAAATTTAGTACAATACTTCTGTATAAAATGGTTGCAAGGAGGTAACTAAGCAATGTTGTGGGCTACATAAAACCTTTTATTTAAGTTCTCAATTTTTTATCATCTGCTCCGTCAGTTGCCTGTAAAAATGAGGAGTTTGGGGCAGTCTCACTTTAATTCCTGTTAGCAAAACTGCTTCTAATGTTGTACTAAATTGCTATTTTCCCCTAAAAGAAGTCACAAGATGACAAGTATGGTGAACTGGAAATGCTCATCCACAATTGTTTTTTGCTGAGCTAGTTTGAAACACGTTTCAGGAGACCTCTGCATTGCACTTCATATCTAAATACTCACCAAGTTATTTCTGATTTGGGAATAGACAATAGACAATAGGTGCAGGAGTAGGCCATTCGGCCCCTCGAGCCAGCATCACCATTCAATGTGATCATAGTTGATCATCCACAATCAATACCCTGTTCCTGCCTTCTCCCCATATCCCTTGATTCCGCTATCTTTAAGAGCTCTGTGGCACCTGGTTCTGGACTCCCTCAACATTGGGAACGTTTCCTGCCTCTAGCATGTCCAAACGCTTAATAACTTTATTTTTCAATAAGATACCCTTTCATCCTTCTAAATTCCAGAGTATACAAGTCCAGCTGCTCCATTCTATCAACATATGACAGTCCCACCATTAACCTGGTGAACCTACGCTGCACTCCCTCAATGAATGCCCAATGGGAAATTTCTTGAATTTCTTTTCGCTTTTCAAGATTTGCATAAATATATTTTGTTCAAATATCAAGGATCATAATATTCACTTGAAAATAGTCCACTAACAGTTTTGGTTAAAACGATATCACCCGAAAGAAAGATGCCTAGTTATCGAGTAGGAATGTTATAAGAGCTTGAGAATGACTGCTTAAGTTAACTAGCTTTCTGCCTCGTCCATATTAATTTATCCAGCATCATCACAAATATTACTCAGAAAGCAAATACAGTATTATCAGAATATCTGCATCACATCTTTTTTTTTTTATCCTGGGTTAATAAGAGCAACATTTGCATCTTTCTTATGATCCTTCAAACCATCTAAAAGAAAATGTTTTATTCACTACACACCAACTTCTTGTTTTCCTTGTAATTAAATAAATTCGGACAGTAAATAAAAGATTTTCTTTAATCTCTGTCTGTATAGTTACCCAGAGTTCTGCCGCATCCTTCAAGGTCTTTGCATGCTCTTCCAGTACAATTGCTCTACTCTTTTAAATCACTTTTCTACTAGTATATTCCGCACTCTGTATCTTCCTCTTTACTTATCTATTGTATTTGATTGTATGACATGGTTGTATGTACAGTATGTATAGTATATCTGATCTGTTTGGATAGCATGTAAAACAACGTTTTTTGCTGTACCTGGATACACATGACAATAATAAACCAAAACCTAAACCATGCATATCTGCAGGTATAATGATGAAGTCAATCTATTGCTACAACTACCCAATATACTAAGGGAAAGGGAGAAGAGAAACAAACACTTGTGGTGTACTGCTCATGGATGGAGCGAGTGAAAGCCAGCTTTAAAATATTGGGAATAGACACAAAATGCTGGAGTAACTCAGCGGGACAGGCAGCATCTCTGGAGTAAAGTATTGGGAGGTGGCCTCTGAATATTCTTGTTGCATTCAATAATTCTTTGGCTTGTCAAATGTCTGGTCAGTTCAGGAAGGCTACAGGTTGGTGGCCATCTTGGAAGGGGCAATCTTGATTATTTTGATAAGAGATTAAGCCATTATATCAACCTCCTTTTTATGCCATTACATTTCCACAGGGCAAATCAAGTTCTACCTGCCACCAGCCAGAGTGCAATTCCTTCTGATATAAAATGGGGTCAGGCAACATACTTAAATCTCAATGTTTCGTAATCATAGACAGCAATTAAGCTGTTTTAAAAATAGCTCCATCTGATGCAAAAAGTACTTTTCCAACCAAAAAGCGTACAGTTGATTTTTACTGAAATCCTTCCTTCTGAGAAGGAAAATACTTTAAGCACCGGAAATTAATTTATGTAATATCAGTAAATCAGCCCTATTTCCCTTCCTTTATACCATAAACTATCATTGTTGTTTTTACATTAGTTAGAATTTTGTGACGAAACCAATAGAGAACACAGATGCTAGAATCTCGAATAACAAACAATCTCCTGTAGGGATTCAGGTGGAGTTATCAAATATTTTAGAATAGTCAGAAATGCACCATTCTTTCCAAACCGTCTTACTTAAATTAAACAACATTTCCTTTAAACAATCCACGCTAGTTTTCAATTATTAATTCAATTTCCCCCAAAAGCAGTTCAACCTCAAACGTCGACCATTCTCACAGAGTGTTGTGAGTCTGTGGAATTCTCTGCCTCAGGGGGCGGTGGAGGCCAGTTCTCTGGATACTTTCAAGGGAGAGCTAGATAGGGCTCTTAAAGATAGCAAAGTCAGGGTATATTTGGAGAAGGCAGGATCGGGGTACAGATTGGGGATGATCAGCCATGATCACATTGAACGGTGGTGCTGGCTCGAAGGGCCGAATGGCCTACTCCTGCACCTATTGTCTTTTGTCTATTGTCTATTCCTGCACAGATACTGGTTGACATTTGAGGTCGACATGCTGCATCAGTGCAGAAATTTGCGATGGGTGGTTTTTAATGGTGAGATGTTTCTGCATTGTGTGCAATGAGTCAACATCAATCACACACATGGTCAGTTCTACATTCCAGATGCTGCATATATCTATACTTGTTTAAGATCCTAAACTTGCAATATTGTTTACTAACTTGACCCAGAATGTTGACTCTTTTCAGAAATTATGCCTGAGTTTTCCAACATAGTTTTAGTCTTCCTGATATTTGTTATGATTCTTACAGTCTACTATATTTTTAGAAATTGAATCATCAGTAAACTTTTAAAATTATGCCTTACTAATATATATCACATAAGGCAGCGAGCTTAATAAACATGCTCAGGAAGACCACAACATACTCTCTACATTTGACATGAAATCATTCACAAACACCATTTACTTTTTAATGCCCGACTAGTTTTGGGTACAGGTTTCCACTGTACTTTAATTCCTTTAACTTCAATTTTACTTAACAACAGTATTTTGCCAAATATTTTCAATAGACATAAATGCACCATTTTTCCAATCCACCATCTATATGTAACTAAAACTGGTCATCTGCTCTTACGGTTTGCGTGGTTTTTCTATTTGTGCAGAAACGGTACGCGATAGTGCTACGATTTTTCGCCAGCTCACTCATCGTTCTCCTGAGCTGCAAGTGCAACAAGTTTTCTTCTGATCGGAGCGCTTCTTCTGATCAGAGCGAGCAGTCACTTCCATAGTCACCCCAACCCAACCATAAATAAGGGAACCCCAAACATGCTATTAATTAATTTCTGCATGAAACATCAAATATTGATTAAAACCGACACATGCACTGACATTCTAAACAACTCATTCTGACCTGAACAATGTCCTTACCCGAGCTGGCACATCATGTCCCAACCCGACTTCAACTTCAAAGTGTAAATTTTAAACAGTCAAGAGCATTATTCCACTGGTTGAATAACTATGTTCTAAATTCAGGTCATAATTTAAATAATATTTCTAGCATCCTTTTTCCTTTAGTTTCCTCAAATCTTAAGTTTCCTTCAAAATCATATCTCGGATATCTCCTTTCAAAACAAAGTCATTTCTCCAGATATTTATTATAAAAATATTATCCATGGCGTTAAAGAATCATCCTTTTGGCTCTTCCTAATCAATATTTGAATATCAATGCTATCAATATTTGAATATCCACCTCTCATTCCAGTGATCACAGCTGCATGTTGTATTCAAGAGCTGTATCGTGATCCCAACTTCCTCACATTTCCATTGCTCCAGGCAAACATTCCACCAGCTTTGTTGATTACTAACCTATTTTATTTGCATACGTTCAATGTTGAGTGGTCCAAATTATGGACTTCACTTTCGTCTCAGCTATTTTAGGACTATTTATAGAAAAGTATGCAACTTATTTCCTTCCAGTAAACAAAACTTTATGTTTGTCTGCACTAAATGATATTGTAATTGTTCTAGTCACTGTAGGCCCCCCTCGGTCACGACTGACCATGGGTGATGCATCCTAGTTGTTGGCTGTTTGCCCCAAACCTCGGCTGGAGTAGTGTGGTCTCTGGTTTGTTGAGTTGCTGCGCTCCTTTCTGTGTGCCCGCTTGTCTGCCACAATGTTCAATAGTTTCTCTTCCCCCGTTTTGAGATGTTGGTTCAGGGTACCTCTCCACCTCGTGTGATCAGCTGCAACACTCTGCCAGGACTCCACATCAATGTCGAGTGCCTTCATATCTCTCTTGCAGACATCCTTGTAACGCAGCTGGGGGCGGCCGATGGTTCTCCTCCCAGATGTCAGTTCCCCATAGAGGATGTCTTTTGGAATACGGCCATCCTCCATGCAGTGGACATGGCCCAGCCACCGCAGTCTGCGCTGCCTGAGTAGAGTGTACATTCTGGGAAGGCCAGTGCGAGGCAGGATCTCGGCGTTGGACACTCTGTCTTGCCAGGATATGCCCAGGATACGGCGGATGCTTCTCAGGTGGAAGGTGTTGAGTCTTCTCTCCTGCCTGGCATATGTAGTACATGTTTCACTGCCATACAGTAGCGTGCCGATGACACAGGCGTTGTAGACTGCTATCTTTGTCTTCACTGTCAGCTTTGGGTTGATCCACACTCGAGTTGGGAGGTGAGCGAGAGTTGTAGCTGCCTTCCCGATCCTCTTATCAATCTCTGTGTCCAAGTAGAGGTTGTCGGTGATGGTGGAGCCGAGGTTCGTGAACTGATGGACGGCATCAAGTTCGTAGTCATCGATGGTGATGACAGGCAGCGCCTCTGTATCCTGCCCCTAGACGTTCGTCTTCTTCAGGCTAATGGTCAGCCCGAAGTCCTTGCATGCCCGATAGAAGCACTCCATCGGTGACTGTAGTTCCTGCTGGGTATGGGACACAACTGTGGTGTCGTCGGCAAACAACATGTCTCTGATGAGAGCTTCACGTACTTTTGTCTTTGCTCTGAGGCGGGTGAGGTTGAAGAGCCTGCCATATGTGTACTATAACAACTTAGTGAAATTTAAAGTTAGTCACTAATGTTGAATGTTCTTAACAAGTTTCTGGAAAATGTAATTGTTCGCATATTCTGAACTAGGTCTGCTGTCTACAGACACATCTGTTGAATATCATCTCCATTTCCAGAAACCCAAACGCATGGCATGGGGGTTATTGTGCCAGAGTCCCCATCCCTCTAAACCCGGGTAACAGCTTTGTTAATTTAAAAAGACTGAACTAATTAAAAACATGAAACTAAAAATCTTACCATCCTTTTTTGCCTGCTAATTTGAAGATTTAAAATCCCCTTTGAGATTAATAGTTCGTTCAAGTTGAAGTTAAAATTTTGAAGTTTGAAAATTAAAATCCCATTTGAGAATAATAGGGTGTGGGATCATACTCTTTGTCAACTTTGGTATAGTATCTGAGAGGCAGGTCCTCATCATGATACTGGAAAATACCAGTAACCCAGGTCTCACAAATGGGCACCATGATACTTCTCTTAGACTGGTCAATTTTGCAAAAACATTGAAGGAATTGCACTACTCGAATAAATTGATGAACCGACTGAGTTTGTTGCACAAGCCAACAGCTTTTGTGGCTGATTTCATGGTATCAGCCCACAATTGCTGCATTTATTGACCACGTTAGGCCAGGCTAATCTTTAGGTTGGGCTCGATCCTGACCATGGGTGCTGTCTTTGCAGAGTTTCTACATTGTCCCTGTGACTGCTTGGGTTTTCTCCGGGTGCTCTGCTATCCTCCCACATTCCAAAGATGTGCAGGTTTGTAGGTAACAGACTTCTGTAAATTGCCCTTAGTATGTAAGAAATAGAACTGGTGTGCAGGAAGGAACTGCAGATGCTGGTTTATATCAAGGTAGACACAAAATGCTGGCGTTTTGGGTCAGAACCCTTCTTCAGTCTGAAAGGTAGAGGCGGATGGGGGGGATGTGGGGGATGGGGGTAGGGAGGGGAGGGAGGGGAGTTGCAGGTTATAAAGGACCAGATAAAATCAGGACCTGCAACTGATGACCTCAGGAAGGTTGGAGTACATAATGGGCCATTGTTGGCTGGGGAAGATACATAGATACATAGAAAATAGGTGCAGGAGTAGGCCATTCAGCCCTTCGAGCCTGCACCGCCACCATTCAATCTGATCATGGCTCATCATCCAACTCAGTATCCCGAACCTGCCTTCTCTCCATACCCCCTGGTCCCTTTAGCCACAAGGGCCACATCTAACTCCCTCTTAAATATAGCCAATGAACTGGCCTCAACTACCCTCTGTGGCAGAGAGTTCCAGAGATTCACCACTCTCTGTGTTAAAAATGTTTTTCTCATCTCGGAATTAAAGGATTTCCCCCTTATCCTTAAGCTGTGACCCCTTGTCCTGGACTTCCCCAACATCTGGAACAATCTTCCTGCATCTAGCCTGTCCAACCCCTGAAGAATTTTGTAAGTTTCTATAAGATCCCCCCTCAATCTCCTAAATTCTAGCGAGTATAGGTAGAGTCTATCCAGTCTTTCTTCATATGAAAGTCATGACATCCCAGGAATCAGTCTGGCGAACCTTCTCTGTACTCCCTCTATGGCAATAATGTCCTTCCTCAGATTTGGAGACCAAAACTGTACGCAATACTCCAGGTGTAGTCTCACCAAGACCCTGTACAACTGCATTAGAACCTCCCTGCTCCTATACTCAAATCCTTTTGCTGCACCTGCATGCCTATTTCAATGACTGGTGCATCTCCCCTTTTCCTAGTCGGCCAACATTAAGATAATAGTCTGCTTTCCTGTTTTTGCCACCAAAGTGGATAACCTCCCATTTATCCACATTATACTGCATCTGCCAAACATGTGCCCACTCACCCAGCCTATCCAAGTCAACTTGCAGTCTCCTAGCATCCTCCTCACAGCTAACACTGCCCCCCAGCTTAGTGTCATCTGCAAACTTGGAGATGTTGCCTACAATTCCCTCATCCAGATCATTAATATATATTGTAAATAGCTGGGGTCCCAGCACTGAGCCTTGCGGTACCCCACTAGTCACTGCCTGCCATTGCGAAAAGGACCCGTTTACTCCTACTCTTTGCTTCCTGTTTACCAGTCAGTTCTCTATCCACATCAATACTGAACCCTCCCACTACCGCGTGCTTTAAGTTTGTATACTACTCTCTTATGTGGGACCTTGTCGAAAGCATTCTGAAAGTCCAGATACAACACATCTACTGGTTCTCCCCTATCCACTCTACTAGTTACATCCTCGAAAAATTCTATAAGATTCGTCAGACATGATTTACCTTTCGTAAATCCATGCTGACATTGTCCAATGATTTCACCACTTTCCAAATGTGCTGCTATCCCATCTTTAATAACCGACTCTAGATGTGCTAACGAGAAGGATACAAGGATGCAAGGATGCAAACAGTGGAACTTGTAGGACGACTATGGTGGGGGAGGGGGTAGGAGAGGGAATGCAGGAGTGGACTCAATTTTCCAGAGGGCCTGTTTCCACAGTGTATCTCTAAGCATCGGAGTGTGCTGCATCATTGATCTTAACCACAGATTACAAGATCAGCATAGAACCATCTAATTTGTTTGGGGCAAGATGGATTGTACTCAAAGATGAACATTTTTGGTTGATGTGGCTCTGCTCAGGGTCTGAGTAAGAGGATAAAGAGGAGGCTTTTAAACAATCCTAGCACAAGAAGAAAGTCCTACTGAAGTCAACATTAATTGGATGAAACCGCTGCCCGAAGGAGCATAATAGACTTTATTTTAAATTGATTTAATTCTGTTAATATAAATACATTTAATTGTTTTATTCATATCATCGTATTTTTAGAGCTTTGTGTATAATTAATTTTATTTCAAAGTCACGTGAGTGACTATGTGAAGAGCCCGCCAGTCCGCATGCGCGTCAATAAGCGGAACACAAGGGGTGCGAGTCGGAGCAGTTCGCAACTGCTCTGGCAGGTAAGTAATTTTACTTTCAGCGGCCCGCTGCGGACAGCTGGCCTGGAGTAGCTGATGGAGGTGGCCGGTCTTGGGCCGTGGAGGCTCCATTAGGAGCTAGATTCAATTTGAGGCTGGAGCAGGACGGCCGAATTTGGAGGCTGCCATGGAAGCTCCATAGGAGCTCGGTTTCATTGTTGCCCGCCGGCTTTGGAGCACCATACGGGAGCAGGTGGCCAGATTTTAGTCCACCGTGAAAGCTCCTAATCTGAGGAAAGACATTCTTGCCATAGAGGGAGTACAGAGAAGGTTCACCAGACTGATTCCTGGGATGTCAGGACTTTCATATGAAGAAAGACTGGATAGACTCGGTTTGTGCTCGCTAGAATTTAGAAGATTGAGGGGGGATCTTATAGAAACTTACAAAACTCTTAAGGGGTTGATGCAGGAAGATTGTTCCCGATGTGGGGAAGTCCAGAACAAGGGGTCACAGTTTAAGGATAAGGGGGAAATCTTTTAGGACCGAGATGAGGAAAACTTTTTTCACACAGAGAGTGGTGAATCTCTGGAATTCTCTGCCACAGAAGGTAGTTGAGGCCAGTTCATTGGCTATATTTAAGAGGGAGTTAGATGTGGCCCTTGTGGCTAAAGGGATCAGGGGGTATGGAGAGAAGGCAGGTACGGGATACCGAGTTGGATGATCAGCCATGATCATATTGAATGGCGGTGCAGGCTCTAAGGGCCGAATGGCCTACTCCTGCACCTATTTTCTATGTTTCTATTAGGGGGAAGCCTATTTTCAGCTGTGTCACCTGTGGAGTAATACCTGGTGCAGGGTTGCATCATGATAATTTCCGCTCCAACTGGTTTGAAGTGGAACTTCTCCCTGCTTTCACCTCTGAAATGTTTATCAGTAAGCTGCGCAGACACTTTGCTACCTTTGGGTCCCCGGTCCGCTTGCAGACCGACAACGGCCGTCAGTTCACCAGTGCGGAATTCCAGGCTTTCGCTGTGAAGTGGAACTTCACTCACTATACCAGCAGCCCCGAATACCCACAGAGCAACGGCCTGGCCGAGCGAGCTGTCCGCATTGCCAAGAATTTGCTCGCGCAGTCTCGTCTCTCCAATGGTGATTTCTACCAGGGTCTACTAAACCTTCGCAACATCTCCCGGGACTCTACCATGCGATCCCCTGCCAAGCGTCTGATGTTTCGCGTGCTTCGACCACCGATGTCGATCGCTCAACAATCCCTGGTGCCCAAGGTCCTCCAGCCTGCTGCCATCCAGTAACGGATTGCTCACAAGCATGAGGTACAGCACCGCTCCCACGACAAGTCCTGCCGCCCGCTCTCACCACTACTGCCTGGCCAGATCGTCCACATGCAGTCAGCCACTGGTTTCTCCCGTCTCGCGACCGTTGTTGGCGTGGACGATTCCCCGAGATCTTACCTGGTGGACTTTGATGGGACTGTCTACCGCCGGGGCCGCCAGCACCTGTTGGCCATTAACAAGCCTCAGCCTCCTCCTGCGGATCTCTACACTCCTCCATTGCGTTTTGAACCTGTCATTGCTAACTACCCCGCAGATCCGTGCATGCCCCGGTCAGTTTGCTTACCGCGTTCTCCTCCCCCTGCGCTTCCTGGTCCCACCCGAATGATCTCCTCCCTATCCTCCTTCTCCCCCGTCTCCTCCTCCATTCCCGGCTGGGTCTCCGCCACCTTTCCCCTTCCCGGCTGCTACTGCTCCGCCTCCTCCTTTATCTGGTGGGGAGGGAGATGGTGTTATACGCACACGCTCGGGTTGGCAAATAAAGTATTATGATTATGATCATGATTATGAAAGATTCCCTTATGATGTTGCAAAGTATTATCTATCCTTAGGCTGATAAAACCAAGCTCTTTTGAAAGATTTCACAGCTCTACTTCAAAGGAAAGGAAGGGAGTTCTCTGTGTCCCAGCCAACCTATAACTAACAACCATTATCGTTGAAATTGTTTGCCTCAAGTTCTCTATGTTGCCTTGCTGTGTATACATTAGCCATTGCATTTCCTACACTGCATCTGATTGTACTTCAAATTAGTAGCTGTTGTGATTTTTTGGAATAATTAAATGCCTTGAGGGATTGTAAGTTATTGGAGCAAATCCTCCAAAATTATGGAAGAACTCGGATAAGGAAATGTACATTTTAAAAAGACAGATTTGCTGGCTGCAACGGAAAAACCCCCAATCCACAGAAAGAATCAGTTTCAAGTTTCAAACCTGTCTGGCCTGTGGACTTGGGCATCACACAACTGAGCGAATGGTGTGGGCAGGAAAGGCTGAGACGGAGATTATCTTGGAAACACAAAGGAAGGTACCAAGCCTCAGCAGACGGTGGTAAACAGGCCAGCAGCAAGCACAATCACCATCATGGATGACCCATCCATCAGGACAATGGGAGCCCATGTATGCGATGGGATAATGATCAGGCTGAGGGATCATGACATCAGCAAACTCCTTATCATCGGAAGTCTATTGTTCATGCCAGATCGAAACTGGGAATCATCAAAAGAACCCTTTTATCCAGAGGGCCACCTGGGTGTTTCAAATGAAGCTCAGGTATAAAAGCAGGAGTCAAGCCAGAACTCGCTCGCTTTCTGCTCTGCTGGACGGCTCATGAGCCCAACTGATCGACCTAGCTGTAAGTATCCTGGTGACCTGGTGAAGTTCCCGAAATAGGATAGTTGAGAGAAAAAAGGGAAAGGGGGAGTGTACTTGCAAGTAAAATTGTGTAAAGTACATTTTACGACGTGCCCGATAGAGTTCCGTCCATAGTCTTAGTTTAAAGCATAAGTTTAGCCACGTATTATGTAGTGTTGGTGAGATTCGATTTCTCATTGTTTAATAAAGCCTGTAAATTTTAGACTTGCTTTGAGTCCATCTTGGTTTCTGTTTTCTCTCATCAGCACGCTCTGGTCAATTCAACCTATTATCATATCCTACCATAATTCCGAGGTCTAGAACCCAGGGGAATCCCTTTTGTTGTATTCTCTCTCTTGGAAACCGCTCGAGTGGAGTGGTGGCCGTTTGACCCTCCGACAAGGGAGAGAATAACTCGGACAGTGGGGCCTGAAGTGGAGTAAAGGGAAACAAAACCCCTACAGAATGATCTCTAAATAAAATCTCATTTCATCATTGTGCCTTTAAATTCACACATTGGAACATTGTAAGGAAAGTACTTCAAGAAAATGCTTTCTTAGTTGCTGCCTCACAGATTATTTAGGATAAGGTTTGGCTTGAGAGTAGGGTTGCCAACTTCTTCTCTCCCAAATAAGGGACAAATTCCCGACGGCAATTCATTGACCGACTCGGCAATGGCTGGGTGGATGATAAGTTGGCCCGGGTGCTGGACTGCACACAAAGCCCAGCCGGCATGCCAGCTGAAGAATTTTGGCCCGGGCACCGGACTTTGCGCTCGACGTCAAGCGCAAAGTCCAGCACCCCATCCAATTCATGAAACGATGATCGGCCATGAGAAGAAGGAGTGTGGTGTCGGCGGTAAGCGAAGGTCCGAAGGTCGGACAGCTGGCTGGGCTACCGACCTACTGGGCCATGGGTGAGGTGCTGCTGCTACACTCCATGGGTTACATTACGTCGGGACGGGTGAGGCGGGGCCAGACGTGGTTCTCCGACCCGACAGTCCTCTTGACCCAAGTAATAGCAGCCAAATACGGGACAAGGACGGTCCCGTATGAGACAAACCAATTTAGCCCAATATACGGAATGTCCCGGCTAATATGGGATAGTTGGCAATCCTACTTGAGAGACACACCTTTTTGTTACGTACCACAACAAAGAAGAAGGTCATTCATTCCATCAGTCCTATGCCCTTTCCCAGTAGAACAAAGAAAAGTACTCCATAGGAACAGACACTTTTCCCACAATGTCTGTCCAGAACATGATGCCAAGAGAGAATAATCTCATCTGCCTGCACATGATTCATATCCTTCCTGCATATCCATGTACTTCATAAAATGCACTATAATATTTGCTTTCACCACCAACCCTGAAAGCATGTTCCAGACACCCACACCTGTGTAAAAAAAAAAACGCCCCACACATCTCCTTTAAACGTTGCTCCGCTAACCTTCAAGCTATATCCTGTAGTCTTTGACATTTGACATGTTAATTGTAAAGATATGAAGCATAGGAGAGATATCTGCTCCATGTACAATGATATAGTAAGCGCTTTATATGTAGGTACTAAGCCCTACTGCAAGCATAGCAATAAAACATATAACATCAGGCCTGGCTGGAATTAGTATGCAGCTGAGTATCGTGCTGAAGCCCGTGAAGCCACTAAATCATGGGCTATTGCAGGTAGATCCAGACAGGGGCCTGTGTTTCAGCACAAGAAGCTCACTAATGCAAGGTATAAGTATGCTGTTCGCTTCATCTGTAAAAATGAGCAAGCTATGAGGGCTGATTCCATAGCTAAGAAGCTGCTAAGTAACAATGCTACTGATTTTTGGAAAGAAGTGATAGCACTTAACAGTTGCAAAACATCTCTACCATGTACTGTAGATGGAATCTCCGGAACAGCTAATATCGTGGAGTTATGGCGACAACATTATAGTACTTTATTCAACCGTGTCCAAGGTGATTTGTATAAGGTGGACAATATTGAGAGTAATGACTCAATGGTGATTATGTCACATGAGGTGTATCATGCTATGAACAAGCTGTCCAACAACAAAGCAATTGACTTGGATCATATTTCTGCTGAACATCTTAAGTATGCGAGTATGAGGATAGCTCCTCTCCTTGCTATTTGTTTTGCTGGCTTTATGATTCATGGCTGGTTACCAGACTCAACGTTGTCTGTTCTGTTAGTGCCAGTCATTAAGAACAAAACTGGTAAAGCAGGCAGCCTAAATAATTACAGGCACATAGCTTTAGCCAGCATATTGTCAAAAGTCTTAGAAAGAGTTCTGCTGGATAGAGTAAATGAGTTTGTTAACTCCACAGATAACCAGTTTGGGTTTAAAATTAAACATGGCACTGACGCATATATGCCCCAAAGGAGATTGTAAACAACTATAGAGGCAAAAACTCTTCAATTCCTATGTGCTTTATTGATGCTTCCAAAACCTTTGATCGTGTTAATCACAGAAAGCTGTTTGTTAAAATGAGTCAAAGAGGGGTGCCTAAAACATTGTGAGAATTCTAGATTACTGGTTTGCCCACCAGACTATGCAAATAAAATGGGGCAATAGGGTCTCAGCCCCATTTGGGGTTAGCAATGGTGTTAGACAAGGGGGAATTTTGTCCCCAGTCCTTTTTAATCTTTATATTGATGATCTGCCCAAACAATTGAAAGCCTGTAATACTGGGTGCGTGATTGGTAATATTTTAGTGAACCATATTATGTATGCAGATGATCTTGTGGTCTCTACTCCATCTAGAGCTGGTCTCCAGCAGCTCCTTACTATATGTTTTGTGTATGGTGTGAACATGATATTAAATAAAATGATTGTAAGAGTGTTGTTATGATCTGTAGAACCAAAGAGGATAAATGTCAAAAATTTCCTGATTTTACATTGTCTGTCAATGATCTTAGTGTCTGTAATAAGGTAAAATATCTAGGGCATTTTATTACAGAACAAATGACAGATGATGAAGATATTTATAGGCAACGACACATGCTGAATGTACAGGCGGATATTATCTTTTGTAAGTTTGGTGCGTGTGCAGTTGTGGTGAAGATATCACTGTTTAGAGCATATTGCACACCACTTTATACTGCGCACATGTGGTTGAACTATGGAAAGACAAGTTTGCAGAGACTAAAGGAGCCCTATAATGATGCCATGAGAACAATGCTAAGGAAACCTAGATGGTGTAGTGCTAGTAACATGTTTGTGGCTGCAGGAGTCAGTACTTTAGAAGCTATCCCAAGAAATCATATGTATAAATTAATTTGTAGGATAAATCTCTAAAAATGTAATTATTGTGGCCTTGTCAAACATAAGATTTAGCACTACACGCTACGAATCCCAGTTGTGGAAACACTGGCATCGTTGTCTTGTTGTAGGACATTGATCATTCTTTTTTATTCTGGATTTTAATTCATGTATTGTGGATTTTTTAATATATATATATATAATTTATGATAAGTGATATACTAAAATGTCTATTGTATTTTATGATGTTTTTATATGCAATGTATTTTTATGTAATGTTGTCCCTTGTCTGGACCATGAGTCCAAAATAAAGTTTATTAAATTAAATTTAAATTAAATTTCTGCACTGGGAAAAAAACATTCTGACCGTCAACCTTATCAGGTTAATTCATAATTTTAGTTACTTTTCTTAAGTCTCCTCTCAACTTCTAACATTCCAGACAACATAATCCAAGTTCTCCCATCATAGTCCAACCTTTCCTTGTAGCTGAAAACTCCTAATCCAGGCACCATTCTGGTAGACCTTTTCTGCACCCTCTCCAAAAGCTTCACATCTTCCTGTGGTGACCAGAACTGCAAACAAACAATACTCTGCAGCCCAATCAAAGTCCCCCCTCCTCCCTCTGGCAGACCTTGCACAGGTTTCTCCCCTCCCCCTCCATCTGTATTCCTTCCACGAGCTTCACAATTCACAACTTGTCTATCCTCAAGCTTCAGAATTTACAACTTGGTGTCCTTTTGGGCTCACACCCACCTTTATATCTCTGGCCTTTGTCCAACAATCTGCCTGTGTTCACCTATAATCAGCCATACTGACCTGCCCCATCTCTCTTCCAGCTATCTCCCCCCTCCCTCCCATCTGCAATCAAGGGTGAAGAAGACCCTTGTCACATATTCGTGGTCTCCAGAAATGCAGCCTGACCCATTGTGTTACTCCATCACTATATTTTTCTTATAGAGCTACCTCAGGACTTCCTGACTCTTTTGCTCTTACAATCAACACCAATTAATACAAACAATCCCATCTGTCTCATTCCCCATCTCCTATACCCCTGCAACTTATTTCCTCTCAACTGCCAATAACCTATGCTGTATTATATCAACCATTTAATTTACAGCAACCAATTAATCCACCAGCACTTACGAGCTTTGTGGGTGCATGGATGTTGCCACCTATAAAGATTACATTCAGGTGCTTACTGATAACATCTAATGCTGTAATCATTATATCACAGGAGAGGCAGCCAACATCTGAGGCTCCCAGAAAGAAGAGAGCAAACAAAGATAGAGATCTAATTGTGAAACTCCATGGGAGCCAAGTGTATTTGACTGAAACTTATGCAATGAGATTCACAACGGCACCTTGTAGGAACAAGGTGAATTGCTTCATTCTTGTCTTCAGGTGCACATGTACCACTCACAATGGGAGGGGGGACAAACGAAGATGATGATTGGGGAAATAATGATGATGATAAGAACATTGCTAAGGATGTTAGATTAGAATTAGGTAAGGATAATAAGGGATAGAAACATAGAAAATAAGTGCAGGAGGAGGCCAGTCGGCCCTTCGAGCCAGCACCGCCATTCATTGTGATCATGGCTGATCATCCCCAATCAATAACCCGTGCCTGCCTTCTCACCATATCCCTTGACTCCACTACCCCTAGATCTCTATCTAACTCTCTCTTAAATCCATCCAGTGACTTGGCCTCCACTGCCCTCTGTGGCGGGGAATTCCATAACTCCACAACTCTCTGGGTGAAAACTTTTTTTCTCATCTCAGTCAAAAATGGCCTCCCCTTTATTCTAAGACTGTGGCCCCCTGGTTCTGGACTCACCCAACATTGGGAACATTTTTCCTGCATCTAGCTTGTCCAGTCCTTTTATAATTTTATATGTTTCTATAAGATACCCCCTCATCCTTCTAAACTCCAGTGAATACAAGCCTAGTCTTTTCAATCTTTCCTCATATGACAGTCCCGCCATCCCAGGGATCAATCTTGTGAACCTACGCTGCACTGCCTCAATCACAAGGATGTCCTTCCTCAAATTAGGAAACCAAAACTGTACACAATACTCCAGATGTGGTCTCACCAGAGCCCTCTTTACTCAAGGATAAATCAAGGAAAGATAAATGAAACATAAAGGCACTATTAGTTATGTTTTAACCAAATGTCATGTAGATTCAGGGGGTTGAATGACCTAATTCTGTTTCCATGCTGCAAATACGTTGAGACGACAAAATATTTGCTAGGCTTAGACGTGGAGTAGTTACCTCCAAGGTCCCCCTTGACCTGGGAATATCGGGAAAGGCACAGTGAGGCTACAGGAGTGAGTAGGTATCAAGAAGATTCCTAGGTGTAGGAAGGAACTGCAGATACTGGTTTTAAACAAAAATAGACATAAAATGGTGGAGTAACTGGTCCAAAGGCTGCCTGTGACCATGAGATCAATGAGGATGTGGTCACAGGAGGCCTATGATGCTTTACAGGGCTGTTTTCATTTAAATCTTTTTATTTGAATTTCACAGCAATTTGCATACATACAATGATAACAGGCAATGACAGTCAAGGCATATTTGTGCAACAGTATGTAAGCGACCTTCAAAGCCCTTACCCTTACCCACCTTCAACCCACCCAAATCAGGTCGGAACCAAACGGGGACAAACAACACTCACATACATACACATCCACACAAATATGGTAAAATAAACGAAACAAAAAGTACTAAAAAAAAAGGGTCACTAATAACAATAAATAAGTAGGTAATTAAATAAATAAGTATGGGGAGGGGGGGTTAAGGGTAGAGCAGCTGCAGTATAGCAGAACAATGGTGGAGAACACTCAGTCCCCTTCCGTCCGGGGACAAGTTGAGAGAGTTAACAAGTTCCAAGAAAGGGTTCCATGTATCTAGGAATGTCTTGGTAGAGCCTTTGAGAGAGAACCTAAGTTTTTCAAGCTTTAAATTGTAAAGCACCTCCTTAATCCAGCGGGCGTGTGTCAGGGGACAGGTGAGCCTCCAGTTAAGCAAGATTAGTCTCCGGGCTAACAAGGTTGTAAAAGCTAGGACCCGTTTCACCGCAACAGAGAGGTTGGTGTTGGGAGGGCTACCAAAAATGGCTGACAGTGGGTTTGGAGGAATAGTCTGGCCGTAGGCTCTGCTTATCAAGTCGAAAGCACTCCTCCAAAAGGCTGCTAGCTTAGGGCAAGACCAGAACATATGGCTATGGTTGGCAGGGGATTGATTACATCTGTTGCAGGTGTCCCTAACAGCGGGGTAAATTCTAGATAATCTTGCATTTGTGTAGTGGACTTTGTGAAGTACTTTGCATTGGATTAGGCCATGACGGGCACATATGGAGGAAGAATGGATCAAATCCAAGGCAGAGTCCCATTGCTGGTCTGTTAGTTTCGTATTCAGCTCACCCTCCCACGCAGCTTTTAGTGAGGTATGAGGTTTCAATATAACCGACCCTAACAAGTTATACAAAACAGAGATGCATTTCTTCCGGTTGGGATCTAGAGCTAAGATGGTATCGGTCAGGGTTTCAGGGGGGCGATTTGGGAAATGGGGGAATGTCTTCTTCACAAAATCCCTAATCTGGAAAAAACGAAAAAGGTGGGAGTTTGGGAGGCTGGAGTTGGACGAGAGCTCCGCAAAAGACGAGAAGATGCCATCCTTGTATAGGTTTTTGATACTACTGATACCGTTGCTATGCCAGGTTTTGAATGTGGGGTTTGTACTTGAAGGTTTAAAGATGTGATTTTTAAACAGTGGGGTCAAGATGGAAGGGCCTTGTAAACCAACGTTTTTCCTGAGTTGACTCCATATCTTGAGCGAGAGGGATGCAATTGGGCCTGCACCCACAGATGTTATAGGAAGGGGGAGTTGGGAGCATAGGACAAACCGCAACGGGAGACGTGAACTCGCCTTTTCCATGTGTACCCAGGTCGGTAGGTGGTCGCAATCATCATTCATCCAATACAGGAGTTTTTGCAAGTTAGCTGCCCACTAGTATCGCCTAAAGTCAGGAAGTGCCAAACTGCCGTCACTCTTAGGAGACTGCAGTATCGCCTTTCGGATTCTAGCCGGTTTGCTACCCCATAAAAATTTAGATATTGTCCTTTCTAATTTATCAAAAAAAGATTTAGTGATAAGTATAGGGGCATGCTGGAAAAGATACAGGAATTTGGGTAGGACGACCAGGGCTGTTTTGAAGCCACAGACTGGGACGCACTCCGTAGTTCCCAAGGAGAGGACATTGATGGACTCACGGTCTGTGTTACCAGGTACATAAAGTTCTGTGTAGATAACTTTGTCCCTGAAGAGACTGTACACTGTTTCCCCAACAACAAGCCCTGGGTCACCAGTGACATAAAGGCCCTTCTCAACCAGAAGAAGAGGACCTTTAGGAATGGTGACAGGGAGGAGGTGAAACAGATGCAGAAAAACCTGAAGGCGAGACTAATACAGGACAAGGACAACTTCAAGAGGAAGCTAGAACAACAGGAGGAATGTGTGGAATGGGATGAAGAGCATTACAGACTACAGGAAAGCCAGTGGCCTGGACAGGGAAAGCAATCGGGACTGGACCAATGAGCGTAACCATTTTTTTAATAGATTTGATGGTGGTATCTCTACCCACCCTCCGCCCTGCTCCCAACAGACTGTCCCCCCAATCCCCCTGTCCACTTCCTCTGCCCTTTCTTTGCCGAGCCTGACCATAAGGCTGTGCAGGTGAGGAAAGAGCTGAGCAGACTCCGCCCAGGCAAAGCCACGGGTCCCGATGGTCAGCCCTAGGGTACTCAAGACGTGTGCCAGCCATATCTTCAACCCGAGCCTGGAGAGCGTTCCTGTGATGTGGAAGACATCCTGCCTGGTTCCTGTGCCAAAGAGGACACGCCCCAGCTCCACCAATGACTACAGACCGGTGACTTCACACATCAAGAAGTCCCTGGAGAGGCTGGTGCTCACTCACCTGCGACCCCTGATTAAACCCTACCTGGACCCCCTGCAGTTTGCTTACCAAGCAAAGATGGGGTTTGAGGACACCATCATCCACCTGCACCATTGTTCCTATGCTCCCTTCCTGTTTACCATCTACACCTCGGACCACAGATATAACTCTGTCTCCTGCCACCTGCAAGATTTCAGATGACTCCACCATTGTGGTTGCATCAGTGAGGGGAGGGAAGCGGAATGCTAGAGGTGTAGTCAACGACTTTGGTGAGTGGTGTGGGCTGAATCATCTGCAGCTCAACACCGAAAAGACTAAGGAGTTGGTGGTGGACTTTAGAAGGAGAGGAACACCCCTGTCCCCTATCTACATCAATGGTGTGGATGTGCAGTTTACCAGGGAGCCTGGGACTGTACCTGGACAGTCAACCTGTATCTGAAGCTCCTTCAACGTCTGTGGTGAGATGCTGCAGATGTTCTACCAATCGGTGGTAGCCAGTGCCATCTTCTTCGCTGCTGTGTGTTGTAGCAGCAGAGCGAAGCCTGCAGATACCAATACGATCAATAAACTCATCAGGAAGGCTGGCCCTGTCCTGGGGGTAGAGTTGGATTATTGGGAGGTGGTCTTGGAGGGGAGGATGCTCCTCAAACTGCGGAGCATCCTGGACAATACAGCTCACTCCCTCCATGACACACTGGTCAACCTGAGAAGTATCTTCAGCAACAGACTGGGTCCACCATGATGCGGGACAGAACACCACAGGAGTGCCTTCTTCCCTGTGACTATCAAACATTACAACTCCTGCCTTCTATCGTGGGGTAGACCGAGACCAAGACTGCCCCCCCTCCACCTCCTCAATCTTTGCACATCCCCAAAGCCTTACCACTCATCACTTTATTTTCATGTTTCATGTATGTTGTGTTCTTCATGACTGTTGGCAAATTAATTTCCCCCCAGGATAAATAAAGTTCTATCGTATCGCATTGATTCGTATTAAAGCTGCACAAGGCATAATAACTTTTACAAACATTTTCTTTCTCCACACTCTAACTGTTGAATCCCCATCCAAATGACCAGGGTCCTCGCATCTACAACTGGGTCTGTTCGGCAACTCCACAACGTAATGTGTCAGCAGGTAGACACAAAATGCTGGAGTAACTCAGCGAGACAGCAGCATCTCTGGAAAGAAGGAATAGGTGACGTTTCAGGTCGAGAAACGTCACCCATTCCTTCTCTCCAGAGATGCTATCCACTGAGTTACTCCAGCATTTTGTGTCTACCTTCGATTTAAACCAGCATCTCCAATCCTTTCCCACACGTAATATGTCAGCATTTGTCAGTCACTAAGTCCCAGGATAAAGCACATCACCCCAAGTCTGGGTTTAACTACAGTGCAAGTGCCTGAAGATTGTCAGTTCACTTCAGGAATGCCTGCCTCTGCCAGCATGATTCAGTCTACTGTTTCTGGTTAAAAACAGGAAATAATATTATTCTCAGTCACTGTTACCAATAATGTTCGAGAATAACCACAACGGAAAGTGTAAGATTATTTTGATTAGTATTTGCAAACAACATTGTATATGTACAAACAGTGAATTCTGGTCTTCATTCTAAAAAGTAATTCCTTCCAAAAAAAAGGTGAAGCCGTGACTTCTTGTAACTAGGATCCTCCATGCTATTATTCTTTGATCGGATTTAAATCCAAGTTAAATTGGTACATATGTTTATTTACATCAGCTGGGCATGATTTAACATTTAAATTGGGCCTCATCAGATTCATTGGCGTTCATATGTCTATTGTAGTTAACCAGGTCAAGGACAAATGTCGATATGGAATGGGTGGCCAGAAACATGTCAAGAAATATATTTTCTTAACATTTGTGACCAACAGTGGGAAACAGCAGTTAGCATCATACTAATCAAATGCCCTTAGGACTTATTGTATCCAATTTGGAGCAGATTATAATTTTCACTCAGCGACATCTGTAAACGATATTCTATTGGTGATTAGTCACTCACACAAGACAATTGCTCAATAACATTATATCCAAAAACTCTTCAGTCTCAGGATCTCAAATTTAATGCATTGTAAAATGAAAATGAACATATTTGCATCAATAATTGATTATAGATTAAACAAAGTTTACTTACAAGTTGGTGTGGAACATTCCCTTGTGTTATAATAAAGACGCTGAAACTGCTTACTGCACTCAGATGAGAATGAGATTGGTCCTACTTGATAAACAGGAAGAGTTTATGAGAATATGTCTGTCAATGGCACACGTATTATAATTTTAAAACATCATAATTATTTTTTTACGAGTGTGTTTCAATAAAATATTCCCACCTGCAAAATGATTTAAAACCTTCCCTTTCAAGTTGGGGTCTCTATGGACAATCTCTGAGAAGGAAAATTAAGATTTATTTTAATATTTTCATGGTTAAAACTGCAAATGTTTGTTATCTTTGCTTGATTTACAAAAAAAATCTGAATTTATTACCTGCAGCTTTCAATACATTTCCATTAACTCAAATAATAAGTGCAAAACATTGAAAACCGTGAAACATTTTTCACAACACATGCAAAGACATGCATCGGGAATGTATCACCTTCCACTTCTTTTGGAGAGTGATATCACTCAACATAACTAAAATATATTTTAAATGGTAACATTCTGAAATGAAAACAAAGTATAAAACAATACAGTTAGTTCAGCATAGATTTGGTAATAACAATTTTTTTTTTGGATGATAAGAGTATTTTATGTTCCCATCATTTTATGTTTATCTTTATCCTGGTTTGTAATCCTACATGTAAAGTAGATCAGAAAACTGTCTTTATTTACAGCAATGAATGTGTCAACAAGGAGGTGGGACCTTTAATCTTACTATTTTATATTCACCACTCAATCTATCTCTTTAGTTGGAGCAGTTTCATTCAGAAATAGCCATCTGACGTTAACATCAAAATAAACGAGAGAATATGAAGACAGTGGCCAAAATATCTTAGAAACTGGATACTGGTTAATACACGAAAGGACACTAAGTGCTGAAGTAACTCTGCGGGTCAGGCAACATCTCTGGAGAATATGGATAGGTAACTCCACACTTTGTACCATTTTGGTAAGGAACTGAAATTAATTGATAAGAAGTTGACTAAATCTCAGCAGTTTATCAGTTCAGTCAAGATCAAAATGAGTCTATTGATCTCTACAAACAAATCAAATTCCATCTTCTGAAAATCTTCAACTTTTAGCATGGCGATGCCCGAGATGGTGGGATTGAACCCTACCGTTTGTTGCCATGATGATTAGAATAATTGCAGTATCCTGCAACAAATATTAGCAAGAAACATACTCAAAAAATAAACTGTAATAAAAGCATATTAATTTATCATTATTACAGTTAGCTCAAGAAATGATGCAGAGCAGCCATGTTCATCTGCAAGATTGTCTCATGAACTAAAATATTATTATGGCACTTGTGGGTCGATTAGTGAAACATCCTGTGCAAATAGACAGCCCATTGCAATGATAAACTGAAAAAATCCTAAAATCTAGATAGGTGATATCATGGGAAATCCTCAGTGTGTCATTTATACACCTGGGTACCACAAATAATGCTACTGTTGATAGATATTAAATGCACTTATAACCATATAACCATATAACAATTACAGCACGGAAACAGGCCATCTCGGCCCTACAAGTCCGTGCCGAAAACTTTTTCCCCTTAGTCCCAACTGCCTGCACTCATACCATAACCCTCCATTCCCTTCTCATCCATATGTCTACCCAATTTATTTTTAAATGATACCAACGAACCTGTCTCCACCGCTTCCACTGGAAGCTCATTCCACACCGCTACCACTCTCTGAGTAAAGAAGTTCCCCCTCATGTTACCCCTAAACTTCTGTCCCTTAATTCTGAAGTCATGTCCTCTTGTTTGAATCTTCCCTATTCTCAAAGGGAAAAGCTGATCCACATCAACTCTGTCTATCCCTCTCATCATTTTAAAGACCTCTATCAAGTCCCCCCTTAACCTTCTGCGCTCCAGAGAATAAAGACCTAACTTATTCAACCTTTCTCTGTAACTTAGTTGTTGAAACCCAGGCAACATTTTAGTAAATCTCCTCTGTACTCTCTCTATTTTGTTGACATCCTTCCTATAATTGGGCGACCAAAATTGTACACCATACTCCAAATTTGGTCTCACCAATGCCTTGTACAATTTTAACATTACATCCCAGATTCTATACTCAATGCTATGATTTATAAAGGCTAGCATACCAAAAGCTTTCTTTACCACCCTATCTATATGAGATTCCACCTTCAAGGAACTATGCACGGTTATTCCCAGATCCCTCTGTTCAACTGTATTCTTCAATTCCCTTCCATTTACCATGTACGTCCTATTTTGATTTGTCCTGCCAAGGTGTAGCACCTCACATTTATCAGCATTAAACTCCATCTGCCATCTTTCAGCCCATTCTTCCAAATGGCCTAAATCACTCTGTAGACTTTGGAAATCCTCTTCATTATCCACAACACCCATTATCTTGGTATCATCTGCATACTTACTAATCCAATTTACCACACCTTCATCCAGATCATTGATGTACATGACAAACAACAAAGGACCCAACACCGATCCCTGAGGCACCCCACTAGTCACCTGCCTCCAACCCGACAAACAACCATCCACCATTACCCTCTGGCTTCTCCCATTCAGCCACTGTTGAATCCATCTTGCTACTCCTGCATTTATACCCAACAGTTGAACCTTCTTAACCAACCTTCCATGAGGAACCTTGTCAAAGGCCTTACTAAAGTCCATATAGACAACATCCACTGCTTTACCTTCGTCAATTTCCCTAGTAACCTCTTCAGAAAATTCAAGAAGATTAGTCAAACATGACCTTCCAGGCTCAAATCCATGCTGACTGTTGTAAAATCCATGGTCCGGTTGTAAACTACCCTGTAAATACTAATCAGACCCTGTTTATCCAGATGCTTATATATATTATCTCTAAGTATCTTTTCCATTAATTTGCCCACCACTGAAGTCAAACTAACAGGCCTATAATTGCTAGGTTTACTCTTAGAACCCTTTTTAAACAATGGAACAACATGCGCAGTATGCCAATCCTCGGGGACTATTCCCGTTTCTAATGACATTTGAAATATTTCTGTCATAACCCTGGCTATTTCTACACTAACTTCCCTCAATGTCCTAGGGAATATCCTGTCAGGACCTGGAGACTTATCCACTTTTATATTTTTCAAAAGTGTCAGTACTTCTTTTACTTTGAAACTCATAGTATCCATAGCTACTCTACTAGTTTCCCTTACCTCACATAATTCAATATCCTTCTCCTTGGTGAATACCGAAGAAAATAAATTGTTCAATATCTCCCCCATCTCTTTTGGCTCTGCAGATAGCTTTCCACTCTGTCTCTCCTATGGACCAATTTTATCCCTCGTTATCATTTTGCTATTAATATAGCTGTAGAAACACTTTGGATTTACTTTCACCTTACTTGCCAAAGCAACCTCATGTCTTCTTTTAGCTTTTCTAATTTATTTCTTAAGATTCTTTTTACATTTCCTTATACTCCTCAAGCACCTCATTTACTTCATTCTGCCTATAATTATTGTAGATCTCCCTCTTTTTCCGAACAAGATGTCCAATTTCCCTTGAAAACCATGGCTCTTTACACTTTTTACTGTTTCCTTTCAACCGAACAGGAACATAAAGATTCTGTACTCTTAAAATTTCCCCTTTAAATGTCCTTCATTTCTCTTCTACATCCTTCCCATAAAACAAAATGTCCCAGTTCACTCCTTTTAAATCATTTCGCATCTCATCAAAGTTAGCCTTTCTCCAATCAAAAATCTCAACCCTAGGTCCAGTTCTGACCCTCTCCATAATTATATTGAAACTAATGGTATTGTGATCACTGGACCCAAAGTGCTCCCCAAAGCATACCTCCGCCACCTGTCCCGTCTCATTTCCTAACAGGAGGTCCAACACTGCCCCTCCTCTAGTAGGTACCTCTATGTATTGCTGCAAAAACACTATCCTGCACACATTTTACAAACTCCAAACCATCCAGCCCATTTACCGAATGTGTTTCCCAGTCTATGTGTGGAAAGTTGAAATCTCCCACAATCACTACTTTGTGCTTACTATTAATATCTGCTATCTCCTTACATATTTGCTCTTCCAATTCTCGATCCCCATTTGGCGGTCTATAATACACCCCTATAAGTGCTGCTACCCCTTTCCCACTTCTCAGTTCCACCCAAATAGCCTCCCTAGATGAGCCTTCCAATCTATCCTGCCAAAGCACTGCTGTAATATCTTCCCTGACTAGTAATGCAACACCTCCACCTCTTGCCCCTCCAATTCTATCACACCTGAAGCAACAAAATCCTGGAATATTTAGTTTCCAATCACAGCCCTCCTGCAACCATGTTTCACTGATCGGCACAACATCATACTTCCAGGTGTCTATCCAGACTCTCTCATCCACCTTTCTTACAATGCTCCTAGCATTAAAATATACACATTTAAGAAACCCACCGCCTCTTATTCTCTGTTTATTTCCTTTTTTTTCTTTCTCCTCTTGTGCCCGAGTGCTTCCCTTTTCTGCTTCCTGCCTCCCATTCTGTCTACTAGCTTTCTCTATTTGAGTCCCTCGCCCCAACCATTCTAGTTTAAAGTCTCCCCAGTAGCCTTTGCAAATTTCCCCGCCAGGATATTGGTCCCCCTCGGGTTCAAGTGCAACCCATCCTTTCTGTACAGGTCCCACCTTCCCCAAAAGAAGTCCCAATGATCCAGAAACTTGAATCCCTGCCCTCTGCACCAGTCTTTCAGCCACGCATTTATCCTCCACCTCGCTCCATTCCTACTCTCACTGTCGCGTGGCACAGGCAGTAATCCTGAGATTGTTACCTTTTTGGTCCTTTTCCTTAACTCTCCTCCCAACTCCCTAAATCCTCCCTTCAGGCCCTCTTCCCTTTTTTTACCTATGTCATTGGTACCTATATGTACCACGACCTCAGGCTCCTCTCCCTCTGATTTCAGGATATCTTGGACGCGTTGAGACACGTCCGAGACCTTGGCACCAGGGAGGCAGACCACCATCCTGGTCTCCCGACTGTGTCCACAGAATCGCCTATCCGACCCCCTAACAATAGAGTCCCCAATTACTATTGCCCTCTTCTTTTTGTCCCTACCTTCAGGAGTAACAGGGTCGGTCTCTGTGCTGGAGGCCCGTCCGCTCTCGCTACCGCCGGGCAGGCTGTCACCCCCATCCATACTCAAACAGGAGTACTTATTTGCAAGGTATACCGACATTGGAGTACTCACTCGTCCCTGCCTCTGCCCCTTGCCCTTCCTTAGCGTGACCCACATGTCTCTCTCCCATGGTTTTGGAGTGACCACCTCCCTATAACTCCCCTCTATGACCTCCTCACTCTCTCTGACCAGACAGAGGTCATCGAGCTGCTGCTCCAGGATCCTAATACGGTCCCTTAGGAGCCCCATCTCGCTGCACCTGGTGCAGATGTGGACGTCTGGAGGGCCATCCGACACCATCACCTCCCACATCTGACATCCCGAACAGTACACTGCTCTGGCTGTCATTCTCCCGCCTTACCCTGGATCTGATACCAGTATAATACAATAGAAACTGCTGGGAGAAATCAGCAGGTATCTGACTCACAACAGCTGCTCCCTCTTGACCTTTAAACTGCACTTTTATTATATAAACAAAAAGCACTGTACCCTTAGCTCACTGTACCTTTACTAAAGCACTGCACCTTTAGCCCACTGTACCCTTGGCTCACTGTACCTTTACTAAAGCATTGTACCTTTAACCAGAAAGCAGTCATGCTAACCTGAGGTTTGCACCCAATCAGCTGCTTCCTCTAGTCTGCTTCCACCAATCAGCGGCTTCCACCAGAACCCTCCCTATGAAGTGTGGAACGTTACAGATTTCTGTAAGCCCTGACCCTCCTCCACTCTCTCCAACGGTCCCGGGCCTCTGTAAAAGCAAGCCCCGTGCTCGATTTATATACTCACCGCCCTGACCCTCCTCCACTCTCTCCAACGGTCCCAGGCCTCTGTCTTCATTTCAATGACACGTTGGAGGAGAGGATGGAATAAAGATTATTCCCCAGTTACATTAAAAACAAAGGGATTGCATTTTAAGACACTTTGCACAATTTTGATATGATCTTTTTCTTTTTGTGTCTTTTTCTGTAGGTCATGCATGGGGAAAAAAGCTGACTGTACTGATATAAGTATTGAATAGGGCACTATCTTTGCAATATTGCAAATTAATATTGTAATTTGTAACTTTCAAGCTAGTTATCACGAGGGTCATCATTTTAAATCCTGAATGTGATTTGAAAGCTTGATTAATAAATCATTTTTATATTTAAAATATCATATTGAACATGTGTAAACTTGCCCACTGGCCCACAGACATGTGAATAGTCTATTATTTTTTATGTGCCATTAAACCATGAAATATGTATTATGTGGATGTAAGTGCAAAGAACAAGTGGTTGTTTTCAGTGGAAAACACCATATCATCTTTTTATTTTTTGAAATCAGGACAGCAAGATGCCAATTCCAATAAAATCCATTGTAAATATCATCAGATCTTAGAACGTAATACATAGAACAAAACAGCACAGGCATTGGCCCTACAGCCCACAATGTCCGTGCTGAACATGATGCCAAATTAAACTGATCTCTTTGTTGTGAAGAAAGAGGTATAAAAGTAAATCCTACCACAAATTCCACCATCCATGCCTGCATGACATGGACCAGATAACAAACCTACAGCTGCAATGATTTCAGCATAAATTATATATCTGTCCATATTAAATTTTGTGTAATTAACTAATCTATCTTGAGTAGGCAAATGTATCCATTAAAATGATATCATGAAACATTTCATACTATTTCAAAGCATTTGCTTTTACTGTGTCCAAGCCTGCAAGTTATTTTTAAAGAATATGAGACACAAATTGCAGTACCAAACATTTGTCTAGATCCCTTTTGCGTTAGCTAAGAAAAGTTATTTGCCCATCAAAAAAAGAATTTGTTCCTTAGTTGGTAAACTTTCAGCATGTGAAATCTGGCCGATGACAAGACAGAATCCCAGTGATCCCTGCATCAGGAGCACAGAATGGTTCAGAACTTGACCCTGCCAGTTCCATCTATTTCCTTCAAAGTTAGTCATAGAGTCATTGTGTGATGTGGATTGTTTGCCTTCCACCCCCATCCTCCATTCCAAAACAAGGTGAAGGAAGACTAGAACAATTCTGCTCTAAAACCTCAGAGTATCTCTGTAGGAAGCATCTTTCAAAGGTAATTTCAGAAGTACTTAAAGTCACTTGAGTAACTTGTACCATGGTAATATCCTGAACCAAGATATTGTGTTCCAGGAGAGATCAATTTTCTCATGCTCGGAAGGAAAATTAGTCCTAATTGTCGTTTCGTGTTGAAGACTATATGTAGTTATTTCTTCATTGGTTCAGAAAGACTGGGCGAGAGAGTGGTGTTGGGTCTACTCTCCCTTAAAAGGCCAGATTTGAGTATGATTCACTGATATGCTTTTGCAGACACCGGTGACTCGCCATAACAATGCATTTGACTATGCTCCTGGAATGTATGAGATTCCTGGCAGCCAAGCATGTGAGCCACTCTTCCATCACTGGATAAGTCCTTCTGGAATTTTCGCTCCTTGGTATTTATATAGCAAGTGTCCGAAATCTTTTAAACGCTCAATTCCCATCAGTATCGAACGGTAATTCACCAACCTGAGTCAGCCTTGCTTCACTTAGTTTCAATGTATTTTGGCTTTGTAATAAAAATATGAAATCTGTAATGCTGCCACTTTTGGATCATTACACAGCGTAAACTGTTTTAGCATTTTTACAGAACTGGCATGAATTCCGACTCTTTCAATTTAGATTTGATAGGATTCTTCAGTAAATTGATATCCCAGTGGCAGCAGTAAGGCTTGTTTCTTCAAATCCTTGCACACTTATTGTTCCAATCACAATTAAATAATCGCATTGAGATGTGTTTCACTGAGTGAAGAAGAAAGTGTGTTAAACTATCCTGACAAAAGGAGCCATTAGTCACAAAATCCACGTAAATTTACATATTTGATGGGTTATATCGATATTCCAGGTTTCAATGAATTGTTAGTGTTAATCAATCTAAGAGGGAAGGGGGGTAGATTGACACGGAGGCTATGTTGACATCAACAGTCGTATAACAGTTTATAATCAAATAGCATGTAAATAAACAGTTTAATGATATTTTGCCTGGCTCCAACTGAAAATGTCTCAGTGAGAAGTTCCAGTAAATCTCAATGTTCTGCCAAGTTATACAATATTGTCATTCACCATAAACAATATTTAAGTTTGAAACGATGTCTGATTTTATTTCAAGTTGCTGTACTATTTCGAGCAAGTCTACCGTTCTAATTGTGATCAAAGACCCCGTTATCTGCAGCTCAAATCAGCCCCTACCATGGTTGCAACCCGAACTGAGGTGCACTCAAATGAAATAATGTCTCGTGGGTAGATGGTGCACATGACCCAGCCATGGGTTTCTACTGTTTCGTAATGTCAAATCAGCCTTCATGTTATTTGTTTTCATTTCCATCAAAACAGCTAAATTACTTCCCCTACCCCAGTATAAAATTCAAAAGGTTGGATATGGCCTGTTTTGACACAGTACAAGATAATTATTAACATGAATTCAAAGACAATTGTTAATTTATATACATATATATAGGTTAAATCTTAATAAATCGGTTTCTTTGAAAATTGCTACATGACTTCTTGCGATATATTAGAAGAGCAGTGATGCATATTTTCTATAGGCGAAAACATCATCTGATTTAGGATCAGACAGGACCTGACGGTTTGGAACCGGAACCTTTTATGCTTGGACTGCCCTAAATAAAAGTGACTTTTTACGGACTCAAGTATGATAACAGGGATTAAAGTCCCCACCTTATCGCCATCCTTATTTGGAGGATCCGCCCTCAGGAATATTTTCGCTTTTCTTCTTACCTATTGGTTTGTCCTGCCTTGGGACAAACACCGCTTTTTCTTTCGTGATCTGTTTGTAGTCTTGATCCAAGGCGTAGAAAGTGTCGTATCGTTTAACTGTGTTCCTGCCCCCGCGATTGCTGTCCCCCGTGCCTTTCAAGATGAGGTCTAAAGGTAATTGTCTCGCTTTCTGCCTCAGCTCCGCTCTGCCTTCACAGTGATCCACGGTGACCAGAAGAAGGGCGATGCCCAGCAAAGTGTGCCATCTCCGTCGGCCCATCTCTACATAAAGCAAAAGTCGATTAAAGATGAGCATTCCCTTCCGAAGCTTTAGCAGTACCAAGGCAACTAACTCCGTATTGCCTTCCAAATCCTGTCGAACTGAAAGTGCTCCAATCTCACTTGGGAGGGGGGTTTAAATCAGCGTGTACAACCAGAGCGCTATCGCCAAGTGGACGTTTTTTTTTAACATAAGGCTCATTAGATCAACTCTAAAGCTTCTCATCACGGGATGTGGAGGTGTCACAAGCACAATTCAGTCTCCACATTCCAGAGTTTTAACCCGTTTTACATCATGCGTGCATGCTCTGACCCTTCCCTTAATGCATATTTCCTTCCAGACGTAATATCTCGTTAGCTCACATTATAGACATGGATTAGGAAAGGTATTACAAGCCAGGCTTTAGTTCAGATCTACTTTGCACACATCACTCCTTAGCAGGCTGGGGAGTTTTGCGGAGTTAGAACGCGATGCAGAAGCAACACCGAATTTAGACACGAAATCGCCGTCGTTTCGGGATGTTTACACTTGTTGAATAAAAGAACGTGCGATTTCTCCGTGCAACTGAAGAAACCGAATGTTCTCACCTCGTTGGTGTTCTAATAAATCGTGCAGAATAACTCTACACAGGAAATAACTCAACAGACAATCAGATTTATATCAAACGCTCAAGCAAGCAGAGTCAGGTCGATATGGGTTACTTTTTGTGATACTAGCACCTGGCTGAGAGTTTGCACCGTCTTCGGAAACATCGCGAAATTAAAGCACGCTTACCTGAACGTCAAACTATCGCCTCCAAATCTACTTGTGAAATGTCCTGACGGTAAATAAATTGGTTTAAAAAAATCTATCTTCTGGTATTTCAAATGCCTTTTTAAAATTGTTTAGTATTACGTGCTTCCAAATGTTGTAAGTAACACGCACAATACTGTGCATCTATCTATCCATTCAAGCACCAGGCTTATATAAAGGAGCAAGCGTGACACTATCGACTTTAGGTGGGTGGCGGGCAGTGGGAACATCTTGTGGTAATCTCTCTTCAGAAGCACACATCTTCCTCCCGGTGGACTGTAACTGAAGTCCATCAAATTAGCCATAGCTCTCGAGTCTCCCAACAAGCTTGCTTCAGCGGTTCCGTGCCATGCTGTGCTAGGCTTATGTTCACAATTTTGGGATTGCCTAAAACCTGCTGACGTCAAGGGCCGTATGCTGCACTCAGAAGAGCTTTGCTTTCACCCTTGCAACTTAAAACAAGGGAGAAATTCGCAAACATGAACGACCTGCCCCCCTTGATTTACGAACTACTGCTTAATTGGAAATGGCTGAGAAGATATATATTTTTTGGTGAACATCACTACGCCTGTTTAAGATTGTAATCCTTATCGACGTTCCTCCATCAAATTGATGTGAAGGGTAAAAGATAAGACGACTGGTGCCGAGTAATTTTACGCATTCACTTCGATGAATGACTACCATGCTCTCCAGAAACTGGACGTTGGCATCAACTCGCAGTGCAGGCTGTATTAGGCAAAAAAAAAATGCTTATTGATAGTTCGGGAAAATCTGTTAACTCACCCTTCCATTCAATGACATGTTCATCCAAAATGATGTAAACACAAATAACACGCTGCAGATGCTGTAAACCTGAAACAAATATTCAGCAGACCAGGCAGAATCTATGTCGTTAGAGCCAGAGAATTACAGAGCCATGGAGCAGGGAACAGGCCAGTTGTCCCAAATTACCCATGCCGACCCAGATGCCCCATCTACATTAGTCTCACCTCCGTGCACATGGCCCATATCCCTCTAAAACGCACCCATCCATGTACTTGCCCAAGTGTCTTTTAAATGTTCATATGCTCATAATGCTCTATTTAAGAGGGAGTTAGATGTGGCCCTTGTGGCTAAAGAGATCAGGGGGTATGGAGAGAGGGCAGGTGCGGGATACTGAGTTGGATGATCAGCCATGATCATATTGAATGGCCGACTCCTGCACCTAATTTCTATAAGTGTGAGGAGACGAATTAGGCCATTCAGCCCATCAACTCTACTCTCATTCAATTATGGCTTTTCCCTATTCTCCTGCCTTCTCCCCATAACCACTGACACCCATCCTAATCAAGAGAAGTTGAGAAAGACATCAAACTTAACGGGCAGAAAGCTCTGGAAGGGATAGGAGAGTATGGCCAAGTGAAATAGGAATCGATGTGAAAGCTGAGGGGAGTAATGGGTTAAAGTATTATATATGAATGCACAAAGTATATGAAATAAAGTGGATGAGCTTGCGGCTCAGTTAGAAATTGGCAAGTATGATGTTGTGGGAATTACAGAGACATGGCTGCAAGAGGACCAGGGCTGGGAACTGAATAATCAAGGGTATACCTCCTATCGAAAAGACAGACAGGTGGGCAGAGGCGGTGGGGTAGCTGTTGGTGAGGAATTCAATTCAGTCCCTTGCGAGGGGTGACATAGTATCAGGAGATGTGGAGTCAATATGGATAGAACTGAGGAATTGTAAGGGTAAAAATACCCTGATGGGAGTTATCTACAAGCCCCCAAACAGTAGCCTAGATATAGGGTGCAAGTTGAATCGAGACCTTGGCACGCTACAGAAAGGTAATGCTACAGTTGTTGTGGGAGATTTCAACATGCAGGTAGACTGGAAAATCAGGTTCGTACTGGACCCCAAGAAAGGAAGTTTGTGAAGTGCCTCAGAGATGGATTCTTAGAGCAGCTTGTATGAGAGACTACCAGGGAGAAGGCAATTCTGGATTTAGTGTCATGTAATGAAACTGATTTGATAAGGGAACTTGGGGTAAAGGAGCCATTAGGAGGTAGTGACCATAATATGATAAGTTTTAATCTACAATTTGAGAGGGAGAAGGGTAAATCGAAGTTGTCAATATTACAGTTGAACAAAGGGGACTATGGAGCCATGAGGGAGGAGTTGGCCAAAGTTAACTGGAAAGTTACCCTAGCAGGGATGACAGTGGAACCACAAGGGCAGGTATTTCTGGGAATAATACAGAAGGTGCAGGATCAGTTCATTCCAAAGAGCAAGAAATTTATAAGGGGAGTACGGGGCGACTGTGGCTGACAAGGGAAGTCAAGGACAGGTTAAAAATAAGAATATAACATAGCAAAGATGAGCGGGAAGCCAGAGGATTGGGAAACTTTTAAAGAGCAACAGAAGATAACTAAAAAGGCAATACGGGGAGAAAAGATGTGGTATGAAGGAAAGTTAGCCAAGAATATAAAAGAGAATAGTAAAAGCTACTTTAGGTATGTGAAGTGGAAAAATTAGTTAAGACCAAAGTTGGACCCTTGAAGATTGAAAAGGGTGAATTTATTATGGGGAACAATAAAATGGCAGATGAGTTGAACAGGTACACTGAATCGGTATTCACTAGGGAAGACACAAACAATCTCCCAGACGTACTAGTGGCCAGAGGTCCCAGGGAGACGGAGGAACTGAAGGAAATTCACATCCACTAAGGAAATGGCTGCAGAAATTGTGGATGCATTCTTGATCATTTTCCAATGTTCTATAGATTCAGGATCAGTTCCTGTAGATTGGAGGGTAGCTAAAGTTATCCCACTTTTTAAGAAAGGTGGGAGAGAAAAACAGGGAATTATAGACCAGTTAGTCTGACATCGGTTGTGGGGAAGATGCTGGAGTTAACTATAAAACATGAAATAGCGGCACATTTGGACAGCAGTAACAGGATCGGTCCGTTTATGCATGGATTTATTAAGGGCAAACTTAGAGCACACGGTATTGGGGGTAGGGTACTGACATGGAGAGAAAATTGGTTGGCAGACAGGAAACAAATAGTAGGGATTAACGGGTCTCTTTCAGAATGGCAGGCAGTGACTAGTGGGATACCGCAAGGCTCGGTGCTGGGACCACAGCTATTTACAATATACATTAATGATTTAGATTAAAGGATCAAAAGTAACATTAGTAAATTTGCAGATGACACAAAGCCGGGTGACAGTGTGAACCGTGAGGAGGATCCTCTGAGGATGCAGGATGACTTGGACAGGTTGGGTGAGTGGGCAGACGCATGGCAGATGCAGTTTAATGTGGATAGATGTGAGGTTATCCAGTTTGGTAGCAAAAGCAGGAAGGCAGATTATTATCTGAATGGTGTCAAGTTGGGAAAAGGGGAAGTACAACGAGATCTGGGGGGTCCTTGTTCATCACTTACTGAAAGTAAGCATGCAGGTACAGCAGGCAGTGAAGAAAGCTAATGGCATGTTGGCCTTCATAGCTAGAGGAGTTGAGTATTGGAGCAAAGAAGTCCTTCTGCAGTTGTACAGGGCCCTAGTGAGACCACACCTGTAGTACTGTGGGCAGTTTTTTCAAATTTGAGGAAGGCCATTCTTGCTATTGAGGGAGTGCAGCGTAGGTTCACAAGGTTAATTCCCGGGATGGCAGGACTGTCATATGTTGATAGAATGGAGCGACTGGGCTTGTATACCCTGGAATTTAGAAGGATGAGAGGAGATCTTGTTGAAACACATAAGATTATGAAGGGATTGGACACGTTGGAGGCAGGAAACGTTCCCGATGTTGGGGGAGTCCAGAACCAGGGGCCACGGTTTAAGAATAAGAGGTAGGCATTTACTACGGAGGAAAACCATTTTCACCCAGAGAATTGTGAATATGTGGAAATCTCCGCCTCAGAAGACAGTGGAGGACAATTTTCTGGATCCTTTCAAGAGAGAGTTAAATAGAGCTCTTAAAGGTAGCGGAGTCAAGGGATATAGGGAGAAGGCAGGAACAGGTTACTGAATGTGGATGATCAGCCATGATCACAGGGAATGGCGGTGCTGGCTCAAATTGATTCCATTTCAAAAATTTGGAATTTCCATATGTGAGTGCAGGGACCCGGAAATCCCAAAGTTGAACCCGGCATTTCCGTGACGGTGCTACAAAATTGAATTGAATTGAATACTTTCACCTGTGACAAGCCACATTCTTTGCTTACACAACCAAGGTATGCAATTAGCGTCCCATAAAGGGCCATTACAAAGTTACAAATCTCCCCCCCTCCCCCGCGATGGTTCTTCCCCATTGCTTCCTCCCCTCACGGCGGTCCCCACACGCCAGGTCCCGTTGCTCTTCCCCCCCCTCACGGCGGTACCCCCATGCCAAGTCTTCCTTAGTTCCTTCCCTCGGCAGCGGTGTGCTCACTTCCACGTGTCCGTCCTCGTACATTGGTCGGTCGGCACCATCATCAACCGCCTAACTGACCTCTCCATTAACCCTGCCAGGTCCTCTCCGGAGCCTCCATGGCACCGACCCAGGCCCCAGCTGCAGGCTCTGCAGACCCAGCCAGCGAGGTCCGGGCTCAGATCCACGAGGCTCTGACCAGTGAGGCTCTACCTCCAGCCCGTGAGGCTCTACCTCCGACTCACGAGGCATGGGCCACAAGGCACCAGCCTCGGATTCTCAGTGGCGCCTCTGGATGACTTACTAAGTCCAGCAACAAAACCTGAACTTGCAGCAACTCCCCAACACACACAGTGACAAATCTGCCCATACGACATGTGCCAGGGATGGGACACATTCCCTTAGAAACATAGAAAATAGGTGCAGGAGTAGGCCATTCGGCCCTTCAAGCCTGCACCGCCATTCAATATGATCCTGGCTGATCATCCAACTCAGTATCTTGTACCTGCCTTCTCTCCATACCCCCTGATCCCTTCAGCCACAAGGGCCACATCTAACTCCCTCTTAAATATGGCCAATGAACTGGCCTCAACTACCTTATGTGGCAGAGAGTTCCAGAGACTCACCACTCTCTGTGTGAATGCAGAGGAGCCATTTCAAGAGATAGACATTATTACATTAAATTTTACTCTTTGGATTTATATAATTGTGCAATTGCTCCATCTAATACCCTCATGATTTTATACATCTCTCAGCTCATCGCTCGGCCTCCTGCAGTCCAACAAATGTAGTCCGAGCCTGTCCAAAATTTTCCTATAGCAAACTACATCAAGTCCTGGCAACATGCTCGTAAATGTTCTCTGCACTTTTCAGCTTAATGATATACTTTCGATAGAAGGGTGATCAAAACTGAACACAATACTCCAAATGTGGTCGCACCAACGTCTTGTACAACTGTAACAAAACGTTGCAACTTCCATACTCAGTACCCTGACTGATGAAGGTCAATGTGCCAGTTGTAGACTGGAAGCTCAGGGATATCCTTGTGAACTGGAGAGAGGAATTCTGCAAAATCCCCCAATCTGCATTTGGTTTCTCGAAAGCAGAGGAGAACCTATCATGAGCACCAACAGCAACACAGCCATCTGCACAAGCTCAAGAGCATGGCTGCTTCATCTGAATGTTGGGGTTGCTGAATTGGATTGATTTGAATACATTTTGTTTGCAAAGTATGTAGGAATTTGCCTTGATGCTTTGCTCGCAAGTAACAACACGATATACAGTAGACAATTAAAAATAAAACATTATAATTTAAACATATGAAGAATTGAATAAAATACCAGAGCAAAAGGAGGTTACAGACTTTTGGCTG